>NW_026125397.1:7137500-7737500 GCF_943737965.1 Phodopus roborovskii | reverse complement strand
CTGGTGGGAGTACAAACTCATGCAGCCATTTTGGAGATCAGTATGCGGTTCCTCAGGAAAATGGGGATCAGTTTACCACAGGACCCGGCAATTCCCCTCTTAGGCATATACCCAAATGATCCACATCCATGCAACAAAGACATCTGTTCAACTATGTACATAGCAGCACTATTTGTAATAGCAAGAACCTGGAAGCAACCTAGATGCCCAACAATTGAAGAATGGTTAATGAAGATGTGGCACATCTACACAATGGAATACTACTCTGCAGAAAAAAAAAATAATGGTATCTTGAAATTCGCAGGCATGTGGATGGCACTTGAAGAAACCATCCTGAATGAGGTAACCCAGTCACAAAAAGAGGAACATAGTATGTACTCACTCATATATGGATTTTAGACCTAGAGCAAAGTATCACCAGCCTATAATTCACAGGTTAGGAATAGAAGACAGGAGAGAGAGAGAGAGAGAGAGAGAGAGAGAGAGAGAGAGAGAGAGAGAGAAGAAGAAGAAGAGAGAGAGAGAACATAAAAGAGGGAGCCAATATTGGTTTGAAGAGAATATTGAACCCAAAGAAAGGTCTAGAGAACTACAAGACTGTTACCAACGAACAATTTGAGCATCCATGGAAAGGCTACTATAAATGCTCTTCCCAGATAGTGAGATCAGCAACTAAATTATCCATGGAGCCCTCATCCAATACCTGTTGGAAACAGGAACAAACACCCATACATAAACACTGAGTCGAACTAGAACCCAGATGCAGATGGAGAGGACAAGAACAGGCTACAGAAACATGTAGAGACAGCTGACCTGAACAAGGAGAAGCTAATGGGCCCCCAGATTGATAGCTGGGAAGCCAGCATGGGACTGACTCAGGCACCCCTGAATATGGGTCTCAGCCAGAAGGACTGAGCAGTCTAAGGGACCTCAGACAGTGGAGCCAGGATGTATCCCTGGTGCACAAAAGGACTTTGCGAACACATCCCCCTTGGAGGGATAACTGCCTTAACCTAGAGACAGGAGAGAAGTCCTAGTCCCTCCTTCACATGACCTGTCAGATCTACATGACCCCAACTGGATGGCATTCCCCTACATATGGAATTGGGGTTGGGGGAGGGAAGGGGAGGGTGGTTAGGATGCATGTGAGAGGGCAAAGAAGGTAAGAGGGAGGAAGGGAGAGAGAACTGGGATCGACATGTAAAATAATAAATTAAATTTAAAAAAATCCTTGGAAAAGGACAAGTACTCTCCTCAACCTGGAAAAAAAAAAAGCCTCAAGGCAAGCATAGATGAAAAGATATGAAAAGATATACGTTAAGTTATAAGAGCTAGCAAGAAATGAGCTTAAGCTAAGGCCAAACATTCACAACTAATAAGAAGCCTCTGTGTCATGATTTTGGAGCTTGTTGATGACCCAAAAGAATCTCTTACACTCGTCTCCTTCTCCGAGCCAACAGGCTCCATTGCAATAGCCTCTCAGCTGTTTTACTTCCTTCTATTTTTACCAAACTCTAGACGTTCTTCCATAGAAGCCAGAGAAATCCTTTATGAATTAAATGCAAGGATACTGCTCTTTCTCTGTGAAATTTTAAAATATTTCTTGCAAAATGATTAGGTAATTAATTAGTAATAAGTTACTAAGTTCCTGGGTACTTTAAAATGCGAAGCAATTTTTAACTAAATTTTGTCTAAAATAATTTAAGAAATTGCATGCAGCTAAAATATATTCCTACCTACGATACAGGGACACGCTCTAGAATTGAATCTTGTTTTTAAAATATGGCTTCCAATTTCTCCCCATCAGTGTTCTCCAGGCCCTCTAGAAGAACATCCAAAGGCTTTTGCCAAAAATTCAAGGCCATTTTGACTTGGCATTAATCTTCCCTTCCTTCCTTGGATATTTCTTTGTCATTTACACAAATCTGCTATGGTCAAATTCCATTATTCATCATTCCTAGAAACATACTCTTTTCTCCATTGCTTCTGCTGGGACTATCCAACTGAAAAGTTTCCTCCCATGGTACCATTTGAACGTGGGTTCCTTAAAGAGCCTACTCAAGCCTACCTTGTCTGTCTCTTGGCTCTCCAGCCTGAAAGAATACTATCACGTCTGTACCTGCAACATAACATCTCTAAATAAACTTTAATATTCTGTGGCTAAATCCCACTTATTCTTAAAGACAATGCTCCTTTCTCACCTCTTCCATAAATCTTCCCCTAATTCCCCATGGTCACTAGCTGCCCCCTCTACTGGGATTCTGAAAGAAGCCTATGAGTACGTCAATATATTCCAAAACTGGCTAAAATCTTTTGGAGGTAGAAAACATTATCTATTTTTTATTTTCTCTCCAAATACCCAGACTATTCTGAAGTATAATGAAAAATATCAAAATACCCATTGAGTATCCTATAGCAACATTTGTAGAAAAAAAATACATACGGGATATGCTTTAAAGCTCTACCTGCAATGGCAAAAGTTACAATAAAATCCTTATCTCCATTCAGTTGTGTTGTTACCACGAAATATCACAGACTGAACCAGGAGTATGGTACACACCAATAAACCCAGGAGGCAGAGGCAAGAAGATCACAGGTTTGAGGCCAGTCTGGGATACTGAGCAAAGCCATGTCTGGAACAAAAAAAGACAAAACCTTAGACTTGTTAATTTACAAATAATATAGATGTATTTACCAGAGTGTTCTGAAGGCTGAGACATCCCAAAGAGAGACAACTGATATATTTGTAAGAGCCACTCTGTGTTTTCAAATGCCAGTCTTGATGCTGCAACCTCTAGACTCTGGATGGAAAGAATGCTATGTCTTCACATCATGAAGCTGAAGAACAAAAGGGCTTGAGGGACCCCAGAAAGCCTTTCATGAGGACACAACCTCATGCCATCATCATTCCAAGAAAGCCCACTTAGAAACACCACCACAGCATGGGGTCTTCAACACATGTTATGCAGAAGACAAGCATTCAAACTATAACTATGTCCACTGATGGGAAATATTTACACCAACTGTATGTGTGTCACAGAAGTGATGACTATCTGACACAAACCACTGAAAGGGAGAAATTTTGTATCTTAAACTGTTTTCAGGCCATGGTCAGCTGCTACATTGTTTCTGAGCTATGGTAAGAGCATACAGCAAAAGCACCTGGTGACCTAGTTTCTCCAGCTGGACCCTATCTCGTAAGGTTTTCAGCACCTCCCAAAACAGCATCACTAGGAGAGGACCAACCCTCAATATATGAGCTACCAGCCTTCAGTGCATGAGCTTCAGGGAACATTGCAGACCTAAACCATAACACTTCATAGAATAACGTTGCAGTGAATAAAAGAAGGAAAAGATAAAAATAGATAGACATGAAAATATATTCAGAACACACTTTTAAATTTAAAAATGTTAGGAACAATCCATTCAGTATGATTCACTTATGTAAAGTCGTATCTATTCAGTTCATGCATGAGAATGTTCTTTCATAGGAAAATGGGGGGAGAGATGCAATACAGTTGCTTTTAGTAGTAGTTACTTTTGCAGAGTAGACTGGACTGGTAGGAGCTGGAGTGAAAGGAGTATTTTTCTTTGTCCTACATATTAAGAAGCTGTTTCTGTTTGAGGGACTGGACTAGTCATTATTTCAATTCACATGAAAACCTGCTAACAAAAGCTATTTAAATTTTCATGGAAAGCCTTCAGTAAAACAGAAACACTTTCCACAATAGTGAGGAAGTATTTTAAAGTAAACAAGTTTATACAAAACATAAACTTGCATATATGACACATTAAGACTGACACAAGAACATAAGTATACTTGAAAGTTTTTTAGATTATTTTATTTCATGAGTATGAGTGTCTTTGTGTTCATTTGTTTCTTTGGTTTTGGTTTTTCAAGACAGGGTTTCTCTGTGTGAAATCCCTGGCTGTGCTGGAACTCGCTTTGTAGACCAGGCTGGCCTCGAATTTGCAAAGATCAATCTGCCTCTGCCTCTGCCTCCTGAGTGTTGGGATTAAAGGCATGTGCCACCACTGCCCAGCCATCTTAAGTAATTTTTAGGTCACCAGTAGTTATAAAGTTAAACAAAAGTGAGTTCAATTTTTAAAGATTTATTTTTTCTGTGTGTTTACGTCTGTTTCTGTGTGTCATGTACGGGTGCCCACTGAGTCCAGAAGAGAGTCGTGACCCCCAGAGATAGCAGTGAGGAAGTGGTGAGCCAGCTTTGAAAATTTGGTTCCTCCAGAAGAGCATCAAGAATGTTCTCTTAACCACTTAACCATCTCTCTAGCCCCTTGGATATAGCTTTGGATCAAAACAGAACTACAGTGAAGATTTGAGTATTTAAAAGCAATAATATATAATGCTAAATTCCTGGTGCCACTTGATTATTCTAATCAAATATGGAAGTTAGATAAATCGGCATGGCCTATATCAGACTGTAAAGAACCAAATCACACCTATGTCCTCCAGATGTTTGTATAGTGAGTGTGCTGCCCAGACCTGCTTCTCAGCTTGCTTTGCATTTGTCATAGTTGGTGTCAGAATGCAATTTACTGCTCATAATTGAGCAAACTGAACTAACTTACATGTGGGTCAATAGTCACTGTGTTTGCTAGCACAGAGGGAGGCTTAATTTTCTGGAGAAGCCAGTGCTGCTCATGTGACATGGCAGTATGCTGATTTTTCTTAGAAGTCAAGGCTGGTACCTGAGCTCTGAGATTTAATCTGAGGCCCAGTGGACAAGTGCTATGACAGGGTAATAATGCATCAGAAGTACCAGCATTGCTTTCAGATTCAGGACAGACAGTACTGTTTACAAAAGGAATCCAGGTTTTAAGACACCAATATTACTATTGCCTCATTGCCTTGAAGATTGGAGAACTGCTTTTATTTTCTATCTCATAATTGATTTATGAGGATGCTGGTTAAATAGTCAATGTGCTTTTGAGATTGTGGCAAGGATGTAAACTTATTTGTACTCTGAATTTTATTTCCTTGACAATGGAATTAATTTTTTAAAATTTGGAGATTGTAAGACCCTCAGAATGAGGAGTCTCCCAGTTTCAGTAGGTACCCCCAAGAATTCAATGTCCAGTCCAGTTGCTGCAACATACAAGAGACTTAATGAACAGGAAATGTTTGCGCAAATGGGCTCCTCCAGCATGCAGGCTAGAGAGAAGCACCATCCCCTGGGCACAGGTGTTTTTAAAGGCAGAACCCACAAGCTTAAGGAGGGGGTGGGACCCTCTGTCCATTGAGTACATGACCCTTTGAGGCTGGATGGTCTCGCTATTAGGGTCAACAGACCTTAGGGTCTCAGGGTGTGCTAATTAGTCTTGTCTGGATAAACCAGAGGTACAGTTATCTCTTTGTTTCTTAAGGACCCTATTCACCACCTGCTGACTCACAAGAAAGGAGGGGCAGTGTGAATTCTTGGTAGCTTGTTATCTCAGGGCCTTGTGAGGGGAAGTTAGCAAATTCCAAGGAATAGATACTGGTCTGGGTTAGCTTTCCAGGTTAGTCTGTCCTTCATTTCAAGTGGGAGTTTCTTTAACTTTGCTTTTTTGTCTCAGAGATGAAGGTATAAGTTCTAAATCATCAGAATTGACATTTGTGACCTTATAACTAGGGCCAAGTACTTCTTCTTCTACTTATGAGCTCCTCAACCTTTGACCCTGCCTCCCAGGACCAGTGCCACACTGTAGATGAAGAATGAGTGGACACAGTCTCAGGCAGGTTCTGGTGTCATGGAGAAGTTCCCATAGAGTTTATTTTTCTGGTAGATGACAATAACTGCAACACTCTAATGAAAAAAATAACCCACCAAACATTAGGATTAAAAGATATGTATGTAACTGACCAGTCATTTTAAACATTTGAGTAAGAGGCTTCATAACAAAAATAAAGTTCCAGTCAGTTTATTTCTTTTTATGCAGCTATACTTTCAGAGTGGTAGAATAATACCTAAATTATGCTATTACTAATTGACAGTTTATCTTTTTTTGGTCAATATTGATTATCTTGGAAGAGATCAAATTACAAAGGAACACAAATAATGAACTATCTTCACCTTCAACTCACTATTATTGACTTTATTTTCTCTTTCTGACTTAAGATACATAAAGAATATTCCTTAAAGACCCAAGTTGTGAAATTATTTTGAAATCTCCAAAACAAGCAATTTTGTCTTTTAATTACAAAAACCTTGAAATGTACTTTATTAATTACTAGTAAAAAAAATTCTATGAGTTGTTTGATGGGTTTGAACACCAGCAACTGTGATTTGACTGACCTTCAGGCCCTGGAGTCATGGAGGCTGTACATATATTTGATCCTGCTGTTGTCTGGTACCATTTACTGAGACTTAAATCCTTTGAAGATTGCCCAAATCCTCTCCCATCATTCTTTCAGCAGCTGCGGCACTGCACCCAGCTGAGGTCTTGCCTATTTCACCAAATGGAAGAAGTCTTTGCTTCTAATTATTCTACCAATGGACTCATCAATCTTGGTGCAGCAACTTGTGAGACATGAAACATTGATTGGATCTAAGATTCTCTTGCTTTTGGTATATTTATTACCTTAAATATGACAGTAGGCAACTGTGGTGGTTTGAAAGAAGCTGGCCCCTAACAGGAGTGTCACTATTAGGAGGTGTGGCCTTGTTGCAGGAAGTGTGCCACTGTGGAGGTAGGCTTTGAGCTTTCTTAAGCTCAAGCTTCCCTTAGCGTGACAGTCAGTTGACTTCCTGATGCCTGCAAGATGTAGGACTCTCAGACTCTTAGTTACTCCTTCAGCATCGTGTCTTCCTGCATGTTGCCATGCCCCCTCCATTATGATAATGGACTGAATCTCTGAAACTGTAAGGGAACCCCCACACGCACATAATTAAATATTTCCTTATAAGAGTTTCTGTGGTTATGGCGTTTCTTCGCAGTAATGAAAAACCCTAAATAAAACAGCAAAGATAATAATAAGAACATTAAAAAAATGGCAAGAATTCAACTATTGTCTGTATGCTTTGGGAAGCAGAACTGGGGTGGGGTCCAGATGATTCTGTAACAAATTCCAGATTCTTAGCCTGAGTTATGGAGTTTGGTGTTTGCCCAGCTGGGTTTCACTCTTGCTGCTTTCTGATCATTCTTTGCATTGCCTGCACCCACCTTCTTCTCTTTTGGGAATGTTTATCCTGTGTTTTATATAGTGTAATTATACAATTTATTTTTGAAGTTATAGGGCTCACAGTTAAGAGAGAGATTACATTTCAGAAAAGGCTTTGAACTTTAAAACAGTGTTGGAACTGTTAAATATATGGGAACTTGTGAGGTTAGAATGGATGCATTTTGAATTATGAGATGGCCGTGTGATGGGAGATGTCATTCTGTAAATATGTTTCTCATACTGGTTAATGAATAAAGCACTGTTGGCCAATAGGAAAGCAAGATAGGCGGGACTAGGAGACAAGGAGGATTCAAGGAAGCAGTAAGGAAGTGTCAGTATGTAGAAAGACAGGAGAACAGAGGTCCAGGCCCACTCTCGGTAAGATGAGACCACATGGAAATACTTAGATTTATAGAAATTGGTTACTACTTAAGACAGAGCTAGCCGATAAGAAACTAGTACCTGGCCAACAGCATTAGATCTAATACAGAGTCTCTGTACGTTAATAGGGGCTGGAGCCACAGTGGGTCCCGGCCTGCAGAAAAAAACTTATTCATAACAGCCATGGGCCTGTGGAGACAAGGGATGGAAGGACATAGCTTAAATGCAATGTGTTTGGTCAAGTTGATAAATTGTGGGCTTGGGGTGGCTAATGTGGATTGACAACTTGACAAGATTTTACTCACTTAAAAGACAATCCTCTGGGCATGCCTATGAGAGAGTATCTAGAGAGTAATTAATTGAGGTAGGAAGATTCACCTCCACTGTAGGTGGCATCATTCCCTAAGCTGAGCCACAGACTAAAAAAAATCCTGCCACCACAATTCCCCAGCACAAGAGACTGCACCCTAAAATTGTGAGCCAGAGTAAATGGTCCTGTGAGTTGCTTTCTCCGAATATTTTATCAAAACAGTAGGAAAATAACTAAGAGAGTACCTTACCGGGACATGGCTGAAAATAAAAACATAGGTCTTTCATTTGCTTTTAAAGTTGAGAGGGATATGAAAGTTGTAGTAGGTTATTTTTCTAGGCTGAAGATTCCATTTAATTTGACTTAGAATGTGAAAAGGAAGACACTTTTCTGAGAGCCATACTAAAATTACTGTTTATCTCTTTTAAAGGGCACCTGCAAGATACATTTGAAAGCCAGAACTTACAGCTTTTTCTATAGTTAGTGGTAATATCTGTTTATTATCCAAACACCTCAGTAAAGAACTTCGAAAATAAACCCATTTACAATAGAAAACAACAAAGCCAACACAAACCACATCAAACTACCTAGGAATAAGCTCAGCCAAGGAGGTGGAAGATGGACTGTATACCATTGCAAGCACTGCTGGCAACAGGCAAGGCAGGTAACTAAGCAGAGATCTCGCAGTGGTGGGCTGGGAGAAACAATGTTGCAAAAGCATCCAGTTTCCAAAGGAATTTACAGATGTAACAGTCAGGACTGGAACCCCAACAGCATTTTTCAGAGGGAGAGAAAAACAATCCACTCAGAATCAAAGCTCATAAAGAGCCAAATAAAATTTGAGTAAGAACAAAGCTGACAACACTATACTTGTTGATTTCAAGAAGCATTGAGAAGGTACAAAAGTGAAATATGGTGCTGGCATTTAAGATGGACAGTGAACAGAAGAGAGGGACTGGATGGAAACCCCAGTTACTGGTTTCAGGGAAGAAGCCAAAGACATATAACAGCAAGGGACACTCTTTTCGACAAAAGATGTTGAAAGAAACACATATCTGGGTACAAAAGAGTAACAGTTGATCCTTACTTTATAACATGCACAAACTAAAATAGACTAAAGACAAAGCATATGACCCAAATTAATCTACCTGAATAGAGGAGACTCTTTATGGCTTTGTTTTTGACAACTGTTTACTGGATATTATACCAAGAGCATATGCGATAAGGAGTAGACAAGTAAAGTTACATCAAATCAAAAATTTCAAACAAAATGAGGAAAAGGCAACCTATAAAATGGAAGAAAATATTTGTAGAAATATATCTGATAAAGGTTAATGGTCAAAATATATAAGAAAACAAGCAATTTAATAGCAAAAATCAAAACAAGAGCAAAACAACACAATTTCAATATAATTAAGAAATGGGGAAATGGCTTGGACAGAATCATTCCAAAGACAACAGACAAACATCCCACTAGGCATGGGAAGAAAATAGTTAGGTCCCTGATTATCAGAAAAATGGAAATAAAAACTCCAGTGTAGACCATGTCACACTTTCAGGATGGCTGTTAGGAAAAAGATCCCCAACAATGACAAACGCTGGCAAGAATGTGCTGAAAGGGGAGCCCTTGTATGTAATTGTTAGGAGTGTGCTTCTTTTTTAGTGCAGCAATTCTGGGAAACAATAAGGTTTCTCAAAATAAAATTAAAATAATACCACCATGTGATGCAGAATCTCATTTCTTCATACAATTAAAAATAGAAATCAAGATCTCAAGGAAATATCTGCACTACCTCTCCTTCGCATCATTTAAAATATTCTTACTTAACATTTCTTGTTTTAAAATAAATCATGCATATATTTATTGCACACGGTACTGTATTACAGAAAAACATTTTCGAACATGTATGGATTGTACATGAACATTGCTCATATTCCCTCCTCTAACACCCAGCACCTAATGACAGCAGATGTTAGAAACATGGTGGTCAAATCATGTGCCACAGAAGCTGCAATAACAACAGGTCATTTTCTGGCTGGAATTGATTTCTTGGGGTAGTTATTTCTGCATTAATATGAAAAATAGAAATATCAGATGCAACAATCTGCACCCTAATAGTCCCGGTGACTCTGGTCTTGCTAAGCTCTTACTTCTCCATATGATCAACTGCACACATCCCATATTTGGTATCTAATTCTAAGCTGTGTAGTTCCTATTTCCTAGAGTGTGATTGTGATCCTGATTAGACGGTCATCTTCAGAAGGCAGGACCTCCTGCCTCTTGCCTTTGAGTTTTGGTGCCAAGGATGTTTTGTTTTAACATGCACTAGAATAAATTAGATCCCCCACCTCCAGAGTGCTGGTACAGGCATGTGTCTCCATGGCTGGGTGAAACAATCTTCTTAGAACTGTTCTAAACAACACTATCCCCTTGGTTTCTTTTTTACTCATTTGGGGCATTGGATGCTTATTAATAACTTCTTTATTTAGCATGCCCTAAATTAATGAGAAAAACTTCACATTCTCTTTCTACTCAAAGCACTTTTTCTAAATGCAGCACCATTGAACAAAACAGAATCCAGGCACCATTGCTAGCACAGATCTGATGAACATTACAGCAACTACCTCCCAACTGTTGCAGATGGGAATGTTAAATGTGATTAGTCTTTCTTATGAAGAGTTGTTCCCAGTTGGTAGGTGAGTCTGTAAGGAGGTTGAGAAACAAAGAGCTGAAGGACTGACTGATGTTTCAGGTTAATTGAATGAATGAATGAATGAATGAATGATCATTCATATGATTTAAATACTTTCTATTGAAAGACCCTCTGGCATTTCTTTTTCTGAATCCACTGCCAGGTAATCTTCCCATTAAGAGTTGAAAGAGTTTGGTTTGGTTTGGTTTACAAGAAGAACAGAGCGAGTCCATGCTATGTTACAGAACTGGACAACTGGTATAAGTACCTTGTACAGGACAGGTACCAGATCCAGATAAGTGAACTGTAACTCTCTGTTACATTGCAACTACAGCAAATTCAATGCTTACTTCTGGCATCTGTGGACACCACACACAACACATACACATTCAAATATTCTTTAAAAAGTATAGTGGTTAGAGAGATGGCTCATTGGTTAAGAGCTCTTATTCTTGCAGAGGACACAGGTTCAATTCTTAGTACTCACAGGGTGACTCACAGTTACCTGTAATTCCAGTTCTAGAAGATCTGTTGCCCTTATCTGATTTCTTTGGGCACCAGGCACAAGGTGCATATTCATACATGCAAAAATAACCCCTTACACAGCCAGGTGGTGGTGGCTCACACCTTTAATCCTGGCATTCCAGAGGCAGGGGCAGGTAGATCTCTGTGAGTCTGAAGCCTTAAGAGTTCTAGGATTACAAGTGTGCACCACCACTCAGCTGTTGTCATCTTTTTGCTGTATCTAAAATAAAGGGAGACTTCCTATCCTGTGAAAATATCCCTAGGCACACACTAAGACTATCCAAAGCTTCAGTGAAGATACACTAAGATTGAAAGCAAAGGGAATTAATTGATGAACATCTCAAAAAGTTTGTTTCTGTTTTACTTACTTTATTAGTTTTCAATGATTATTTCTTATAATTCCTGATGTATTATGATGGGACTTGGTTTATTGTTGCTGTTGATTTGGTTTGAATATTTGAGATGGGGCTATGTAGCCAAGAATGGCCTTGAACACCTGTTCTTCCTGCCTCTAGCCCCTGGGTGCTAAAATTACACTTGTGTCCCCACTGGGTTTTAAAGTAGCCTTGGTTTTGAATGCCCTTTTATTCAAGTTAAGCTGTTAATAGAATACAGTTTTGTTCATATAGGTTTTTACTTCTGCAAAACACAAAACCATACACCCTGGACTGTGAGAACAGAGCTACAGGATGCCAAAAATATAGAACCTTTAACGTGATGTAAAAAAAAAAAAAAAGAAAAAAAGAAAGAAAGAAAAGGAATATCAGGAGGAAAGGGGAGAAAAAGGGTAAGCTAGGTGAGGAGAAATAAGTGATGGGGAGACAAAAATTGACAAGAAGACATGATATAATTTAACATAGCTTAAACCAGGGTGCGTTGGATGTTTCTGCTCAGGTATGTTCTGTGTATTTCTTCCTCTGATCCTCACTTAACTGGACAGATTTAAGACAAGGATTTGATTTTCTTCAATAAAACAAAAACTATTTTGGAAATTGTTCTCAAGTTTCAAATATGTAATGTCTATTTATTAACTCTACAATTTTACACTCATTCCTTTGGCACCAGTAAATGTACTACAGAGATCTTAGTTACCAACAGTGTCCCTTCCAGAGAATGGCCTTCAGATACATTGTGGCACTAACTAACATCATGAATTAGAATTCTCAAGAACAACCACTCTTGGATTCTTTACTACTTTAATTATGGCTTTAACATATAACTTCAACATCTCTTTGGTATAGAAAATTAAGGCTTTTGACATCAAAATACAGTAAAATTATCTCTGAAGTATAATTATGTTCTAAATTATAGTAATAAATTCTTAATATAACCAAACAAAGACTTGTTTTGAATAGCTTAATATGCTAACCAAGAAACAGCAGCTTACTTTTACTAACTGCCACTTTGGCTAAGGCATAGATATACTTCATGCTGCCTGTGAGAAACGGAAATGAGTTCACAGTGGCCATGGTGTCCTTTAGCATCTGCTCAGAGCTCAACTTTCTTTTCTTTTTCTTTTTATTTATTTTTTTATTTTTATTTTACATACCAATCCCAGTTCCCTCTCTCTCCCTCTCTCTCTCCCTCCCTCCATCTTTCCCTCTCTCCCACCCTTTCATGTCCCCAAACCACCCTCCCATCCCTCCCCCCACTCCACTTGTAGGGTGATGCCCTACAGAAGGGGTCATCTAAACCTGTCAAGTCATTTGGAGTAGGGACTAGGACTTCTCCCCTGTCTCTAGATTAAGGGAGTATCCCTCCATGGAGGATGTGCCCCCAAAGTCCTTTTGTGCACCAGGAATACATCCTGGTTCCACTGCCTGAGGTCCCTTAGACTGATCAGGCCTTCTAGCTGAGACCCATGTTCAGGGGGTCTGAGTCAGCCCCATGCTGGATTCACAGCTATCGGTCTGGGGGCCCATTAGCTCCTCCTTGTTCAGGTCAGCTGTCTCTATGTGTTTCTGCAGCCTGGTCTTGTCCTCCCTCTCTGCATCTGGATTCCAGTTCAGCTCAGTGTTTAGTTGTGGGTGTTTGCTTCTATTTCCATAAGCTACTGGATGAGGGTTCCATGATGGTGGATAGGTTAGTCATTGATCTCATTATCAGGGAAGGGCATTTATGGTAGCCTTTCCACTGTTGTTCAAATTGTTATTTGAGGTCAGTCTAGTAGGTCTCTGGACATTTCTCCAGGTTCAGTTTTCTCTTTAAACCTATAATGGCTTCCTCTTTTATGGTCTCTCTCTCTCTCTCTCTCTCTCTCTCTCTCTCTCTCTCTCTCTCTCTCTCTCTCCCTCCCTCCATCCCTCTCTCTCTCTCTCTCTTGTCTATCCTCCCCCGTCTAAATCTTCCTAGTCCCATGTTCTTCCCTCTCTTCCGCTTCTCTTTCTTCTAATTTCATCTCTACTCACTGCCACCCCCCACCCCCATATGTTCAAGAGATCTTGTTCCTTTCCCCTTCTGTGAGGGACTTTGTATGAATCTCTTAGAATCCTCCTTGTATCCTATTATCTCTGGCAGTGTGAATTATAGGCTGGTGATCCTTTACTCTATGTCTAAAATCCTTATATGAGTGAGTACATATCATGTTCCTCTTTTTGTAACTGGTTTACCTCATTCAGGATGGTTTCTTCAAGTTCTATCCATTTGCCTGTGAATTTCAAGATTCCAATGTTTTTCCCCCCTCAGAGTAGTATTCCGTTGTGTAAATGTGCCACATCTTCTTTATCCATTCTTCAGTTGAGGGGTATCTAGATTGGTTCCAGGCTCTTGCTATTACAAGCATTATTCCAAGATACTTTATGTTGTTTGTGGCTATTGTAAACGATGATGTTTCTCTGATTTCTTTCTCAGCCCTTTTATCATCTGAATAAACTAGGGCTACTGATTATTTTTTTAAGTTTATCTTGTATCCTGCTAGTTTGCTGAAGGTGTTTATCAGCTGTAGGAGTTCCCTGGTAGAGTATTTTGGGTTTCTTATGTAAACTATCATATCATCTGCAAATAGTGAAAGTTTGACTTCTTCCTTTCCAATTTGTATCCCCTTGATCTCCTTTGGTTGTCTTATAGCTTTACCTAGAACTTCAAGTATCAATGTTGAAGAAATATGTAGAGAGAGGGCAGCCTTGTCTTGTTCCTGATTTTAGAGGAATCACCTGAAGCTTCTCTCCATTCAGTTTGATGTTGGTTGTTGGTTTACTGTATATTGCTTTTATTATGTTTAGGTATGTTCCTGTTACCCCTGATCTCTCCAAGACCTTTATCATGAAAGGGTGTTGAATTTTTTGAAGGATTTTTCAGCATCTAGGGAGATGATTGTGTGTTTTTTCTTTTTCTGATTGCTAATATGGTGGATCACATTGATAGACTTTCATATGTTAAACCATCCCTGCAACCCAGGGATGAAGCCTACTTGGTTATGGTGGATGATTTCTCTGATGTATTCTTGTATTCAGGTTGCCAGTATTTTATTGAGTATTTTTGCATCAATGCTCATGAGGGATATTAGTCTGTAGTTTTCTTTCTTAGATGTGTATTTGTGTGGCTTGGGTACCAAGGTGATTTGGTAATGAACCTTCTGTCTCTATTGTGTGGAACAATTTGAGGAGTATCGATATTAGCTCTTCCTTAAATTCCTGGTAGAATTCTGCACTGAAGCCATCTGGCCCTGAGCTTTTTTTTTTTTTTTTTTTTTTTTTTTTTTTTTTTTTTTTTCCGGTTGGAAGGTTTTTGATTACTGCTTTTATTTCATTAGGGATTATAGGTCTGTTTAAGTTGTTTGTCTGTTCTTGATTTAATTTTGGTAAATGATAGTTATCCAGAAATTTGTTCATTTCCTTTGAATTTTTATATTTTGTGGAGTACAGGTTTTCAAAGTATGACCTGAAAATTGTCTGAATTTCCTCAGTGTCTGTTGTTATGTCCCCCTTTTCATTTCTGATTTTGTTAATTTGCATGTTCTCTCTCTCTCTCTCTCTCTCTCTCTCTGCTTTTTGGTTAGTTTGGATAAAGGTTTGTCTATCTTGTTGATTTTCTCAAAAAAAAAAAAAAAAAGAAACTCTTTGTTGCATTGATTTTTAGTTTTTTTTCCTGGTTTCTACTTTATTGTTTTCAGACCTCATATTGATTATTTCCTGGCATCCACTCCTCTGGGGTGAGTTTGCTTCTTTTCTTCTAAGACTTTCAGTTGTGCTGTTAATTCTCTAATGTGACTATCCTCTGTTTTCTTCATATGGGCACTTAGTGCAGTGAACTTCCCTTGTAGCACTGCTTCCTCAGTGTTCCATCAGTTTGGGTATGTTGTGTCCTATTTCTCGTTGAATTTTAGGAAGTCCTTAATTTCTTTCTTTTATCCAGGTATGGTACAATTGTGCATTGTTCAGTTTCCCTGAGTTTGTAGGATTTCTGTAATTTGTGTTGTTGTTGAATTCCAACTTTAAAGCATGGTGGTCTCATAAGATACAGGGGACTATTCCAATTTTTTGTATCTGTTGAGGTTTGTTATATCTCCTAGTATATGGTTGGTTTTAGAGAAGGCTCCATGTAGAGCAGAGAAGAACGTATATTCTTTTGTGTTTGGACTGAATGTTCTATAGGTGTCTGTTAACCCCAGTTGAGACATAACTTGTGTTAGTTCATTTGTTTCTTTGTTAAGTTTCTGACTGGTGGTCCTGCCTAGTGGTGCGAGTTGGGTGTTGGTCTCCCATTGTGAGTGTGTGAGGTTTTATGTGAGCTTTGAGTTTTAGTAGTGTTTCTTTTATGAATGTGGGTGTCTTTGTATTGGGCATAGATGTTCAGAATTGAGACTTTGTGTTGATAGATTTCTCCTGTGATGAATATGAAACGGCCGTCTTCATCTCTTTTGATTGATTTTGGTTTGAAGTCTAATTTGTTAGATATTAGGACAGAAACACCTGCTTGCTTCTTAGGACCATTTGATAGGAAGATCTTTTCCCAACCCTTTACCCTGAGGTAATGTCTGTCTTCTAAGCTTAGATGTGTTTCTTATATGCAGCAGAGGATGGATTCTGTCTTCATATCCATTCTGTTAGCCTGTGTCTTTTTACAGGTGAGTTAAGACCATTAATATTGAGGGAATATAAGGGCCATTGATTGGTAATGCTTGTTTGTTTTAGATTTGTTGTTGGCGGTGGTATTGTGAATATATTTGCCCTGCTTTACCCTTGGGTTCTGATGACATGAGATTATCTATTGCCTATGTCTTTGTGAGTGTAGTAAACTTCCTTGGGTTGGAGTTTTCCTTCCAGAACTTTCTGTAGAGCTGGATTTGTAGATACGTAATTTGAAAATGTGGCTTTGTCAGTAAATGTCTTGTTTTCTATGTCTATAGTGATTGAAAGTTTTGCTGGGTATATTAGCCTGAGCTGGCATCCATGGACTCTTAGAACTTGTAAAACATCTACCTAGGACCTTCTAGCCTTGGGAGTTTCCATGGAGAAGTCAAAGCACCAGTAGAGCTCTTGCTGGGTACAGGACACAGCAGGGAGCAAGATTCAGGACCAATGCAGGGAGTTCCCAGGGAAGGGTATGGGGGGGGGGTGGTCCAGACTCACCTCCACTAAGGCCCAGTGATGGGGGTCAAAGATCCAGCAGGTAGTGACTTAGAATGTTTCCAGGAGGATAGGCATATCTCAGAGGACCAGCAGTGGGGATCAGAGATCAGGTAGGCAGGAATTCAGAGTGGTCCTGCATGGATCTCAACTTTCTTTCTTTTTCAGAATATTTCCTTCTCTCTGGATAGCTCTGAGGTCTGGTATTGAAGCACACACCATTCACCTATTAAGAACAACACATTTTCTTGTTTGTCTGCATTCTATTTCTATATTTTGAAGATTAGACCCATGTGTTCAAGTGCACCTGACTTCTGATCATTGCTAGAAGTAGTATTTTTTAACAACCAATTTTCAAAATGCAAAAGCTAGTTTTTTGAATTTTGTAAATAGAATATTTAAAAAGACAATGAATGCAAAAGCTCTCTCTCTCTCCCTCTCTCTCTCTCTTTGAAAAAATCTGTAAATAAAATGAGGGTTTAAAAAGACAACAAAAACAGAATTTGTCCATGTATGTAGCATGTGACTATAATCTCATCACACAGGGGCTAAAGCAAGAAGATGGCCTGGCCTATCTTCCTGGTACCATAGGCTACATAGAGAGACCCTGTCTCACAAACAAAATGTATCAAAACAAAAAACTGAACTTTTAAAATGGCAAGTATCTATAAAAACAAGCAAGAGGGTAGTGAGATGGCTCAGTGGTTAAGAGCACCAGCTGCTCTTTCAGAGGACTCAGGTTCAGTTTGGCACAACCTTGTATAACTCCGGTTCCAGGCTATCTGATCTTACACCCTCTGATGGTTTCTTTGGATAATGCACCGGCATGGTGCAGAAACACAGGTATAGGCAAAGCGTTCATCCACATAAAACAATTTATTTTTCAAAACAGGCAAAAATTTGTACAGAATAATAGAAAAAAAAGCTACAAGGTTTTTTGTTGTTTTGTTTTTTTCTATTTTGATTTCTTTCATGAGCTGTTAATTCCTCCCTTCTAAAACTCTCTTTGGAAGGGCCCTTCCCATCCTTTCCCCCACTGTTCTCATCCAGCACCCTCTAGCTGTATGAATTAGCATTCATATTGGAACAAAACTCCTAGAGTCATCATTGATGGTGATGTTAGTTGTGGGGTGTGGTTTCACACATAGGTACCTGTTGATAGCATTTCCTGGTCACTGTTAGCTGAGCCATGAGGGCTCCCAGCATGGTGCTATGGTTGTAAAACACTGTGCTCCTTCATGGATGTGATGAGCATGTCTGTATTTAAGGAGGAGGAATTGTTCCAGGATAAAGAATCTTTAGGTTTTTTTTTTTTTCTCTTCTATGCTTCCTGGGCCTTGTCTGCTCACAGCTCCAATGGAAGCCAGCGGTGATGGTGAAACCTGCCCCTCTAGAGAAACATTTTGGTTTTTCGAATTGGGCAGTTGTCTGTGGACTTTGGAGAACTGTATTCTTGTGGTGGTGAATTTTAAATCGTATTCTCAATGACAACAGAGGGGTGAGAGGTTGTAAGATCTGGGGACCCAACTCAGAAACAGAACACCTCTGACATACTGTGTGCAGAGCTATTGACTAGAAGCTCAACAACAAAATTAAAGCAAAACAAACAACATAAAAACACATTCACTGCCGGGCAGTGGTGTTACACGCTCTTAGTGCTAGTACTCAAGAGGCAGAGGCAGGTGGATCTCTGTGAGTTCGAGATCAGCATGGTCTACAAGAGCTAGTTCCAGGACAGCTTCCAAAGCTACAGAGAAACCCTATCTCAAAACAAAAACAAAAACAAAAAAACACATTCACCCTGACATTTTTCTGGGCACTGCCTAGCTACATACATAAGTGAGGTGAGCAGCATCTATAAATGTATACATTACTTTCCACAGAAAATCATAGATGCAAGTGGAATGTGTTCAGCTTTAACAATACATGTGGGATTTTTATGTTTTGTTTTTGTTTTTCTGTTTAGTCCCTATTGTATTTGGATTTAATGAGTAGTATCACCAACTTATTTGTTCAAGGGACTGGGGAATTTGAAGTGTCTTCCTCTGCTTACTTGGCTTTTGCTCCAGTGTATGCTTTGGTAAGAGGGTCACTTTAGCTACAGTAGACAGAAGATCTAGACAGGATAGATAACAACTTAGCCAGTGGCGGCACACAATGTACATGGCCTATTGCCTAGTGACTGTGACAAGGCAATTCAAATAAATGGCAAACACCACAGATATTTTTGGTTAGATGATGCTGACCCAGATACATTATTTATGTGGCTTACCAGTTTCTTAAGATAATTGGTCCCTATCAGATTCTATGGAACAGAAATGTATTTTCCTTAATTATTTACTATTCCTGGACACATATACATGTATGTATAAAACTTTTAAAGAGGAAACCTTTGAAAAGATGTCCCCAGCAGGAAATTCAAAGGTTCCTCAAGTGTCCTTTTTAATTCACACAGAATAGAAATGTGTCTACAGATGCATGTGTGAACTAATAACAACTGGATTTAAAAACAAAGTATTTCCTGCTCTCTCTTGTAGCACTCATCTGTGACATTTATTTGATCATAGGAATCATCATAACCAGGGAGAAAACAACCCCTGTTTGTCTCTACAAGTCATTAAACTAAGAACAGTGTACACTACAGAGAACACCCTTCACCCAAGGCTCAGCCAGGGCTCTGTGTCCTGAGATATCAATTCTTCATGCCTCTATATGGCCCTTTGTCCACATAATTGTTGAATGAATTAATTAATGAATTATGAAGGAATGAAAGGATGAGTGGATGAATGGCTCTGGGACAGCTGTTAACACACCACTTTGCAAGGATTGGTGTATAGCCCAGTGAAAACACTAGGAGCTGCCTGTCAAGAGAGGCACAGCCCATTCGTCCTCAGATCAAAGAATGAATTGTGTGCTAAACAGAGTTTGAAGACATGAAATAAGTTTCTTTATTCTGCTCTGATATCAGCTGATGCTTATATTGGATGCTTTTTGAAAACTGTTACTGGTTTAATGTGTTCCTTCAAATTCATATATTAAACCATCACACTGATGACATGTGGAGGTGCCACCTTTAATAGCTTTAGAGGAAGCCATGAGGGTGTAAGTCATGGTGACAGGGTTACTGCCCTTGAGACAAAGAAAGCAGATTTCTCATCATTTGATGACATGGTGAGAAGGCAAGTGAATGCTAACTTGAAAGAGAACCTTCATCAGAAATCAACACCAACACCACTAGGCTGAGGAAATGTGGGAAACAATTTGCCTGTGTTTAAACTATCCAGGTTGAGCATTTTGTTATGGCACTCCAGGCTTGAACAAAAATGCAACTTCAGACCAAATTATTTATTGAGGAATTTGATATTGTATCATTTTAGACAAATTGAAATATGATGAATAATTAAGCGAATTATGTAGGGCAGCTGGTTAACCACTTAAGGAAAAGCAATGAATCCTTTATTCTTCATGTCAAAATAAATTTTGGATGAATGGATGCTTAAAACTTAGTAAGAAGTAGATGATGGTGGTACATGCTTTTAATCCCATCACTCTAGAGACCAGGAGGCACAGGTCTCTGTGAATTAGAGGCCAGCCTGGCCTGCACAGTAAGGTCCAAGATAGCCAGAGATACACAAAGAAACCATGCCTTAAGAAAAAAAAACAAAACAAAACAAAAATTAGAAAGAAATAAAAGAGAGAAGTAGGAGAAAACAAGGGGAAGCAAAGGAAAACATGTGCGACCAGGAAGATTGAGCCCAGTTAGGAATAGAAGACAGGAGAGAGAGAGAGAGAGAGAGAGAGAGAGAGAGAGAGAGAGAGAGAGAGAGAGAGAGAACATAAAAGAGGGAACCAATATTGGTTTGAAGATAAAAATTGAACACAAAGGTCTAGAGAACTACAAGACTGCTGCCAACAAACAATTTGAGCTTCCATGGAAAGGCTACTATAAATGCCCTTCCCGGAGAGTGAGATCAACAACTAACTTCTCCATGGAGCCCTCATCTAATGCCTGTTGGAAACAGAAGCAAACACCCATACATAAACACTGAGTCGAAGTAGAACCCAGATGCAGATGAAGAGGACAAGACCAGACTGCAGAAACACATAGAGACAGCTGACCTGAACAAGGAGGAGCTAATGGGCCACCAGACTGAAGGCTGTGAAGCCAGCATGGGACTGACTCAGGCCCCCCTGAATATGGGTCTCAGCCAGAAGGACTGAGCAGTCTAAGGGACCTCAGACAGTGGAGCCAGGATGTATCCCTGGTGCACAAAAGGACTTTGGGAACACATCTCCCATGGAGGGATAACTGCCTTAATCTAGAGGCAGCAGAGAAGCCCTAGTCCCTCCTTCACATGATCTGTCAGATCTACATGACCCCAACTGGATGGCATTCCCCTACATATGGAATTGGGGTGGGGGAAGGGGAGGGGAGGGTGGTTAGGGTGCATGTGAGAGGGCAGAGAAAGTAAGAGGGAGGGAGGGAGAACTGGGATCGACATGTAAAATAATAAATTAATTTTAAAAAATGATTTGACTCCAAAATTTAAGTTCAAGGACAAATTACTGGGGAAAAGGATTTCTATTTTTGTTTCCACAGAAAATGAAAAGCTGTGGATTCCTTCTAGACTAATATGGTTTGATCAAGCCAGACCACCTGAAACAGAGTACAAGCTGATCCTACATTCAAAACAGCTGGACAAAGCAGCCTTACAGACTACAGCCAGGATTTCTGCATCTTCTTAGAATCCCCCATGACAGCACCCCTTACCAGCAGGAAGTAGTTTGGAATGAATGACGCCCAAATTCCCAAATATTGTCTATAAATGTTTGTTTTCATTTAAATGGACTTGGTTATATAAAATAAATTTTTTAAAAAAGAAATAAAAGAAGGAAGTAAATAAGGAGGGAGGGGGGAAAATACCCAGAGACCAATAGTTGTAAATATTTTCATATTTCTAGAACTAAGGGAAGTCTTTTAAATACAATGCACAACTCAGACAATGTAATAAAAGCTTTGTCCAAGAGAAAAAATTTCTAAAAGATTGAACCCAAGAGTGGCTGTCCAAACCTTATAATTTAATAAGAAAATGGCCATAATTACAGATAAAGACCTAATTTATAGTATAAAAGGGAATGTTCTAGTTTCTTTTCCTGTTTCTATGATAAAATACTCTAGACCAAAGCAACTTAAGAGGAAAAGGACTTATTCCAGCTCACAAGTCAAGGCACAGTCCATCAGGGAAATCGAGGCAGTGGGAGCCTGGGGCAGAGGGTCATATCATAGCCGCAGTCAGGAAGCAGTGAGCTGTGAATACTGCTGCTGCTCATCCCTTCTCCATTTTCAATCCAAGATTCCAGTCCATTAAATGGTGCCACTCACAGTGGGTACATCTTCTCACCTTAAGATGATCAAGATAATTTTTGACATGTACACACCTACATGCCCATCTCCCAGGTCATTCTCCATTCTGTCAAGTTGATAACACAAAACATCATAGGAAGTATCTCACAGCTCAATTACAAAAATGACCAAAAAATGAAATAGGAAGAAATGAACAAAGGTTATTAAAATGTGTTTAACAGGGAAAGAGATGCAGGTGATCAGTAAGTCCGTGGGAAAACGTTAAATGTCGGTAAAAATTAAGAATCGAGATAAGCAACTTTCATCTACGAGGGCAGCAAAGATGAGGAATGCCTCCTTACAGTGAGGAAACCCAGAAGCTGTCACTCTGTGAAATTGTAGGAGACTGTAGGTGAGTGCTAAGGGGCTACCTGACAATGCCTTTCAAACTCTAAAATGCACTTTGGCATATCAATTCCAGTCTCAGAAACTGGTATTTCATTTATTATTACAAAGGCATAACCCAACACTTGGTTTTAAAAAAATAATACTGAACTACTTAACTCACAAATGGTATTATTCTGAGCTTTGGTGCCATTTGGCTTTTTAGAAAATCATAATTTTATATTCCTTTTATCATTAAAAAAGTTAAGCTTGTCCATGGAAGCATGCGCCTGTAATTCCAGCTTATGGGAAGCTGAAGCAGGAGGTATGTCTTGATTTTTAAATCAGCCTGGGCTACATAGAAGAACCAAGGCTACATAGCAAGACATTGTCTCAAAAAATTAATAAAAATCAACTAAAAATACAAGGAAAACTAGAACCAACTTACAAGTCTATAGGGATTAACATATTTAGGCAATCACTGTTATTTTAAAAAGCAAAATATCAGTAAAGAATTCAATGATTCAAATAAAATGGTTTCGGCAAAAATAAAGCCGAAAATATTAAAATATTCTAGAAGCAAATGACATGTGTCAGGTAGCTGCCAAGGCCCAATCTATAAAGCAGGCACAGAAGCCTGTAGACTGAGGTCACACTTGTCACTCAACCCTCCCTCAAAACATGAGAGGAGGAAATGGAAGCGGTCCCTAACACAGGGACCTGGGAGAGGGGAAAGTACTGTCCCTGATGACTTTAAATGAAGCCAAGGATGTGACCTTACGTAGCGACTTTTAAAACTAGATTCTTACCTCAGAAAAGTCTCAAAGCACTGTCTGTGTTTCCTCGGTTTAAATTTAGTCCCCATAAATAAGCAACAGATGTGTTTACTCCATGTTGTCTGCAAGCAGATGAGGATGGAGTGGGATGCTGCCTGGACCGAGGCTCCCAAATGGAATTTCTCAGGGCAGCTGCAGAACTGGAGCCGTCCCTATGCTGCATGTACTCCATCCTCACCTTGGACAGCTTTCCTACAAGCAAGGTCATTTATTTCAAGAGGAAAAGTGTATTTTATTTGAAACTATAATGTACCCCATGAGAAAAAATAAAAAGAGTTATAGGTCAGACACATTTGGCTTTGACTGGGCTGGACTTCTCTAAAATGAAAGCCTCCATGTATCGATTCTTGAAACAACTACAACCCTGCTATAAGACATTCTTGCTTGCTGGAGGAAAAATGTGAAAGATTAGAGCTGTCTCATCTTTGAGGTGACATAAACTAGAAATAGCTTGTGTGTGTTGCTGGGAGCCAACAAAGCCCTTTACTGGGGCTGAATACAGCCACCTACAGACGCATCAAGTGTCCTGTCTTGATCCCTTCTCCTTCCACTCCTTTTCTTCTTTCTCTCCACAAAGCACCTGCTTGTCCTTTCTCCGCGGATTATATCATACACACAGCACATACACACATATAGTACCTCACACACACTCCCATGTACATGCAATAGCTATTAAAACTATGTATTGGGACATTGTTATAGTTTTCACTGGTAGTATTAATTTTTCTAATGACAATACTGTCCTGTCAGCCAGTTCCCAAATCACCACGTGAAGACTTCTTATTAATTATGAAAGGTTGGCCAATAGCTTAGGCTTGTTTCTAACTAGCCCTTATAACTTGAATTAACCCATAGCCCTTATAACTTGAATTAACCCATATCCATTAGTTATCTTTCTGCCTTGTGGCTTTATTACCTCATATCTACAGTGTCTGTCCTGGCTGACAACTCCACCTTTCTTCTTCCTGACATCCTCTCTGCCCTGGAGATTCTGCCTAGCTATTGGCTGTTTAGCTTTTTATTAAACCAATCACAGGGACACATCTTCACAAAGTGTAGAGGAATATTCCACAACACTGGGGAGATGCTTCAGTCATTAAAGTACTTGCCAAACAACCATGAGTTTGGTGCCCTATCGTTTGTGTAAAAAGCCAAGCACAAGAGTGTGTGTGTAACCCCAATGCTGTGGCATAGATACAAGCAATCCCAGAGGGTTAGAGGAAGCCAGATTAGCTGCAAAGAGAAAGTCCAAATTCAGTAAGAGATACAGACTGAAAAGCAAGGTGAATAGCTTCTAAAGAAACCACCATCCATCTCTGGCCTTCACATACATGCACACATATATGCATATGCTTGTATATAAAACCACACATGAATATTTATGAATATATACATACCACATTAATTAACTAAAAGTGAAGACGCTAAGTAGTACATTTTCTGCATAGATTTACTATGTTAGTCAGCTAATTTTTTTGTTGTTGTTGTTTGATTTTTGTTTTGTTTTGCTTTGCTTTGTTTTTGACATTTACCAATGAGATTCCTTGACCTATAGCTCCAAAAATTTCTCTGGCCATATAATTCTATAACGCTCACCTCTCAATCCCATCTCAATGGGTAAGAAGGAACAATACTTCAAAATAAAAGTAAAGGCCAGTTGAGCTTTGGAGAGCTGGAAAAAGAAACAGTTTTTCCTGACAAGTTTTTTGGGATTCACATAGCTCACAGCTGCTACATGTTTTGAAATGTTCATTCAATATCATGCCAACGTGAGGTATGCTGCTGCTACTGCACCATATTTAGTGGTGACGTGTTATCCCACAACCTGAACATCTTCTCAGCAGGCACAGTCCAAGCTACTAAGAAAGCTGAAAGGATTCACACAGCTGGATGGGCCCTACATGAAATGAATAAACACAAACATGACTCACGGGTAGCACCTCACACTTGAAGATGGAGAAAGATTGTCATGACTCTGAGATGAGTCTGAGCTATGTAGTGAGTTGTACACCAGCCTGAACTACACAATGAGACACTCTTACAAGAAAAGCACAGCATAGTGGAAAGAAAACTAAAACCATCTTCTCTGCCTGGCCAAAGGGATGTTTGGCTACACTTTTGCTCCAAACTTTCTTTGCTTGTTCTGGTATTTTGAAAGAAAATGGTCCCCAAAGAGAGTGGCGCTATTAAAAAGTGTGACTTTGTTGAAGTAGGTGTGAAGGAGAAAGTGAGTCACTGTTGGGGTGGACTTTGAGGTCTCTTGTGCTCAAGCTTCACTCAGTGTGACATTCACCTCTTTTCCTAATGCCTGCAAGACGTAGAACTCTAGGCTACCCCTCCTGCATGCTACCATGTCTGCATGCACGTTGTCACACTCCACCATGATGATAATGGATTGAAACTCTGAAATCGTAAGCCACCACCTCAGCCAAATGTTTCCTTCAAAAGAGTTGCTCTTACAGCAACTCTGCTCACAGCAATAGAAACCCTAACTAAGACTCTTGTGTTTAAGATTACTCAACTTAAGGACCAAGTACTCTTAACATCACAAAATCGAGCCATTTCTTCAAAGGAAACCATTAACTATCAGGAATTTAACTACGAACTGTTGGAAAAGACTAACCCATACTGCCTTTTCTAGGGTTAGAGACATTCAGCATCTATTATTAGGGTAGACCTTTTTGCGTTCAAGTTAATATGCAATGTCTTAAATATTCTCCTTTTATACTGGTTACTTGAAAAGGTTTAAGATCAGGCAGTAAACAATTAATAGAACAACCATATATCCCCTTCCTAATATCAGGAAACATCATGGGTTGGGGAAGGTAGTCAGAAAGAATGTAAAAGACAGAGCTTGGGACAATGTCCAGGGAAAAGAAACATGTCTTCTGGATGTCATTAGCTGTTGCTCTAGAAAATTCTCTATACAAGGAAGTTGTGCAGATTGGGCCCATCAACATATCTTCATGGATGAAGAAGGGGACCAGGAGGCCCCACCTTTCAGGTGAACTATTGGCCATTCAAGCTTGTTGGTGGATGAGTGTCGTTTTGTTGTTGTTGTTGTTCAATGGTTTAACCATAGATAGATTACTCTTACTCTGCTCTGACCTCCCACCAACACACAGGGAGTAAATAATAAATTCAGTGAGCCACACATACACACAAAAGGACAAGAGCAGGAAGTCTGAAGAGAAGGCTATCAGCGCTGGAAGTGGAAGGAACAAGGATGGAGTCTGAAAGTGTCAAAAAGTCATTGTATACCTGCATGAAACTATCAAATGACAAAATAACGGGAAAAGCATCAACAGAGCATAATAAATAATAATAATGTTGTCTTTTCCCTTCATATCATAGTCTGTGTGACTATATGCACACAAGTAAGGCTCTGGGTATTTACAGTAAAGAATTTTCAAAACTATATACAAAAAAGAAAAAACTAGTATGTCTTGGTAACATCTTCCCTTGCTGGTTGTTGTTTGTTTGTTTGTTTGTTTGTTATGGTTTGGGGGTTAGGTTTTAGATTTCTTGCAGACTGGTACCTACAGAAGCAACAAACAAGCCAATTTAACAACAGAATTTTTTCACATAACCCCGGTGTTGGTTGTCGATTTTTGTGTTTGATAGTCTCATTCACTGAGTGGTAACTGGCTTAGTTAGGGTTTCTGTTGCTGTGAAGAGACACTATGACCAAGCAACCCCTTTAAAGGAAAACATTTGATTAAGATGGCTTACAGTTCAGAGGTTTAGTTCATTAACATCATGGTGGGACCTGGTGGTGTGCATGCATACATGGTGTGGCGAAGGAGCTGAGAGTTCTACATCTTGATCTGCAGGCAGTAGAAAGTTGTCTGGGACATTGTGCATAGGAGACCTTAAAGCCCACCCCCACAGTGACACACTTCCTCCCACAAGGCCACACCTCCTAGTATAGCCACTCTCTTTGGGGGTCATTTTCTTTTAAACCACCACAATGACATTTATTTTATTTTCAAAAATACAACACTGGGCTTTATAAAAAGAGATTTCAGCTTGAATTATTCATTCCAGGTACCTTTTAAAAAAAGAATTTTATTACATGCTCTGGATATAGGATTATAAGTGATGTTAGAAAGCTATGGGCTGCTTAAAGAGACAGTCGGTGGAGAAAAGGCTTATAGTATTAAAAAAGTAAAAGGGACTTGGCAGTTTGGGAAATATTTATAATAGAGATTGAAGATAAGCAAATTCTCATGAGCAAATGACCTGAACAAAAGCAGTTATTTCTCTAAAGTTGGGAAAAGGGAAGAAAAAAAAGAAAGCTTTGGAAACAGAGTAAGATTAAAAGAATAATTCACAAATTGACTACATCAGTTTTCTCTAGGGCACATTAGTCAGATTGGTTGATCTTTAATTGAGATATACAGAGAAAAAGAGTCCAATTAATTTATAAATGTTAATTGCCGCCCAATGGAAGGAATGTGATTTTGAGAATGAGATAAACATGCCTTGGTGAATCTGGCTCCATGTACTGAATAAGCCATCTGGTAGACCCCATGACAGGATGGGCAAGCACAGCAGGACGAAGCTGACCTGTGACTCTCAGTGGGTCTACAGGGAGGAACAGCGAGATAAGGAAGCACACTGTGTGAAGCCACTTCTACCAGTTGTGTGGTGACTTTCTCAGCTGTGATGGGATCTGTGGGTCTCGTCTCAAAACTGACTTATCTAAAGCATAACTCTGAGTGTGTTACACTCTGTAAGGGGCAGAGCTTTCAGCCTGCCATTGTGTTTTGTGTGAGAAACATTGATTAGACCCCCCCCCATTTATTTTCCACAGCCATACTGAGCACAGAGCCGATCAACAGTGGAAGGAGGCTCCGGGTGGCTTTGTCCCAGCAGTTGAATCACACTAAATCCCAAATCAGAATATGTCTCACTTAAGTGTCATTGTGTAGGCTGGCTGCCACCGGCACTTGGTGTCTTGGTATATGATGGTATGTGAACACAAATGCATAGGGATGTTCTTCAAGTAACAAAGCTGAGTGCTAATCACAGTTGGTAAAATGTATACTATTAAATTTTATATTCCATATGAAATTATCTTCTTTCTTTGTGGATAAATATTAAAAAATGTATACTTTTATTAAAATAAATGATTTTTCAATATATTCTCCCATTCTTAAAATTTTTCTTTACATGTGTGGAAATATAATCTCTTTAAAAATAAATGTCTGGCCAAGAGTTGGTGGCACAAGTCTTCGTCTTTAATCGCAGCATTTGAGAGGCAGAGGCAGGTAGATCTCTGTGAGTTTGAAGCTAGCCTGGTCTAAAGAGCTAGTTCCAGGACAAGCTCCAAAGAAATACAGAGAAAACCTGTCTCAAAAAACAAAAACAAAAACAAAAAACAAAACAACCATAATGAAAAAAAAAATGTTGGTTTTAGCTTACTTTATTTTTTCTTATGAAAGTAAAATAACTGACTCATAGGTTTACATCAACACAGAAGTCATCTTTCTGAATTAATATCTCTTGGAATTTAGACTCGAGGAAAGACCTAGAACTATGTGGCAATTTGCCTGTGATCACACACCTAAGAACAAAGCCAGAACCTGACCTATGACCCTCTGCCCAACACTCAATAAATGCTTTCCCTTCACATAAAATATCTGATGAATAAAATACTACCAATGAATAATTCCTGTGTTTATTTTGACAATTCCCTTATCAGTGGTATCATCTATGATTAAAAGTCTTGGTTGACCTGTCCATATTCTTCCTCTTCCTTCATCAGACATTTATTATTATACTGAATACTGCTCTCTCCATCCTCAGTGATGAAAAGTAGCAATGCAGGCTGTCCGCCGCTAAACTCTCCTGCGTGCTACAATGTGTCATTCTGAAGACAGTAGGAAGGCTTGGAGTGAGGGGGACAGGGATTCTTATTATGTGTACATCCCCATGTTTCTGCATGTATACCTCTAGAGCATTTGTACAGAGACCTGTTCTACTGGTATTTTTGATAATAGATTCCACTCCTAGGAAGAGACACTGATATTCACTGCAGAGCAGTGAATGGAGTGTCCTGCTGTCAGAGACTCTGCACACAGCTGGCTTCAACTTGCCTAGCAACAGGGCTCTAATGTGACTTTTTTATTTTGTAGCATTCAGGCCTCTAAAATACTCCCTAGCTTTTGGAAACCTTGTGTCTGTCTTCCTGCACACCATATGATCAACACCATATGCCACAGATGAGAATAGAAGCCATTGTGAATTAGGCTATATTGAATCTAGGCTAAACCTGGCATGTAATAGGAAATGTTCATTTTGGATTTTCTCATGTAGATAACAATTTGGGTAATATTCCCACAAAAAGTAGAAAACTACATATTTCTATCTTCCCATAAAAGAAGCAGGAGAAGGGGTACACACAGCTCCTTGCAGTTAAGAATTGGGTCTGAAAACATCTCTGAATTTTTCCTGCTCGACATCATCATTAGCTCAGCTAATTTAGTTCATCCTGTGATGTTTACCTTTCATGTGGCTCTAATCTTGAAAATGAAGCCAGAAGCTGATGCAGAAGCCATGGAGGAGTGATGTCCACTCTCCCCATGGCTTGCCTTCTTTTTTTGTATACCAGAGGACCACTTGTCCAGGGTAGCACTACCCACCATGAGCTAGACCCTCCCACATCAATGATTAATTAAGAGAATACCCACCAGATTTGCCTACAAGTTAATCTTATGGAAACATGTTCTCAATTCACAGTTGCTCTTCCCATATATGTCTAGGTTGTTGTCAAGTACACAAAAACAGCCAGCATACTTGCCTGTGTTTAGCTCTAAATTCTGCTACAATTATCTGGAAAGCTTTAATAGTCTGTTTGCATTTGCCTTTTCAAATTTCAACGTTTTTAAACATTTTTATAAGTATTTCTAAACTCTTCTTAGATATTTTTCTTTGTAGAAATAATAGTATACTAGTATTCTTCAACATTATACTAATTCTTCCAAAATTATTCTATTTTCTTTTGAAGACCATGATTCATTTATAGGAACCCACTTAATTTTCAGCTAAGGAAAAACCCAGTGGGGAAAAAATATATAAAATGGAAAGGCTGGACTGGTGATTCCAGAAGAAAAATAATTTTGCAACTGAATTGGGTCTGGAGAATCGAAAGTGTACTGGCAAATGGTGTCAGGGTATTAAACTCAATGCTGTGTATTTGGAAAAGTCTGTTTTTAATTGTGTGTGGGCATATATAATGCACACATATAAACCTATATCAAAATTACCAATTGCACAAATAGAAATAATGAGCTGTTACAGGACTTTTGTGTTAAGCATCCTACTATGTCTTGTTTTAATGTATGTTTCATATATAATAATATTTAAAGTGATAGAAAGTATCAAATTTATATTGAAGCAATTGAACCTATTTTTTGAATATGTTAATGTACAATTATTTCTCTATGAATTTTTTCTTTCATCATTTTTTTGCTTTTTTGAGACAAAGTCTCATACTTGTCCAAAATTCAAAATTCACTCTGTAGTATTGAGTGGTCTCACATTCATGGCTATCACACCTGCATCATCCTCCTTAGTGCTAGTATACAAGCACAAGGCACCACACTTTCCAAATCCCATTCTTGCAATGGAAGCCTTTCTGTCCATTTGAATTCCCTGCCTGTAAGCCCACAGAAAGATGCAAACTGCACAAATTGAATGCAACAGAATTTTCATTTTAGAGCTTTAAAAATGCATAAAAATGTACGTTGTCTTGGAGAGATGCATAATATTATGTGCACAGACTAGAACAAGAGCCAGATAGGAGATGGAATGCTTGCAACCTTATCCATCACCATAGGGCTCCAAAGCAAATAACTCCTGAGTCTTTTACCCAGGATGATGCTATAACAATCGCTACCAGTTTCAGGAGATCTAGGCTGAGAGTTGATCTTCCTCAGGAAAAAGCACACCAACTGCTTGTCCAGTGACAAATGATCAGCCCTGAAAACATACATTCAAGTAACATTATACAGACTGACCAGTTTTTATTAATACATATATGTATATATACATACATATATATTTATATACATATATACATATTATTCATGCAATACCAATGAATGAAATAAGAGGCCATGAATTTGAGGAGATTAGAGAGGGATATTTGGAGGGAGAAAAGAGTAGAAAGTAATGAATTATATTATAATCTCAGAAATAAAATTTAAAAGGAGATTCGGGATGTGCATAACTGTTCATGAATAGTATCCTTACATTAATTATTTCAGATCTGTATGTGAACTATAACAGTTCCCTTCTCTTTAGCATCGCAGCAATCTCACTGTTTTACTCAAAAGTCCTAGTTTACCTAGCCGCAAATCATTCGTCACCCACTGAATTGTAATATTTACTAGAATTACTAAAAAAACAAAAACAAAAACAAAAATAAAACAAAAACCATAAGCAGCATAAGTGGTGTGTCACACAGCACACAGTACCCTTTTGTTCATTGCAATGAGTCACTGGTCTGGTTCAAGGCTCTGGTTTCTGGTACACCATCATCACTGGATCCTCCCCGGATCCCCCTCAGCCACCAGTCATGGAGATACTATAGGTATCATTCCACAGGACCAATCCCTTCATGAGCTTAAACAGGTCATAGATGGGGTAGATGTTAGGGTGAGCCAACCCAAGGCCCGGCTGTGAGCCTGGATGGTGCCTGAACTTGTTAGTCCAGGCAACCAGAGCCACAACCACCCCAATACCCATGCCTCAGGCCAGTGGTAGAATCAGCTCCCTAATTCCATGCTATCAGGATACACACCTTCTCCAAGTGTGGGGGTGGGGAGGGCACTCTCTTGCTGCAGTGTCCAGTGAGGGGCAGGGCCGGCCTTCATAGGGCCAGCATTGGGCTGGCTCAGCATGGCCCTCTGATTTCATCATGCATGGTTCCTATGGCCTGCTGACGTAATAGAGGCCACAGACATCAACACAGACCCCAGCTGCAGCAGGGCCATGGACCCAGACATGGCCCTCAGCAGCAGCTTGGGCCTGCATGTCACCATGGCCCTGGATGGCAAGAAGGCGACCCAATCAGCCTGTTCCTCATCTTCACCCATTCAGTTCTGCATCTTTCCACAGCAGGTGAACTTTCTCTTTCTCTTGCCTTCTCTTTCTCTCCCATTTCTTACTTAGTCAAATTGGGACCCACCTTGCAGCTCCAGGCAGGTAACTGGGTGTCTTCCTGCTAGCCCAGGGCCATGAGGGTCCAGGGTGTCCTGTGAGTGGCTAGTACTGGCCTCCGATATAGTCTTTTGAGGGTGGGGAGATGAGTTAAGAGTGCATATTATGAACATGAGGACTTGAGTTAAAATCCCGATGCCCAAATGAAAGATAAAGAGACAAAGGGCAGAAGAAGGAAGGAAGGTAGGAAGGAAAAAATGAAGGAAGGAAGGAAGGAAGGAAGGAAGGAAGGAAGGAAGGAAGGAAGGAAGGAAGGGAGTCTGGCATTGCCATATAGATCTGTACCTCTAGGGCAATAAGAGGCAGGGACGAGAGGGCCTCTGAGGTTTGCTGGCTGTGAGCCTATCTCTAAGTTCAGGAAAAGACCCTGTCTCAAAGGAACAGAGTGAAAAACAATAGCGTAGACATCCATTGTCCTCTGGTCTACAACACATATGTGCACACACCAAGAGAATGAGGGAAGGAGGGAGGGTGGGGAAGGAGAGAGAGGGAGGGAGAGAAAGAGAGAGCAGAGTTTTGAGAAGTGTTCTCAGATGAGCTCATCCCTTTAAAAATCTAGAGACTTGACATTTTGAGGTAACTCCTCTTTGCATGGATTGTGCTTTCTTGCTCATAACCACAGCTGGCATCGGCCCATGTGGATCCTGGATTTACAGGTTTTAAACTTAGCCCACTGCTGGTAGCCACAGAAAACACTGTGTACCTACAGTTGAGCAGACCCAGCTGCTGCGGCTCTCATGCTCCTCCCTTGACTCCCAGCTCTGCTTCTGGTGATGCAGCCAGTGCTGTGTGAGCTTTCCGTCAGGCAGAGGGAGCAGGAGTGGAAACTGGAGGAACAGGGTGATTTGATCACTTTATGGAAGGTTCCTGCTTACCTCAAAGGGCTTACCTACAAGTACAACAGCCCACGGCACAGTCCTAGATACCTGCACTATTGCTATGATCTCCTTACACTCTATCCATAGGTTCATGCCCTCTGTCTTAAAATACAACGTATATTCGGTGTGTTCCTCTATTCTTACAATTTCAACCCTGTTTATGTGTCCAAATTCACAGTCTTTTCTGAGACTCAAAACAATCTCTTCCTATAAAGCCCAACAAAATAAAAAAGGTATACATTTCCAATATACATTGGCAGAAGGTCTACATTCCCATTCCAAAATGAAGGATCCATAGGATAGCAAGGGAAGATTTGACCAAACAAGATAAAACAAACAACCTACAATAAGACAAACACAAAATCATTTATATCTGAAACTTGGGACTCATGATGGCATCAGATGGGCTCCAACAGGTTTGAGTAGTCTTTCAAGTTGTATTGCCTGAAGCAGTTGTAACCTCTTTCTGGACTGTTCTACCTGCAGCCTGCAGCTTTCCCCCAAGAGAACTCACACATTTCTGGTATCCTTAGTACCCTTGGGATCCAGTGAACTTCAGACTTCATCATCACAGTTCTATTCACAGTCCACTCACAAGCACTATGCAGGTATCTGACCCTGCTCTACATCACATGGCCTTGGGAGTCTTGTTTTGTTTTATGAACCTTGGTTCAAGCCTCTGTTGCCTCATAACTCATATATTCTGCATGTGAATAACACAGACTTGCACTGCCAGTTTAAGATGTAGCAGGGTGCCATGGAGACTCCATCTTTTCTGGCATTCTTCCTTCAAATGAATTTGTATTCAATACCTTGGAGACTTTGGTGAGTTGTGCCCCTCCAGCCACCATTCTTAATTTACTTTATTGATCTTGATCTCTTAACAATTGCAGCAATACTGTCTTCATATGCCTTGTCTAATCTGTCTACAATTTTAACCGTGGTAACAACCCTTCTCTCCACAAACTTTACATTTTTCCCAACTTCCATTTTTGTCAAGAAGTAGTTGGGGGAGTGAAAATCAGTTCTCTTCCATGGAATGGCTTTGGATATATTACCCACGCCCCAGGGCAGGCACCATGCTCGGGGATTTCTGGAAAACTCAAAGAAGACTCCATGTTCTTTTGTGTTTGTCTATTTGTCGGTTTGTTCGCTTTTAAATAACATCATTGGGTGGGTAGGGAAGATGGGAAGATTCTGGGAAGAGAATGGCGAGAATATGATAAGAATGTATTGTATTAAATTCTCAGAGAATAAATAAAACTAAGAAAGGACCTACCAGTTTTTATTGGTTCTGTGATCTTTTGACGCTCCAGTCTTCAAGACCTACTTGCAACTTCTAAAAGGAATTGTTTCCTTCTGAAACATCATTAACCTAGCTTTTCTTGACTACTCAGGTTCCCATCAGATCAGTGTTCTGGTCCTCTCTAACAAGAATCACTCAGCAAGCCCTGCTTATGCCTTTCTAGGGTTTCCACAGCCCTCAGCACCAAACCCTCCAATATTTCTCTTCTAATCAATCCCAGAGGCCTTTGAATAAGCAACAGCATTGAACACACATTAACAGTTTGCTGTGTTAGTGACTTGTCTTCTCAATGGCATCAACCACTTTGACAAAACCAACTTAATGCAGGAAGGGTTTACCTTGGCCAATATTTGGATGGATCCAGTTCACCATGGTAAAAAGGACATGGTGGCAAGCAGTTCTGTGCAGTGAGAGAATGTGGCAGTCATATCTCAGCAGACTGGCAATCAAAGATAGATAGCTAGATGCTAGCCCTTCTCAAATCATCTTAATTTTATGATTCCATATACTTTCTGGTAAGATTTTTTAACAACCCACCAGCCATACCACTTTGTTCCAGTATCTTACATCACAACTCCAAGAAAGCTAGTGTGTGATTTGAATTTGAAGTGTCCCCCATGGGCTCATGTTTTAAATGTTTGTTTCCCAGGCATCTGCTGATTTGGGTGACTGCAAAAGGTTTAGAACAAAAGAACTGGCTGGTAAAAGCAGGTCACCAGGGACAGGTTCTTAACAGTAATAGCCCAGCCCTGGGTCTGGTTGTTGTTTCCTGGTCTGCTATGATATTTAAAGCTCAGCCACATGATCATGCCATTATGAACTGAGTTGTTCTTACCGTGGCTTCTCTGATCTGATGGACCAAAACAAATCTCTCCCTCCTTAATTTGTTTCTGTCGATCATTTTGTTGAGAGCCACACAAGGGGGATGAGCGCAGCTACCACAGCAAGTTAGAAAGGAGCCGCACGATAGAGAGGCACGCTGTTCGCTGTCTTTATGCTCCTAGAAGATAGAATTATCCAAGTCAGAGACAAATAGTGTCTCCTTGGAAAGAGCCCATCTCTGGTTTCATTATCTCCTTTCTTCCACCTTCTCTATAATAGAAACACTTTGCTACCCATATGGATCCATCAGTACCACCTTGTGTTCGTATTGTCTTCGCTTCAGTAATAGCTGAAGAGATGAGACCTGCTGGTCTGGCCAGTCTACATGGGATTTCTGCTGCACCATAGAGATGTGGGAAGCCACTATCTGAGGAAGGGTGAGGGTCTCCCAGTTTTTTATGTGCTCTGTGCTCTCTCAAGAACATCTCACAGATATTCTTTTTGTTTCATATTACATAACAGAATGACGTGTACAAGGTGTGACAACTAATCTCCCTTGTCAAGCAGACTTTAGACTCATGGTGGAAAGACACCTATGTGTGTGTATGATGGTGTTTCCATAGTGATTTAATTGAGGAAAGAGGATCCACCCTAAAAATGGGTGATATCATTCCATGGACTGGGGTCCATGATTGAATAAAAAGGTGAATACATACTATCATTCATCTCTCTGTGCTTTCTGCCTATGTGTGTGACCAACTTGCCTCTTTATTCAGCCACCATACAGACTGCACCCTAAAACTGCAAGCAGAAATAAACTCTGGATTTTGCCAGCTATTTTATCACAGCAACAAGAAAAGAAGCTAATGCATATCGTCACTGTGAACTATATTGTCCTGGGATGTCCACAATGGGTATTAGGACAGGAGGTATCTTGGCCAAAGTGTTAGCTGGAGTCACTAGGTTGTTTCTACTGTCTCATTTTTTTTTTTCTGCTTCTGAGGGAGGTCTTTGAAGCCAAGGACAGATCCTTCAGTCATGTTTGAATTACAAAGACTAAACACCACATTGTAAACACAGTTGGGTTCAGCATTTTTACTAAATGAATGAAAGGGTGAATAAATGAGAAGATACTCTTGTGCTGGGCCATCCACAGAAACTAGAAGCCATGTTTTGCTATGCTTTATACTTCAAAACTTTTCATTGTGTCTCATTGAAAGAAATTATTTTTCCATAAAAGCTTCATCAGACAGATGGACAGGAAGATGAACAGATGGACAGGCAGGTAGGGATGTGTGCATGAGTGTGAGAGAGAGGGGGGGAGAGAAAAAGAGGGAGAGAGAGAGAGAACATGCACGCACATGCATGTGCACCAAGTATTAAAACTAAAGTCATAAATATGCTAAGAAAGTGTTATACGACTGAACTACACTCCTGTTCATCTTCATACTTATATTTTTGTGAAGTGTTGCATTACTGTATTTTGTTACTATAATAGAGTATCTTACCCTGAGTACTTCATAAATCTAAAAAAAGCAAAAATGGTTATTTTGAACACAGTTTTGGAGGCTGGGGGCAAGATCATCCATCTGCTTGGCTCTGATGAGGGCCTTGTGTGTGTGTGTGTGTGTGTGTGTGTGTGTGTGTGTGTGTGATGCATTCACCCTGGTAGTAGTACAGGGAAGCCATGGAGTAGGCTAGCTACCTTTCTATAATCCATTCTCATAGAATGAATGGGAATCCCCCAAAAAAACTACATTAATCCCACCAAGGGATGTATCCCTATTGACTTTTCTCTGGGCCACCCATCCTAAAGTTTAGCATCTCCAGACACACCAGGCTCACTTGCTAGACACCGATCCTGTAACAAGTCTCAGTTATCAGGACTTTGTGAAAACTTTTGAATGGCTGTCTCCTCTTTCACCAAGCAGAACATCACTGCACCTGGCTCTCTGAAAATGGCAGGATGAATCACAAGAAACCTGAATACACTGACTGCCTTAAAACTTACCTATTCCTTAGCAACTAGTGTCCAGTCAGCATCTCTGTATGAGGTGTTCTACATAGGATTAACAGTAAGAAAGCATGGGTATCTGGTGTTTACCAAGTGCCAGGCAGTGTTCTAAATCCATTATGTTTAAGTAACTTGGAAGTCCCAACTACTTTATGAGGAGAAGAGAAATGGGAGGCCAAAGGTGCTAGAGTGTGCTGCCAGGAAGTCAGCAGGCAAACGTGGGGACTCTGGCTGTCTGTGAAGCCATCCCATTCTTGTGAAGCACAAGAAAGGGCATCAATCCCTTATCTGGTCAAACAAATGATCCCCAGCTCAGGGCCCTGCTTCTAGAAGCTCTTAAGTATAGAACATATACTAGTACTCAAAGGATTAGAGGTCAAACTTTCACCAATGTAGTCATCTTCTATCTGATTAAAGACCTTTTGTCTAACGGAAGACCCCATGAGTCTTGAGCCCTGTTTTACAGTAACTTCAGCTGACTACAAAAGACCATTTCATGACCTCTGAGAGCTAGGGACATCACACAGAGAAGTCACAGTCACTGAGCTGTTGAACACACTTGCCGATGCCCAAAGAGGATGACTGGCAAGCAGCTACAGGGACAGAGTGCATGGCTGGGGACATGCAGAGGTGCATTGGAGTGAATAGACCCAGGAACTCTGAGAAAATGAACTGGAAGGAAGGCTCAAAGTTCAGTGTCTCTTCTTCCCTGCTCACAGCATGTATTCTCACCCTTCTCAGGGTTCTAGTTACCAGACTTGGAACCCATCTCAAGGTGTCGTCATCTTACTTAATTAAATCCACAAAGACACTATTCCTAAAGAAAGTCATATGCTGAGATTCCAGGGAGACCTGAGCTTCAAAGTACACTTCAACCATGTTAGTGAACAGCAGCTAAATCTTAGCTTACCACATATTAAACAATAGCAGAGGTTCTGATCTGAATTTTATACTGGAAGTTCAGAATACAGATGTGTGTTTCAGCTTCCACCAGGACCCTATAAAACACACTTTTTGGCTTGCACGCAAATACAGAAGTTGTTTTCCTTCTCCTCTGGCTTCTGTCAAAAGCACATGTCAGAAGCTGAAGTGGCCACCTTAAGTTCTTTACTGAGGTAGTGGCTTATACAGAGAATGAAGGCTAAAGCATGCAGCAGAGTACATCTGGGCCATCCAGACTTAGCTCTGTGATGAAGATACTCTTTCCCTCCTGGGAGTGATTGCATACCGCCTGGTTTGGTTTTCCAAAGATCCCCTTTAGACTCTACCACTTATCATGCGGGGGACTCCGTTGATTTCTGGAGGTAGTTCATTTACTCAATTAAACAGGAATATCACTGAGTCAAAGGCTTGCCTGATTAGCTGCCGTAATAAATCAAACACAACTAATTTGGTTGTTCTCAATGCCACAGCACTTTTCTTAAGGTCACTGCCAAGGTGGTTGCAATTAGCGGCCTATCTCCCCTAAGGGATAGTCCGGCCAGACTAAATTGTTCTGCGGTGTGAGGTAATTTGGGAACAACCTGCTGTGTTGCTATAATGAAGCGCCTGGCTGTTAGCTTTCAGGTTCTTTGCCTCCATAATCTTTTCTTCCTCGCTTTCCTTCTTGGTTTGCTGCTGTTGTTTATTTTTAAACTAGCTCTTTGAATCAAAAGTATTTGTCTTTTTTTTTTTTTAATCACATTTACTTATACATTTGGAACATCAACTAAGATTTAAAATCAAAGAGATTTTAAAAATTTTGTACTACACATATTCACTTACTGCATGTTGTGGGGGAGGTGTCACTGTGTCCATGTAGAGGTCAGAGGCCAGCTTTTCAGAACTGAATCTCTTCTTCTACCATGTGCACCCTGGGGATCAAACTCGGGTCCTCAGTCTTGGCGGCAAGCTCCTCTACCCACCCAGCCATCCCACAGGCCCTTCAAAAACATTTTTTAAGTAAGAATTAGACTGCAGCTGCATATTTATCATTCCACCTCTGTGTTCAGTTACACAGCTGGTTCCGGGAGAAATTTAGTCCAAACCCAAAACTAATTATTATTCCAAAAAGCCTTTTGCTTTGAAAGTAGCATAAGTATTTCCTTCCAAGTTTCTCCCATCCCAGTGCAAGCTCTCTGACTCTCCAGCTTTCTCCAGCCATGCCTGCCCTTCCTCCCCTAGGCCAGAGTCCATTCTCAGTCCCCAAACAGTCTTTCTGATCAGATTGTCCTTGCGGGACAGCATCCAACCTCAGAGTGTCATTTTCCAACGACTCTCGAGTCAGTAGTAGAACACAACATGGTCCCCATGAAATGGTTGCATCTTTCCTCTGCGCTGACCCCGACCGCTAATATAGGCTGACACGCACGCCCAGCGTGGTCTCCGCACGGCTGCGTCACGTGATACGGAACTGTGTAAGGGCTCAGTACGCATGTACAAGCTTCCCCTTTTAAGCAAGTGTACCTGACTCAGACCCCTTTCTTCTGCTTTCGGTTGGCCACCAACTACCCTTCATCTTTTCCCTCCACCAATAAACTCCACAAAGGAACAACACACATGAAGCAGCCTGTGCGCGTCCAAGGCCAGTTAAACTGGATGCCATCTGCATAAACAAAGGACGAGTTTTCATGGAAGTCATTGGAAGCCGCCAGAATGATGAGGAACACACTGTAATTTCCCTTCTAGGGAGTCTGAGGTGGAGGATTGTGAGTTCAAAGCCTGCCTGGGTTGCATACAGAGAACTGCCTAAGGGGAACTAACACTGAGGGGAGGGGGGAGAAGTAACTGGGTGGGCTCTATTAGAGAGAGCCACTAAGGGAAATAGGGCTAAGATAGGCTTCATGCGCCTAATCTGGTTTTTCAGGTAAGATGAGTGAAAAGACATTACCAGTCGTAAGAATGAAACAAATGGTGTAGGAGAGGAGAAATAAGAGGGAGTGCGTGTGAGCAACTGAGGGCTGTCCCTCAGGTGCCTCAGGCATTAGGAGTAAAAGCGAAAGAGCAGATTCTACGCAGGCCTGGAAACTGGCAAGTCCTGCCATGGCTTGTGGTGGGTTAGACAGACCAGCCTCAGCCTCCTTGAGAGAGGTGTAAGGTGAGTGTAATGAGGAAAGGGCCACAGGGAAGAAGCCGCAATTAAGGCACGGAATGAGGAAGATGTCACAGGAAATGAAGAATCAGCAGGTCCCCAGGCAGCGATAAACAGCGGGAACAATAAGGGGCAGGTGTGACAATAAGGGGCAGGTGTGCATTCTTTAGTGGCTTTGCCACTGGAAGGCTATTTGAACCACCTTAAGTGAAAGTCTGACTTTCCTGGGCATCTATAAAATAAGGAGTTTAAGTTCCCCCGCCCTCAGCCATACTGAATGATGGTCCCCTGGAGCTGAATTACATTTAGATTTAGCATGGTCTTTTCTGCACCGCTGGTGGCCTACTACAACTGTCTATCACACATCCCTTGTCAGGCTAAGAATCTCTATCTTTAGAAGAAAAGTGCTGGGTGATTATTCACCTCTGATATTTGAATAAGTAAGGACAGAAGAGACCTATATACAACTCCCCACATGTATTTGGACAACTTTCCTACTGTAAAAGCAAATTCTTAGTGGTAAATCCTGAGGATTCCTACAGACAGGAAAAGGGACTCCTCCTGAATCCTGATTTAGGGTTCTCTAACTTTCATAGTTAAAAAAAAAAAATCTGACCATGTGGCCTGTTAAGTGGTTATATCTGTGGTCTGAAGTTTGTATTTTAAGGCTTGAAGGCTCCTAAAAATGGGCTTTTTCAAAATTGTCCCCTCTGTGGTTCAGCAACCCTGGCCCCAGCCTCCTCCCTTTAGATGTGTGTGAGAAGGAGAAAAAGGGAATCTGGAATTAATTCTCACACTCTGCCCATTCTATTCACTTCTCAGTAAAGCTCATATCACCTTAGAACGAAGCTGGATCAGATTTAGTTTTTATTGTTGCTATAGCAAGTTACCACAGTAAAACAATGTGTTCGCTTCCCAGTTTATAGATCAGAACTCTGACAGGTCTCAACAGGCTAAACTCTGGGCTTTGAAAGAATTGCATTTGTATGAGCACCAGGGGGAAGGCATTGGTTTGTCTTTCTAGCATCTAGAAATTGCTCTCCTCTGGCCTCCATCTTTAAAACATCTCTGAGGCTCCTTCCCCAGTCACACTTCCCTCTGACTACAGCTGGGGAAGACTCACCGCTTCTAAGAACCTGTGTGACCTAATTGGGCTCCTTTGGGCAATGCAGAATAATCTCCCCATCTCAAAATCCTTCGTTACAGTCTACAAAGAATGACTGAGATGCAAAGTATCATATTTACTTACTGCAGGAAGGAAGACAGGGACTACATCCATGCAACTGGTCTTGAAAAGTTTGTGTGGTAGAAACATAGTGGGCAACAGGAAACTTTCCCAATGAAGTATGTGCACACCTGGTATATTTTCACGTGATCAGTTTAGCCATCCACAATGTGAATGACTGAATCACAGGAGTGATGAAAACAGAGAGCCTCTTTTGTGATGTGTGGGGGGCCATAAAGTTAGAAATTAAAAAAAAAAATTATGTGTGCATCCATGTGTGTGTTCATAAGTGTGTGTGTATGGGTGGGTGTGCTAGAAGTGTTCAAGTTCTCTGAAGGCCAAAAGGGAGTGTTGGATCTGCTGAGCTGGAGTTACAGACCATTGGGAGCTGCCTGTCATGGGTGCTGGAAATGAACCCTGGTCCTCTGCAAGAGCAGCAAGGTCTCTTGGCCACTGAGCCATCCCCAGCCCTGAATAATCTTTTAGTGTTGCTATTGTTTTGGATTTTTTTAAGCTAACACACTTCCACCTTAGTTTTCGGGGTTTTTGTTTTGATGTTGTGTTTTTGGTTTTGTTTTTATATATTCAACACGAAGCCCTTTAGAAGAGCTCACCTTAACATAACAAATCCTTGAAGGGATTTAAAATTCACAACACATTTCTGTTTGCTTATTTCAGATCATGTATTGAAACACTTGGGAGTTCTTTTAAACTTGGAAAAGAAATCTCAAAATGATAGTCTCAATCTCTAAAAACAAAAATTTTAAGTCATTCCTAAAAGATGTTGTGAGAAATTGGTGTTGCTTCAACTCCCTTGAGGCAGAGGCTACTGACTCCACCTCTGGCTGGTTTACGTGTTTATGGGAGAAATGAAGAATGGGTCACTGGGAAATGCAAGGCCTGTGAGGAAGGAAGGCAAAATTCAACCCTTCCTGTTGACTGCTAGCATATGAAAATTGGAGAAAGCGCTCTCACTTTCCCAACATCCTTTTCTTTAGTCTTTCCAATTTGTTTGAAACTCATAAAATGGTACAAATGCCTATTCATTCTCGTTCCTTCCCATTTATAATTTGATCGCATACATTTTCTTCACAGCCAAGAATTAAACTGATAATGCAATTGTATTACATAATATCCTAATGTCTGGTGAATATCTAATAAGAGTGAGCACAGAGCTTTTGAAAATATGCTGTTTAAACCAATCATCTAAACTGATCTCGTATTAAAATTGCAAGCAGAGAGCATGAAACAGCAACTCTGGTTTATCCCTATGAACCTTGTGCAGACGTTTTTCTTTCCTTTCATTATTTTGAAAAGTTGAATAAATGTTCACAGCACTGGGTAATAGAGTTAAGAGGCTGCTGAGAGAAAAAAAATGTCACAAGTTCAACCTGAAGCTATTGACAGTGCTGAGGGGCAAACACACTACGTTTTTAAATCATTATCAAAGTCTATTGCACACTGAAAAGCCATTGGGAGGCAAAGGATACAATTTGTCTTACTGTGGCCATTGAGAAAAGTCCAAGGATGTCTGTTCTATGGAGCTGTATTATAGGGCAGCAGGCAGACAGAGAGAAAGTAATGGGATCACAAGAAAGTGACCAGGACTGACACCAGGGAAAGAATGGATAATGACTTGAACTGATCTTGAGAGTCTAAGTTGATATCAACATTAAAGAATAAACCAGAATATTTTATAACATTTAGTTCAGTGAGGGTATGATTGACATAGAGATAAAAAACTAGGGATAATTAATAGACAAAACTCAGTGATTTGGCAATGAGTATAAACGCATGGAAGGATTATCATCATCATGACCTTGCATTCTTATCACATTCCCAAAGTTCCTCAGAGCATTTCTGTGAGAGCCTCTCATCCCTTTGCAAAGCAATTTTAATGTAAACTACTCTAAGTCAAAATATACTTGATATATAAAATTTAAACATGTGGCTATGCATTTATTATCTTTCAAAAAAAGAAATTAACACTAAAACATATATCCCATATAAAAAGTAGGTTGGGGTGCTAAAGATGTAGTTCAGTTGGTAGAGTACTTTCTGAGCAGACATAAAGCCCGGGTTCAGTCCATGGCACCAGAGAAAAGCAGGTGTGGAGGCATATGCCAGTAATCCACATTTGAGAAGGTAGAGGCAGGAAGATCAGGTCAGCGTCATTCTTGGGTTCATACTGAGTTCCAGACCAGCCTGGGCTATATAGGCTCTTATATAACAAATAAATAAATAAATAAATAAATAAATAAATAAATAAATAAATGTATACACACACACAGAGTAAAATATGTCTATACAAGGTGGATGACGTTTGTCAATTTCATTTTTAATCTTAACCATAAAAGGTGAAGAAATCATTAAGTACTATAAAATCTTCAAGTGTTTCACCCAGTTTGACACACTACACATAGCTGACTATATTTCCATCTTCTCATTTCAAGCCCTGTGCCTGCAGATGCTGTTTCAATGCCTGTTATAAATGTTTTCCTCTGACTGACTTTTACACCCCAAGCATCACTCTGAAACACAGCAGGTTGACACCCTCTAACTGGTATCCTTCTTGTTTCCTTTTAGACTATCCTCACATGTGTACCAGACTGTCAGCTGTAATTCTTTTCTTACTCGTCTGATAAGTAGCAGCTTCTTTGCCACCCTACAGTGTTATAGGTACCATACAGTGAACATCCTACAGTGTCGTGGGCACTGTACAGTGTCATAAATATCATACAGTGTCATAGGCACCCTACAATGTCATGGACATCCTACAGCACCACTGCATCCTACAGTGTCATGGGCGCCCTACACTGCTACTTCTATCATAGCTTGTTGTGAATTTAGTGAAAGCCTCTTGTATTTTCATCATCTACAACTGTTTTTCTCTCTGTCTTCTATTTTCTCAAAAACTCTTAACTGGCCAAACTCATTTTTTGATTCTGTTCTTCATGAAAATACTGAACATCAGTTACCTTAACTACCTGTTACTACCTAGTTTCACAGTTTTTAATTAAGTACACCCCAAACTTTGCGTCCCATTTTGTCTCCTCACAAAAAAAAAATGAGTTCTTTCCTGAATGACTTATCATGCTTTCAGATCTTCTGCTTATGAATAATTTCAAGGCTTATTTCTGTATCTATGTTCCAAGTTTAACATTTATATTAAAGAGAATGTACTTCCCAAGTTCTCTTACAGAAAAAGAGCTATTTTGGCAGAAGCTTATGATATAACCCCCAGGAGGTGATCAGGAATAACAGGGAAAGTTGAATCTAAACTCATAATGAATCAATAGAAACGAATGTGGGGCATATAGATAGATGCATGCATAAAGATATGTATATAAAAGGATGTTTTAAAAGGTTATTTGCATTTGATAAAGAACTTTCTAGAAAAAGTGGGTGAGAAATTGTAAGAACATTTACAGCATAAATACTCCAAAGGAAACAATTTTAAAGCTTTATTCTTTAAGATTCTATCCATTATATACTAAGTTTTAAATGACCATTGTGTGCAGAACAATATACTAGGCCCGTGGATGGGACTGAAAATATTTTCAAAATATTTCTTCCTGAAATAGTTATGACCCAGATTGTGGGCTATAACATAACCTTTAACATGTAAAGTGAGCTGAGCTGGGTTCCCAGAAAGAGCTTCACAAAGCAAGGTGGCTTCATTATACACTTTATCATTGACAATAGCTAGTACTCAAAAGTGGAGTCAGGTGTATCTCTGACTCTTTTCCCTGCTCTTAAGACTCTTTTCCTCCACTTGGACTGCCTTATCCATCCTTGATAAGAGTGTTTTCCCCTTACCGTATTCGATCTTATTTTGTCCTGTTTGGCTGCTGTTGTCTCTTGGAGACCTGCTCTTCTCTGAAGAGGAAAACAGAAGGAGTAGACCTGAGGGAGAGAGAAAGGGGGCGAGGCTAGGTGCAGTGGAGGGAGGGGAAACTGTGGTTGAGATGTACTATATGATAGAAGAATCTATTTTCATTAAAAATAAAAATAAAAAGGTGAGATAAAATATTGGATGGATGGAGAGCAAGGATGAAAGGGACGAAATAGCTTTTGAGTCATACTACAACATAACAGGACAAATGCATCATCAAGGAAAGGCTGTGGGAAAATGATATTTTAAATGGAGGGAAGACTATGAGGGAGCGAAGAGAGAATGAAAGCAAGGTCTTTAGGAGACAAGTTCAGTTTGAGGGACCCAGAAAGAAGTATGAAAGCAGTGTGACTCAAGGCTGTAGAAGCCGAACCCTCAGGGCTGATGTCACCTGCTGAAAACAGGCAGCTATTAAGAAGCTCAAATCTTTGATACTGGTGTTCTATTTAGGGAGTGATCTCCTGTGTCTATGCGTTCAAGTGTATTTCCCACTTTTTCTTCTATGAGGTTCAGTGTGGATGGGTTTATATTGAGATCTTTGACCCATTTCAACCTGTGTTATATGCATTGCAAGAGATTTGGATTCATTTGCATTCTTCTACATGTCTACAGCCTGTTATACTAACACTATCTGTTAAATATTCTTTCCTTTTCCCATTTTATGTTTTTAGCTTCTTTGTCAAAAGTTAGGTGTTCATAGGTGTGTGAGTTGATATCAGAGTCTTCGATTCCATTGATCCCCCTGTCTGTTTTTAAGCCAATGCCATGCTGTTTTCATTACTATCGTTCTATAGTAGAACTTAAAATCAGGTATGGCAATGCCCCAAATGATCCTTTATTGTATAGGGTTGTTTTGGCTATCCTGGATTTTTAGTTTTTCTATATGAAGTTGAGTATTGTTCTTCCCAGGTCTGTGAAGAATTGTCCTGGGATTTTGGTATAGATTGCATACTGGACATAAAGCAAAAGATACCCAGACTACAATCCATAATCCCAGAGAAGCTAGAACTCTTCCAGAAACAGATGGAAGAAGATGCAGAAAGCTACAACTAACCATTGGGCCAAACTCCTAGAATACAATCAAAGTGAGGGAGGATCAATAATATGAACAAAAGAGTCAAGACCATGATGGGGAACCCATAGTATCACTGACCGGAGCTAATGAGAGATCACTGACACATGTCTGTCAAAGGAGGAACCTGCATGAGACCAAACTAGACTCCCTTAATATAGGCGTCAATGGTGAGACTGTAATAATGTATGAGGCCACTGGCAGTGGGTCCAAGATCTAATGCACAAACTGACTTAGTGGAGCCTGTTCTATATGGAGAGATACCTTACTAAGTCTAGACACAGAGGTGTGTGTGTGGGGGGGGGGGTGCCTTGGTCCTGCCTCAGTGAAATGATGGGACAGGCTGAATTGACTCCCTAGGGGAGGCCTTGCCCTCTCCAAGAAGCAGATGGGAGGTGGGGGGGGGGGGAGGCGGGCAGGAGTGGAAGTAGGGAGAGCAGGAAGAGAAGAGGGTGGGGGAGCTGGGATTGAAATGTAAACAATAAATTAATAAAAAGTTGTTTCATTTATATAAAACTACACAAATCTTCAGTATCAGAATATTTTTGATAATATAGTTCTAATATGAATCTATTAGCTCAGGATGATAGGCAGAGGTCAGAAGAGGACCAATCACATGACTGCCTGTCAATCCTCACAGTACCTAAGAAACATCACCAGGTTGTGTGGCTTCCTTCATCATTCAAGGCACAGTCCTCCTGGGAAATTCCCAGAGCCCTCCCATCTCCTCTTACCCAGTTGTTGCTGTTCTCAAGCTGTTGGCTTTCTTTTTGCTTTGCTGTCAAAGCCTTTTCATTCCTGTGTTGGTCATTAGTGTGCAATGATTATCCCTTTCCTTTGAGTGTCCTGAGGATACTTTTTCAAAAATGGGCAGCCCAGCCAAACAAAGAAAACAGATTTGTAATAAATCTGGGGCTAAGACATCTACTAACTTGATGCAAAAAAATAAGGATAGCCCAAGTCTTCTAATAGAGTATATTTCAGTAGAAAATGAAGCATATAATGTATATTTCTGGAGTGAAAAATATGATTATTTAAGTAAAACCACTATGAGTTGGCACTAACATGGATAAATATCAAATGCCAATGCCATTCCAAATGCTTTTCAAAATCATATTTGCTGAGCATTTATTTATTATATCAAAATGGCAGTTATGCCCTATTGAAGGACATGGACAATGAAGAAAAAGTATAAATTATAATACCAAGTTATATAGTAAAGCAACCTGCCATTTTTCAGATATACTGTAACTTTTAAACATGAATTATATGGGTATGTCTACAAATGGGGTAGGTGGTGTGTATACTGAAAGGAGAAAATATATTTTTATAAATTCCTAAATTTAGTATTTCTAAACACATTTCAATTTTATAAAAAATGCTTTAACATTTTTATTAAAATATGAAATTCAGTATTTAGGAATATTTATGGTTTTGTACTTCCAACAAAGGTGGGGAATATGTGAAATGAATCCTAGTCAAAACAAAGGACAATGTAGCTTTAGCGAAAATTTTGTGTTTGTGAACACTGAAATTTTTGTGTGAAATACCCACAAGGAAAGTTCAGATTTAGCTCATTTTCTAAAGGCTTCTGATCTAATTCAGCACTTCATTTTCTGGATGATGTCATAAAAGATGAAATTCAAGTAAATCTTCTCAAGTCCTTTCTGTTAAAAATTAACTAAACATCAAATAAAAGAATGTGCAATCCAAGGTTTGAATAACAAATAGAAAATAATTTGAGTCTGATAACCACTCTCTGGTGTTGGAAATCCAAAACAGAGGGTTTGGCATAGCATGTTTATCTCAGTAGAAATTCTGCAAAGACTGCATCACTCTGAAGATACCGTGGGAGGCAAATCGGGACTGCACAGAACATAAGCTTCATGAGAACCACTCCTTGTCATATTAGCTATCTGTCTTCTAGACCTGGAAGTGGATTCCATGAATTGTGTAGCATCCCGTGAATCAATCCAACACTCCAAGAGAAAGGAGTGGACCTCTGAATAGGCACTTGGAAAATGCTACTTTCAGATAATGGCTCTAACAAGTGACATTCTGTTATGTGTTGATGCTTTTCATAGTTTTAAAGAAATGCTTTAGCTTTTAAGGGAGAATGTTTTCAATAAATATAATTTAAATAAATTAGATATATTAAAGTCATATAAAACTAATAAAGGAGCCTATTAAGGACAGTTGGGATTCTGTTTTTAAGATGAAATGTAATCAACCATATAAACCACCAATTTGAAAAGTAAAACTACTACCAGACAGTGGAAAATAAATTGCATGAAATAGTCTGCATATAAAAGTAAATAATTTTAAAATTATTCCAGTTATTGAGATAAGCTTTTTATATTCTTGACTAAAAGGCACAGTATATGAAAACTCTCAGATACTATTATAAAAGCTAGAGACTAGTGATGTGTTTCATACTGTCCCAGCAGAAGTTGGCAGAACAACATCACCATTATCGGAAGAACTTCCCTTTCTAAGATCACAGTCATTGCCTGAGGAGCATTTGTGAAGATTTGATGTCAAACTAGATTTGATGAGAACTAGAAATAGACCTGAATCAGTTCATAATCCTGACATCTACCATGATACAGCCTTGACATGTTAGGGCATGAAAGACATCTCGTATTTCACAGAGCTGTGGTAGATGAGGTCTACAAGGATGGTGATCCATTATCACTGACCCATGTGTATGGGACCAAGAGCTGGTGTTTTTTATTCCCCAAAGTCATTGAGAATTTGCTGGCCAGTGACTTCTGACTCCATGGCAGTGTTTTCTGACCCTGCACCATTCCCTACACTGGTTTTTCTGTGACTACCACACCTGGTAACAACATTGACTTCATAGAACCCAAGCCCCATGCCAGTAGCTTTGCCTTTTTCACTACTGCATCCCCAAGGCCCAGAATAGTACAAAGGAGTAGTTAGTTCAAAGGAGTATGTGATCACTGAATGAATGAATGAATGAATTACAAGTGAATGGAACAAATTTGAGTAGAGAGAGAAACACTTGCACTGGGTTATCTGCAAGGGAAAGTTTATAAAGGTCAAAAAAGTTGACTGATCCTGCAACTTGGATGTTGACTGAGGAATTGTCTCTCGGCTCTTATGTGGCACTCACAGGGGAGATTTTCAGAAATTCAAATGTAGATTATAGTTTGAGCAACATTTAAATTAGTACTTGCAAACTGAGGAGAAAGACCCATTAATGTGTTGTGACCCTTAATTAGTGGGCCATCATACCCATTGTGTAAATGAAAGAGGGGATAGAATAAACTAGAAAGTGGGTTAGCTACCGATGAAGGCACCATTATTTGATGAAATGAGTTTCAGTTGTATGTGTCTGCTTGTCTCCCTATTGCACAATGAAACCACTGAACAAATTGAAAAGATGTTGAATGGTCTATCGGGTTGTTTTTAGTCTCTCTACCAGATGGAAACATCCTGTCTCTATCTTATTGACCCCTATTTGTCATCCTGAGATGTCTGAGTTTTGGTGTGAAGCTTAAAGAGAACGATGTGAATACAGAACCTGAGTTTGGATGGATGTAAACACAAGGGAACCTAAATATTTTGCATGTTGTCCCTCTCTCAACTTCCCTACCTTTTGAGCTTATGGATTGGCTACAGATGCCTAAGAATATCAATATTGACCTATTTTTCATCTTCATATTCCTAGTATAAAGCACTGAGTCTCTTTCCCCTTCCTTGCCCTAGGGAGGTCACTAAAACATTTTATGACTTTTCCGAATGTTACCTTGCCATGACTCAGGAAAATAAATGGACCAGCATTTTCCCCAAAAGGCCTGAGGACAAGTGTGCCTTGAGTAAGCTTGGCATGAAAAGTTGGGGTGGAGAGACCGGTAGCTTAGGGCACATTCAGAACCATTTGGATGCCCCTTTAACAACTGCATGCAAAACACAGTAGACCTGAAATATTCAGTAAGCAGAGGAGCAGAGAGAAAAAAAAACTAAAGCAATATGACATCCCATCTCTCCCATCACCATTTGAAAACAAGCTAGGTTCCTCTTTCTGCTGAAAAGAGACTATTCCCACAGTCATTAATGAATGAAAATTCCTTTCACTATCACTGTGCAAATGATTTGGGGATTTGCTGGTCAGCAAGTATAGATGAACCAGGGAGCTCCAGTCAGAGACCCTGCCCTGAAAATAAAGATAGATATTGAGGAATATACCTGATGCTGCTCTGTGGCTACACACACACAAACACACACACACACACACACACACACACACACACACACACACACACGCACCTACACATACATGAACACATACCCACATACTTTTAGAAATGTTCTGACATGGATCCTACACAGGAATTCAGGTCCCTTCTAAATAATAAGAGCAAGAAAGTGTAGCCTGCTATAGGTCAGACTTGCAGGAAGCCAGTGCTGTGTTGAGATTTCATCTGAGTTTATCCTCCAAACACTCATTCAGTTGGAAGCTTGGTCTTCAGTGTGGCAATGTTGGGACCTGGTAGAATCTTTAAAAAGTGGAGTCTAGTAGAAAGTGGTCGGTTTCTGGAAACACTGTGGTTTGAAGGGGTTGGCATAGAGTGGAGATAGCTGTTCTGATAGATGGTGTGATAGCTAATCTTGGTTGTGAAAGCGTGACATAACTAGAAAGAGAGAGAACCTCAACTGAGCAATGGCTTCCTATCAGCTTAGTCAGTGGCCATGTCTAAGAGATGTTTTCTTACTTTCTAATTGATATAGGAAGGCCCACCATACTGTGGGTGAAACTATTCCCTGGGCTATACACTAAAGGTTAGCTAAAAATGAGGCAGAGAACAAGCCAGCCAGTCAACAGCACACCTTCATGGTCTCTGCTTCAGCTCCTGCCTCTGAGTTTCCACTGGAGTTCTTGCTCTGGCTTCCCTCAACAACAGACTATATATAACCCACAAGCTGAAATAATTCCTTGCCTGCCTGAAGTTGTTTGGTCCATGCTCTCTATCACAGCAACAGAAAGCAAAACAGAACAGATGAGTAAGTACAAGAGAGCATACCTGCTCTTAAATCACATCCCATCATCTTGCCACATGGCCACTCCCTCTCATATCTGCTCCTACAACTGTGATATCATCCATGTAGTGTGGGACAGCCAAAGGACCATAACCACAGTTGTTAGGATTGCCTGATCATGGATTGTCAGCCTTCAAACGTGTGAACTAAATAAACCTCTTTTCTTGATTAAGTACCCAGTGTCTGGTGTTTTATTGTAACAACAAAAGCAGTTTACTACAGTAGGATTGCTATCTCTAATAATAACCCAGAAAGCCAATAACTTCAGTAACAATTGACCCAGAATGACCAGGAGTTTTTAATAACCTACAGCTTTCCTAATTCCCATCCCCTTTATTCTTAGATGGAGACAAGCTAGAAAAGCAAGCTATGCAACCCTGACCCTAAAATGCTCAGTCCTCGTGACCACAGATTCTCCTCCTTAGGCCACCAGCTCCAGGCAGGGCTGTTTGCCAATGAAAATTCCTTCCCATTCCTCCACCTGCCTTGGAATCTGTGCCAAAGGCATTTAATGGGGTTGACTCCTAGCCATGGCAAGCTCTGAAGAGGCACCCTGTGCCATTCTCTCATTGGTCTTCATTTTTATAATCCACAGTTATTGCTTTATATTACTGCATCATTAACAGCCTTTCTCCTACCTTTTCTTGCTGATTTTCACAACACCATTTTGAGGTTGGGGGAGTTTTGTTGTTTTTTATTTATATTTGTTATCTTTTTACTCTGTACTGGCTCATTAAAAGGTTAGCACAAGTCTTAAGAATTAATTATCTGTTTTCTTTGCTAGACCCTGAGTTGGAAAGCTAAAGTCATCTCAGTGTTTCCTCATTGCTGAGCTACTAGTGAGTATCGGGTTTATCCTGTGTCTTTCTGCAACTGTCTTATAAATAGTCATCCTCTGGTCCTTGGCATAGCCAAGATTATAACTCAGAATGCTGCCCAGTGAAATCCAACACAGAGCTTACTATTAGTTCCATTTCTAAAATACTCTGTCTGGTTTTACCTGTGCAGAGAGTAGCTTGGAGCTGACACATTTAAGTATTAACATTTGTAACATTAATATAGATGTTTATTTTTAAAACACACCTTAGACATATTTTAAAAATAATAGATTTGTAGTGGTGGAAATTGTAAGTCTAGAATGGAATGGTCATGCTGCAGAATTAAAAGCAATGCTGAAATGGTTACTTTTTTATCTTATATTCAGGAATTTTTAGACTTACACTTGAATAAAAAATATACCATGTTTGAAAATTATGAGGGTTAATATTATTCTGTCCTCTAAAGATCCAGAATATTACTTAACTTTATTGTCAGATTAATTTTAAGTGGCATGGACTGCAGGAGTCGTGAAAATAAAAATTACAAAGGTTTCTAATCAAAGAATTAATGTGCTAGGCAATGTTCCCAAGGGCAAGAAGATCAGGAAAGATTAAAGGATTAAGAAATTACTTTGTCAGAAAAAAGAAAGAAGAAACAACTGAAGCCAGATCCCATGATGAGAAAGCAGTCAGCCAACCATCCCTGTTGGAAACCCAGCATCATGAAAAGGCTCAGACAACGTGCTTTCTTCATCTACTGGAGGGAAGAGGGCAAATAATTGTAAAACAACCCAATGAGAAATCACTAAGCATTAATTGGAGAGCCCAGTAAGAAGATAATTAAGGCAGCTAGTCCTCAGGTTCATAGACCATCAAACAACAAGAAATTTAGCATATATTATCTTGGATTTCTAGAAAAAGAAAGAAAGAAAAAAATTAAACATAGAAATTTAACCTTGAGCAGTGTGAAGGCACCTTTACTCACTGGTAACTTAGACACCTGCCATTGGGTTATTCTGTGACACAGAGACCTTGACAGCTTCTGCCACAGATTACTGAATGTCCATCTTTTGCAGACCCATGGGAGAAATTCCTCTCCATTCTCAGTACCAGGAATAGCTGTGCTTCTCCTGAACAACTGGCTTCCTTGTTCCATAAGTTATGGACAGTCATAACTTATGGCACTCTCTCTTTCTCAATTGACACCAAGAGGGTTACATGCAAATTTATGGCCTCCCCTGGCTGGGACAGAAGTGCACCTGTCTTTTGTGTATAAATCAGTGCTGCCATCATCTTGCTTTTCCTACCTCTGATCTTCCTCTAGCCTGATTTTCTTGCCTTTGGTATTTCCGTTTGGTTTAGCTTATTGTAAGATGCATATTTTATAAAAGACTTTAGATCCTTTCCATATCCTAGGAGTATACAGATGACTATAGAAGTAACTGGATACAACCAGTTGGCATGGAGTGAATGGGTAACCACTTATCACTATCAAAAGTGTACTATCTGTACCACAGGCTTCCCTAGATACTCCTTCTGCTCATCTATGCAGAAAATGTCCAACCATCCAAGCTCAGTCAAGAAGCTATGCTCTCTATCGACTTTACTGAATGCAACACTCTTATAGAACAAGTAGTCACTGGCTCCTCAGTGCCACACTGGTGTCTTAGTTAGGGTGTCTATTGCTGTAACAAAACACCATGACCCAAAAGCAAGCTGGGGAGGGAAGGGTTTATTTGGCTTACACTTCAGCATTGCTGTTCATCACTGAAGGAAGTCAGGACAGGAACTTCAAAAGGGCAGGATGCCAGAGGCAGAAGCTAATGCAGAGGCTGTGGAAGGAAGCTGCTTACAAGTATGATCTCTAGGCAACAAACTACCATTCTTCTCCTCTGAAACATCTGGAGTGAGGCTCTGACAGTTCAAATACTTCTTAGCACCTCTGTCTTTCAAACAGTGCTTAAAGCATTCTACTGCTTTCATAACCCAAAGTACCAAAGTCCAAATTTTTCCACACACACAGTCAGACCTATCACAGCAATACCCCACTCCCTATATCAACTTTTGTGGAATATTCCTTTACAATGTGTTAATACATGCCACTGTGATTGGTTTAATAAAGAAGCTGACTGACCTATATAGCTAGGCAGAAAGAGGTTAGGTGGGAGAACCAGACTAAGAAAATGCTGGGAAGAAGGAGGAGGAATCTCAGGGTTGAGAGGAGACACAGACAGAAACAAGATGAACTTGCCGCGTTGAAAAACAGGTAGTGTCACATGGCAAAGCATAGATAAGACCAGGTTTACTTGGCAAAGCACTCCCAGGTGAGTCCTCCAGTCCCCCAGAGATCAGGCTGGGTTGGTGGGGGGGGGGAGGAGCAGGAAACATCACATGGCCATTCTAAAGGAGGGGCCTTAAATACCCTGCAGTGGGTGATGACTGGATTTGTGCCCAATTATAAGTCTGGGTGGGGGTTGGGGAGCTGGCAGCCTCAGGGGAGGCAGTTTTTTCTGAGAGGGCAGGGTTTGAGGAGGGAGGAATGTCCAGATCAGGCAAGAGTGAGCTGGGGATTCCACCCAAAAAAAATGGCCTCTCTTGAAGGAGAGACTCAAAGAAGTAATGTACTAGGCAATGTTCCCAAGCCAAGATGGTCAGGAAAGATAAAATAATTTGAAATTATGCTGTTAAAGAAAGAAATGGAAAACAGGCAGAAGTCAAATAATAATATATCAACCATAGTCAGTCAGCCATCCTCACTGGAGATGGAGAATTCAATTAAAAAGGAGAAGGGTCTGGGTGCCGATACAGCTTTATTTACAGTCAGAGATTAAATGACAACCCTCCCACCCACCCCCAAAAAGTGAGTACTTTTGTTTGGTTTAGGTCAGGTATTTTGTGATGTCTCTGATTGTTTAGATGGCCCTCTGTAACGAGTACGGTTTTTCTGCCTGCCACAGCTGGTCTTGACCCGCCGCCACGCCACCAGCCCCAAATACTACACAGAGACTCTGTATTTGATACAATACTGTTGGCCCGGTTACTTGTTACTTATTGGCTAGCTCTGCCTTTAATTATTAACCCATTTCTATGTATCTTCACATGGCCTTCTCTTACCGGGGAGGCGGCTGGCGTCCAGCTCTCTCCAGACTCTCCATCTTGACTCCTCCTTCCTACTTCCTATTTCCTCCTTGTCTCCTAGTCCCTCCTATCTTCCTTTCCTATTGGCCAACAGTGCTTTATTATTAACCAGTATGAGAAACATACAGAATGACCTCTCCCATCATCTCCTCTTTTCTGTCTAAATAAAAAGAAGGGTTTTAACCTTAACATAGCAAAATATATTATACAACAGTTATCAAGTAACAATCACAGTTAACAACATTTAGTCCATTAACATTTAGCAAGATTTGAAGAAAATATTTTATCATTTATTTTATCTTTGTGTGTCTAAAGTCTAAGTAACTTATCTTTAATCCTAACTAATGAAAACTATAACCATTATTATCTGTCTTCAACTCCTTCAAAGACCACAGAAGGATAGTATATAAACTCTAGAAATGACAGAGACAACTCACTGCCTGGTCACCCGAAGTTCTTTTGTAATCTTCCATCTTTAGCCCATAGGCCATAGTGTGTCTGGCAGACTCTTCAGCAACGCAGGAAACTTTAAACTGTCTTCTTGTATTGGCAGTTTGTCAGTCACTTTTGTCTGTGTCCTGCATGTTGTCTCGCAGACTCTTCCATGAAGCAGGAACTCTGTAGCAATGTCCATCTTGAATCAGCAGTCACTTTCCTGTGGGTCCTGCATGTCCAGTTTATACATCACAAAGTCAAACAGTCCAGACAAGAGCAGTATCTTGTCCAAATGGCTAGTCTTGCCATATTGGAAGCAAACTTCATAATGCATTTTTTCGATGTCCATCTTCCTTTCTGGTGTAGGTGGTATTGCCAAGAGCAATTATGTCTCACTGTCACAAAAACCCTAAACCACTTTAAATGCCATATTCTGTAGGTCTTTGAAAGGTTTGAAGAATTCCTATCTATCTCAAATACATCTCTGTGTATCTTGAAAAACCTAACTAACTTAACTCTAAGCTTTGACTATCATAGGTAATTATCTATAATCTGTACTACATTATATTTCTATATAAACACAATACCTAAACAAGAGGAGAAATACACATCTCACAAAATTGACATTAAATTGTATCAATAAATGAAAATCCATTCCAAAAGTAATCATATCAATACCATAATTCCCTTTTTACCTTTAAAAATAATTGGCTGTGATCATTACCCATTTATAACCAAGTCCATTTAAATGAAAACAAACATTTATAAACAATGTTTGTGAATTTGGGCGTCGTTCTTTCCAAACTACTTTCTGTTGATAGGGGGCGCTGTCATGGGGATCCTAAGAAGTTGCAGAAATCCTGGCTGTAGTCTGCAAGGCTGCCTTGTTTAAGCTGTTTTGAACGTTGTATCACCAGCAATTCTGTTTCAGGGGGTCTGGCTTGCTCAAACCACATTAGTCTGCAAGGAATCCACAGCTTTTCATTTTCTGTGGAAACAAAAATAGAAATCCTTTTTCCCAGTAACTTGTCCTTGAACTTAAATGTTGGAGTCAAAGCATTTTTAAAATATATAAATTGAATTAATCCAGCAGCATTTTCTTTATCAGTTGTTGTTATTTTCTCAGCAGTCAAACAATGTAGAGACAACACAATAGCATACAGTAACCAGATTCTCTCTGAGCTGCTGCATTAATTCAATTTATATATTTTAAAAATGCTTTGACTCCAACATTTAAGTTCAAGGACAAGTTACTGGGGAAAAGGATTTCTATTTTTGTTTCCACAGAAAATAAAAAGCTGTGGATTCCTTCCAGACTAATGTGGTTTGAGCAAGCCAGACCCCCTGAAACAGAGTTCCTGATGATCCAACATTCAAAACAGCTTGAACAAGACAGACTTTCAGACTACAGCCAAGATTCCTGCGTCTTCTTAGGATTCCCCCATGACAGCGCCCTTTACCAACAGGAAGTAGTTTGCAAAGAACTACGCCCAAATTCCCAAATATTGTTTATAAATGTTTGTTTTCATTTAAATGGATTTGCTTATAAATGGTTAATGATCACAGCCAATTCTTTTTAAAGGTAAAAAGGGAATTATGGTATAGATATGAATACTTTGTTTTGGAATGGATTTTCATTTATTGATACAATTTAAGGTCAATTTTGTGATATATATATATTTCTCCTCTTGTTTAAGTATTGTTTAGAAATGTAATGTATAATTCAATACAAATTATAGATAGTATCTATAATAGTCAGATATTATAGTTAAGTTAGTTAAGTTTTCTAGATATACAGAGATGTATTTGAGATGAATAGGCATTCTTCAAACCTTTCAAAGACCTACAGAATATGGCATTTAAAATGGTTTAGGGTTTTTCTTGACAGTGAGACATAATTGCTCCTGGCAACGCCACCTGGATCAGAAAGGAAGATGGACATGAAAGAAACGCGTTATGGAGTTTGCTTCCAGTATGGCAAGACTAGCCATTTGGACAACATACTACTCTTGTCTGGACTGTTTGAGTTTATGCTGTAGAAACTGGACATGCAGGACCCACAAAAAAGTGATTGCTGATTCAAGATGGACATTGCTACAGAGTTCCTCCTTCATGGAAGAGTCTGCCAGACAGTCTGCAGGACACAGAGAAAAGTGACTGACAAACTGCCAATACAAGAAGACATTTTAAAGTTTCCTGCTTTGCTGAAGAGTCGGTCAGACACACTATGGCCTATGGGCTGAAGATGGAAGATTACAGAAGAACTTCGGGTGACTGAAAAGGCAAGATGTCTCTGTCATTTCTAGAGCTTATATATTATCCTTCTGTGGTCTTTGAAGGAATTGAAGACAGATAGTTATGGTTATAGTTTTCCTTAGTATTAAAGATAAGATACATAGACTTTAGACACACAAAGATAGGATAGATGATGGAATATTTTCTTCAAATCTTGCTAAATGTTAATGGACTAAATATTGTTAACTGTAATTCTTACTTGATAACTGTTGTATAATATATTTTGCTATGTTAAGGTTAAAACCCTTCTTTTTATTTAGACAGAAAAGAGGAGATGATGGGAGATGTCATTCTGTATGTTTCTCATACTGGTTAATAATAAAGAACTGTTGGCCAATAGGAAAGGAAGATAGGAGGGACTAGGAGACAAGGAGGAAATAGGAAGTAGGAAGGAGGAGTCAAGATGGAGAGTCTGGAGAAAGCAGTATGCTGCCGGCTCCCCGGTAAGAGAAATACATAGATCATCAGAAATGGGTTAATAATTAAGGCAGAGCTAGCCGATAAGAAACAAGTAACAGGGCCAACAGCATTGTATCAAATACAGAGTCTCTGTGCATTATTTGGGGCTGGTGCGGCAGCAGGACAAGACCAGCGGCGACAGGCGAAAAAACAGTACACGATACAGCCCTCCTTACATAATCCTGGCCGCCCCGGGACTGGGTGTGTAGTCCAGGTTGGCCTCAAAGTACCATGTCCCTTCCACATCTGTCTGCCTCCCTGGTGCTCAGAGTACGGGGCCTGCGCAGCTGTGCCACCTCTAAGGCAGTTTCTTAGTTTCGGGGGGCTTCTTCTCCTCACTGACTTTACTGCCCGGTTTTGTTTGGGGCCTGCTTGTCCGTCCGTTATTTCTTTCTCGTCCTATGCATTCTTTACTTACCAACTACGGATGTCCTGGGCTTAACTCGGCCGCTCTAGAAAACCATCTGAAACAAAAAGGAGAGTACTACAGAAGCTGAAGAACCCCTGTAACTGTTTTCCCCACTGCAAGCCGGTTTCCTGCTTTCCAGTCTGCAGCACGGTGCCCGGGAACGGAGGCTGCCTAGGCAGCGCCTCTGATCCTTGATCAGAAATTCTAGCTTCACCTGAGACTTTCCAGTCTTCCCCGACTTCCCAGCAGACAGGAACTTAATTAAAAGCAAGCTCTCAATGAGGAAGCGTTTGGTGGCCGTGTGGGAAGATCAAGGGTTGCTCAGGAGGGAGCCGCGGGCAGCTGGGACATTCCCACTGTTGGCGCAGCAGTGTGGTGCCGTCTGAATACGCCTGAAGGAGTCCTTTGCTCAGTTTCAACCATGACTTCCAGTTTGTTGCCTAAGGTCAGGAAGACCTTTCCCTTTCCCCAATCAGGTAATTGGTGACAGCTCAGACTGTCTTTTGAAACAGTTCCGGAAGTCTCTCCATGAAACTGGAAAGGTATCTTTACCAGTCTTCAAAGTCACCCTTGGGAGGCTACAAAGACGCGCTGACAGGGAGTGAACAGGACCTAAGGAGGCTTTATCTGGTGAGATTGGCCAGGCAATGTCCAAGGGACAGTTCCGAGCACTTACTCTCCTGTCCTGTTTCTGGTCCCTCCCCACCCCATCCTTAGTTCCCACTGGAGCCATTATCTCAACCATGCTAAGATTCTCCCTCACTGGAAGTCTATGAACAAACAGCCTTGTGTCCTTTGCTGGTGGACAGAATTCTGAGGGTGCTGTGCAAGATTCTCTGCCCTCCCGGCTCCTATGTGCCCATGGGTGCGGTGTTGTCCCCTTCCAAATAAATATAATTTAGCTCAGAACTAGATTTTATTACATGATAAAAGGTATGAGTCTCAGGTAAAGGAAACGAATTACTGGAAGAGGGTGGGGGTGGGGGGATAATCTTGGGTGAGTCATTTCTGAACGAAAAGGACAGGAAGGGAAAGAATTCGCCTAATGTTTTTGAAGAAACTGTTCTGGTTTGGAACATGAACACATATAAAAAGAAAGATTGTTTTAAAGCCAAGCCTGCTAATGCAGGCTTTTAATGCCAGCACTGCAGGTGTGGAGACAGATGGATCCCTAGGACTGATAGGCCAGTAGTACCCTGCCTAACTGACAAGCTGTAAGACCTATTTAGAGACCATGTCTCAAAAAACAGGTGGCTGGCTCCTGAAGAACAATACCTTGAGTTTGACCTCTGACCTTGACATACATGCACAACACACATGAACCTGCACTGCAAGACAAGAGCTTGACACGAACACGCATACGCACACACACACACACACACACACACACACACACACACACACACACGAGGAACTGTCTAGTTCAGGTCCTCCTGTGAGGTGAGCATGTCCCTGGAAGACTGTCTGGTTTGTCAATTGAGTTGGGGACACTCCTCCCACATGTGGGCCAGTCCCTAAACTGTGCAGGAGTAAGAAAGCACAGGAGCAGCAGGCAGAACAGGCTCATTTGCTTCCTTCCCTCTTTTCTTGACTTTAGATGTGATGTAACAGCTGCTTGAATTCTTGCCTCTGTTTCCCTGAAATGATGGAATTTTAAGCTAGAATTCCTCCCCTAAATTGCTTTAGGGTGTTTGGAGACAATAAAAGAATTGGAATTAGGACACACACACACACACACACACACACACACACACACACACACACACACGCGCGCGCGCGCGATAAAGATGAGATGTTGTACATCATTAGTTCATGATGAATCTTATTTAGTGAACTAACCTAGCGTACTTTCTGGCCCCACATCCACCACTTTCCCACTGAAAGAGCCCTTCTGAAGCTCATAGGCCTCCTAGACCCTCATCCACGCATGAGCTGGTTTCTTAGCCTCTCTTCCCACTCCCCTGCCTTCTGTCTCATCAGACAGGCCAAGTGCTTTTCATTTGTCCTCCCCAGTCATTCACAAGTCTCAGGTCATTTTGTGAGATTCCCTAGGGTACCACTATTCCACACCTCTTTCGCTATGCTAACATCGGCTCCAATGACCAAGAGTGAATGAAACTCCTGGCGTCCATCATGAACCAAGGCACTGATACTCGGTGTAGCAGCAGTCACTGGCTTCTCACTGCTACACATAGTGAAAAGTAGCAATTGTATTCAACCTGAGTCAAGCATACACCTTCCAGCATGATGAGTGATTAAATGGGATATAACATAGAACAGATTGTTGAAGTCTAATAGCTGTCCTGAACATTTGCATGTTTCTGAGCTTTAAGCAGAAGTAGCTGAGATTTTATGGGATAATACTTTGACTTGAAAGAATAAACCACACACACACACACACTAGTTATTTGAACTTGAGTACTTGGCAGAGAGTTTCTCAAAAGCAAGTGAAGTTAACTATACTCTGAGGAAAATAATTGGCAGTATTTGTTGTCAGCGATAAGATCTGAATATTGAAGGGAAAACATTGCACCCACTGTGGTAGAGCAGACAAGAGCCCAGGCCTTAAAGTAACTTCCAACTAGCAATTAATTAGGTCAGTGATCATTTCAGTGCTTGAAAGCTCTACAGACTCAGGGAAGCAGTACCTTTCAAACAACCATGACTCAAAACCCATGAGAACAAATTCAATTCAAATTCCAAATCTACCAGTAACATTCAATGCAGAACAGCACAAAATGTTTCAGGTTCTTCGTTGCAACTAACTGCTACCGAGCACATGAGCCAAAAGCAAGAGCAATACCCAGCAGTCGGCAGCCAGCACAGAGACAGAAACCTACTCATCATCGCTGATGGCCAGCAAAAGGCACAGTGAGGTTTCAGTCCACACCTGCTAGGATGGTCTCTACCCGCCCCGCAAAAATCAAAAGACAGGTGTTGGCAGGAATGTGGAGAAAGGAAATACTAGGAGCACAGCTGATGTAGGTATAAACTAATAGAATCAGTATGCAAAACAGTATGGGGCTTTCTCAGTAAATTAAAATAGAACTACCATATTGTCCCTTGATCCCTTATCTGTCTATACGCAAAGGCAATGAAGTTGGTCTGTAAACAAAATAGCTGCATCCCTCACTGCAGCACAATTCACAATAACCAAAAATAAACCCATCTTCAGTATCTATTGATGGATGAGGAAAATGTGATGTATGTATACAAAGGACTAATGCTCAGTCTTCAAAGAGAAGGAAATCCTGCCATTTATGGTGGCAGACATAAACCTGGAAGGTATTGTGTAAGAGAACTAAGCCAGGCACGGAAAGACAAATTCTCAAGATCTCACTTAGGTGAGAATCTGAAAAGGTCCAAATTGGAAGCAGGATAAAAGAGTGGTTATCAGGAGTCTGGGGAGTGGAGAAATGGAAAGACATGAAGGTTAAGATGTTGGCCAGTTTCTTAAGGTTCCGGTTCTGGTGACAGTCAGTAGTGGAACCCTGGTGCTTAGCAAAGTGGTTGCAGGTAATAGCATATATTCTATGCTGGAAATTTGCTTAGTAAATAGATCTTATGTGTTTTCACTGGGAAAAGAAAGAAGAGAGAAAGAAAATCAATTGTTTCTGAAAAAAAAAAATAACTGCTTGATATTGTAGCAAAATGTGCATGTACTTCCCTGTTACGAGCAGTTTTCCCACCAGCCTGGTCCCACAGCTGGGCCGGCCCCAAATAACACAGAGAGATGCTATATTAGCTGTTGGCCTGTTACTAGCATTTCTTATTAGATAGTTCTGTCTTAAATGTTAACCAATTTCTATTAATCTAAGTGTTTCCATGTGGTCTTGTCTTACGAGAGAGAGGGTCTTATTCCTCTCACGTCCTACATCTTGATTCTCTTCTATTATATTTCCCAGAATCCTCCCTGTCTCCTAGGCCTGTCTAGTCTTCCTATTTGCCAATAGAGAAACCAATAAGAGAAACATATTTATAGAATGACATCTCCCATCACCTTCTCTTTTCCATATAAAATAAAAAGAAGGGTTTTAACTTTAACATAGTAAAATATATAACAAAACATTTATCAAATAAGAACTATTATTAACATTATTTAGTCTATTAACATTTATCAAGATTTAAAGAGAATATTCCATCATCTATCCTATCTTTGTGAGTCTAAAGTCTTATATGTAATTTATCTTTAATCCTAACTAAGGAAAACTATAATCATAACTATCTGTCTTCAAATCCATCAAAGACCACAGAAGGCTAATATATAAACTCTAGAAATGACAGACATCTCATTACCTGGTCAGTCACCAGAGGTTCTTCTGTAATGTTCCATCTTCAGCCTATAGGCCATAGTGTGTCTGGCAGACTCCTCAGCAAACCAGGAAACTTTAAACTGTCTACCTGTATTGGCAGTTTGTCAGTCACTTTTCTCTGTGTTCTGCAAAATGTCTGGCAGATTCTTCCATGAAGCAGGAACCCTGTAACACTGTCCATCTTGAATCAGCAGTCACTTTTATGTGGGTCCTGCATGTCCAGTTTATACAGCACAAAGTCAAACAGTCCAGACAAGAGCAGTACCTTGCCCAAATGGCTAGTTTCACCATATTAGAAGCTACCTCCATGACAAGTTTCTTCGATGTCCATCTTCCTTTCTAATTCAGGTGGTATTGCCAGGAGCACTTGTACCTCACTGTTTAGAAAAACCCTAAACCATTTTAATGCTATTCTGTAGATCTTTGAAAGTTTTAAAGAATGCCTATCCATTTGAAATACATCTCTGTATATCTGGAGAAGCTAATTGACTTAACTATAAGTTTTGACTATTATAGGTGACTGACTATAATCTGTACTAAATTATACATTATAGTTTTAAATGAGCTATATAAACACAATACCTAAACAAGAGAAATATACATATCACAAAATTGACCTTAAATTATATCAATAAATGAAAATCCATTCCAAAACAAAGTATTCATTTCTATACCATAATCCCCTTTTTACCTTTGAAAACAGAATCCTCCTTGTCCCCTAATTCTGCCTAGCTTGCTTTCCTATTGACCAACAGGGTTTTATTCATTAACCAATAAGAGAAACATATTTAGAGAATGATATCTCCCATCACTTCTTTGGCATGCAGCTACAATATTCTTCTAGATTCTCTTAGCTGTGTCTTGCCAGAATTTAACAGACCAAATGCACATATAGAAATGAGAATTCCAGTGTTTCCTACCAACCCATATATTAAAGAGATTCCAAAAAGTCAGAAAAGAGTTCTTCTTGCCACTAATATTTTTGTTTTTGAAAGTATTACTTTGCATAGAGTATACTACATTAGCATATAATGGACCAATCCTAACAATTACCTGTTATCTTCTCAGTTTTAATTTCAAGTGGGTAACTTGGTAGATGTCACTCAAGCAAAATCTCTGTAGTTCTTAGTAATTGTTGAAAGGCATGCAGAGACACAGCTTTCATGTGTATGGAATACAGGGACAGGTGCCTGTGAAAGCCGAGAATTGAACTGGGATCCTCTGGAAGGTCAGCAAGCACTCTTAACTGTTGAGTGGGCCATCCTGCCCCCTCTCATTGTATCCTTAAAAGAAAATTATGTGACTTCAAGTAGCAAAGACTGATAATCTGCCCCCTCACATCATATGCCAGGATACTAGTTCCCACATACAGTAAAATGAGAGATATATTTCTGTGGTGAAACAATGCATTAATGTAGGGGAGAAAATGCCATCATTTAAATTACGTATAAATCCTGAGTGTAATGGAAATAAAAGCAGGTTGCTAGGAGGTTGTGAACAAAAGTTTCTATTTTTACAGTTCAAAGTGTTTGATTCCTATATTGTGTTCCGCCTCCAGTCCTATCCCACCATGGAATATACCTAGAATTTGCTGCCATTGGAGTCTTGGACCCACTGCACCCACCAGGAGAGGGAGAGAATCCACCTGTACCCCCTGGAAGAAGCGATGGGAACACAACAGTATAAGAACACATCCCACAACAAAAAGACTAATATAATTATGCCATGGGACATTGGTTCACAATGGAAATACAGCTTCGAATTTATACACAAGCAGAAGACTCTGGTAAATAGGGGTGAGATTTTAAGGCTTGTTTGTTTGTTTGTTTTGGGTTTTGGTGTGTGTGTGTGTGTGTGTGTGTGTGTGTGTGTGTGTGTGTGTGTGTGTGTGTTTTGTTTTGTTTTCTGGTGCTAACTACTGCATTCCAAGGCATACTGCTCCAGAATAGGTCCAGGAGCCCAATCATTACAACAGGTATTTCGCAGGCTACCCTCCAGGCAGGGTCACACTTGGAAGAAGAGAGCAACCAGCTGGCTCCCTGGAACTCAGCCCCTCAGCTGCTTCTAGCTCAGAAAAGCTCAAGATGCTGCCCTCCCAGCTGCCCTACAACTGCTGCCCTCCCAGCGGCGGATGCGGCGCCCACTTATCCCACCAACACTCTGCAGTTCCCTGAGCACTGCTGTGACTGAAACTCTCTGTGACAGTGAGAACTCCAAACGGGACAGCTTTCTTCCTTGAGCGCCAGAATACAAAGATGGAAGCGAAGAGAGAAATACAGAGAGAAAACAGGAAGGCACGGCTGATGTAGAAGCACGTGACCTTCCCAGCACGGGTGGGCATGAGCTCTGCTCACATGCGTGTTGTTGTTGAGTCTCTTTCTTATAGCCATGCTCTCCCGAGTCACACTAACAAACAGTACCAGGCCTCACAACAGCCCAGCAGCGGTCTTAAATAGCACCGAGCTTTCTTTTGGTTCACTTGAAAAACACAATTGCTTGATTCTCCATTGCCATGGACTGAGTTGTGTCTCCCCAAACTCGCACACTGAGTGCAATGGCTCAGTCTGAGTACAGAGCCTTTGGCCTGCTTCTTCCTCCCAAGACCTGGGGTTATAGGTAGGCATTGACACATTTGACTTTGTGAATTTTCAATAATTTATTATACGCTATACAGATTGTGATTACCTGTTTTCTGTCACTATACATAGTATCTGAGACAAACCAATGTATGAAGAGAAAATGTTCAGTTTTGGCTCACAGGTTTTGAGATTCCAGTCCCTGATTGGTGGGCACTGTCTCCTTTGAGCTCTACTGAGGCAGAGACAAATCACTTCATGGCTATGAGGCAGGGGAAAAAAATATAAATATGGGTAGGCTGTGGTCTGCATGTTGATGTCACTGGGACTTGTTACCACTAAGGGCAATGCAGAAGTTGATGATCTGTGCCGCTGCCTGAAGCCATGTTGCCACCCCAGTCCATGGAGATGTCTAGGTCCCTGATGCTCCAACTGTGTCTGGGTCCATTGTTATGAGCGTTTTCCCACCAGCCTGGTCCCATAGCAGCATCAGCCCCAAATAACATACAAAGACTTGTATTCATTATGAAACTGTTGGCCAGTGACTAGTGTTTCTTATTGACTAGCTCTGTCTTAATTATTAACCCACAAATACTAATATATGTAATTCTACATGGTCTTACCTTATTGAGAATGCCAGACTCACTCATCCTCTCCTCCTGAGATCACATCACTCTCTGCCTACCTTTCCCAGAATCCTCCACCTCTCTTAGTCCCACCTACTTGCTTCCCTTTTGGCCAACAATGCTTTATTCATTAACCAATATGAGAAACACACTTACAGAATGACATCTCCCATCAGTCCATGGTCCTATTGCAGTCAGGTCTATGATGATATCTGTGGCCCATGTTATCACCTAAGGCTATATTGATGTCTGTGGTTCATGCTGCAACCTGAACCCATGTTGATGTCTGTGGGCTGTGCTGTTGCTAAGAGCCATGTTGATGTGAGAGGCCTGAGCTGACATCGGAGGCCATGTTGGTGTCTTTGGCCTGTTCTGCTCCTGAGGGCTGTGATGGTGTCCATGGCCTGTGTAGTAGCAGAGTCTGGTTGATGTCCTTTTTCGGTACTGCCACAGGAGATCATGTTGAGGTCAGTGTCACCTGTTGTCACTGGGGATCATGTGGATATCCATGGTCTGAGCTGTTATGAAAACCCTTTTGTAAGTCCATGATCCATTCTTCCAGTGACTACAAAGGGCAAGGAAGTTACTTATGCCATGGTATTGATGAGTGCAGACCCACAGTTGATAGACGGACATAAAAGGCTTCTATGGCAACCTCTATCCCCACTCCACTCCTACCCTACCCCCAATAAAGTAACAGCCTAAATAGGAAGCCATCAAAGAGAATGCTTACGAATTGTGATGAGGACACGAAAGTGTAGCTCTCCAGAATTGAGGGCCTCTGGCAGGGGTGTAGGTGGGAAAGAACTTGGTTTCCTTTAAGGGGCTGGCCACTGGGAGTTTGATGATGCTCCAGTGGGTATATGGACAATAAAAAATTGAATTTTTTCTTCTTTTGGGGTGGTTCCTAAAGGCAGGAACAGGGAGGTGAGGGTGTTCAGGGTTCATGATGTAAAATTCGCAGATAATCAATAAAAATATAATGAAAAAAAGCTGGTTAGGGACACATCCCTTGGTGGGAAGAACTCTACTCCAGTGACTAGTAGACCTCCCACTGGGTACTGCCTTTTCAAATTTTCCATTAAGTCCCAATAATCCTAAACTGAAGACCAAGACTTCACAGCATGTACAAGTGGGGGGAGACATTTAAAATCCATCCCACAACATTCCACTCTGGTGCCCCAAATCTTATGTCCGTCTCACCATGAAAAATTCATGCAGTCCATCCCCTGGAGTCTCTAAAGCTTTCACTGTCCTGAAAACTGCTCAAAACTCCAATGTCAATCTCTCTCTCTATCTCTCTCTATCTCTATCTCTCTGTCTCTGTCTCTGTCTCTCTCTCTGTCTCTCTCTCTCTCTCTCTCTCTCTCTCTCTCTCTCTCACACACACACACACACCAGAACCAATGAAATTAAGATGTGAGCCTCTGTGAGAAAAGTCAAAGAGCAAGTCACATACGTCCAAGATATAATGGCACAGAGTTAAGTGTCCCACTTGAGAAGGGGGTCTAGAAGGATCAGCAGGAACACTGAGGCCCTATAGTTCATAGCAGTCAGCATGCTGTGGAGGACTGCAGACTCCTGAAGGCTTGGGCTGATCATCCCTGCAGCTTGCTGGCTGCATCAATCTAGCTCCTTCTGCTTGTTATGTGCACTTCCCAACTCTGGTGACCAACAAGTGTGGCATGCCTGTCTTTCTGGGGTCTCTATTACAGCACTCACCTTCATGCTCATTATTCTGTATGGCAGTGGTTCTCAACCTTCCCTTTAGTACAGTTCTTCCTATTGGGGTGACCCCCAACTATAGTTATTTTCATTGACATGTCACAACTGTAATTTTGCTAATGTTATGTATCACAAATGCAAATATTTTGGGGGTAGAGGTGTGCCAGAGGGGTCAAGACCCATAGGTTGAGAAGCACTGCCATACAGAATCCTGTCAGGAATGCCTGGAAGGAGGCATGGTCAAAGGAATGGCCACTGCAGAGTCTGCCCGCCACACCTTTGACTCTTTAGAAATGTGGCCCATTTCACAGAAATGATACTGTGGTGGTGAACATTGTCAACTTGACAGGCTTGCAATCACCTCAGACGCAGACTTCATGAAAAGTCTATGAGGGAGTTTTGTACTGGGTTAACTACAGTGGGAACACCAACCCTAAATGGGCAGCATCACTATGTGGGCCAGGCTCCCAGACTAAACAAAAAGGAGGAAGTAAGGTGAACGCCATCACTCATCTTCCTACTTCTTCACTGTGAAGTGACCTGATGCCGCCAACCCCTGCCGCCATGATGGAATGTCCTCTCAAACTGTGAGCCAAAATAAACCGCTCCTTCAAGACAGATATTTTGTTACAATAACCAGAAAAGTAATATTGTTGTCAAATACAATTTTAACAGAAGTTTAAAACTCTAGTATGTAGTGCTAAATAATAATAATAATAATAATAATAATAATAATAATAATAATAATAAAGTCAAAATGTGAAGGACAAGAAAATGTGTGAGATTCAACCTTTGATGTGGGAACTCTTGCACTTGCTTAAGAGGGAAACCACAGTGGGTGAGAAGGGACACAGGTAAACAAAGGCCATGGATAAGTGGTAACAGTTAAAATGCTTTACAGGTTTTCTGTCTGTATATTTTAAGAATCTAGATAGAGCTTAGCATTTTATAATCACGAAGCCAGAAACAAATGACTTTCCCTCTTCTACTCAACTATAAGATGAGGAAAATAACTGCCCCCCCATTTCATCACTCAGGAGGATGAAAGGAAAGAAACTCAGCTTAGGTGCTGTGAGGGTCGGGTCTGTGTGTCCAGTTGTCTGAGCAGAGAAATGCCTGGATAGCTTGTCAGTACTGTTGCTGGTGTGTCTGGGAGGGTGTTTTCAAACATCAGCACTGGATACAGTGGACTAAGCAAGGAGGGTCCATCCTCACCAGTTCCAGTGGGCATTATCCAGTCAGCTGAGGACATTAGGATGGGGAGAAAGGAAGAATTCCTTCCTCCTTCAGCTGACATGTCCATGTCCTCCTGATGATAACAGAGCTGCTGATTCTCAGCACCCAGACCCAAGGTGGAATTTACACACCTGAATCTCCTTTGAACTTGGACTTGTGCTACACTCCTACCACCTGGAAGTGGCTGATACAGGACTTCTCAGCCTTCACAATCTTGTGATGCAATCATCATAGATTTCTCTACATGCCATCTATATTCATATTAGTACCTACATAAGTATAAATGTGCCTGTGTGCAAATCCCATTAGTTCTTTTTCTCTATCCAGGGTGCAGAGAAAGATGAATTCTACTATTAATACTAGACATGTGTTTCCACACATACTACTCTGTAACTGGAGGTTTCTGTCTTGCCCATCAGTCCCATAGCTGCGTATAAAATAATCACTCAGAGGCTTAGAATTGTTAGGCTGATGACTCAGGCTTATTACTAGCTAGCTCTTACATTTAAATTAACCTATTTCTATTTATGTAATGCCACGTGGCCATAGAGTCACCTCATTTCCTACATGTTTTGCTTCCTCAGCGGCTTCTGGCATCTTCTCTTGACTCTGCCTTTATTCTTCCTGTATCTCTGCTTGGATTTCCCAACTAGCTATATTCTGTCCTGCCATAGGCCAAAGCATCTTTATTTATCAGCCAAAAAAAGCAACACATATTCCCAGTGTACAGAAGAACATCCTACATCACTACTCTCTTCTGGTGTTGTGAAGAGCATTACCTTTCATCCTGAATTTTCAAGGTTAGGGACCAACCCCAATTACTGAGAATTCTGAGCTTAGTCTAGCTACTGTTGTGAAATTCAGACCACAGACTTGTAGCACTTTGTGGCCTGGCTCCCACCGCTTCTAACAGATCCATATACCCAAAGAGAAGCAGAGCTCTCTAAGCTTTTGAGTCTCAAAACCAGCTCAAAGTGGCCAACTTCCCATCACCTGCCACACAGAGTAGTCTATTTGGAGGCTGCTTATGGGCCTCAGAGGCAGGGAGACCATGCACCCACAGAGACATAGCCAGGACGCATTTGACCAGTGCTTCGAATGTGCACTTTGAAAACCAGGAAACCAGAGGTGGTAAAGTAGAAGTACTTAGTGGAGGAATAAATCTAAAAAAAAAATGAATTGCAACATTTAAAAAAATAAAGTGCTGTGATATGGATGAGCTAAATCATAAAGGATATTTCTGTGGTGACTTTAACTCTGAAAAGACCTCACAGACATTCTTTTAATATGGGAGAGCTCACTTCTCATTTTCAGCATGAGCAACCCTGTCTTTGCCTTCTCACCGAAATCATTTACTTAGAAAATTGGATCCTGGGTAGTGAAAGCAATGCCATAACTGGGCCCCAGAGACACAGGCTCCCTGCAAGACTCTCCATTGCATTGTGTTCTTAGATCTTTGAAGGTAAATTTATGCCTTTCATGTTTAACTCCTGTGCCTGGATACTGCACAGTGTAAACTTATTTCTTAGCATGTATACTTTTAAAAAATATAGAAAGGGAAATATAATTTCCCTCTCTTCTCCTTAAGGATTGGAACCACTGCTAATGTATGTGCATTTATTGCATATTTTGTTAGCAAAAGAGGAACAGTGATGAGATGCTAAGTGCTAAGAGCATCATATTGGCCTCCTGTTGCCATTACAAATGCCTGAAGGGACAGACTTAACAAAGAACGGAGGTCTGCTTACTTTATTTGGTGCTTTCAGTCCATGGCTGGTTGGCCCTATCACTTTTAGACATAGCTAGTCAGCAGAATATCACACTGTAGCCCATGGAGGAACGATACTCACTTCATAGGCAGAATGTGGTCAGAATGAAATAGAGGGAGAGGAAGGGGCTAAGATTCTACTGTCCTAGGATCTGCAACTTAAGATCTGGGAAGTTCCAACCCAGAATACCAAGCTGGGGACTAGGCCTCTAGCATCTGAGCTTTCCAAATGCCAGATAGGGCACACATTCTGTAATTCGTGAACATTTTAAACTACCACTTCATAAATATTATCTGAAATGTCTTGTTTTAGATTTACATGTGTGCTTCTTAAACTCTTCCCATGTACCAGCCTAGCCTGATGAGGATGTCATGATACACAAGGAATAGCTAGAAACAAACAAACAACAACAAAAAACTAAATCATCCCATGCTAGAATATGAATATCCAATAGTGATACAATAATAATAACAGTAATGACAATAGCCTCGGGGAGGCTGAAGAAGACTTTCATAGTCACTTAATCTGATATAGTCTGTGCAATTTATTGTAAACGACTATAAAATCATCTATTCTATTTCTATCGCGCAGCTACCTTAAGATTAAATATTAAAATGATTATTTCAATGTAGTGAGATAGTCCTTCTGTGGCACTGACCACGCCCATTGGGGGTGGAGCCATGGGCGGAAGTGACCTGTGGAAGGAAGTCAGAGGGAGAGCCAGGAAAAGCTCTCTTGCTGGCGTGACTCGGACAGAAGAGGATCGGGTTGAATTTCCTGGTGATCATCTGTCTAGGTTGTAAGTTATTTCTCCCTGAATAAACATCTATTCGGCCTATTTGTTTATCCTTATCCTTATTTAACCGCGATATTTCAAAGTAAAAATAATCTTACCATCATTTAAATTTTCTTGACTTATTTTCATTTTCATGGTTAAAATTTTTCCCAACACTTTGAAAAAATGAACACTATGAACAATCTTTAGTGTTAATGGATAATCCTATTCCAAGAGACACTACAATACAATATAGACTGATATAAAAATGATCTAGATACAATTTTTATTCACAACACATGCATAACATTAGCTGTTTATAAGTATTTGGCTATAAGGAGTGCTTTTACAGTATACTTTTGAATTATTTGTTTATGTGTAACACATGATTGTGAAAAAGAATATGCTAGTTTTCAACAAACAGTATTATGTGTTAACTTACTGCTTTTATTAGATGAAAACTCAGAATTTATCCCATCAGCTTCCATTCACCATACTTGATAAAATAGACAGAAATTGTATTACTGAGAGTAAAAGTAGTCTACTAGAGTTGATTTGAATCCTTGGCTTTGTTTAAATTATGAAAGTGATGCTGAAAACATAATGCTAGAATCTGATCATCAGCCCTTATACCACAATGAATCAGCCAGAACACACTGTTGTTCAGTTCTAAATTATGAGCTGAACATACTGCAGTAGCATCGTGGACTGCTGATCAATTTCTCAGCTTCCTTCCCCCAACCCGCTCCTCATTCTACAGTGATTCACAGCTAGAACACTGAGCAAGTGATGGAGAGCACAGCACCAGGACTACCCTGGAATGAGATTTAATAGCATCATTTGAATGGTGGTTTAGTCAATCTCAGTATCTCTGCCGCCGAAGAGACAACACAGACAGATTGATTCTGTACAATGTGTGGTTATTTCAAAGCCCTGTTAACAAATCGATTCATCGTCAGTACTATCTTACTTATTAAAAGAAAAAATCAAAAGCCAGCTAACATTTCTGTGTTCTGTACAAAGCAGTAATCAGAAATAATCTTGGTCTCTGAAACTGTCCTAGTAACCAAGAGAAGTTGTTCGGGGCCTCTTGCTCTTATCTTCCTTTCCTGAGAAATGGTTAGTTAAAGCATATTAGCTGTTGAGAGAGTTAGAACCAAATAACCACATGAGAGTCTCCAGAGTCAAAGAGGACAAAGAACAGGCCTAAACATCCAGATGTCCTTGCTCCCCCAAAACCTGGCAAAACCAAACGCTGAGAGTAACTGGCCCTGATTTTGCAGAGGGAGCAACACAGACAGACATTTCTGGACTTGATTCTCAGGGCAAGACATGCTGAGTGTAGAACTCCCTCCTTCTCTCTCTCTCTCTCTCTCTCTCTCTCTCTCTCTCTCTCTCCTCCCTCCATTCCTCACTCTCTCTACTTTTTTTTTTCATACAACACCAAAGGTTGGTTGTTGTAGTAGGACCAAACAGGGACACAATGCAGGCTCCATTCACCACACCACAGGAACCATCTTGTTCTATTATATCCTTCCTTCCCACACCAGAAGCAAAAATCACTGAGACTTGGATTTCTAAGTGCAGCCACTAATCATATAAATTTCCCACTCAACTCCACATGCTTAGGAGGGATAAATCAGCATCTGAGGGAAGGAGTGCAATGGAGTGAGACAAGAAGAAACATTACAAATTCATCTCAGGTCCCATCACCAGTCACATGAGCAGAGAGACCTCCGAGTCCTTCTAGCACATTCTGAGGCATGGTGATGTTATACAAGGTATGATCATGGCAGGAAAAAAAAAATCATATCTATTTCCTAGGTATGAGTGAAACACTGGCTGAAAATTACCAAAATAAGTGTGGGGAACTGAGCCTGTTAAAGTTTCTTCACCTCCTGTTAAATACTCTTCACTTCCTGTTAAATGATCTTTACCTCCTGTTAAAGGTTCTTCACTTCCTGTTAAATGTTCTTCACCTGTTAAATGTTCTTCACTTCCTGTTAAATGTTCTTCACCTACTGTTAAAGGTTCTTCAGTTCCTGTTAAATATTCTTCACCTACTGTTAAATGTTCTTCACCTCCTGTTAAATACTCTTCACTTCCTGTTAAAGGTTCTTCACTTCCTGTTAAAGGTACTTCACTTCCTGTTAAATGTTCTTCACTTCCTCATAAAGGTTCTTCACTTCCTGTTAAATACTCTTCACTACCTGTTAAATGTTCTTCACCTCCTGTTAAAGGTTCTTCACTTCCTGTTTTCACACTCCTGGTATTTGTGGAAGAGGACTAGAATAATCACAAGCTGTTCCCTTAGATCCACCACCCACATAGCCAATTTCACAGAAAGAAATGGGAACAAACTCATTCCCTTCTCCTCCTTTGCAGGTCTCAACCTTGTCACCCTGAGACAAACCAGGGTGAGGGTGTGGGAGCGAAGGGTGATACACAGCACAAATTTAGATGTTTTTCATCACTGCCTCCTCACAGGCAGTGCACAGCATAAAACCAGAAGCAGATGCAGGAGGCCAGATGTGGAACCAGCCCAGGAATGGAAGCCCGTATGGCCAGAGTATTTTACTTGGTATGGTCAATAGTGCAGCGTGTAAGAACTGAAGAGAACTAAGATGAGAGCAGACGCAAACTAAGCAGACTGAGAGGGAAGAGTCCTGTCAGATGTTTTCTTCTCCGTCATCCAGTTAGATAGACTGTGTGTGCGTGCGTGCGTGCGTGCGTGCGTGCGTGTGTGTGTGTGAATGTGTCTGTGTGTATGTGTGTGTCTGTGTGTCTATCTGTATCTGTGTGTGTGTTTGTGTGTGTGTGCGCGCGTGCGTGCGTGCACATGTGCACTCACATGCACGCATGCATCTGTGTTATCTGCTCTAGTCAGAGAGGCAGGATAGCCAGAGCCAAAAGAGAAGAAGAATGGGACCCTGATGAAATAAATTTTGGCCTCCTCTGGCAACCACATGAACAAATGTAATCTGAACATTATTATTAAAACCATAGCCCCCAGACAATGTAGGTTTGTGTTGGCAAAGGTAATTATAGAACTAATTCCATTGTGTTACTGAAAATGCCATAGGCTTGGTATTGATATGGCAAGAACAGCTACCAGTAAAGACAAAAGCAGGCTTCCTCTTTGCTTTAATTTACTCTGGTCACAATTCTTTCTTCCTTTGTTAAATCACTGAGCTTTGCCCGGAATGCTCAATATGATAAAGGAGACAAATAGCATGTGTCATCTCTATGCTCAGGGTTTCTATGAGATAGACACATGGCCTAATGGGTACTATTGGACAAGGATATCTTACATTCTAAACTACCTCTGCTGCAGAATTGCCTACGGAGCTTTAAAAACTGTGGTGCCTGCTCTCCACCCCAGACAGCCTGGTTCAATTCATCAAGGCGGATTAAGGCATTCATATTTACCCAATCTAAGTCCATTCATTCAATAGCTATTCAATAGGGACTTAGTAAGAACCTATTATCAGTCAAGATTCTCAGCATACAGCAGTGAATACGAGAGAAACAGGGCTGGAGAAACAGTCTCTCACTCAAGAGCACTTGCTGAATAATCAAGAAGACTATAGGTCAGATCCCAGCACCCACATAAGGAGTCACATGTCTTGTACACATCTGTAACCCCAGCTCAGAGGGAACAGAGACGGGAGAACCCCTAGAACGTACCAGCCTCCAGCATAGCTGGAAAAAATGAAAGGCCAAGGTTCAGGAGAGACCTTGCCTCAAAGGAAAAGGCTGAGAGTATAGAGGACACTAGACACCCTCTTCTGGGTGCTACATGCTCACATGGGCACAGGCAAGGATCCAAAAATGTGAATGAAAAAATAATGTGCTTTGTAAAAACATAAACAGTAATCTCCATCTTAAAGGGGTTGACATGCAAGAAGCTGACAAATAGTAACTACAGCACATCGGGAGTGTTAGTGACAGCGGGAAAATAAGCAGGAGAGAAGAGTAGGAGGCTTAAAGAGGAAGAATGTTAAATAGGATCGCTGGGAAACTGAAGTCATAGCAAAAGTGAAAGAAAGCAAGGCACTTAGACCCTGAGTAAAATGTGGTGGGGAAGGCTTGTGTAAAGGTCGTGGGTAGGAATATGGTCAGCCTGTGAATGAGGAACAATACAGAAGGCAGTAGGGCTGACGTGGAAGAACTCAGAAAAGAGCTGGAGAGAAAGGCAGAGTCAACAGACAGACTATGCTTTTGCCTTGGCGGGGGGAAACCTGAGCAGAAGAATGATCTAATTTCAGCTTTGTAATGTCACCCTGTCTGCTTTGGTAAAAACAGACCAAAAGAACATTGAAGGGAAATAAATAGACCTCTTGGAAATCTGTTGGCAATGCAGTCCACAGTGTCTTGGGCTCAGGATGGCAACCATACATGGGGAACAAGGACCCTGCCCATGTTCTTAAAGAAGAATGGACAGGATTTGCCGACACACTTAACTGTGGGTGCCAGAGAAAGCAAGGAGTCAAAGTTATCTTCCCCGCTCTGAGCCACAGAAACAAATGAGTTGCCTCTACAAGGGCAGAAAAGACCAAAGGAGAAATACTAAGAGCCCTGGTTCGGACGTGTTACCTTTGAGTGGCCTATTTAAGGAAATGTAAAACAGGCGGTGGGGACAGAGCTCAGACACACATCTGTGCTGGAAGTACAAGTCTGGCTTCATGGTGAACAGATTTTGAGTGACGAGTGTGAGTGCCATAGCTAGAGATGGATCCAGTATCTGGGAAGGGCCTGCTTCCTGCCACATAGATGGATATCTTTCTGTCTGTCCTCTCCTGGTGGGAGAGCAAGGAATTTCTGTTCTAAGGCCACTAACTCTGTTCACTTGCCCTCCTACCATGGTCAGCCCTAGAGACCCCATTCCTACCACTAGGAATGAGGATCATATTTGGAGATTGAAGGAATGTAAACATCAACTCCACTGCCAATGGGCTCTGAGTAGGAGGAAGTGAGTCAGGATGCAGAGCCCATGGGCCTGCTTTCCAGTTACTGTGCTTGGCACCCATGGGCTCCTCAGGTCCTCAGAATCAGCATGGATTCTATCCCACGCTCTCTGGAGCCCCCTAACTCAATGCTCCCAGCAGCTGCTATGAAGTGCAGCTGTCAGCAAACAGAATGTCTTGGGCAGACTGTTACACAGAATCTTTATCAACAGGCAAGCTCAAAGCCCTCAGTGACAGCACGCAGAATCCAAGTGGTGCTCAGCTTGCCAAGTTCGGCAAACTGTCCTGAGTTTCCATGGATGTCAGGAAAGAGATCCTGGCCCCAGTCTGTACCAGTTACTTCCATTTGTTCCAGCAGAAGCTGCCGGTCCACACTGGTCAGAAGGTACACATCAACAAATCCACCCAGAAGAGCAACCACAGTGTATGGAATCAGGAAAAGTTGCCAAGCATGCCCTGTTCTCTGCAAATAAATTGCTATGGCACAAGTCTGAGACTATACCTAAAGGAAGTAAATCAGGAACATAGTCTGACAGCATGTAAATTGTAACTATATGTCAACTCTGAGGGTGAGCAAGCAGAGAAGATGTTCATTACTATATGGGAACCTGTTATCGCCCATAGTAAGAAGAATACTTATATTTAATAGACGCCAGATGCTGGACTTTACAATAATTTTGTACATTCAGATTAGCATATCTACTTAAGTTATGGGACATTTCTTTAGACTTTATTTTAAATTTTTAAAATTTATTTCTTTTGTTTTTTGAGAGCCTAACTGCACCATGTCTCCTTTTTCTTCCCTCCAAACCCTTTCATATACAATTCCCTTGCTCCCTTTAAAGTTTAATGCCTTCTACTTTTATTGATTATTGTTTATTGATTATATATATACACACACACATATATTACTAGATACATAAATACAACCTCCTCAGTCTGTATAATGTTACTTATATGTATTTTTCAGTGCTGACCATCTGCTATTAGATAACCATCCATTTAGAGTGCTTTTCCTGGGAAAGACTATGTCTCCCACTCTCGGTATTCCTTAGTTGCCTGTAATTCTTTGTGTAGGATTGAGACCTTGTAGGCTTCCCCCCATTGACTTTAGCATGGCTGCTGCTGATTTGTTTGCTAGGTAGCAAATCAATTAAAAGTGGGCTAAAAGTATCTCACCAATAAATAAATAAATAACATCTTCAGATGCCACATAAGCCTGAAAGTGTGGAGATGGCCAGAGGCAGGGGAGTGTAAGGAGGGGAAGAAGGGACTTACCCAGCAAAAGTGAGTCTTGAACAAAGAGGGTTTCACAGGCTGAGCCTCTGAGCTAGGCTTCTGAGTACACAGATGGTAGGGAGAGGGGAGGGTATCAAAGGAAAGAAGCAACTTAATCATCAAGGGTGGCTTGAGAACAAAAAGGGTTCATGGCACGTGCCTTGCAGAAGGTTTTAAATGTATGTATGTATGTATGTATGTATGTATGTATGTATGTATGTATGTATATGAAAATTTAAATAGAGTTACCCTATAACAGAGAACAATGACCTTACTAGACACCACAGGCTAGAAAGCAAAAATCCAAGTACTACCAGCAGTGGGCTACTTCCTTTAGAATTGTTGGCCAGTGCTTCCGCCATTGCTCTTGGATACCTTCTAGAATTTGAAAGGAAGACTCCATTGCTGAAGGCACCACATACTTGAGTCATAGAACATGAAGATTTCAAACTGATACTAGAAATTTCATCCCTATTGGCTAGTTTTCATAGTGCTGGAGGGTTCTATTCACACTATCAAAGGAAAAAACTATTAGTCAGTGTGACCTAGCTGTAAACTCTGAAAGTTACGATAACAACTACCCTGGCAAGATATGTCCACTGGTGCAATCATGACACAGATGTTATGGAAGTAAACAAATGCTTTCTGATTAGCTTTAAGGATCCCTCCCCAAGATGAACCCACTCATAATACCCTTATAGGAGACAGGAACCTGTGATTAGATAGATCTTAGACCCCAGGGGAGAATCTAATATTATTATTCTGCTAAATAGGCATACTATTAATCCAACTCCTAATGATTTATCATTATACTCATAGATTAGTGCATCTCTCAGCTCTCAATCAGAGAAGACTCTGTTAACAGTAGGTGGAAATTAACACAGAGACCCACAGTCAGTCACAGAGCAGTGGATAAGAGACTGTGGTGTGCTCAGCCCTAAATGGGACCTTTATATCCCCTCTTCCTCTGAACAATCACGATCATTGTGGAAGATGCTGTAGAAAGACCGTAAGAGCCAAAGGTGGTGGACACCTACAATGAAACAGTGTTTTCCAGACACAAAAGGACAATTGCAAATATGAACTCCCAGAAATTGGAATAACATGCACAAGACCTAGATAAATTCAAGCCAAATGAAATCCAAGCATGAGGGTAGAGGTTGGCACAAAGTCACACCCCTAGCTGAAGAGCTATTGGCAATTGATAGCTGCTGGGAGATAGAGTTAGTTTTCATTAGGGGTGTGGCTCCTGGTAGGTCAACCATGCTCCACTGAATGGCCATATATGCAAAAGATGGGAACAGTACATGGCACTCAATGCATTTAAAAAATAAAACAGAACATAAAGATGAATATGCTGGGAGGTAGGAATGTATCTGTGAGGAGTTGGAGAAGTGAATATAATTAAAATACATTGTATGAAATTCACAAATAACTAATAAAGATATTGTTTTATAAAATCGACCTCCCTCCGAATCTAGTTCTCATTTTAGTTGTAAATAGTTCTGATTTGTTCTTAGTAAGTTTAAATTGGGGACTGCAAGATGTTTCAGTATATAAAGGCTCAAGTTCAATTCCCAGAACAAGGTAGAAGGAAGGAACCAGTTCCCATAGCTCTCTTATTTTCACATGGGCAGCGTGGCACCGTAGGTTCAATATAAACAATGACTGTGTATTGGATTATTATTAACTATGCTTAGCACACTGTGTAACAGGCCTCAAAAGCTTGTACATATGGTCTCACTGAAACTTTTCACTTTGTAGCAGCATCTCCTCTCCATGGCCCTTCCATCCCCAGGCTCTGCGCATCTCCCTCTCTCCTCTCCACTTCTGTGAACTTGGCATATTTTAGATCTCATGCGTAAATGAATTCTCTTAGTGCCTGCCGCTCTGATCCTAGCTCATTTCACATTTAAGTTATTATAATAATATTCTCTGGGTTCTTCCATGGTTATAGTTTGGATGTTTAATGCCCCCCTAAAAGTCTGTGTGTTGCATAACTGGGGACTGTTGGGATCCATGGCAAGAGAGGCCTAAGGGAAGCCCTTAGATCACTGGGGGTGTGCTCCCGGGGAAGATCACAGGACCCCAGTCTTTCCCTTCTCTTGACATGAAGTGAGCGGTTTACCTGACCCTATACTTCCCAGCATTGGCATGTGGTACATCCAACAAGAGCATCAAAGAAATAGATATGCCCCATCTTAGGTGAGACCTTCCAAAGACATGAACAAGAACAAGCTTTTCTCACTAGGTAGTGGTGGCAAATGTCTTTAATTCCAGCACTCAGGATGACCTCTGAGTTAAAGGCCAGCCTGGTCTACAGAGCAAGCTCCAGGACAGCTAGGGCTGCACAGAGAAACCCTGGGGGAGGGGGGGAGGGCAAACTTTTCAATAAGATATCATCTAGGTTATTTTGTTATAATCAAAAAGCTACCACATCCACATTGCTCCAAGCTTCAGAACCTCTTCCTAAGCCTAAATAATGTCCCACAGTGTATCCAGCACATTTCCCTTATCTATTGAATAGGGCCATTGCAACTAACACTACAATGAACTGAAGAGTGAGACTATCTCTTTAGTTTACTTTCCTCTCTTGCATATATATACACTGGTGCAATTGTTTTAGGAGTTGAGACATGCGCCTGCCCTTTCCATAATGCCTGTATTTATTCTTATTCCTTATGACCTTGTACAGGTTTCATTTCCTCTGCAGCCTTAACAACACCTGTTACCTTTTGTCTCTTTAATAGTAGCTCATTATTTCTGTGGCTTTGCACCTCCCATTGGCCATTTGTGTGTCTTCCTTCTGAACTAGCTCCGTGGCTCCTTTACACATTTTTTTTTAAATGGTTGTTTATTTTCGTGCATTGCACCATCAAGGGTACATCAAGGTTATAAGGTTTGGCACATTTACCAGAGCAAGAGTATCCTGGGTTCTGCATTCTGATGAGCTGTTATGTGCCACGTAATAAGTGGAGAGGTGATTCATTTGAAAAGTAGCAGGGGGTGAGTCACACCGACTACCTCTCACTTCTCAGACAAATGAAAATAAATACATGGAGAATTCATCCACAGGATGAACACCTTAAACTTAGGAGTTCGGTAAGACTCCTGGGTGACCAGGCTACCTTTGCAAAAGGAGATCGGAGACAATTGTAGGGAATGAACTTCACTATGTGCTCCATGCTCAAGGCCTTTTTTCCCTTTTAAAGTCACTCATAATACAATGACTGCCATGTTATTTAAATTAATATTAGTTTTCCCTGTGAATATCTTACAGAGAATACTGTTAATGTGTGAAAGTCGGTGGGAAACAGAGGCATAGCGCCAACCTGCTACTTCAAAGGCCTGAAATGGTTTTTTTTGTACTGGAAAATAAGGATGGGCTCACTGTATAGGCAGGGTGTGTGTGTGTGTGTGTGTGTGCGTGTGCGTGTGCGTGTGCGTGTGCGTGTGTGTGTGTGTGTGTGTGTGTGTGTGTGTGTTGCCCCTCAGGAACCATGCACTAGTGCTTATGAGACAGGGTTTCTTACTGGCTTGGAACTATCTAAGTAGGCTAGACTGCCTGGCAGTAAGCTGACCCCTGCTTCTATATCACATGCTGGCATAAGCCCACATCTCCATTCCCGACTATTTTTAAGCATGGGTTCGGGAGACCTGAACTCAGTTCCTCATACTTGCAAACAAAGCACTTTACAGCCTGAGCTATCTCCTCAGCCAGGAGTGCTATTTCTTAAGCTCTGAAGATTTAAGTCATCAATGAGACCTAAAAAACACTTGAGAACTTGCAAGATAAACAAAACGTAATTCCCTAGCTAGGAGTTACAAGTCAGCTAAGAAAGCCCACATTTTCAGGCTCACAACTGGGCGAAATTCCACTGTATACAAGAGGTTTCCAATGGAAACAACTTTCTTCAATGTTGCCATGAAGCAGCCATAAAGAGAGACTGTGAAGGGTGATGGGAAGCTGTAATTAAGGCTGGACCACTGTTGCTCTGCTTCTGACTATTGAGCACAGTTTGTGTTAGCAACACAGTCAGTACCTGGAGATGTAGTTGCCTTCAGGTTTCTTTGGGATGCAAGCCTGCTGGCTCTACACTGTCTTCTCTTTACCCATTCCTATCAGTCTCAATTTAGACTAAAATGGAAAGGGTTCATGCTTCATACAGTCATCTGAACAGAGTAACATGTGATGCTATTTGTCAACTGTTAAAATTTAACTTCACCACATGAAAAAAAAAAAAAACATACAAGTTCACAGAGTAATGTAGGAGACAAGGAACATGAATAAATGATGCCCTGATATTCAAAATTAAGTCAGAATCTCCCGTGATTGACATCTATAGCTGTACTTCAGAAAGAGTAGCCATGGTCCCAAAGCAACACTGAGAACCCTTACTTAATGCTCAGAAAAAGAAACGAGGAATTTTTAAAGGTGTGTTGAGTATAGAACTGAGGCTAAATCCTTCCTGTTTTCCTCCCAGAATGAAAATAATTTTCATTAGCAAGTTACATATTGAAACAGTTTGAAGCCAATCTGGTCTCCATAGTGAATTCCAGGCCAGCAGGGTCACATGAGAGACCCTGTCTCAAGAAGGAAAAAAAAATAAAAAGTCAATAAGGCACAAACACTAGAGAAACAAAGAAAGCTTTTACAGAAATTCACAGGAAAAAAATAATAAAATTGGGCAATAAACATAAGGACTGTCAATCTTACCAATACTCAAGATATTCAACAAATGCAATTAAATGATAAGCCTAAAACCAACTGAGTAGCATTGCTCTTTCACCAAGTGGGCAAGTGGTTCCCGGAGGACTGGCTTTGCATGGAAAAGCTGAGGCGGATTACTTTCTGTCACTGCCACTCCCCACAGGGCCTGTTCTCACAGGCTGTGTCTCCTGTACATTGGATTTGTTTCTAGGGTTGTTATTGACTAGATGTATGTCCATGTTACTCATCCTATTGTTTGTCATCATGGAAAAATGTAAAATCATAAATGTCTGATGATAAAATATATATAAAATAAAAAAGCAGAATAGTGGACAACAGCCCATGGCTTTGTTGGAAGATGCTTTCTGTGTGGCAATATGAAATGCCCACAACGAAGTGTTCAATAGGAGGGAAATGATGCTGGTTATTTTCCTCAGCTGTATCTCAGTAATTATTTATATATTCATACACATGCCAGGACAATAAATTGCAAGAAAACACAAATAACAATTATGTCTGGATGGCAGATGGCATATTAGTGAATTTCCCCATAAATAATTCTTTTTATTATAATAGATTTTTTCATATAATACAATATATTCTGATAACAATTTCTCTTCCTCCAAATCCTTCCAGATCCTTCCTACCTCCCCACCCACCCAAACTCTCTCTCTCTCTCTCTCTCTCTCTCTCTCTCTCTCTCTCTCTCACACACACACACACACACACACACACAGTAGAAAACAAAGGCAATTAAAACAAACAAACCGAGAATAGGACAAAACAAACAGGAAAAAAGAGTCAAAGAAAAAGCACAGGAACCACATACAGAAGTAGACACACACCGAAATCCTATGTAAAACACAAAATTGGAAACCATAATATATAAGCAAAAGAACTGTAAGACTGAAAAAAATGCCCAGACAAATCATCATAAGACAAAAACCCTCCAAAAGAAACACTGATTTCTGTATGAGTTGCCAATCTAGTGCAAGACACAGGGCCTGCCATTATGTGTGCTTTGTATCCCAAGTGAGACTCCATTGGAGAAAACTACTTTGTCCTTTGAGAATGATTGTCAATTGGAGATGACTTGTGGGTTAGGGATGGGCATTTGTGTTCACTTCCCCTCTCAGCACTGGGGCCCCATCTAGCTTAGGCCTGCGCAAGTCCTGTACATGCTGTCACAGTCCATGTGAGTTCACATGTATTGCAGCCCTGTTGTGTGTAGAAGACCTTGTTTCCTTGATGTCTTCTATCCCCATCTGCTGTTAACTATTTCTGCCTCTGCCTCTTCTTGAACAGAACTCTCTGATCCCAGGGAGGAATTTGATGGAGACATCCCACCTAGCACTGTGTGTTCTAAGGTCTTGCACTCTCTGCACAGTGTTCAGTTGTGGTTCTCTGTACAGGTTGGCATCTACTTCAAGAGGAAGTTTCTCAGATGATGGTTGAGTGGGGTACTGATCTATGGGTATAGCCGAATAGTTCCTAGGAGTCATTTTATGGCTATGTACCTTTGGCAGAACAGTAAGTATTAGGTTCTTGGTCACATGTCGAGTGTTGTGCACAGGTTTCAATTCATGGAGGGGGGCCTTGAAAATAATCAGATAGTGGTTGGTTACTCTCATAACTTCTGTGCCATTATTGCTCCAGTGCATCTTGCAGGCAGGTCAACATGGTAGATGGTAGGGTTTGTAGGAGAGTTGATGTTTACCTTTCTCCTCTTGCAGTGGAAGAGGAAAGTACTTCCATTCCCATGAATACTAGTCAGTAAGGGTGAAGGAACTAGATAGACACCAGCTCAACTTCTCTGTGTTCAATGAGTTATGTAGATGTTGCTTTCAACAACAGGGCCTTACCATCGGTTTGTAGGGAGAAACCAGTAGCCTGGGTTGTTTGGGGGGGGGGTTCTAGGAAGTTCCTCTGGCCAACAACTCAATTAGATGCAATCCATCCCTGGGACTAGAGATTTCATTTGGTGATGAAAATGTTTAACTGAGGCTTTGTCTCCTCCATTATTCAGTGATGACATTCAGATTCTTTTCACATATGTAAATATTTTCTTAAAAAAAAAACATCTACTATAGAAGCTTTCCCTATGAGCCTTCAAATGCCCTTTAGGTGTAGCTGTCCCTCCTGTATTCCCTCCTTTATGTCCCTCTTCCCTGCCCCCTCCTCTCACTTAAACCCCCCACCCAGTGCTTATTGGTTAATGAATAAAGCACTGTTGGCCAATAGGAGACTAGGAGGAGAGAGGAAGTAGTAGGGAGGAGTCAACATGGAGAGACTGGAGAGAGCAGAATGCCGGCCCCTCTCTCCAGTAAGATAAGACCACATGGAAATACTTAGGTTAATTGAAATGGGTTAATGTTTAAGAGAGAGCTAGCCAATAAGAAACAATTAACTGGCCAACAGCTTTATATCAAATACATAGTCTCTGTGTGTTATTTGGGGCTGGCGTGGCAGTGAGACCAGGCTGCCTGAAAAAAACCTATTCGTAACATACACAGTCCATCCATAAGTATATATTCTATTTTCCTTTCCTAGGGAAATCATTCACAATCTGGTCCCTTACTCCATATGTAACTTCTGTGTTAATCAGGATTGTAGCCTACTAATTGAAGACTTAATAGCCAGCATCCACATTTAAGAAAATACTTGCCATATTATCTTTGGGGGTCTGGGACGCCTCACTCAGAACATTTTTTTTCCTAGTTCCATCTATTTATTTGTGAAGTTCATTACTTCATTTTTAAAATAAATGACTAATATTCCATTGTGCAAATATCCTCTATCCATTTATCCACTGATGAGCATTAGGTTGTTTCCAGTTTCTGGCTAATATGAATGAAGCAGCAATAAATATTGATGACCAGATGTCTCTACAGTAGGGTGAAGCATCCTGTGAGTACATACCCAAGAGTTGTATAGCTGATTATTGAGGTAAATCGATTTCCAGCTTCCTAAGGTATAGCCATATTTATTTTCATCGAGATTGTACAAGTTTGAACTCCCACCCACCAAAAAGAGATTAGTATTCCCCTTACTCCACATCCTCCCCAGCATGAGTTGCCATTTGTTTTATTGATTTTGTCCCTTATAGCTGGTGTAAGATGAAATTGAAAAGTAGTTTTGATTTGTGTTTGCCCTATGAGTAAGGATGTTGAACATTTCTTTAGATATATCTCAGCCATTTGTGTTTCAACTTTTGAGAACTCTTATTTTTAGATATGTACTCCATTTTTAATTGGATTATTTGCTTGCTTATGTCCAGTGTTTTAGTTCTTTTAGTTCTTTAAATATTTTACATGTTAGCCCTCTATTGGCTGTGTAGTTAGTAAAAAATAAAACAAAACAAAAAACAAACAAACATCTTTACCCATTCTGTATACTGCTATTTTGTTCAAATGACTGTGTCCTTTGCCATACAGAATCTTTTCAGGTTCATGGCATCCTGTTTATTAATTGTTGATCGTGTTGTCTTATTGGTGTTCTGATCAGCAAACTCTTTCCTGTGCCAAAGATTTAAAACTATTCTCCCCTTTTTTGCTGTAAGTTTCAATGTATCTAGTTTTATGTTGAAGTCTCTGTTCCATTTGGAATTGATTTTGTGCAGGGTGATTAAGTATGGATCTATTTGCATTGTTCTACATGCAGTCATTCAGTTTGATCAGCACCATTTGCTAAAGAAGCTGTCTTTTTTTTTTCAGTGTGTATTTTTGGCTTCTTTATCAAAAATCAGGTGTCCATAGGTGTGATCATCTTGTCTGTTTTTACACCAATACCATACTGTTTTTAATTACTCTAACTCGGTAGTAAAATTTGAAAGCTGGATGGTGATATTTTTATCACTTCTTTTCTTCTTCATGATAGTTTTAGCTATCCTAGGTTTCATTGCATTTCCATATGAAGCTAAAAAAATTCTTTCAAGTTCTGTGAGGAATTGTGATGGGATTTTGATGGGAACTGCATTGAATCTATAGATTACTTTTGGTAGGATGGCAATTTTACTACATTAACCCTACTGATCCATGAGCCTGTGAGAACTTTCCATCTTCTGATATCTTCTTGAATTTCTTTAAATTCTTATAGTTCTTATCAAACAAGGCTTTCACTTGCTTGGTTAGAGTTATCTCATGATTTTTTGAGGCTATTGTAAAAGATTGTTTTCTTAATTTCTTTCTCAGTCCATTTATCATTTATATATATAGGAAAGCTACTAATTTGGGGTTGATAATTTTGTATCCAGCTACGTTGCTGAAAGTATTTATCAGCTGTAGAAGTTTATTGGTAGAGTTGTAATGTCACTTATGTATACTATCACATCATCTACTTATAAAGATACTTTGATGCCCTTACAATTTGTATCCCTTTGATCTTCTTCAGTTGTATTGATTTACTTAAGACTTCAAATACTATGCTGAGTAGGCATGGAAAGACTGAACACCTTGCTTTGTACCTGGTTTTAATGGAATTGCTTTCAGTTTTTCTCCATTTAAGTTGTTGTTGGCTATGGGTTTTCTGTAATCTGCCTTTATTATGTTGAGATATATCCCTTGTATCCCTCATCTATCCGGGACTTTTATCATGAAGGAGTACTGGATTTTATCAAAGACTTTTTCTATACCTAATTCAGTCTGTTTAGATAGTGGATGACACTTGATTTACGTATGTCATACCTTCCCTGTATCTCTAAAATGAGACCTACTTGATCATTGTGGATGATCTTTTTGATGTAATCTTGTATTTGGGTTGCAACCGTTTTGTTATATACTTTTGCATCTATGTTCATAAGGGAATTGGCCTGTAACTTTTTCTTTGTTGAGTCTTTGTTTGGTTTGTGTATCAGAGCTTGTCCTTCTGGCTTTATTTTATGGAATAATTTGAAGAGTATTGGCATCAATTCATTTTTGGAGATCAGTTAGAATTCTGCAATGGATTTATCTGGCCTTATGTGTCTTTTGGTTTTGGATTTTTTGTTTTGGTTTTGGTTTTGTTGGTTTGTTTGTATTTCACTAAGGGTTATTGGTCTGTTTAAACTGCTTACCTGAAGTTTATTTAACTTTGGTAGGTGATATAAAAAGAAATGGATACATTTCTTTTAAGTTTTCTAATTTGGGGAATAAAGGTTTTAAAGTATGTCCTTATTTGTTATGTCCTCTTGGTTTCCTTTATGTCTATCCTTATGTTACCCTTTTCACCTCGAACTGTAATTTCATTAATTTGGATCTTTTCTCTTCATTTTTAAGATAGTTTGTTTAAAGTTTTAAAAAGGTTTCACCACCGGGAGTTCCAGGTAGAATGTGGTTTTAGGTATTAGGAACTGACATTAAGGAATAGAGATGGGCAAGGTGTGGAGATGGTCCTCAGACGGCAGGAAAGCTGGAGTCCCTAGAGAATGGAGGCAGAGAGGGAAGACAGGTCCTGACAAAATGTCTGCTGCAGGGCTAGGGATGAGACTGAAGGACAGAAAGGAGAGTGGAGATTACCTACCAGGTAAGTGTAGTCAGGAGTTCTCAGGCAGAGAGTGCCCCCATGTATTGGTGGCTGACACAAGAGAATGGGAATAGGTTATAATGGGATGCTGAGTGGGTCCACAGGGATGTGAAGAGTTGGGTCTATCTCGATGTTTGGTGGCATCCCCAGGGAATCTTTTCCCCCTACATTCTAATAGAAAGGATTCTAGTGCTTCAAATAAACATCTATACTTACTTTATGAATTATTTAAGAACTACCTCTAATTAACACATTGTTTAAGAATAAATAGCTATAAAACAATTTTGAAGGTATTTTTTAAATACTATTTTAAGTTGCCAACTCCATCAATAACCTTAACCAGTCTTTTCTCATATTTTGGCCAAATGTCAACTCCCCTGGTGGCTATATATATCTCCAAAACTGCAGCTAAATTGACTTGTTGTTGCATATACTATAGATCTCTATTGAAGAGTGTATTAGAAATGAACAAACAATTCAACTCTTAATGCATTTTAGGTGGCTTGGAAGAGAATTTTTTGAAAGGTGTCTAAGTTCTGCTTTGTAGATATTAAAGGGAAGGTGGCTCTGCTTCGCAAGAGTTTCAGAGAGCTCTACAAACACAGTACTGTAACTGGCTCTCAGAAGGTGCTTTTGCTAAAGAGCATTGACCTCACTTAGATGTGCAAAGTAACTAAAAGCCAGTTGGAAGCCTGGCATCTCTGCTCTGAATTGTTTGTTTCCTTCACTTCAGCTCAGATTCCAGAGCCTGACTCTGTGTGGGCATGTTAGTCACTCCAGCAATGCCTTTGTAGAAACCCTTCATACCACATCTAATGTATCCCCTTCAGACTGAAGCCACAAATGATAATAGTCCCTGCAGCACTCACTGTCAGCTTTTTAAATGTCCTGTTCCAAACTCCAAGTGCCCAATGTTTATAGTCCTTGTTCAATACCTGTAGTCACCTAGGATTCCAGGAACAGCAGAACCTCACAGGATGGGACACTCTTTAGGTGAAGGCAGTGATCTATAAGGATGAAGTAGCATTCTAGAATAGAAGCAGCAATCTCCTGAGAATGAATTGGTCCCCTGAGAACCAAGCTGTCTTTCCAAGTAAAAACTCTTTACATCATTCAATAGAATGAGAACTGAGACAATTACCAAGCAAACATGCTCTGACCAACACTGCCCTGTTACTTCCTGTTTAAACCCAAAGCATGATCATCTATCAAAAACAGACTTGGGGCTAACTGTACCCCTTATCTGTTCCCACATGGCCACGTTGAATGAAATCTTTCCTCTGCTCTTTATCATAACTTAATTGGCATATTGGGATAGGTGGCCAAATCAAAGACTGGGGTTTTATCCTAAAACTTTGGTCACAGTCTATCTGGAAACTGTAGATTCTATGGCAGTCTAAGAACATAGCTATCTGGTTCTGAAGAGCTCCAGGCCTCTGCACATGTTATTTCATGAACACTTACCCAATGCACTAATTTAAGGAATTGTTATTGAGTGTCAGCAATTATATTCATTACTAGCAAAGCTGAAAATACAGAACAAGATGTAGCAACTATGTTAGAAAGATAGACACTGACTCACTGGAACCATGCATTGAGATCAGAGCTCATCTTCATTTTCAAGTACAAAGAAAAGGGACTTCAGGCCTTTGACATAATAGGTGGCATTATGCCAGTGTCCTGCAGACTTTCCACTCCTTCTATTTAACCTTGATATTAGATGACAACTGTGTTACATGTAATCCTTACTTCAACCAAACCATTTTGGAAGTGATAAAGTTTTCAGTCTTATTCTGACATTGTTCTGCAAGATCATCCACTTTAAATGTAGTTCTTGTCAACAGCTAAAACAAAGGATCGTTATTTACATCACAAAAGAAGCCTTTTATGTAGCAAAGGATTCAGGGCAGAGGAGAATTTTCAAAGGGCTGGTGCTTCTATTACAATTAAAATACTTCAGTTTAGGACAATTTTATCTACCGGAAGCATTTCATTTCTTAGCTTGGGAGCCCTAGTATACTGTGCATACTCATTATAATGGCTGAACTTTCCAGGGGGAAAAAGTCACTCCAATGTGACTCAACAAATCACGGAAAGAGAAAAGAATGCTCACCCAGTGAGAAGCCTGGTAAATAAACAGGTAGGATGGAAGACAACTCAAAAACTCAAATCCAGTGGAACAGTTAAATAGAGCAAATCTATGCCTTACTTATATATATACTTACATAATCTTCCCCCAAGACATCTCTGGTCAGAGGTTCTGTCTGATTGTCAGTCTTACCTAGCCATAAGCTTCAATTATCCATGGTGTTAGCCAGGGCCACACCAGATTGTAAAGCTCCTCCATTTTAATTGAGCTGTGGTAATTCTAGAAACTACAGTAATTTCAGCTGTAGAACTAGCTAACTTATTTTTCTAGGTTCTCATTTTCCCCATCCTCATTGCTAACTTACTCACAGTCTACCTATGAATACAAACAATTGGCTTCTACTAGTCATGTGACATAGAATCCCCCTCCTTTAAGACTGCAGAAAAAGGGACTCCACTCTCTTCACAGCCCCCACCATGCTGCTGTCTGCATATGTGTCTATGGCATTAATTCTTGTAATTACTCTCTTACCTGAACAACAATTCATTTCCATTTCCCCTTTGAACCCCAAACCTGGAACCTGTCAGATGGAAATAAATAACTCGTGAATTAAAGAATTAACATTTTGACTAGGGAGATAGTTCAGTTGATAAAAAAAAAAAATGCTTACTTTACAAGCATAAGGACCTGAATTTAATACCCAGAAGCCATTAAAAAAAATCAGGGTTGGTGGTATGAACTTGTAGTACCAGCCCTGGGGAGGTAGAAACAGGCAGATCCTGGAAGTTTGCCAGCCAACTAGCCATACCTACTTGAAAAAGTTGAGGTCAGTAAAGTGCTCTGCCTCAGAAAAAAGCAAAGGTGGGTGGCTCCTGAGGAAAGATAGCCAATATTGACTTCTGGCCTCCACATGCACACATACATATATGTTTGGAGATGTCATTCTGTAAATGTTTCTCTTATTGGTTAATGAATAAAGCACTGTTGGCAAATACGAAGGCAAGATATGTGGGACTAGGAGACATGGAGGATTCTGGGAGAGGTAGTAAAGAGAAGTCAAGATGTAGGACATGAGAGAAGATGTCCAGACTCCTTCTCCAGCAAGATAAGACCATGTAGAAATACATATATTAGTGATTGTGGGTTAACATTTAAGACAAAGCTAGCCAATAAGAATTTCTAGCCATTGGCCAATAGCTTTATAACTAATAGAGTCCCTGTGTATTATTTTGGAACTGATGCGGCTATAGGATCATGCTGGCCTTGAAATCCTAGAGATCTGTTTCATGCTGCTTGATGACAGCATAGACCAAGGCGGTGAGCACAGCTCTCAGTGATGGTGGTAAATGTAAACTAGCCATCACTGAAAGCTGTACTTACTGCCTTGGTCTGTGCTGCCATCAAGAAGCATGCTGCCAGAGTGAAGATGTGGTCACTGCCACTGCCAGCTGCTCGTACATAACATCCAGTTGTGATCAGGGCCTCTTAAAAGAGCCCTGCAGTTTTTTCTGCTTGTACTGAGTCAGGAAATCTCCCTTAAAGGAGCCACGAGAGTCTCTGCTTGTCTCTAGCAAAACAGAGCCCACCCAAGAAAAATGCTGCTACCAAGGAGCCTTGCTTGTCTCTGTTCTTTTGTTTCTAAAATCCCTTTTTAAGCTTTTCTCGAGTTTTAAGTGGAATATCTTAGTACCCACGTTGCAGGCGCCATTTTGTTACAAGCAGTTTTCCCCACCAGCCTGGTCCATAGACACATCAGCCCCAAATAACACACAGAGATGCTGTATTAGATATAAAGCTGTTGGCCTGTTACTAGCATTTCTTATTGGCCAGCTCTGACTTAATTATTAACACATTTTCTACTAAGCTAGTATTTCCAAGTGGCCTTGGCTTACTGGGAATAGTGGACCTGCATCTCCTTTGCCTGTTACATCTCTGCAGAGATAGAGTGATTCCCTGTTTGTCCCTGCTTATATTCTGACTCTGCCCAGCTACATCACTTCCTGCCTGTGTGTACAGACCTCCAGACCTCTCTGGTTAGCTAGTGGCAGTATCTGCCATGCTACATCACTTCCTGACTATACAAACAGTGTTTAATTCATCAACTAATAAGACAAACATATATACAGAGGAACATCCCCCATCACATACATTCACATACATCTGAACATGCATGATGCGCACAGACACAAGAATCAACATGTGACATCAACTTATTTGATTAACTTTCACCTGGTGGATGCCCCAATGACAATGCTCTCCCTTTGTGAGCTCTCACTGGCTGAGTTTCCTTAGCCCAGCACTCTACATTCAAAAGAAAAGCCACAACCAAAGATGAAGATGCTAACTTCCAAAGCTTCCCTTGCATTTCTAGAAGCCAGGTGTCTAGTTCTCCAGATAATGTCAGAATGGGTAACACTCCTTATTTCGCTTCTGTGTACCACCTATCACAAGTCATAAAAGCTGCTGTGAGGTTTGCCACCTGGAAAGCCACGTTTGCTTAAAGAATTCTTGAAACTAGTCTTATAAGATCAGAGGGCAGCTGTGATGTTCAAGCCAGAGGCAGAGGTGCGGGATAGGGAGTAAAAAGAAAATTTGCTGTGGTGATAAACACTACACCTACACATCACCTCTGTGTCCATCAGCACCTGGACCCCCATTGCATCTCCTCCCACTAAACTTCCCTCCCTATACCTGATGGTCTTCTTTTAGTTTTATTTGGGGTGGGGAGGTAAACGCAGCTCCTTATACCTTTTAATGTTCCATACATGTGAATACCTGATTTTTCTCCCCTCCATCTTATTTTCCAGTACTTTAAGTAAAATACTTTCCAGTATTTTAAGCACTAAGCAAACAGACTTAGATCTGGCAACCAGAATCTCTCATTCTGGTACCCTTGAGAAAATAGATAGGCAAGGAATACCACAGAAATTTAGATATAACTTTGTTCATCTTCTAATACAAACAAAGCAAAACCACAAAATCACCACTATGAAAGATTTGATTATTAGCATCTCTATTGACAAAGCAATAATATAGCTACCTAAATTCATTGGTAATTAATAATGATCTACTTAGTGTTTGTAATTACTAAGAAATCCTATATAAAATTATGTCAACGTGATACAAGCCAGAATAATTTGGGAAGATGGAGCTTCAACTGAGAAAAATCTCCCTACCAGACTGATCTGTGGGCAAGACTAAATTGTATTTTCTTGATTTGTGTTTGTTTTGAAAGGACACAGATAACTGTGAGTGGTGCCATCCCTAGGCTGGTGATCCTGGGTTGTCTAAGAAAGCAAGGCTAAGCAAGCTATAGAGAGCAAGCCAGTAAGCAACACTCCTCCATGTCCTCTGGATCAGCTCCTGCCTACGGGTCCCTGCCCTTTCAACTTCCCTCAGTGATGAACTATGATGAAGAACTGTAAGTAGAAATAAACTTCCTCATCCCCAAGTTGCTTTTGATGGTGTTTTCAAAACAACAATACAAGTCATAACTGAGATACTATAAACAGACTTATCCAAATACCTTGACCACAGGACAGGCTTTTCATCATATTCTGTCTCCCTTCCAGCCTTGATACCCATCCTAGATCTGAAACCAAAGCCTTTTTATGAAAAGGAGGGTCCTACCTACTATCTGCCCTTTCTCCGTGAAGACAGACAGCATCCTAGAAATATGGTCCATGACTCCCTGCCAAGGCTTTCGTGCACGCTTCTCAGAGATGCAAAGTTACTGCAAACAGCACTAGATTCCAGCACAGTGATCTATCCAAAGTAGGCAGAAGCTGCAGTTAATACAGAGAACCCTTAGAGATAAAAAGAGATTTATGTTCCCATCTCCAAAGGCATTGTCTCACTCCATAAGCCTAAAAGCAGACTCCAAAAGATAGTGTGGCCTTTAAATCTTCTGCTTCTGCAGCCAGATCTCCATTATCTTTTTAAATAGAAGACAAGAAAGGGATAATTAAAATTCACAGATAATCCCAAACCCCATATTTTGGCCAGTACTTACTATCTCATTGCCCACAAATTCTGGACCAGAGCATCCCAGCAACCAAATTACAGAGCTGCATAACTTCAATGTCAACTTATTTTTATCCTTGCAACTAGCCTGCCAACCTTCTATTTTCTGCTGCCATTCACTCAGCCAGGACATCACTTTTCCAGCATAGGCACTTATTAGGCAAAGAGGCAAAATTCACCTCTCAGGGGAAAAGAACGGGAGGTAGGACCCACAAAACCATCCTTCAGAAAAGGAAACATGGTCTTTTAGGTTGCCATAGCACTGAGCTCCTGGGTTGATTTAGGTCCCTCAAAGGACTCCCTGTGCATGCCTTAGAGATAATAGTACAAATTAGTTAACTAGCTAAGAAGGCTAGAATCCACTTGTGGTTGGCAGCATCCAAAATATATTCCCATGATTCCCACTAACACAGCCCTCGTAACTAACAAGTAACAACAACAGCAAAGAAAAAGAGACATTAAAGCCATATTAAGCAATCTGTGTGTGTGGTGGGGGCAGGGGGTAGGCGTGGGGTGGGGATTACATGTGTACACGTTCTACATGTTTGTGTATGTACATGGGAATATGGAGGCCAGAGTTCAACACTGGGTGTCTCTCTATCACTCTCAACTTTCCTTTTTGAGACAGGGTCTCTCACCTCTTTTTATAGGGCTCAGCTTAGAGACTTAGCTATAACAGAGGGGGAAATCAGGCCAAGGGTCCAGTTCCTTCTCTAACAGTGAAAAGAAGAACACACTCCCCTCACGAAACTGAGAATACTGCTGTCTAGGGACAACAGGCTAAAGTATAAATTATCTGGCACTGTTAGACTCCAAAGGCATTATACTGGCACTGTCAACGATCCTGGCCAAATGTGCTTGTGAATCTCTAAGGGCATGCTTCAACTTGAAATTCTGAAACAAGGACAGTTCAGTTATGGGAGTGTCATCTTTCCCATGTTACCAATGCAGCAGTAATATTCCCACTTTTATGATGTGTGTGCAAAATTATGGAAGAAATGGCTAGGGAGACGACTCAGCAGTAAAGAGTTTGCTATGCAAGAGTGGGGATCTGATTTCAGATCCCAGGCACCACAGTATGCATGTGTTAGCAAGGTGAAGACAGCTATCCCTGGGGCTTGTTGGCCACCTAATCTAGCCAAAAGGGCAAGCTCTGGGTTCTGCAAGAGATCTAGTCCAAAATAATAATAAATAATAATAATAATAATAAGGTGAAGAGCAATAGAAGATTCTCAACAACCATGTGAGGCCAAAGCCACATTTATGCATATCTGTAAGTACAAATGAACACACACACAAACACACACACACACACACACACACACATGCGTGATGAAGTAAACTCCCTTCCTGACTATAGTGTTGTAAAGATTTGAAAAAGTCTCACATAAAAGCAGAGGGAATGACTCACATACTAAGCCATGTGAGTAGTAGTCCAGGGCTCTTTAAGCACACAGTAAACATGTCAGATAATTTAGTCCAGTCCCCAAGGAGCATGCTGGAAAGCCATGGCAGTTGGGTTTAAATAGGTCAAGGTAAGAAGGAATTAGGAAGCTTCTCCAGTTTAAACCTGATCCTTGGACTACTGACCACCCTCATTTTTTAGAAAGATAAGTGACTATTAATCTTCCCACTACTTTTTGTAAAGGATCAGTTAACTTCTCAATTGAGTGTCTACAGGGCTGGTCTTACTTTTGGCGCCACCAAGTGGCCCTGCTTAACAGCACAGTGAAACTTGCCCCAGGAGGCACCCCCTTTTTGTTTTGTTGTGGTTGTTGTTGTTTGTTTGTTTGTTTTGTTTTAACAAGGAGATTTAGGAAACTTTTAAAGGCCCTTTCATACCACTCAGATAAGGCGTAGTACTCTGGGTGGAGCAAAGCAAAGAACATTACCCATGCTCTATAGAAAATTGAGAAGAAGCACGCTATCCATGAGAAAAGGCAAGAAGGCAAGGGTTGATGCTGGACCAGAGCTGCCCTTGCTTGAGTGGGTGGTAAGCCCTTCATTTATTTCTAACTTTTCAGACATGTCAGTCAGCCTGATGACATACTGCGATACCCATACATCAGTGCCTCCCTCAACCCACTTGGGAAAATCTTCCTGCAGTAGATGGGAAGTAATAGACCCCACAAATGGACAACGTGCAGAGAGTGAGAGACTTTGGAGTACTGGGCCCTAAATGAGGATTCTGCATCAAACCTCTCCCCTCAGGCTCAGGGAGCCATGGGGGAGAAGACACATGGAAAAAAAAAAAAAAAAAAAAAAAAAAACATTGTAAGAGCCAGAGCTGATGGAGAATGCCAAGGAAACACTGTCTTCCAGACACAACAGGGGCATCACGCACAGGGCTTGCACAGGCCCAAGCCAGTAGAGGTCCCACTGGGGCTTTAACCACACTCTAGGGCAGGCCCCATGCACAAAAATGGTTGGCCAACCCAAAACAACTCAATGGTACTTTTGTGGACTTTTGCTTTGTTTTGTCATTTTGTTTTCTATCTTATTGATCTTTGGCCTGTTTGTTTTGACTTTTATTTCTATTCCTGGGGTTTTGTTTATTTGTTGTTTTTGTTTCTTGTGGGTTTTGTGGGGAGAGAGAAAAAGAAAATACATGAAATTGGATGGATGTGGAGGTGGAGAGGATCTAGGAGGAGTTGAAGACGGGAAAACCATAGGAAAAAAATTAAACAATAGAAACAAAAGGAAGGAAACAAGAGGGAGGGGAGGAAGGAAGAAAGAAAGGAAGAAATGAAGGAAGGAAGGAAGGCATGTCAGTCAGGCCTCTAGACATTTCTTGATAGAGGAACTATAATCCACACTTGTGATGAATACTAAAGGGCCAAGTAATAATAACTGTAGTTGGCTGGAAATTAAGAGCAAAGCTAAAAACGACTCTCAAAGAAAGAGTCGAAGGAGTAAGTGTAAAGATTTCACTAGACCCAGGATAAATGAAAAACGCATGTTTATTGGAGAACACTTACATAGAGAAATACCAACCACCATGGGAGTTTTCCTCTGTCCTTCCTACCTGATCGGCTGACCCACAAGAAAGAGCCAGCAACAAGCCATGCCTCAAGCTTCCCTCTTTCATAGTCCATCCACTTGAAGCCACACCCAAAAGGCTGTGGCCACAGTTACAGGTTCACAGACAAGACGCCTACAAAAGAGCCTCTAAACCCCAATTCTAAAGAATAAATGCTAACAAAACACGGCAGCTTACTATTCAGTGAGGATTGGAAAAGCAGAGACGTGGTTGCTAGCTGCCCAACTCATTACCACACAGTCGTGAACAGGGCCTTTCCATGAGTCCACCTAGTACTGCTTTTCCCTTTCTTACGCACACAGAATGGACTTCGGGAGAGCTAGTTTTCACAGCACGCTTTCTCTAAGGACCTCTGTGCCTATAGACCCATACAGTTGGAAAACCTAAAGAGAAAAACACCCTCAGCCTCAGTTATGAAAACTGACTGGCAGTCTGGAGCAATCAACTCAGCTATCTTTGATTTATAGTCCCAGCCTCTGAAAAATCATTTATAAGAAATAATCTTCTTAAGGCCTTTTTATTATTGTTATTTTTTGGCAAACCTCTCTTTTTAAGGTTTGACTGGCAAGGTGTTACATATTGGGTCAGCTGCCTTTTCCCTGATAATTTCCTTTTTTCTTCACAGTCTTTGCATTTCTATCCTGTCCACATCAAAGACAAGTTTTTCTTCTTTATAAAATTAGAGGTGGCGGCTTTGACATCCTTGGCATTAAAATTCTTCTCTTCTAAAAAAAATCAAGACCCAGGGAGAGGTTCAAATTAGACACAGTTCCTAAAAATTATTTTTAAAAATGAATATACCAAAAAATGAGAGTATGATTTTAGTGTCATCTAATTGTATTCCATTTTGCATTACTATTAAATTTTTTATAGTTTCTTTGCTCAAAAGTATATTACTGCCAATGATGACTTGGGTCCATTATTCCAGCTACTCAGGAGCCTGAGAATCAGGATCGATCTATGCAACTTAGAGAGACTCTGTCCTACAAATAAATACAAAGTGAACAGAGGGCTGGCGGTATGGCTCAGTGGTAAAGCCCTTCCCTAGCATGTGTGAGGGCCTGGGTCCAACCAGCACTATTGCCCCCCCCATAAGAGGTAAATAATTATCTTTTTCAAAGCTACCTAACTAAGGAGTCAAGTTAATACTTGTTAACTTCCAGACTCGGTTTTCATTTACTCCATGACCATTGCAATGTTTGCTGTAACCATTTGGTGCAACAGTTCAACAGCTTTAATAGTCACCATTAATTTATAGCAGATTAGTCCTTCAATAATAAATGCTTCAATCAATTGATAGAATTCAAACTGTGGCTAATACAGATATTTTCACTTAAAGGTACATTTAGAATGTTTCCTGTGTCCTAACGTAAATATTCATATGCCAACAATGAATCCAAATGAGAACCTCCCTTTCATACATCAAAGACAAGAAAAGCTATTGGATAAATGAGGTATTGGAGCACATAGCTGTTATTCCAGCCCTTGGGAGGCTGTAACAGAAGGTTTGCTGCTCTTCAGCACCATCTTGTCTTGGGAGCCAGGCGGGGTAGGGGGAAACAGAGCAACTATCTGTTGACAATCCATGGATCAAAGGTTTGAGGATCCCACAAATGACACAGGAGTCGGCAGCCTGGTTTTTCACTTTCTACTGGCCCAAGTAAATGCAAACTGAAATTATAAACTTGGACCAAATCCAAGATCCAAACACAGCTCTGCTGCAGCCTTATTTATACCATGGCAGTGTGACACAGATCGCTGTGGCCAGGCAATGGGGCAGTGTAGACTGATGTAAATCTTAGCTCTAACTTCTGACACTTGTCGAATTTTGGGCACGTTACATAAACCCCTAAGTTCATGAGATGCAGGAAATACGGTTCCTCATCATCCAGAAGACTGAGTGAGACTGTGGGGTATAGCATCTAGCACAGGCCTGGAGTGCATGCTCAGGAAACCCCAGTTCACATAACCAGCACAGTGGTCATCATCATTGATACTAGGATCTACTTGAGGGAGTTTCAAGAATTAAAAGGCACATGTAAAACATTCTGTAGCTCTTCAGTAAATGCTACCTGGGTACTTGGAGAACCTGGGAAATGAACAAAAGAAAGAAGAAAATGCTTGGTTTGTGAATTCAGAGCAACTACAATTGCTGGAGGGTTATTCCACCGAAAGGTGCCCATCATTTCTTTTATTATAAGGTCTGTTTCCCCTCCTTAAGCACAACAGATTCTATACTCTGTGCTGGGAAGGACAAGTCCTACATCTTACAGTTGAAGCAGAAAATATCAGGAAGCTGTTTTCGTTCCTTCTCTTGGCAGCTTGGCTTAAGGGCATGAATTTAGTTCAGCCAATCAGAAGCATAGCCTGAGTCTTTCTCCTGACCAGATGGTTTTGTAAGAAAACAGGGACATGGAAGATACTCCAGCAACTCCTTGGTGGTGCACTTCAGAACCACTCTAAGCAATGCATAGCCGTTCTGTTGTGGGTGCTGGTGGCCCCAGGGTCCTCACCAACAGAGGGCTATGGGAAAAGTGTATCATCCTGGGCGTGGGGAGGTAGAGAAGGGTGGCGCCTCAGATCTCCTCCATCTAGTCTAGTCAAATCTTCTCGCTCCAGGTTCAGCCTCAGATCTCCTCCATCTAGTTTAGTCAAATTTTCTCGATCCAGGTTCAGCAAAAGACCCTATCTCAAAAAGTAAGGTGGAGAGGAACAGAAGGCACTCAGTATTGATCCTGACCTCTACAAGCATGCACGCACATACACCACACTACACACACACAGAGAGAGAGAGAGAGAGAGAGAGAGAGAGAGAGAGAGACAGACAGACAGACAGACAGACAGACAGAGACAGAGAGAGAGAGCAGAGATGCTTATGCTGAAAGTCGCTATTTTAAAAGCCAACCAGAGAAGGGAGGTACAGCTTTGCCAAAGTCCTTTCCGCTAAGGCTTGTGAGCCCAAGAGACCAGGATAATGGTAAAAATTCTTCTTCACAGGACTGCAAGTTTCCTAACAAAAGCAGACACTAAAAAGACTTCTCTAGGGGAAAATTTTAGCACAAAAGACGGCCTTGATTGCCCAGGCGATTGCACACCTGCAGTAAGCCTGCTTTAGAGTGACGCATGCGCAGTATGAAACAATATGGGCAAGGCTTGCCATTTTCAACAGTATTACTTTGAGAGTAGAGAGGATGCCTGCGGAGGATTATCTAGTTTGCACTAATTGATGTAGGAAGACCCACCTTATTTGGGGTCAGGACTTTGCACCGGCTGGGATCCTAGGCTGTGTAAATGAAGAAACTGTGGTGAGCCACAGCAGGCCCTGGTCACTATTCCCAGAGTGTGGATGTGATGACAACGGCCACTTCAGGATCCTGTTGCCTTGACTTCTCTGCCATGATAAACTAGACTTTGAACTGTGTGCTAAAATAAACTCATTCCCTCTTCCGTTGTGTTTGTCAACTATGGATCGCAGTAAGGAAAGAAACAACTAAGAGAGTTGGGGAGGCTGATAACCTGATTTAAATTTTAACTGGAGTTTCTTGTTTTGTTTGTTTGTTTGTTTTTGCACCAAAAGAAAGTAATGCCTGCATGCTGTTCCTAAATAACTCAATCTGAAATTGGTCATAGGGTATATGCTTTCTCTTTATGATTGCCAGCCCACAATGACATGAAGACTTCTTATTAATTATGAAAGCTTGGCCATTAGCTTAGGCTTGTCCCATTAGCTCTTATATCTTAACCCATATTTTTATTAATCTATTTCATGGCTTTTACCTCTATTCCATGCTGTATGTCTATCTCCTTCCATGTCTGGATAATGCCTCTCATGCCTAGTTTCATGAGTCTCCTCTCTCTGCCTGGAAATCCCACCTGTACCTTCTGCCTAGCTGTGGGCCGTCCAGCGTTTTATTATACCAATCACAGCATTACACCTTCACACAGTGTGCAAATATCCCGCAACATCACACAGAAGAATAAGAGGGGCAGTTTTAGGAAGAGTCATTTTCCGTTTAGAAGGTCTCGATTGGAATGATCACCGTCAAGGCCTCAGCCAAAGGGCCAGCAAGATGTCTGAGTAGCTGAAGGTGTTTGCTGAGTTTGAGTTTGATCCCCAGAGCCAATGTAAAGGTGGTAAGAACCAACTTCCACAAGATTGTCACACACCAGTAATAACAATGATGATGATTTTATTAATTAATTAATTAATTAACATGAATTTAAAAATAAATCTTTTAAATTGTTTCATGAAATTGTGGAATGCTTTACTACCATGAAGGTTTCGTGTCCCATTTGTTGAAGCAATAAATTGTGGGGAAGTGGTAAATCTGATTATCCATGCTTGTTTAGCAGTAAGCTACACTCTGAAAGGAAAGAAAAACATCCAAAACTCTCATCACTACTATGCTGTGTGGTTAATCATTTAAAGGAAAAATATCCTCCAAAACTGTTCAAAATACAGTACTCTCCAGAGCTCTGAAATCATTCGGGATTGGTGGGCCAGTGGGTAGAGCAAGTGCTTCTCTTCCTGAAGCTCAGTTGCTTCTGGGCTGTTTGTGATCCACCTGGTGCTCAAGGACCAATGCAGGGATATAGAAGACTGTTTCCATGGTGATGAGATGTTCCTCCTTCTGCCAACCCTCCTCCCCCACCCCCTATCTTTTTCTACTGTCAGGAGTTTAGAAGGGATAATGATAGGACAAGTGCTGCTCTCTCTCTCTCTCTCTCTCTCTCTCTCTCTCTCTCTCTCTCTCTCTCTCTCTCTCTTTGTGTGTGTGTGTGTGTGTGTTCCAAGTGCTTCTGCTATATGTCAGAAATCAGTGAGAATCCCCTCTGCCCATACATGGAGATGCTCAGACTCATTAGGATCTGTATTAGGTCAGATTTCTCTAGCAGAACAGAATGATAGAATAATGGGAATAGTATTAGATTAGCTTACATGACATGATCCAGGTAAATCACCAACCTTCACCTGGAGATGCTGAGAACCCAGAAGCTGCCCAGTGCACTGGGCCAGATGCCTCAGCAGTCCCAGTCTGGTCGTGAAGGCCTGGAGAATTCCAGGGGTATGGATGGGGGCACTGGTCTTCAGTCCACATAAAAAGGCAGAAGAAGCTGAGCTTTGAAGCCAGTAAAGAATGCCAGCAGCAGTGGCTACAACAAGATGCCAGCAAGATAGACAAACATGCCAGCACAACTTGAAAGCAGTAGGCAAAAGGCTAGTGATTTTCTTTCTTGAACCTCCTTAATCTGCTGCCAAAGAAAAATTAAGTCCACTTTTTGGTGGGTCTTCCCATTTCAATTAAACTAATCAAGAAAATCCCTCAACAACTTGCCTGTGAATTCATTCCAAACCCAATCAAGCTGACAGCCAAGATTAGCTGTCATGTGATCCAATCCAAATCTTCTCAAATTCAGAACACTCCACCCATTGAATTTATCTTCAAGTCACAGCATATAAACAGCTTTTTCTCTAGACTGGGGTCAGTAACTGAAACCCAAATCTAGCCTTTCCTGTGTGTTGGTAAATCAGGTCATGTGACAAGCAGCTACAATCAAGGTATGTTGTCTGTGGTGAACTTGTGATCCTGTGGCAGAGCTGTCTTTGTGATAGGTGTGACAGAGATTGTAATGGCCTCCAGACATAAACACTCCCTCTCCAACTGTTAGAGACTATCTTCAAAGTGTGGTAAAGAGGCTTCAGCATGCAGACGTGAATACACTGAACTGCAGCGAATAAAGAAAATGAAGGAAATGCTGCTAAGAATTCCCATGGATCACTGAGGACCAGAATGGCTGGGGAAGATCTCTCATAAATAAGAGAAAGAGAATAAGAGAGAGAGACCTTATACTATACAACTGAGAGCACTGAAGAAACTCTCTAGATGGTAGATTGCCCAACCCCCCAAATCCCAATTTGTCAGCCCTGGACACAGGGGCCTATAAACAAAGATGAATGGGCTCGGTAGGTTGTAAAACATACACATGTATGTGTTATATGAATATACATGTACCTAACATAACTAATATAGAAGAGATACTGAGGATGGTGAGAGGAGTTGGAGGGGGCACAGGATGATGGAGATATGGTGATCATGTATGAAATCCTCAAAAAAATATAAATAAGTATATTAGGCCTTAGAGCCATCAGAGGACAGTGAAGGAAAGAGTGTATCTTGACACACAGGAGACAAACACTGGAAAGAAGCCAGCCTGGGGAACTGCTCTCCAGACAAGGACATTTATTAGAGAACAGTGAGAGGTGTGTATGACAGCGCCTTGCATACCAAGCAAAGAGAACATCCTTATTTGGGAGGGGATGAGCACTCAGCAAAAAGGGACGGATATCCTGACAGCTTTGTGTGGGCAAAGAAAGGGGTCCAGTGAAGGACAGCCTGCAGAGAGAGGAAGCAGACCTTGGTTAGTGCCTCTCGTATGCATCATGCCTACCACATGCCTAGATCTACTCTGACATGCGACATGAGCTAACTCACCAAATCCTAACAGTCCTATGAGGAAAGTACTATCATAGTAGCTACTGTGTAGATGAGGAAGTCTTTGGCTGAGTAACTTAGTTCTGTAAGAAGAATTCCTAGCAACAGGATTCAGAGCCAGGCTGGGTGTTTCCAGAGCAGAGCCATTATATTTAGCTTCACCATTTTTATACACGAATATCATGGAAATGCTAACAACTAAATTAAACTTGCTGCAGGGGCACACACAGGTGCTGGCTGCATACAGGATCAATGAACAAAAAGAAGAAAGTGGACAGAAGAGAATCTCAGTTTCTAATGTAAAAGATTCAAGGAGAAGAATAGATAAAGTTAATTCTGTTTTCTCCGGGATGGCTAAAAGGACGATGTCACTGATATGAAACAAGAAGAGGAAGAACCAGCTCTGGGAATAAGGTGATAACTTCCACCTGGAGAGTGAGCAGATGATGAATTTTGTGAGCTAGCATAGCAATCGTGTAGAAACCCCCTGTACAGAGGCAGGACCCCAGGGGAACCAGAGGTTCTGTCCAAATGGTAGGGTTAATGCTCCAGCTACATGAAAGTATTATAGATGTCAAAATGTCTATCTTGCACTGATAGTAAAAATAAAGTTGTCCCCTCTTCTGGCACGTGTGACAAAACAAACAAGCAAACAAACAAACAACAAACATCAATAGTGGACAAGGAATGAGGCTACCATAATGAAGAAACTGTGGGTGGGCTCTGAAGACCAGCAGAAAAGATGCGAGCTATTCACACTGTAAAGAAGTGCTCTGATATTGCATTGAATGGTCATGGAGAATCAAAAGGGTGCTAGTTTCCCCTTACGGTAGAGGAAACAGGTGTGGAAGGATTTATGTACAATAGGACTCAGCTGGAAAGTCATCAAGCCTGGATGTAAGCCCAGGTCTGCCACTAGGGAGCTCACACTTTAAATATCACACAGACTGCAAAAGGATCCTTCCATAAGCTTCTCTAAGTTGCCTAAAAGACATCAAATACTCTACCTCATTGTCAAAGTGTCCTCTGACACCACACCACCTTAAGGGAAAAATCACTAGTAACTGCTTGAATGGCTCCAACTCCAGGAATACTCACTAAAACTACTCTTTCCAAATGTCAGTCAGCTGAAGAAAATCTAGAAGCCTATGCTAAAACATCCCCAAACCTCTGAAAACCCACAGGACAGTTTCTTCCTAATTATTCATGGTTTGTGGTTCTAGTTAATGGTTTTGCAGGGAAACAGACAAACACATAGAAATGCCAGAAGCTTTGGTTCTAAGAGACCAGGAGACCCAAAAGTCACTGTGTCTGGATCTTCAGTATTGGGGACAAAGGATACAATAATGTTCTGAAATAGCAAAGATAAACTGAGTTAAGCTATTTCTAAATATTAATGAAGTGATGCTAAATACAATGAGAACTGACAGGGGAAATGAGTGCAGATGGATGACTCCTTAATTTATAGTATTTCTCCATTGGCTGTGTTTACTTCAAGAATATGAATAAAGTTTATGTTTAAATGTCACCTTATGGATGCTTTGCGATCACATGGATTTTCTTAGCTCGAGCCTATGCCAACTCATTCTTTTATTTCTCAGAAAAGTAAGGCAGTCTCTAACTGCCCTGAGCACATTTCTTCTTTAATAATTTCTTCCTTTTTCCTTTCTTTCTCTTCCTTTCATATGTGTGAGATGATGATATGTGTGTGATATGTGTGCATGCATCCCACTACATGTCCATGGAAATCACAGGACAAACTTGGGCGTTGGTCCTCACCTTTCACCTTGTTTGAGACAGGGTCTTTGTTGTTTGCCACAGCACAGACCAGGCTAGCTGACCCACATGCTTCTGAGGCTTCTCCTGACTCAACCTCCCAGCTCACCTCAAGAGCATTGAAATAATGGTTGCATGCTACCACACTCTACATAGACTCTGGGGATTTGAACTCTGGTCCTCACACTGGCATGGCAAGTGCTCTACCCACTAGGCTATCTTCAAAGCCTACTATTTTCTCTGTTCCTATGGTGGAGTCATGTAGACTCATTGCATATCTCAAATAATTAAATCCCTTCACTTTAATTCCATGGTTGACAACGCTAAGGAGGAATCGAAGAAAACCTATCTAAACATTGGGTCTGAAGAACTAAATGTTAAGCACTAAGTCAAGAAAAATACCATGGCTGCAGACACTCATATTGACAATGCTATGGAGCCCATTTCTTCAAATAGTAAATGAAACCTGGGACTATAAAACCTTTTAAACAAGAAGCTTGGGGCTTTTGATGCAGTTCACTTTCAGTTTCTCTGAAAATCTGAGTCACTTTCAGGCTGTGAGCAAACAGACTGCAAAATGACAAGAAGTCCCTGCTTGGGCACCTCGGGGACCTCATTACCCTTTGTGAGAAAGAGACATCGTGGGAAGCAACACATCTGCACCAGGGGACAGGACTCTGATGTGTCAAGGACATGGCTACTCTGTGAAAGGCCTCCATGGGGGGGGGGACAGGGGTGCCTTGGTCCTTTGTTGATTCCCCATGGTGATGGGAGATGCCATTATGTATATACGTTTCTCATACTGGTTAATAATAAAGCACTGTTGGCCAATAGGAAAGGAAGATAGGAGGGACTAGGAGACAAGGAGGAAATAGGAAGTAGGAAGGAGGAGTCAAGATGGAGAGTCTGGAGAGAGCTGGACGCCAGCCGCCTCCCCGGTAAGAGAAGGCCATGTGAAGATACATAGAAATGGGTTAATAATTAAGGCAGAGCTAGCCGATAAGAAACAAGTAACCAGGCCAACAGTATTGTATCAAATACAGAGTCTCTGTGTATTATTTGGGGCTGGTGGCGTGGCGGCTTGGTGGCGGAACAAGAGCAGGTGGCGGGCAGGAAACCGTACACCTTACAAATGGCGCCCACGTGGCTAGTAAGAACTTCCACTTAAAATTTAACAAAAGGTTAAAAATGGGTTTTAGAAACAAAAGAACAGAGATAAGCAAGGTTTCTTGGTAACAGTATTTTTCTCGGTTGGACTCTGTTTTGCGAGAGACAAGCAGATATTTGAGCAGCTCCTTTAAGGGAAGATTCCTGACTCAGCATATGCGGCAAAAAACCGCACAGCTTTTAAATAACTCTGCTAACAATTTATTGGTGTGTATGAGAGATGGCAATGGCAGTGACCACATCTCCAAGCCGACAGCATGCTTTCTGGGTGGCAGCGCAGACCAAGGTGGTGAGCACAGCTTTCCATTCTGGCGGTAAAAGTACCCACCACCATCTTTGGTAAACCGCGGCTGACACAGCTATGACTTTCATTTTAGCAATGTTGTTGTTTACCAGATAAAAGACTTGTAGCCAGATGAAGATAAAGATTTACAGTAAAGACAGATTCATATTAAGAAAAACCTCTAAAGGTTTACAGTGTGTTTTAAAATATACGTAGACATGAAAAAAAAAAAAAAATGGTTTTAAAGAGACAAAGAGGAACTGGGTGTTGTAGCACACGCCTTTAATCCCAGCACTCAGAAGACAGAGACAAGCAGATCTCTGTGATTTGCAAAGTAAACCTGGTATGCAGAGTAAATTCCAGGACAGATAAGAGTTACACAGTGAAACCCTATGTCAAGAAATAAAAAATAAAAGTAAAATAAACAGAGTAATAATAAAGCCACACAAAGATAGAATAGATGATGAAATATTTTCTTCAAATCTTGCTAAATGTTAATGGACTAAATGTTGTTAACTGTGATTGTTACTTGATAACTGTTGTATAATATATTTTGCTATGTTAAGGTTAAAACCCTTCTTTTTATTTAGACAGAAAAGAGGAGATGATGGGAGATGCCATTATGTATATACGTTTCTCATACTGGTTAATAATAAAGCACTGTTGGCCAATAGGAAAGGAAGATAGGAGGGACTAGGAGACAAGGAGGAAATAGGAAGTAGGAAGGAGGAGTCAAGATGGAGAGTCTGGAGAGAGCTGGACGCCAGCCGCCTCCCCGGTAAGAGAAGGCCATGTGAAGATACATAGAAATGGGTTAATAATTAAGGCAGAGCTAGCCGATAAGAAACAAGTAACCAGGCCAACAGTATTGTATCAAATACAGAGTCTCTGTGTATTATTTGGGGCTGGTGGCGTGGCGGCTTGGTGGCGGAACAAGAGCAGGTGGCGGGCAGGAAACCGTACACCTTACACCATGGGAGGCCTTTCCATTTCTGGAGAGAATGAGGACCATAGGGCAAAGGTGGAGGGGGGAGCAGGAGGAGGGAAGGAGGAGGAGGAACTGTGGTTGGTATGTAAAATAAATAAAAACAAATTTAAAAAAGAAAGTGAAACTTAGTGAAATGCAGACTCTCCCTCTTTTCCTGGAGGGATCTTTGAATCTAACATCCATGAGCATTTCTATGCTTTGCTTAAGACTCAATATCCCGTCATGGAGGGGCCCTCCCCTGTCATCCCTAGGCAGGCTCCCCACTAGGTTAGTGTTAAGTAACTTTCATTTAACTCCTCCAGGCAGTCACCTGTACCCAATACAGGCATCTCGTTTCCCAATACACCTCACAGGAGACTCTTCCCCAGATATTCTCTAAGTCCTGAGAACACCACACACAGTTCCTACCCACTTCACTCCAAGGTTTCTGTACCCTTCAATCACAGAATATGTCTTTATTTAGAAATTGGAATTTTGTAGGTAAAGTGAAAATAAAATTTAAGATACTATCAAACTGAGTGAGGCTGCGCTCCCATGTTAATGACAGTGTTCACACAACAGACCCCAAAATGTCAGAAAAACATACAAAAAGAGACTGTGTGGATCGACATGTAAAATAATAAATTAAAAAAAAAAAAAAAAAAAAAAACGCTTTGACTCCAAAATTTAAGTTGAAGAACAAGTTACTGGGGAAAAGTATTTCTATTTTTGTTTCCACAGAAAATGAAAAGATGTGGATTCCTTCCAGACTAATGTGGTTTGATCACACCAGACCGCCTGAAACAGAGTACAAGCTGATCCTACATTCCAAACAGCTGGACAAAACAGCCCTACAGACTACAGCTAGGATATCTGAATCTTCTTCGAATCCCCCAAGACAGCGCCCCTTACCAGCAGGAAGTAGTTTGGAAAGAACGACGCCCAAGTTCCCAAATATTGTGTATAAATGTTTGTTTTCATTTAATTGGACTTTGTTATATAAAATTAAATAAAAAATACTCTATATGCATAAAAAAAAAAAAAGAGACTGTGTGAAGCCAGAGGAAAGCTTGGAGAGCTATGCTACCACACGCTAAATGGCAACACCAGAATCTGGAAATGGCTAGAAAAGATTCCTTCCAGGACCTTTGCAAGGAACACAGATTTTTAATTTCTGGACTCCAAAATTGTGGGAATAAATTTCTGCTGCTTAAAGGAAAGGTTCATGGTAATTGGGAAAGAGTCATACTTCCTTTCTCTGAAAATGAGATTCCTACCTATCCATCCAACAGGCTTCTAGGTCCCCAGCCTGATCGCCAGTGCCCATGCAGCACCTCCAGATGCTGTGGATGTAAAATGGACTGGGTATACTCCTCCCTTGGAGATCTGGAAAACACCAGTGAGGAGATGTTCTGTCCAAATCCACTCTTCAGCTTAAAGCTCATTTCATTACCTGCCCAGAAGGCATCTCAGAGACACATTTATTCATGTTAATGTCTTTATTGGCATGTAGTAGTTTTACATAATAATGGATTCATTATGACATAATGTATTTTGAATATACCCACACACATACATATCCATCGTTCTCCTTTGTCTTTCCCTCATCCTGCTGATCCTTTCTTTTCAACTACCCTTTCTTCAACTTTTACTTTTTTGTTGTTTTTTGTTTTGTGGGTGGAGAGCCCAATGAGTTTCGTTGGAGTTGTTTATAGGACTATGGGCACATTATGAGTAGCTACACCACTTAAGAAAATGTTTCTTCTTCCTCCACCAACTTTTAGCTCTTCTGTGAGAGGAGGAACCCCAGGAGCCCCTCCCCCTGCTATGCCAGGGTATTGATTGGCCAATCAAACGTGGCTCTTTTACTGACAATCACTTTCACAGAAACACTTCTCAATCTTTTGTAAGAAGTATGCTTGTCATGACTCAGCCCCTTTTCTTCACAGCATTATTTTTGGTAGCCTTTATTTCTACCTGACATAAATTGTTTGCATATTTGTTGCACTCTGACTCCCAATTTCTCTACAATAGTGTGACCTCTACAAAAGCAAGGACCTGTCAACCTAATTCACTATTTGTATTTCTAGACCCCAAACCTCTGCATCACATACTGCTGCTTTCCAGGAAGACAAAGGAAGCTGACCTGAAAGTGATACCAAGGCAGATGATGAAGATGAAGTCTTTCTGTGAGCACCGCAGGCTCCTTTCGGTCCTTCCTGAAATCCGGGCTGATTTCTGCCTTTGACTCTGGGTGTTCACTTCTAATTGGCTTATGTTTTTTCGACTTCACACTAAACCGAAGGGAGGCCTGACATGAATGAGGCTTAGTAAGAGCTAATAAAGGGGTAAACAAGAGAATTAAAAACTAATGGTATAATCTAGCTAATTAATCCAATATGCCTAACAGGGTTAGTTTTGAAAGTAATGGATATAATTTGATAATTGTAGAACACATTTGCTACATTCTGAATTTATGTTCTCACCACTAACTTACGCATCTAAAATTCAATCATTGCACATTTTAAGAACATTCCAATAAATATTCCTGAGAAAATGGAAACAGCAGGCAAGAGCTATTTTAAAAGATCTTAGACATCTAGGCTGTCCTGGATGATGTATAAATCCATCATCTTGTTGAAGGACAAAGAGTGGGAACACAGGAAATTGGAGGAAAAGATTAATTTCAAGTGTCTGTATTTGTCTTGGAGACGGTCTTATATTCCTTGAGAAGTTTGTATTTTATATCAGGGAAATACTGATGGTGTTGATGGAGTAGTGATTTTCCTGGATCGACTCCTTCTCCCACATGACTCTATAACTCCTAAAATCAAGAGCATCCATCTTGTTCTCTCACTGATTGTGTCTGAGTTGCTTTGTGTTTTGTATTGCATAATGAATGTGTATTTGCCCTAAAGTACTCCTTACACTTTGCTGCTTCTTGGGAATCTGCCATTTCCAAGTCAGAGATTAAGACAAGTGGCTTCACATTCCACCAACCCCCAGACTAGTAGACTTATGAGTGAGACCATCTTGAGACAGCTTATCCTAAGTGACCTGCTAGATAATCGACACATGATAGGATCTGTCTAAGTATTGACCATCCTGACCAAATTCAATTTCACTGAGCTATAGAGTGGATGGTAGCATAGGTAACACTAGCATTTCATCGTAACATCTGTCTACCTAGGAAGTACAAATTTGACAATATGCTGTTTTCCAAGACCTTAAGTCTTAGATTCTGGTTTCATCTTCTTTGAAATATATATTTAGAGATTATATTTTCCAAGTTGCTCCCCTAACCTCTACTTACTGTTCAATGGAATAGTACCACAAAAATATGGGATTCTTAGACAGTTTCTCACTGGGGTAATGGAAACATATACTCCCATTTAGTAACCCCATTTTCTCTGTCCCAATCATTCACATGGCACTGACTCTTGACAAGTGACTAAGAAGTCATCTAGGAGCAACGTGTTCTAGAAAAAAAATTATAAGTAATAGGAATGGACCAGAAGACACTGAGAAACTGACGTGGATAATGACTGGAGAAAGCAACCCAAATTGGGTCCAGGAACAGAACATAGTGATGAGAAAATCAATAGAAAGTGGAAAGAGGTTGGGCTTCTAGTCATAAAATGCAGCGATGAGATAATTTATTTTTCTCGACAGGGTTTCTCTGTAGCTTTGGAGCCTGTCCTGGCACTACCTCTGTAGACCAGGCTGGCCTCAAACTCACAGAGATCGGCCTGCCTCTGCCTCCCGAGTACTGAAATTAAAGGTGCGCGCCACCAACACCCAGCAGCAATAAGATAATTTTGTCTTATGTTTTTTCTCATCTGTTTTATGACTGGCTAGGTCTAAAAAAGAAGATGTGGATATACACTGACCAAAACAATGCATCTCTTCATTTACTGAGTTGAAGAGGAATAGAATGTTGAAAATAAGCCAAGTATGTGTGGGTCTTTGCTTCCAGCTTCCTCCCTTTGTCCTTATTAGAGGCACTGCCACATTACAGTATGAAGTGGCCTGCCAGCTAATCAAAGACACAGGAAGATGGAGATTGTTTGGGAATGGCATTAGTAGAATGCTTCAAGTTTGTTGAGGTCCCTGTCAGTCACAGACGAGAGCTATTGGAGGATCCAGCATCTAGGATTGTACTAAGTGTCTCTAGCTTTCTAGCTTTCCAACCAATGAGGATTAATATCACCTAGAGACACTGGAGACACTGATAATGAGGGAGACAGAGATAGGGACGGGGTGTGTGTGTGTGTGTGTGTGTGTCAGACAAGACAGTGGCTTATGAAATGAATAGAGGACTCCCATCCCTTCTTTTTTCCTTCCTTGTTTTCTTCCTTCCTTTCTTCCTTCCTTTCACCTTCCTTCTCTTCCTCTCCCAGCTTCCATGCTTTCTCTTTAGAACTTAATCTGTAATCATTATTAGTAGCCTATTCTAGGATATATCTGAGCAGGACAATTTTTATTATAATATTGTCTAGCTTTCTCCATATATTTCAGTTTGGTATACTTTTCAGGGCAAAGAGGCAGATTAACATTACCTTATTGCCCCCAAAGCAGAAGTTATTTGCAAAAGCAACTACTGTTTTCCTGAAACTTCAGCCGTTAGGAATATTATGTTTCCCAGGGGTCCTAAATGCTACATGAGAGCAAATGGAAAAAATTAAAAATGGAGATGAGGGGAAAAGAGGGGAACAAAAGGAGTTGAAACCTATAGAATTCCATGCCCACCCCCTTTCCTGCCACCCCTGAAAGTAGCAAGCACTGACGAGCAAATGCTGTAGGCTGCACCCAGAAATGGCAAATCCTAGCAGAAGTGGACCGAGCCACAGAAAACATTCCTACGTTCTCGTGTGTCTGTGTGTGTGCGTGTGTGTGTGTGTGTGTGTGTGTGTGTGTGTGTGTGTGTGTGTGTGTGTGTGTCCACAGACAAGATGCTGATACAGGTCTCTGTAAAGATTCTTGCTCTTGCTACCAATCTTTACGCCCTGAGTTCAACCCAGGACCCACGTGGTGGGAGAAACCAGCTCCCAAAAGTTGTCTTCTGTCCTGCACGGATATACCATAGTACACCCACCCACATACATGCTCACTTACATATAATACACTCAAGCACATACATGTACACTCACTCACAGGTACACACATGCATGTACACACACAAGCATATACATGCACGTACACACAAGTAAACAAATAAAAACATGACTTTAAAACCCACAAACAATTTGGAGACCACAAATAGTCTCAGCTTTGTGTTAGTAGAGATCATGTTGTGCTAGAGGTTAGAATTCAGTCTCATTAGATTCTGTGGTTTCAGGGTGACTTTGGAGATACAACCTGCCTGCACAGATAAGGCAGTGGATGCAAGTCTGTTGTGAGTTTGGTAAACGACGCTCCTGAGGCGGCTGCATTGTGCAGTCCCTGGCATTGCCTCATTTACAGATACAGTGTGTCTTGTACCTCGCTGCATGTATGTGAGCTCTGGATCCTGCTTACTTTCTTCCTTTTGAACCAGAAGGAATTTTCTAGATTCCTATTTCATGTAAACTCCTTCCTCTATAGTCCTATTACACCCCAGAGGCCTGCCACAGGAGCTGAATCAGAGTGTTCCTCTTGTCATCAGCAGCAGAAAATGATAACAGGCAAATAAACAGTGTGTGGTGTTTTGTGTTTATGAGATTGAAAGAGATTGCTTCGTACTCAGTCCTTCTTAAAGGCAGAGATTGCTTATACCATAAAAACTTTTTTACTGGCTCTAGGTCTGTAATTCAGTGGTAGAGTATTTGCCTAATTTATATGAGGCCGTGAATTCAATCTCTGGAACACACACGCACACATACCACACACACACATGCACACATACCACATATACACATGCACACATACCACATACACAAACACATAGCCACAACACAAATGGGGGGCACTAAACATATGTATACATACATATATGTGCATGTGTATGTATATATAGAGAGAGGGGGTATTTATATCTTTTCTCTTTGTCTCTTCTCAATATAGTAATTAATTAGATCATGTAATATATCTACAGCATCTAGTATAATACATAACAGGATAGGGCCTCCATAAATTATGTTGTCAGCATTGGTCTTGTAAGACAGAGATACTCTGCATAAAACATCTTCTGGATTAAGGATCTAGCCCATACAGGAAACTCTCTAGCCCACTCCATAGCTCCTAGCTCCCAATTCATTTTGGCGGCAGGTTCATAGACCACTTCATATTCAGTAAGTTTCAGGAAACATGACACAGGAAAACAGCAATAAGAGGAAAATAGGCATGTTCTCAAATCCATGAGAATGGCAGCCATTACACAATTTGCCATTGGTTCAGCCTCACAAACTATTTTCTGCTTTAGTTTTGCTTTTTCTTTAGAAAAAAGGAAGATCTTGCAACTGCTAAAAAAAAAATGAATTGGGACACTGTTCAGCTTTATTGTGAGCTCCCATACCCTAGTGGAACTGTCACCACTCCCTGGACTAGCAATCCATCTCTAGAGCTCGGGGTGTCTCATGTGACGAGGGGAAGATGGCACAGTGTTGACCCTTCTCCACTGACCTGATTTCAAGGAGGACATTGAAGATAGTAATCACTGCTCACATGTCATCCAATCTCTTCAGGGAGCCTGACAACGTAGCAGCTGCGGTTATTCAGGGTAAAATTGCTTTCAACTCACAGATCTGCTTCAACAAAGAAACTACAGGTTCCTCCGTATCTCATTGGAGATTCACCTGAAAGGGTGAAGGGGAAGTTTACACCTCTCATGTTCATCATCTCATGTTTACCTCTCATGTTCATCAGCCCCCAAACATAATACAACATTTTTAAAAACTCTCTGTGTCTAACTTTTTAATATAAAAACAGTTCATCTTTTACCAGGAAGTACTCTTAAGATATGGGTTTGAGTCAGTGTTGTGTTGAATTGGCTCACACTGTTCATGTGTGACAATATTTTCCCAGTATCTGACTCCATGTTAGCTCATTGCTACTTTGAAATCAGCCGTCGTTGGAACATTTACACCACAGAAAGTGGTAAAAGTTACAATTTGGGGCTTGTTCTCCTTTGACATAGCCGATTGATCAATACTTAGCAGCATACCATTGTCTTTATGGAAAATGAGAAGCAAGTACACAGGTAATAGATGTTTCAGCAAAGGGAACTGATGTGGTGGGAGGTGGGAAAATAGCAGAAAAGAAGTTCGTGGGGTAGAAAAAGAGCTGGGGGGGGGGGAATATCATTTCCTGGCAGTGAGACAGAGTAGCTGGTAAAGGCACCTGCTGTCAACCTGAGTTCAATTACTGAAACCCATGCTGAAGTAGGAGAGAACACATTCCACAAAGTTATCCTCTGATGCCACACATGCTCACCACACACACACATACACACACACACACACACACACACACACACACACACACACACACTACAAAATAAAGTTTAAAATAACACCATACCCTTTATAACCATTTCAGTTGAATTATCTGTTGTGCTCCACCTCAGTCTGGAAAACCCCCTGCCTCAATTGCCTGGAACATCTAACCCTACCTTAAACTTGGAATGTATCACCCATCTTCAAAAGCTTCCATCAAACTGCACCCAGGTAAGACTTGTATACTATGAAATCTTGCTAAGATATAACTTGGATTTGAACTAGAGTTCATAAAGTCTATGCAAAGACACCAGTAACTCATTGTTTCCTATAAACTATAGGAAAATGATTCATCACTGGGTCAAGATACTAGTTTTCAAATAAAGTCCCAATATTTGGTGTAGTATTTTATCTCTTTAATAACTGAATTCTTCGGGTGTTGAAAACAGCATTTTGCGTTTTGTTGTTCTTGTTTTGGTTTTCCGAGACAGAGTTTCTCTGTGTAGCTTTGTAGACCAGGCTGGCCTCAAACTCACAGATATCTGCCTGCCTCTGCCTCCTGAGTGCTATGATTAAAGGCATGCACCACCACCGATTGGCCTTACCCTGCTTTTAAGAAACAGGATTTGGGGAGCTTTGCTACTGGGATCATGAGGGTAACCTAATGTCTGCCTGCTGCTGTCTAAACTATTTTTCTTCCTCTGTTTGTTAGAAAGTAGAAAGATTTGTGTTACTAAATCTGTGAGTCAGATTCCAAATGCTCAACAGTCATGTAAGGCTAAGAACTAAAAGAACTCCTGGATTAATTGTTTGTTTGGCAGGCAAGAGCAAACATGTTGGTTTTTAATGAATTAATCCCTTTAGAGGCCACTTCTGTACCTTGTAATGATGGAAGTAGAAGTCTTCATACACTTAATGATGGCTAAATTCAGCAATATTTCACCTCCGTGACCTCCAAATTATAATGTAGTGGATTGCATTAATGGCTACAATTCTTCTTTCTTCCCACAAATTAGACCCTTTTCTGTGAGATCCCCACAAAAGTATGGACTTCTTATCCTCCCTAACCCTGAGTTCAGTATCACAGCTCACTACATTAGTTACTTTTACACCTCTGTGATGCTGATATCCGACAGAAATAATAGAGGAAAGGTGTATTTTCCTCATGCTTGAGGAGTTTTCAATCCCTTCAGGTAGAGAGCTTAATACCATTCATGGAGGTGGAGGGTGGGGGGTTATGTAGCAGGCACTCCTCATCTTACAGTGGACCAGAGAGCAGCTGAAAATGGAACCTTCAAATCCCTGCCCTTAGCAACCTACTTCAACCAGCTGGCCTCCACCTCCTAGAGATCCCACAGTCACCCTTAATAGCCACCAGCTGAGAACAGGCATCCAAAGCCTATGCCAGTGAGACTCAAGCCACACTTAACAGTGATAAACCTCAGAGAAAGTCTTTGCTGCTTCCGTTTGCTGTCTTGAGCATCTTACCAAAAAGTGCATGCCAGAGCTGGTACCAAGCTTCTCCTCTACATACAATTGGCTACAGCCAGATAAAATCATTGCAAGGTTCAAACAGCCTCCACGAGAAGCTCAGTTAATACACCTTATACTGACCCTTACTGCTAAATGCCAGGGTGCACTATAGAGTATTGGCTGTTTCCTTTGTGACTATGTGGCTGATTAGGATGTATGTGTCACTCTTACTGCCCTGAATCTCCACAGAGGATATTACCATATATTGCCAGCCTGGGAAGCAGATCAAAATTCATATTACAAAGAATAGTTTCTAATGAAATCATTTTCACTTCCACACCATTGTAAAGTCAGTCTAAATCAAACCCTTGGCTTTGGGGACCTTCTGTACTCCCAGGAGGAAAAGGGAACATGTGACTAGAATAGCTCCAGATAAAAAGCTCTAGCCATGCCCAGCTCAGGACAGAGCCATCAGCCAATACACACACACACACACACACACACACACACACACACATACACACACACACACACACACAAGCACTCTTAGGCATAATGACTGAGTCAGCCAACTCATGAGTTTATAAACTACAATGCCATGTGATAATTATAAGGTTTTGAATTCTGATGCAGTTGGTGACACAAAATCACTGGCCTATGAATACATATTAGTCTTTTTTACTTCCTGGAAAGTAGAGAATTCTACATGTACAGTGGATTGTTTGGTCAACGCATAAGTCATTTTAAGCCAGCATTTCTACTTTATGTACAATTCCTTTAAGAATCAATATTCTCATATAACATCTGTTGAGTCCTTGGAATAACTCAATACAAGAAACAATGGTGGGTCAGGAATGGTGGTCAAAACCTAAAATTCCAGCACTTAGGAAGCCAATTCCAAAGAATCACTGTACATGTTGGGCTACATATCAAGGCTACCTAGTAAGACCCTGTCCAAAAGAGAAAAGGAGATAGACACAGCAGGAGACAGAAGGAAGAGGAAGAATGGGTGGCCAGTAAGCCACTACCATTATTATGAAGTAGGGACTCAGAACACAGAATACACTAAAGGGTAAGGCAAAGGCATGGCAAGAGGCAGGATTTCTACCAAGTGTGTTCCTAAATCCAGCTCCACTTCCCAACATGGAGGCCATGTTTGTAAAGACCCCCTACATTCCTAGAACCTAAATTTTAGGGGGGAAAAATCAAAATTTCTGATGTCATAAAATATTTGAAGATCTTAGAGAAGAAGATGAAATTGAAAAACAGGAATCACTTGGGTTCTAGAACACAAGAAATATTCAGACTATATTTTTTAATATTAAAAGTACTAGGATTTTTTTCCTATTAAAAGTAAACTTCAAACAGATTCTCTACCTTTTTCTATAGCTGTTGGAAATTGTTGGGGTCCCCTCCCCCAATTTCTCCTGTTTCATGAATTCACTGGGTAAGAGAAGAGCTGACATTCTCCCTAAGGGTTATGGAGAGATGAAGGAAGATTAATTTTAAATACACTTTGAGCTTATTTTCTGCAGAAATTTGCTTTTTATATTATTGAAAGCCATTAGTAATTATATCCATGACAGGACACAATCTTAATCATTTCTTAATGTTGATTATCATGAGCCTTGGAAGTCCTGGAAGCTGTCTTCTGCTCTCTCTCTCTCTCTCTCTCTCTCTCACACACACACACACACACACACACACACACACACACACACACACCACCACCAACAACAACAACAACAACAACAACAACAACAACAACAACAATAACAAATAAACTTGAATTTGGAATGAAAGAAAAAAACCTCTGAGCGGTATTTTGATAGGGAAACATAGTAAAAAGATGATAATCAGTCTCTGTTCTCTTTGCAAGTTCAAACACCCTGAAGTCCTACAGCAAGCACTGGAGACAGGCACTTCCCTCACCTTATAGGAAGGAGGGAGGTGTGGAGGAGCATAGCAGGTTACCCACAGTGACTGAGACAGAAGTGGTAAAACCAGAACTTAAAGGAAGTAAACTGCACCAGAGTCTCCACTGAGACCACTAGGTGCGGCTGCTCCATCCATACACTCCCCCAGCCAAAAGGTTTCCTGACCTCTCCTGTTCAGACTGAGTCACTAACAATGAACAAAACATCCTTGGGAACAAAGGGACAGGGAGCCTGTTAGACAGATTTGGTATTGGAAGTCTGTCATGGAGGCCAACAAGATCCTTCCTTCCATGGCTCAAAGTCTGGGGTGCAGGAGCGGGTGACTAACCAACTCCTTAAATAAACATAAAATATTATCTCTCTGTGGCTTACAGAAGCTCTCCCAGGGAAAGTGACACTTAAACTGAGATCACAAAGATAAACAAGAATCACCTTCAGTTTACAGAGAGAAGAAAAAACATCATTTGTTCCCTAAGGCCAGTGGAGGAGAGAGACCCAAGGGCTGTTCCTATACGTAAAGTACAGAGCAGGCCAGAATTACAAGCCTGCGCTGTGTTTACACTGAGGAACTAGTTAAAGTGTTGGAGAGAGGGAGTCGTCTGGTTAGATTTATATCTTAAACATCGTCTGAAGAAAGACTGTCTGAAGGTGATTCCCAGGACAGCAGTATTCCAGAGTGAAATCTGTGGGAGATGACTGAGTTGTGAGGGCTCTGGCTGTGTGATCAGATTAACCCCTTTGTGGACCTGTACCTTCGTTGCTTTAACGGGCCACTGAGAAATGGGAAATCCCTAGGGGCTAAGGTGTGATTGGAAGAAGTAGGTCATTGGGGGCCTATGTGTGGAAGAAGAAAGTCATCAGAGGCATGCATGCCTTGGAAAGAAATAGGTCATTGGGGGTCTGCTGTAGAAGAAATAGGTCATTGGGGGTCCTCCTGTGGAAGAAGTAAATCACTGTGGGCCTGCCTGTTGAAGGCATATTTTTATCCTTCATCCCTTCTCTCTGCTTCCCAGCAGCCAGAAGGTGAACAGCTTTGCTCTACCATATACTCCTAAAACTTCACTATGAATGTGACCTGCCATGAGAGCCAAAAACTGAATGGCACCTGCTCCAAATTCATTTTTTATGTAGTATTAACTATTAGAAATTCTGACTTTTAATAAGTTCGTATTTGGTGTGATGTTTCCCTTCACACCTACTTTGGGGATTCATGGCTGCCACAATCTCTGTTGTCCTTTTTAATAACTATGCTCCAATTTTTCTCACCCTTTCACATAGCCATGAACTGTAGGTCAAAGGAAACAGAGAGGAGTCCAAGAGCTGGAGATCTACTTTCTAACCTCTGCTTTGCTGTCAGCGGATTTGTGACCTTAGTCTGTTGAATTAAGAGGTTTTTCTCTTCTTTATTTCTGTTTGAATAGTGGAACTTAAATCCAAGGGTAAAATAATTGAATTAGAAAAGGCCAAAGGAAGGGAGTTCCATCGTGTAATGGTTAGCACTCTGGACTCTGCAGAAAAAAAAAAACAATGGAATCTTGAAATTCGCAGGCAAATGGATGGAACTAGAAGAAACCATCCTGAATGAGGTAACCCAGTCACAAAAAGATGAACATGGTATGTACTCACTCATATATGGATTTTAGACATAGAGCAAACGATCACCAGCCTACAATTCACATTGCCAGAGAAGCTAGGAAACAAGCAGGGACACACAATGGTCCCCCACAGAAGGGGAAACTAACAAGATCTACTGAGCAAATTGGGAGCATGGGGGGAGGGACATATTTATGTATATATGTGTATATGTGTATATATATATATATATATATGTGTGTGCGTGTGTGTGTGTGTGTGTGTGTATACACATATATACTTTTTTAAAGGAAGAATAAAAGATGGCAGGCACTGGAGCCTATCCTCAAAACTCAATGATAAAATCACATTGCATCCTATGGGCTCTGAATGAGAACTTGATTTGGTACCAGAATGACAATTCAAATGCCACATACCTGTGAGCACAATGGATAGCACTTGACTCTCTCAAAATTACAAACACTGAACCAAAATTAAAAACACTGAGAACAAGGGAGGTCCTCAAAGCATTCTTCTTGTTTTTTGGGTTTTTTTGTTTTGTTTTGTTTTGTTTTTTTTTGTTTTTGTTTGTTTTTTTTTTATTTTGTTTGAGTCAGGGTCTTATGCAGCTCAGACTGGCTTCAAACTTGGTATGTAGCTAAGGGTGACCTAGAACCCGTGACCTTACTGCCACCACCTCTCAGTGGTGAGAATTTCAGGCATGTATCACCACTGTAAGGATTGAGGCATGATGCTGGCTTGTCCCTGTCATCTGTCAGAATACACTCAGGCAGTACCCTAGTCAGCCCAGACTTCCATGACTAGTAGTCTGCATGCAGGTGCAAAGGACCCCTTTAAAAGAAAGACCCCCAGCCCACTTTCTCTCTCTCTCGTTCTGTTCCCTCTCTCCCTCTTCTCTTCTGTCCTCTCTCTTTCTCTGTGTCTCTTTATCTCTTTTCTCTTTCCTTCCCCCTCTCTCCCCTTTGTAATAAAACTTCTCACTTAAGCCCTGTCTGTCCGGCATGTTTGTCCCCTGCCTCAGTCACCCTGGCCTGCCATGGAATCTGCTGAGGTTCACCTCCAGCTTTATTCCTAACAATGTTTAAGTACTGAGGCCTGCTCCATTCCTGTGTGCAATCAAGGCTTCATTTTTCATGTTCAACAAATGAGAGAGCCCTAACTGTTTCTGCTGCTGGGCCTAGCAACAGAACTCTGCTTCCCTTGTTATGCCCAGGTCAAGGAATGCCCCAAAACAAACAAGGAGACCCAGTCCTATATGTAGAAGCAAAGAGCCTTTCTTACTCAAGTTCGAACTCAGATTCTCTGTGTGTCCAATGCTTTGGCACAATGAGAGAACCTCAAGCTCAGTTGAGGTAAGGTTTTTATCATAGCAGAGGTTAGGGTGAGGGATTTTTAAGGTTCAGGTTCCCCAATTTGCTGACATTTGTCTACGGGTGTCTTGGTGAAAGGGGATAGGTATGTGTGCTGGGCTAAGGGACATTGGTGATCCTGTCTACAACGGCTGAAATGTTAGGTACTTTCCCCTCAAATGCTCTGTTCCTGGGTAGAACCTGGTGATCTCAGTTTGTGGTCTTTCCTGGAGTCAGGTGTTTCTCTAGGGTAAACTGAAAACTCAAGCCTACTTTCTGTCTGGTTGGGCTCCACTGAGCCTTGGCAGGACAGCAATGTAGCCAATCAGCAGGTGTGTGCCAACGTGCCCTGGGTGCCATACTCTGAGATCACCTCCACTTCCAACCATGGCATGCATGGCCCTGAGAGTCAAAGCTAAGCACATGCTTGCTGATGAAGAATCCTTTTGTTCTTAAATCACCCACGTCAATTAGACTCTCCAGACAGTGTAGTTTTGCTTGAATATGACTTAAGGCTAATGTTGCTATGAGTTGGGTACATGACCAAACAAGTCACTGAATGTCCCTGAACACTTCCGTGTCTTCCACAAGTCACCCCTGCTCTCAGCACTGTCATGCACTTCAGTGAAGAGGTCTCTTCTCCAGGTCAGTTTTCTGAAGGAATGCTGATGGCTGGGGGGGGGGGGGGATGGGCAAAGAGTAGATGTACACTTGGCCTACAAAGCAAGCAGCTGCCTCTGCAAATTCTGCAAATTCCTTCCAGCCCCCTTCTTTCCCTGCCAAGCTTCTATTCCCTTGCAGAGCAGAGTCCCCCTATCTCCTAAAGCCCTGTATCTATCATGCTGCCTCTGGCTGTCCTCTGACCTTCCTGCTCATTACCTCAAATTGCCACTCTGTCTGCACCTCCCACCATTGTAAATTGCAAATTACACTTCCAGAATCTCAGCTAAATGGTGGCAGAAAACAATTCAATTACAAGAGCCCACACTGTTCAGACATTCATTCAATTTGCCTTTCTTGAGAGAGCTTATGATTGAAATGCCATTCAACTTGCATTTCTTCTGTTGGATGTGGAACAGTAGTGTGACACACAGGGATGTAAATGCTATTTGCAGACTAGCCAGGGAGAAATACAGAGCTGCCTTGCACCCAGAAGCATTGTCAAGACAAACGGATTTAGGTTGGTGGAAATTAAGCCATGGGAAAAGGGAAGCAGGACCAGATGGTGGAAAGATGAAAGTTACCTACTTCTAACCTTCACGCTACTCTCCTATGCCTATAAAGAGCAGAGGAGAAAGAATTCACAAACTGAATTTCCCAATACAGATAGGTTTTCTTAAGCTGGTTGTGCTTGTTCCTATAAGCCTGTGGATAGCCCTAGACTCGATGGCAAGGAATGAAATGGCCCTGATAGTACGTGAGAGAAAATGGGTTATTTTGTGCAGGAACTATGTCATTTCCATCTTTGTGCTCCCAACAAGCTTAAATACAGTGTGTAAGGATTATCGCTTGGCAGAATGCACTCAGGGCAGCCCAGGGTTCCATGGCTGAGTAGTCGGCACACAGGTGCAAAGGACCCCTTTTAAAGCAAGACCTCCACTCACTTATGTCTCTTCCCCACTCTTCTCTGTCCCCACTGGTCCCTTTGGGCAGACAGGACTTTTCCTGTCTCCCTCTTCTCTTCTGTCCTCTCTCTGTCTCTTTTCTTCCCTTCCCTCCCCTTTCTAACAAAACTTCTCACTTAAGCTCTGTTTGTCTGGCATGTTTGTACCCCTCCTTGGTCACCCTCTCCTGTGATGGAATCTGCCAATGTCCCCCATGGGCTTTACCATAACACAGTGTATTGTGCAAAACTCAAAACTGAGCATTGGTGAACTGAGTTTTCTTCTGGAGAAACTAGAGAGTTCTCTTTACAAAGGGAAGGGCAACCTTCTGCATGTTGTGTGCTATATTCTACCTCTGCTTGATACCCAACAGCCTGAAACTGCAGTGTCACCCTTAATATACAAACCATGACTTCTGGAACATTTAATTATAGCCACAAAGCAAGTTCAGCATCTTCTTGAGCTCCCTTTCTCTCTATTCAGTCTCCCTCGTGTGAATCTAGGTTTCTCATTAGAGCTTGGGTAGCTCTTTGCATAAGCAGATTTCCACTACTGCAGAATTTATGTGTAGCTCAGTAAATTATGAGCACAGGATACTTTGCTCTTAGTGACATTGACTTTAATATTAAACTCATTTCATATTTCCCAGTCATTATGTTTTTTTTAAGGAGATTAAAAATGGTGGGTATAGTTGTTATTGTTTCTTTAGGAAAATGATCTATAGAATACCACTGATAAAATTTCTAAAGCAGGAACTCTTTAAAGATCCTTTTTAAGAATAGAGAATCTCGGGGGCTGGAGAGATGGCTCAGCAGTTAAGAGAACTGACTGCTCTCCTAAAGGACCTGAGTTCAATTCCTGGCACCCACATTGCAGCTACAACTGTCTGTAACTCCAGTTCCAGGAGACCTGACACCTTCATACAGACATATATGCAAGCAAAATACCAGTGCACATAAAATAAGAGTAAATGAATCATTACAAGAATAGAGAATCTCATCTGGGATAACAATCCTTCCTGTAAGAGCCATAAACTAACAAAACAACAACCAAACCAATCAATACACAAACAAAAATGCCACAACACTAGGCATGAGAAGTCTTTTGAGTTGTTCAGGGTTGTTCAAGAGATTCTCAGAACATAGGTTGTTGCTGTTGTCCTTGGTTGCCTCCCAGAAGTAGAAGGAAAGTCCCTTTTTCTTGAATACATCTTGTACTTAGGACACAGGCCTTGAAGACCTGAGCTGGATCTAACCTGAAAGCTTCCTCTTTGAGGACTAGCTTTCAAGGTACCAAGAAGGTGCCATACAAACTTCCAAGAGTAGGAAGCAACTGATAATGCTGTATCTGTGATGCCTATGAACTAAAGTAATGGCCAGCAAGGCACAATATCCCCAAGGGTGCAGTAGTGGCATGCATACCTTGGCAGTAACCAACAGCTCTCTACTTGGACTTCAGACCTACTTAACAAGAGGTAAATCATGCCTGTCATGATAACTGTTCAGAGATAGTGTATGCATGGATCTTGGAGGAGAACCTACAAATGCCACTTTACCAAACATCATAATTCCTGAATACATTCTAAATATTTATACTTATACCCACAGATAACTGGAGGTCTCACCCCCTCATCAAAGAAACATCGTCTTACAACAAAGACTATGTTAAGGTTAAAACCCTTCTTTTTATTTAGACAGAAAAGAGGAGATGATGGGAGATGTCATTATGTATATATGTTTCTCATACTGGTTTAATGAATAAAGCACTGTTGGCCAATAGGAAAGCAAGATAGGTGGGACTAGGAGACAAGGAGGAAAGAGGAAGTAGAAAGGAGAAGTCAAGATGGAGAGTCTGGAGAGAGCAGGATGGCAGCTGGTTCTCCGAGGGTAAGAGGAGACCACATGGAAATAGATTAACACAAATGGGTTAATACTTAAGACAAAGCTAGCTGATAAGAAACTAGTACCTGGCCAACAGCATTGTATCTAATACAGAGTCCCGGTGTGTTATTTGGGGCTGGTGCAGCAGCAGGACAAGACCAGGCGCCGGGCAGAAAATCCATACTCCTTACAGAACACAACTGATCAAAATGCAGAGAATAAGTAACCATATAGTTCCCAGCCCCAAGTATTGCATAATTCCTGTACAGTTCAGGAGACATAGAAGAAGCGGGGGTAGAAAGATTGTCAGAGAGGAAGAACTGGAAGTTTTCCATGAGACTTCATCTCCTAGAAATGTCAGAGAAGCAACACTCATGAAGTCTCATCAGCTTGACTGCTTAAACAACACCTGAACAAGGACAATACCATTCATCATGCTACCATGGAAGGAGGAAATTTAATAATAGACAAAGGCAACTGAATTATCAGAGTGAGTGACAAAACTCTCCCCAGCAATGAGTCCCCCAATTGGTTATCCAATGTCAAAGTGGCCAGGCCAGAAATCACATACATACAAGTAACATTATACAAACTGAGCAGGTTGTATTTATGTATTTGGGCATATATTATGTGTGGGCTTTACAGCAATTAAATAAATAGAGGCCATGGATTTGACAAAGAGCAAGGAGGTTGCAAGGGAAGGGAAGAAAATAATGCAATTTTTACAAACAGCTTTAAAGGTTCAACAGATGCTGGATCATAGTTAGACAATATTTTGAGAGTTCTTTAAGGGAAGTTAAAGATGTCAATCAAGAATGAAAAGTAGGGGTAGGTGGAAGTAATATAACCATCTTCAGTTCCAGGGGATCTGATGCCCTCATCTGGCCTATGTGGGCACTGTACACATATTACACTTATATTTTGGAGTTTTGTTGTTGTTGTTGTTATTGTTGGGGGTAGTGATGATGGTAGGGGTGGTGGTGGTTGTGTGTGTGTGTGTGTGTGTGTGTGTGTGTGTGTGTGTGTGTATGTGTATGTGTGTATATGTGTGTATTAGTACCTGACCCCACCCACCAACCAACACATGTAGGGGTTTCTACAACCACCTTGATCAGAAGAGTAATAATCCATGTGAGACAAGAAAGAAAACTAGTTCAGCATGATTTAGTTAGCCAGTGTTAGTTTAGCGTGACTTAGTCAGCCGATGCTGGCTCAATCTTCTAGAATCTGACACCAGGCAGTTTATTGTAAGCGTAGTTAGGCACAATAAATTTTTGAAAAAAGTTTCCTGGTTTAACACAATCCCCTGTGCACAAGAAGGGATAATTACATCAATACTCCTCTCAGAGTTTGTGTCACTTCTTCCATGAAGATGGATTCTAGAGATTGGCTACAAGTATTATGTTAAGGGTCTGGGGGAGTATCTGGTGTGGTCTCAGTCATACAGACAGTATAGAGGTCACTTGGGCTATTGAGCCAACTCCAGTCCTGATTGTTGAATTACTATGCAGCTTTTTGAAAAGAAGTCAATCTATCATTTGTACCCATATAGATGAGCCTGGAGAACATTATACTAAATAAAGCAATCCAGATACAAAAAGACAAATACCACACAACCTGCCCCCCTTTCATCTGGAATGAACGAAAGTTAAGTCAATTACAACAGAGTTGGTTGGGCTATGAGGTAGCCCAAGGGCTATGAGGTAGTAGGAAAGATGAAGAGTCCAGGAAATGATGATCATAGAGCAAAAACTTCAGAAAAGCAAGAGGAACAATTTAATACACCTATTACACACCACAGTGACTTCAGTTAACAATGTTTCATTTAAAAATGGCTAAGAGAGTATTGTTAAGTATTCTCACGTAAATACATGCAGTCATGCATACTAATGTCCACGATGATTCATCTTAATAGTCACACAGAATCTCCTGAGAGATGGGCCTCTGAGCACGCCTAGAGGGATTTTCTTTGCTATTTTAATTGATGTGGGAAGAGTCATCTTACTTGATGGGGGAGCCGTCCACTGGGTCAGATATCTGGGACTACACAAGGTAGAGAGGGGAACTGAGTACAACAAACATGTGTTACCCCATGTGACCAGCTGCTTCAGGCACCTATGCCTTGACTTTCCCAGTGTAATGGCCTGGGCCTTGAACTGTAATAAGCCCTTTCTCCCTGGGTTTACCACAACCACTGGAGTAAAAAACTAAGCTTCTTTTAGCCATTTCATAGCACATGCATGCATCCAAACACCAAGCTGTACATAAAAAATATGTAATTTTTACTCATTAATTACAAAAAAAACCAAAAACATATAAAAACCATCATAATAGATACCATGAAACACCTAAAACCTAGAACATGAAATACTAATTCCATTTGGATGATGAAAGAACTTTCTTGCCAGATAAATTCAGGAGATAGAAACTCTGGGTTATTCCTCACTTCATTTCTTCAGGTCTGCATTTCTTACCTAGCAAACCAGGAAAATGACACCTATTCCAGGGATCATAGAATAAACGTGTCAGATTCATGTGTCGAGAAGCTGGGTGGGTGGGAGTTTTGTGTGGCACGCAAACCATACTTCCAAGGGCAGCCAGGAAGTCTCTGATTTGCATATGATCAATCTTGAAGGTCAGATCATAACTGAATTCTTAATAAATGGGGGGGGATGTTGTCACCATCCAAGGTCCTTCTTGAAAAGAGAAAAGGAGAGGCCCAGAGAATGTGTCACTGAGCCTGCTGCCTAAGTCAGTCCTGAAGAGACCATCCCATGCCAGAGACCTAGGGTCAGAAGGTTGTTTATGGGATCTAGAATCAGGAGAGAGTTGCTCACTCAATCTCTTTACTATTGCATATTGCTTCCCGTTATTTCAGGAAGCAAAATGCTTCAAACAAATAAGAAGAAAACATATTTTTCAAGTCTCTGAGCCCCTGACTCCCATATTCCTTGAGAATTAAGCCTGTAGACCTCAAAATTAAACATACTGAGCCTGTTTACCCAATGTTTCTTCTTGTTGTCCATGTCCCTGTTTTGCTTAGAAAATGTTCTCTTCCACACTCAAATCCCAATTTTAAACTAAAAATTGACCCGTGCTTATCCTGACACTCATTATCACATAACCTAGAAAGTGAGAGATTTGCTGTTGGGTCTTTCAAACACATAGAAGAGACACAACCTTTTCTCTCTTAGGTTTATTTCTAGGGTCCTGTAAACTTGGCTAAGAGAGGTTAATAAGAGACAAGTATGTGCATTTTATTTGACATTTTTATAGGACACAGGCCTTCCTAGAAAAGAAGTATACCAGATAGGTCCCAGGACTTATATATGCTTCTTACTAAGAGGGATAAATTATGGAGCTAGGAGGCAAAGGGCAAGGCTCTTGAGATTTCCAAGGGCTGAAACCTGTGGGAAGGTAAATACATGGGAAACTCACAGGAGATCAAGGCCAACTTAGTGAGGTTTGTTTGTGCTGGGCCATCTTGGTGCCAAATTTCTGTCATCTTTGTGCTATGTACATTTCCCCGGGGAAGGGATTTAAAACGATCCTTATTTCTCAGAGATCTACTTTTAGTCAGATATGGATGGCTTTTCTACATCTGCTGAATCTCAGAGTTTTCTTTCTTTCTTTTATCTTTTTCTTTTCTTTTTTTTTCTGTTCAAAATAATTGTTATGCCAAAGTGGCATATTACTTTGGAGCAGCATATTCTGATCTCCTTCCATTATAATGACATATAAACAAGACAGAGTATTAAAACATTTCAGATTTAAGTGCCTGGTCCAGGCTCACTCTGTCATATCCCAGATCCCCTTCAAAGAGGATTCTTGCAAAGATAATATTTTTTCAGTTGTTATTTTAAAGTCTCTGGGAGGTGACTGCAGAGGAACCTTCTAAATGTCACCTTTTGCTAATAAAATATGAACCAGATAATATACAGTCTTTGACCTGATTTGTTAAAGCTGAGTCTGACTGTAAGCATATGACCAAAGACTTACTGCCTAAGTTCTTTGTAGTTTAGGCGACAGCAGAATGGAATATTCATTAATGTCATTTATCATAGTTGCCATCACTTCTTTTTCCCCCTCATGATCTTCAGTGAAACTCTAATTCTAATTTTATTTCTTCCAGGGTATTTTTTTGTACAGAAAGAAAACTTACGGTAACTATCAACATTTATCATTCGTGCTTAAGTTCTACTAGACCAACCAGAAACCAACCTTGTCTCAGTCTTTGGCTACAAAGGACCTGTGGCTAAAATCCCTCAAGAGAGGCACAAACAATGTCAACACCTCTTCCTAAGATCCCAAATGACAAACTGAGGTGACATTCCATTTTGGGGAACCAATGGGTTTATTCGGCTTTCTTACAAGGCACTGAGAGGGAGTAATGAGAACGGTGTGGGTGCCCTTTTTCCAACATGGCTGTACATATCTGAGCAGCCTTTACCTAGCAGCGAGGAGGACTACACTGTGGCTGCGGAGACAGAGAGTCCCGCTACCCTAATAGGTGGCAGGAAGCACCCAATATCAGGCGAGGTCTTATGATCCTCTCTACCCCTTCGGAGTGTGGTACAGTCAACAATCCCTATTGAGATGGTCATTTTCAAGAGAGTGCAGCTGAGGTCCCCAAGATGGCATTAGCTGGGCTGAGAATAGGTCCAGGGCCACATCTAAATCCTCAGCCATTTCTCGTTCAAGTTCTGTGCTCCATTTTTAAAACAAAGCAATATATCTTTTGATGTAAAAGAAAAAAAAAGCTTATTATGATTTTCATCTTGAGGTTACTGCAAGTTGACGTCAGGGTATGTGCTTTTCTACATCCCGGTATCACTAGCACTTCTCAGGCTATTTTAATACCCCGAGTTAAACGGGAGCTGCAAGTTTCTATAGCAACAGAGACCATTGTGGCTGCTTACCCCAGTATGGTCCTCGTAAATCACATTTTTAGGAATAATTTTTCTCAACAAAGCATTGTGTAAATTGCTTCAGAGTTATAGCAATTATGCTTTCAATGATAAACATCAATGTAGAGAAAGACGTATACTTCAAAACTCCAGCAGAGACTGGGCACACTGACAGCAGACATGGACTGCTCTTTGGGGTTCTACCGAACACTGCTGCTGGCATTACCCAAGGGAAACTGAGGCAAACCAGGTTCATAGTGTGCAAATTATTCACACTCTCCTCACTTTTTATTTAAACACATTTTTATGCTGTAATATTTCAGCTTATGTTATCATGAGAATGGCTTCTTCTGTACAACTGAGGTGGAAATATGACACTCCCTACTAGCTTACTTGGAGCCATTAAAAATTGAAAGTACTCAGCTTGTCACGTTTGGGTTCAATGTGTTTTAGATATGGTTGTAACCGGGTGAGGAACATTCAAATGGATGGATGGCCTGTAATACTCTCAAGCCTAACATTTTGAAATTACAAAGTAATTTGATCCAGCTCAGTTCACTGTGAAAGGTTGAGTAGATTCCTCCTTCCCTTTTGCCTAATTACGCTCTTCTATAAGGACATTTACAACACGGCAGCTAACACTCCCCCAGCGGCAGTGGGAGGACCCAGGCAATGAAAGTTCAAGGCAGAAAGAGGCCTCTTGTTATAATCTCACTCCATCATCTCCACTGTAGTCTAGCTATTAAATGCCGGTCATTATGACTATGTCATATTCACAGTTGGGGAGGGGACAATTAAGTTCCTCTTCTGGAAAAGATGGGTATGAAAGAATTTTTGTCAATTTTTTAGCCCAATCCAGCATACTCTGCAATGTTAACTCTATTGCTTTTCTTCTGATATTTTTAAAAGATGACCATGGCTAAGTATATCCTTAGGACATTAATGTGTCATTGTTCATCTTTAGTGTTTCCTCTTTCAGTAAACTATTGCTCATCCCCATTGTTTCCTATACAGACTTGTGCAGATGAAGGGAAAATATAACTGACCCATAAGTCTTCCTGGTTTGGGCTTTGCAAAACCTTAACCTCAGGAAACAGGGTTTCCACAGACATCAAATAAAAGTAAACTACTTGTGAGTGCTAACAATATACTTGGCAGGTAAAATCGGTGAGATGGGGTGGGGAGCAGTAAGAGGGTGTGAGAAACATGAGAGCAGGTTAGTTTTGCTATCTCCAACATAGGTCATGATATCCAAACAGTTGTGGTTATGTGCCTTAGCTATAAGGTGGGGTGTGGTTTTCTCACAAATGGGCACTATAGCCCTGGAGGTGGTAGAGGAAGCTGAGGGATGCCTCAACCATAAAAGGAACAAGAAGACAAGAGATGTGCCATATGTGAATGATGGTGGACAACAGCTGAGTCTCTGTTATGAGACGTTTTCCCACTGCCCTGGTCACACAGCCATGCCAGCCCCAGTAACACACAGAGATGCTGTATTAGATAAAGAGCTGTTAGCCTGTTATCAGTGTTTCTTATTGGCTAGCTCTGTGTTAAATATTAACCCATTTCTATTAATCTAACTATTTCCATGTGGTTTCATCTTACCGGAGAGAGGGGCTGGCATTCTGTTCTCACCATCCTCCATCTTGAATCTTCTCTCTACTACTTCTTGAATCCTCCTTGTCTCCTAGTCCCGTGTATCTTGCTTTCCTATTGGCCAACAGTGCTTTATTCATTAACCAATAAGAGAAACATATTTACAGAATGACATCTCCCATCTGAATCCGGAGGAACATTGTTGTAAGTTATTTCTCCCAGAATAAACATCTATTCCACCTATTTGTTTCTCCTGATCCTTATTAAACCACGATATCTGGTGTCAGAAGTAGGATCAGGTTTCACCCAGACAACAGACACCATTTCCTTCCCCCACCATCCCTGAACAGGCAGGTCCCTTGCCTAACTAGGCAGACACACCCTAGCTTGTGAGACGTTTGTGTCTGCCCTACAACTCCTTTATCTTCACAGTAGCCCTGAGACCACTGCTCATCTCCTGCCCATTCCCTCACATTGCATTCACACAGAGCCCTGCGCCATCTGCCCCACTTATGTGTTCCAGCACACTTTCCTGCAGCCCAGCGGCACCAGTTGGAGGCAACACCTGTTAGCCCTTCGGTCCCAGCAATTTTCACAAGGCTCCTTTCACTCCTTCAGTTACCAAAATTTCACTTGCCGTAGTTTGTTAAGGGATATTCTACAGGGACTGGGATCAGAAGGATCATCTGCAGCCAGACGCTATTTGGTGGTACACCTCCAGGGGTAACTACCACAAGTTGAGATCTACAACTAGAAGCATCAACGTTCCAGGACAGCAGAATTACACCTAAGGTAATTGCAACATCCTTCCCAATTTAAGCTGATATAATATCTGAGATCAATTGTACCATACCTCTGCTGGATAATCTTACAATGCAGGACTTTGGGGACTCTTTTACTTCATATATAGAAGGAATTTTAGCAGAAGAAAATAATGACTTAACCAATATATATATATATATTTTTAGTAGCAATGGGTTTCATCATTAATATGATATTCTTAAAGAAATGGTTTGAGATTAGAGCAAACAATAAGGACCTTGTCCAAACCATTGGAGACTTAGAAACAAGATTCAAAATATCAAAAATTACAATGAAGAGCTTAAAATTAGAACACAAAACATAAAATGCTTAGCAAAAATGGTTCAGAATATTGAAGATGACAATAGAGAGCTGACAGGTAGAATACAAAACATGGAACATAAAAATGACCAAGTAGAAAACAGAATTTGTTACATGTCCGATGCCTCAATAACCAAAACAGAAACAATGCAATGCATTAACATGCTAGCAGAAACAGCTTGTTCCTGGTCAGACAAAGCTACTAATAAGGTTTAAAAAACTGGAACATCAGATGGAAAAGCTAGCAGATAGAATCTGTTCCATATCTGAGGATAATGGCAAGATAGCGGATAGAACATTGTTTCTGGAAGGCAGTTTACATGCCATTCAGATAATATCTAAGGATGAGAATATTAAAAACATGGAATCATTCGTAGTTGGAGAAAGCAAGAAACTGACTGATGCATAGAAGTCTCTGGAAAGTACTATGATTCAAGAAGTTCAGACACTCAAAGAAGCAATGGTGAATAGATTTCAGGCCTTAGAAGACCTTCAATCTGATACATCAGAAGAAGAACTACAGGTAACAGGGCATGAAAGATACTTAAAATTTTCTATACCATTTAGGGTCAGGGGAGATTTCCCTGTACCTATTAATGAAAAACCAGCAATAAAAAAAAAAAAAAAAAAAAACCATGAGGTGTCATTGCATATCAGTGAGAACCAATAAGTATGAAAGATTTAAAAGGCATAAAGGAAGCATTAGTCTCTTATGGCATGTACTCACCATATGTGAAGGAATTAATAGAATTATGAACAAGGAATAACAAGATAACTCCTAAGGATTGGGATCCATTAATATCAGCTGTCCTTGAAAACTCCTCTCAATTAGAATGGAGGGCTTTGTGAGGAAGCAAAAGCTCTTGAACTTCAGGGCTTGCAGAAAGGTTATAAAACTCCCCAAGATAAAATTCTTGGTGAGGGTCTTTATGCTAACCCAGAAACTCAAGCTGCCTATAACGAACACATCTTGTCTCTATGCAGTACAGCGGCTTTGAATGCTTGAGATAAGGTTCATGAACTAGGGAAGAGGATAGAATCCTATACCAAAATAAGGCAAGGACCTAGAGAATGCTTTAGTGTATTCCTAGAAAGGTTGTCTAGGGCAGTACAATTAGAGGTAGCAGACACAGATTCTAGGCAAATACTCATAGAATCATTAGCTTAAGAGAATGTGAATTCACAATGCAAACAAGTGCTTTGGCCTTTAAAAATCAGATCAGCACCTCTGGATGAATGGGTCCTATAAACAATCAACATTGAGTATAATGACAATAACACTGAAACTTGGGTAGGAGATGCCATATCTAAAGGTCTGAGAAGACATCAAGCTAAAAAGAGGTCTTAACTATAGTGACATAGAAGATTGGGTGGGAGAATCTATCTCCAAAGGTTTGAAAAGACATCAAAATGTCAGATGCTCTAACTGTGGTAAGATAGGACATCTAAAAAGAAATTGTAGGCAAATCATTTCTAGAAATAACACTCCCAGGAATGAATCAAACAGAAGGCCTCAGCCTTCTGGGTTATGTAGGAGGTGTGGCAAAGGCCGATACTGAACCAATTAATGTAGATCAACCAGAGACAAGCAAGGAAACCCTTTACAATTGGGAAACTCCTTGGCAGAGGGGAGTCAAAGGTGGTCAAAACATTCCCAGTCACTGTCCAGGACAATCTCCCACAGAACAATTAGAAAATCCAGTGCCTGTTGTAAAAACTAATACCGCTCTGGATGACAAACTAGTGATGGAAGTTGAATCAAACATGAAAGAAGGAAACAAAAAAGGAATATTTTGACACACCTCTATAAACAGTCAAAGGCCTAGATTGACAGTTAAGATGAATAACAGACTGTTTGGAGGCATTGTTGACACAGGTACTGACGTAACTATCATAACAAATCTTGGCCTCAAAGATGACCCCTGCAAGAGGTAAATGTTCAATTCTGGTAGAGACTGGAACCCTGACTCAGGTAAAACAGAACACGAGATGGATTGAATATATAGGACAGGAAGGATAGAGAGGAAGTTTGAGATCATATGTGACTGATACAGCAATAAATTGATAGAGTCAAGATCTATTACAGCAATGGAATACACAGATGAACATTCCTTCAGTATTAGATATAAACCATAAACGACCTCATAATTATGGTAAAAATACGATAAAGTACTATACAAGAAAGACACCAAATATTCAGGTTGTAGAAAAACAGAATATAAGTGCCAAACAAACAGAGGAATTGAAAGCCCTACCCTTAAAATGGCTAACACAGGAACCTGTCTGGGCAATGGCCTATGACCTCTGAGAAGTTAGAGGCTTTAGAAAACATAGTTCAGGAACAGCTAAGTGCTGGACATATCAAATCTACCAGCCCTTGGAACTCTCCTGTATTTGTTACCAAAAAGAAATCTGGTAAATGGAGAATGTTACAAACCTGAGAGACATCAATAAAGTTATCCAGCCAATGGGCTCTCTATAGCCTGGAATGCCCTTGCCTTCTTTGATACCTAAAGAATTGCCTATTATAGTTATTTAAAGGATTATTTCTTCACTAGACCTTTACAAGTACAAGATAAAAGAAATTTGCCTTCACGGTATCTAATTACAATAGTTCTCAACTGGTGAAGAGATATCAATCGAAGGTTTTGCCATAGAGAATGCTAAATAGTCCCACCCTGTGCCAATATTTTGTGCAAAAACCATTGGAAATAATTTGTAAACAGTTTCCACAATCCATAATTTACCATTACATGGGCGATATATTGTTAGCTGATTCTAAAGTAGAAATATTAGGAAAAAAATGTTTGAGAAAGTAAAGGAAGTTTTACCTCGCTGGGGATTACAAATTGCACTCAAAAAAATACAAAAAGGAGATTCTATCAACTATTTAGGATATAAAATAGGTCTACAGAAAATTAGATCACAAAAAGTACAGATCGGGAGAGATTGCTACCAGACTCTTAATGATCTTCAAATATTACTCGGAGAGATTTCTCAACTGCAAACCATTATTGGAGTGGAAGGGCACGATTTGAAAAACTTGAAAATGGCCCTAAAAGGGGATAAGGACTTGAATAGTCCACCAATACTATCAGCTGAAGCTGAAAAGGAATTAGAATGGGTAGAAAAGAGGATACTAGAAGCACATGTGGACCATGTGGATCCAAAACTAGACTGTATTTTGGTTATATTACCATCTAGAGAATATCCTTCAGGGATTTTGATGCAGAGGGAAGATATCATATTAGAATGGATATTCCTACCACATAAACAGAATAAAAAACTAAAAACATATATAGAAAAGGTCTCTGACTTGATTATAAAAGGTAAATTAAGACTTTGTCAACTAACAGAAAGGGACCCAGCAGAAATTATAGTACCTTAAACTAAAGAGGAAATTTCCTCCTTATAGAAAGATAATGAATAATGGCAGAGAGCATGCAGTAATTTTTTGGGAATGATTAGCAACAATTATCCCAAAAACAAAAGAATAAAATTCATAAACAAAATGATTTGGATCCTTCCACACATTGTAAGAAAAACACCTATCTCTGGAGTTCCTACATTCTACACTGAGACAAACAAATCTGGTAAGGCAGGAAATAAATCAGAAAAAAATAAGTAAATAGTTCAAAGCCCTTACAATTCTGTACAAAAGGCAGAATTATATGCCATTCTCATAATACTTATGGATTTTACAGATCCCCTCAATATCATTACTGACTCTCAAAACGCAGAGAGAGTTGTCTTGCATATTGAGACTGCAGAATTTATTCTGACAACACAGAATTAACTTCATTGTTTATACAGTTACAAGATACTATCAGAAATAGGACTCATCTTATATATATAAAACACACATCAGATCCCATATGGGTCTGCCAGGTCCTCTAGCACAAGGCAATGATGAAATCGATTGGTTATTAATAGGAAGTATGCTAGAAGCCTCAGAGTTTCATAAGGAACACCACATGAACAGCAAAGTTTTAAAAAAGGATTTTTCTATCACTTGGCAACAAGCTAAGGAAATAGTAAGGAAATGTCCTACTTGCTCATTCTATAACCAAACTCCTTTCCCACCAGGCATATGGTAAATGGATGTGTTTCATTTTGAAGAATTTGGAAAATTAAAATATGTGAATCACACTATAGATACATTTTCAGGGTTTCAATGGGCCACTGCTCTGAGCTCTAAAACGGCTGATTCTGTTATCACACACCTATTAGAAGTAATGGCCATTATGGGCATACCTGCACAAATAAAACTGACAATGCTCCAGCATATGTCTCCAGAAAAATGAAACAATTTTTGAGTATTATAACATAAAGCACATAACTGGTATACCACACAATCCTACAGGACAAGTGGTAGTTGAGAGATCCAATCGTACTTTAAAGGAAATGTTCCATAAACAGGCAGGAGGAACCAAAGACACCCAAACACAGACTATATAATGCCTTATTAACATTAAGCTTTCTTAATGCTAATGAAAAAGGAAAAACAGCTGCAGAAAGACACTGGACAATAGAAAAAACGTCTGAACTAAATCATCCAGTGTACTTCAAGGATGTATTGACCTCAGTATGGAACCCAGGATATGTGTTATATTCGGGTAGGGGTTTTGTATTTGTATCTACAGGAGAAGAAAAACTATGGATACCATCTAAGTTGATCAAGATCCGGGTTGAACAAGAGAAACATTTTAATGAAGAGAAATGAAAAGTCATCCAACAAATTGGTTCCCATGCGGAGACCTCTCAAAGGTAGGGGAAGTGTTCATTCTTGTCCTTACAGGAAAACAGAGAACACCCATCTTCAAGCAGCCAAAAGACACTGAACATGTAGGTACCTACAGAAGAGAAGATAGCTCTCCCAAAAGAATCACTTAATGAAGAGGAATCTGATTTATGGTAAAAAAAAATTTTAATTATGAGGGAGAGGGAACTGGGATCGACATGTAAAATACAAAATAAATTAATTAATTAACATATATATATACCACTTTTAAAAATATTTAATTCTAGTAAACTATCTCTATACAGAAATATCTTTCTCTATACTATCTAGTATTCCTCTAGTCCCAACTCATGTATACCAATGCTGGCCTTGGTGTTGGATTTGGCTTTCCTTCTCTAAATTCAAGCATGTTGTTAAGATTAAATTCACAATTTCTGCTTTATATCAAGAAGACAATTGATGTAAGGCAGAAAAAAAACAAAATCTGGGGACTCATTTGCTTATACGCAATTTTCTCTCTGAAATCCTAATTTTCTCATATACATTTTTAATGCTTATTGTTGCCTTTCCCTATATGTATACCTTAAAACTTGAAAATTTTATGTGATATTGATGTCTAAGTTTTCCACAAGGAATAATAACAATTCCTAACAGCAATATTTGAACTATTCAAAAAGAAGATGGGGCCCCACTTTGTCATTTCCATTTGGCTCAATCTGATGCATCTGGACTACAAACATCACCCTAAAACCGGTTTGAGACTATTTTGCTCGAGACAACTCCTGACTAGCTAGCTATAATGGTGCACCTTCTTATTACACCCTGGCCAGAGTTTCAGATAGAACTCCAGTCAAGCATTTTCTGCCACACAGTAACTAGCTTCATTTGTCATAGCCAGTCCTGTCGAGAAATTTGGTTGCTAAAAATTTTCTTCCTACAGGATCCCATGGAACAATCATCGTCCCATTCAGCAGGAAGTAATCTTAAGATAACGATGCCCCCTTTCCCTACTTTTGGCATTTAAGGATAATATTCATCTTCTTAGTGTTGGTTTTAGTTACTTAGGGTTGGGTATGAAAGGTGATGCTTAGACTCAGGTATCTCTTTTAGACAGGGATAGGGTATGGTTGGGAAAAGTCTTGTTTAGATGGGATATAGGTAGATTAGCTTATCTTCTTGTGAATTATTTTAGTAATAGGATATATTAGTATTATCAACAATACATCCTATATTGTTATAGATTCTTCTATGTGGTAGCCTATGTAAAATTAAGTTTATATTCTCTTCCCAGAAGAATTTTATATTATATTTTGTTATATTGTGTAAAATCTTTCCATTTATGATATTTTATGCACATTATCCTTACCATAGTCTATGTATGTATACTTTTACTTATGTTCAAGACATTTTGTATGTTGGTACAATTTATGATTTTTTTTTAACATGCTGTCCTTTATAGTTCTACCTCTGGTCTAGACATTTCTACTCTACCTCTGTTTTAGGTATTTACATGTATATATACGTACATAGTTATATTGCTTAGGTATTTGTCCCTGTTTTACTCAGAGAAGTTTCAATCAGTTCTTTAGCCAAGTTCCTGAGTATTACAGATTATCTTCACCCATGTTTCCTATACCTAGAAGATTAGTCAGACATAGATTCTTAATCTTCAAACACTTCATAGACCTGCAGAACATGGCATTTAAATGTTTTAATATTAGTACTCTGTTTACATGAGACACTATTTTTCCTGATAGCACCATGCACTTTCCCAAAAATATGTTGGAAACTGTTGTTGCTCCTGCTGGAGTCCATTTTCGCCTCAGCTAATGGCCTCTTGGGCAAAGAACTGCCCCCACCTCGACCACTGACTTGGATGTGCAGGTCTTTGTGCTTGCAGGAGACAAACATAGAAGACTGCTCAACCTTGCCAAGTCAGGGTAACACAGTCTTTCTACCTCTCTGCTGTTGTTGTGGTTTGTAAGGTACTCTTGGCCTTAGCCAAAACTGGGTGTACCAATGTTGCTGTGAGACCTTGGGTGACTGTCCAGGTAGCCTGCTGTTTCTGTCCTCGCTGCACCTTTTGGAAGTTGCCCATCTGCACTTCCTGTCTACCCTAGTACTATTATTTTCCTTCTCAGGTCTTTGATGAGGTTGAAGATTAAACTATCACAACTATTATTCTCTCTTCCTAGTTAGATATATACTAGACTTAAGCTTTCCAGCTTAGGACAACTCTATTGTAAACTCCGTCATGCCTTTACCATAGGACTAGATATGTAGGTCTTAAGTTTGTTTGTTCTCGATTTTCCTTTTCTTAGAGCACACTTGTTATTCACTGTTTTATATATAGTTTTGTATCAAGCCTAAACCTTTTCTTTAGACTAAAGGGGGAGCTGTAGTGAGATATTCACTTCCTCTACATCTGTGGCACTGACCACACTCACTGGGGGGGGGGGTGGAGACAGGGGTGGAAGTGACCTGGGGGAACTAGGTTTGAGGAGCGCTCTTGCTGGAAGGATGCGGACAGGAGAGCATCCAGAGGCATCCTTGGGACCAGAAACCTGCAGGTGTTCATCTGTCTATGTTGTAAGTTATCTCTCCATGAATAAACACCTATTTGGCCTATTTGTTTCTCCTGATCCTTATTAAACCATGATCAGTCTCAACATCATGACCTCTTAATCCTGTGTAGAAATATCACCATGACCTGGGGACATGCTCCATAAATTACCCAGCCAGAAGTAGAAGTTGCATAGAACATAAATGTAAAACAGAAAGTTCCTTCTCTCTTAAGCTGCAACTGAGTTCTGAAAATGGCATTCCTGTTTTCTGGAGCCTCAGCTGTGTCTGGGTTCGGCTGAACTTGCCATAAAAATTTCTAACAAACTGTCAACCTAACTGGTTTCTACAAATCAGCCACCCACAGACATCAGTGAGATGCAGAATCAGAACTGAAGCCTGACATAGACTGCAACAACTGGACCTTTGTATGGAACCAGAGACAACACAACAGCTGGGTGAATATTCATTACACAAGCATCACTCATTCACAAGAATGCCTGAAGACCTACAGGAATTGGACATAAATGTGACCTTGTATCCTTGTAGAAAGACTGGATAAAATGCCAGTCACAGCAGTTGGAGAATTTGTTATTATTTGTACATGTCTTCTCTGAATGAGGAGGAACTGGACCACATTTAGCTCTCTCCTCACATGCCAAGAACAGAGAGAAGAATGAATGCCCTTATGCTGCCTGCTGCTTTGGCTCATCTAGATTTTATTTTCACTCCAACAGTCTTGACCCTAGTCTAGGGAATGGAGCTGCCCACAGTGGGCTGCATTAATTAACAATCAAGGCAATCTTCTACATGCCAACCTAATACAGGTAATCCCATATTTAGGCTCTCTTCCCCGAGTGTTTCCAGTCTGTGTCAAGTCGGCAATTATAGCTAAGCACCACACAGGCTTTTAAAGAGAAGGGGAAAGAGACCATATAGTAACATGTACCCGTGCACGAAGTTTCATTCATTCTAAGAGCTTGATGGTTGATGTGAATAGAAACAATAAAAGTCTATTGTTCAGTAGCGTTTTGTGAACTGGAAATTGCTATTGTCTCATTGAACCCTGGTATTGATGTATTACAACACATTGTTTTCACCTGTCATGGAAATTGGACCTTTATGTACAATACAAGGGGCCAGGGAGAGACTGAATGGAGATGTGATATGAAGCTACAGATCTGTCTAATAAAGCACTTTACAAAATGACCTTTACTATATCAACATGTTACACATTTCAGTAAAACAGCAATTAACCTCAATCCAACTTTACTCAAAGCTGTCACTGTTGCTTTGTTTTATTTTAAAGAGAAAAATGCTCTTAAATGAACACATATCCAGCAGAGGGTGGTCTGCAAAAGTGTTTCTTAAATTTTCTTCTAATTACAAAAGTAAATACTGTGAGGGCCCCAAAAATGTCAAATGCTGGGGGTGGGGATGAAGAAAAAAGGAAACAATTAGAAATTGATATCTTAACATTTTCTCACACTCGTTGAACTGCTCTATTTTCTCTCTTCATTAAGAACTTTTCAGACACATGTTACTAAATCAAGAAAGTTAATGAGGCCTAAAATGAAGCAACGTATTGGCTTATGCACATTTAGCCACAAAATAAAATGAATTTGAATACCCTGATTCCTGGAGACGCAGACACATTTTCATATGAAGTCGTTTTCATACAGGTTACTCAACTCATGTCTAGTGAATGCCTAATGAGAGACTTTAAGAATTACAGGTCCTGTCTCTGATCTCAAGGAGTTGAAACTTTTTAGTTAAAAAAAGAAAGAAACAAGAAACTGAACTTGGAAATGCACAACAGTTAAACCATAATAAAAAGGAATAGTCAGGGGGCTGGAGAGATGGCTCGGAGATTAAGAGCACTGGCTGCTCTTCCAAAGGTCCTGAGTTCAATTCTCAGCAACTACATGGTAGCTCACAACCATCTATACTGAGATCTGGTGCCCTCTTCTGGGCTGCAGGCACAACACTGTATATATAATAAATAAATAAATCTTGAAAAAGAAAAGAAATGGTAAGAGAAGAATGCACACTGAACACCTGTGGAATGTCAAAAGCAAACAGACTCGTGAGGCCTGAGCAAGGGCAAGCATGATTATACACACAGTTACAAGACAGCTTCTCAGGGCAGCATGTCTAAGCATGTATTGCAAGTCTATTCTCCAGTTCCTTGAAGGAGCATACAAGCAGAAAAGACTTGGCATAGTCCTTGAGGTTATGACAACAGAGACAATCATGGTGGCAAGTTGTCATCTAAGTCTTTCTATACTGTAGATAAACCATAACATTATGTATTCATGATGGAAAATAACTAAAAGCATATCCCACTGTTTGGAAAGTCCATTTAAATACACTGACCATTCCCAAGGATACTATGAATCAATACTGATCAAATTCTAATGTATACATATGGCCAGCTCTTGTTCATTCTTAAGAGTATAGAACAGGTATCTGTAATGTGTTTTATTAGCTACAGAAAAAAAATATTATTTTAGGCCTTGGGGATGGTTCAGTCAGCAAAGTGCTTGAGTTCCTAGCAAATGGTAGGCTTTACGTTTGATTCCCAGGCCCACATAAAAAGCCAAGCATGCATGGCATGCTTATGTAACCCAATACTGGGGATGTGGTGGAGATGAGAGCTCCTGGTGAGTTCCAAGCCAATGCAAGATGCTGTCTCAAATGAGGTGGATGGCATTCCCAAGGATGACACATAAATTTGTCCTCCAGCTTCCATTGGCTCACCATACATGAGTGTACATGCATGAACACACGCACATGCACACACACACACACACACACACACACACACACACACACACATACCACCACCACCACCACCACCAGAATGTCTCTTTTTTGCCAGGAGATGGTGGTGCATGCCTTTAATCCTAGCACTTAGGAAGTAGAAGCAGGCAGATCTCAGTGAGTTGGAGGTCAGTGGGGTCTACAAAGTGTTATACAGAGAAATCCTGTCTTGAAACACACACACACACACACACACACACACACACACACACAAAAGAATGTCTCCTTTTAAAAATCTTTTGAGAAGTCAAAAGTCAATGTAAAAACTTAAAGATTAATATTTAGGAACAAAACTGAAAACTTCCTTGACAAAAAAAAAATAATACTAATATAGTTAGTTATTGTCACAGTCATTACAATTAAATTAAAACTGCAGCATGCTCAACACAACTGCCAGCAGAGGCAGAAAATGGATGCTTAATATGCTGTCCTTTGGTCTCTCGATACTCCTTTGCAGCACCAAGAGAAGTATTGGGTACAGGATGCACGGACAATTACCAGCAGTGTCTTTTGTCCTGTGAAATGTGGGCTAAAAATTCTTCCATGCTTAACAAACACCCTTTACAAGCTGTAATTGCCATGAAGTGAAAGTATTTTATGTTGTGACCTTTAGCACCAAGTCATGCCCTTAGCAAATGAAAAGTTATGCCATTGTACGATGCTTTTCAATGTACACATTAGAAATGACTTCTGCTCCAAGTCACTGAGCAATTGTGACAGATCTCCTCACAGCAAAGCAAAGAGATCACTCAGAAACTCAATAGCCAGTGAAGACCATACATTGGATTTCACTGACAAAATTTATCAATTTTAATGGTATAAATGTTCAGGCTCGTTTTCTGTGGGTTTTTTTTTTTTATTTTGCTTTTGGTGTTTTTTGAAGGGGTTTGTTTTGTTTTGTCTCATTACATATGCATTCCTAATGAACACTTAGGGAATTAACGGTAGGAAAGTAGTAACTGAATAAATATTGAAATTCAAGTGATGGGTAAGAGACTAAGGCTGAAAACAAAGAGGGTCCAGGCACATATGTGAAGTCAGAGTGGTTATGGCAGCATGCATAATATATGTGCAAGCTCAAACCAGACAAAACTTCAGCATAGAAGGGGAGGTAGGCACAAAGTCCACCCCTAACTGCAGGGATGTTGGTAACTGATAGATGCCAAGAGAGGGACATTTGGTTTTCTTTAAGGGCATGCCAGGTAGCTAGGCAGTGCTGACATACACCTTTAATACCAGCACTTAAGAGACAGAGGCAGGAGGCTCTCTATGAGATCAAGGCTAGCCTAGTCTACATAGTGAGTTCCAGGACAGTCAAGGCTACACAGTGAAACTCTGTTCTGAAACCACCCCCTGCAAAAAGAGGGGGGTGTGCCAGGTAAGAACACCTACATGAGTGGCCACGTACCCAAGAATATATAGGAAATGCTAATTGGCATCCATGATTTGTTTCATTTAGTTTTTGAATGAGGACACAAAGTTTCTGTGGGGATGGAATCGGGGTACATTGGGAAGAAGATGGGGAAAAGAGTGAATATGATTTAAAAAGAATGTATAAAGAATAAAAAACATCATCTTCTAAAAATAAAAAAAAGAAAGAAAGAAAGACCTATAAAAATAAAGCAAAATGGAGCCAGGAGTGGCAACTCACACTGACAATCCTAATAAGCAGGAGGCTGGGGCAGGAAAGTTCCCCAAAGTTCAAGGCTAGCCTGGGCTACAGAATGAGTCTTGGGCCAGCTTAGTGTTAAGTCTTAAACCCTGAAACAAACTGTTGAAGTATCCATCTCACATATAAAAGTGAACCTGGCTGCCAGATTCTTCCAGCATCCCTCAGTCCCTACCTCTTAGCCCTCCCTCTACCCAGAATGCTCCAGCGCAGAGCCTGGGCCGTCCTTCTCCCAAAGGTTCTTCCCTGTATAATCCAGACATTTTGGTTACCCTTCCCTCTTTGGACCTTTGCCTTCCTGGCTGCCACACCTGGTTCCCTCTCTTCCTTCTCTCTTCTCCTCCTCCTCTTCCCACACCATCCAGTTCAGCCTGGTCTGGTCCACTCTGAACTCTCCCAGAAGTCTCTGCCTCTGACTATGCTCTCCCACAGACCCTCAATAAGCTTTCTCCTCCACCATTCCTAGGAACAGTCATGCATGCCCTTATGCCCTTTCCCTTTCTTTTCTTTTTAATTCACTTAGTCTACAAAGTGAGAGCCTATACCAGACAAAACAAAACCAGGAACTACTATTTGTTTACAAATAAGGAAGAAAGAAGGTAGGAAGAAGATGCCAACTACACACAAAGACTCTCATTTAGTTGAATTTTCAAACAGAAAAACAGGGATATATTTTTATAGCTGGAGTTTCTTTCCAGCTTGTTCCCACAGCTGATTAGCCCGAAATAAACACACAAAGACTTATATTAATTTATGAACTGTTGGTCCATGGCTAGGGCTTCTTACTGGCTAGCTCTCTCTCAATTATTAATCCATAACTACTAATCTATGTATTTCTACATGGCCTTATCTTGCCAGAGAATGTCTAGCATGTCCTATCTTCCCAGGATCTACATGGCATCTCTTCCTGGTGGCCTCTCTCTGCCCCTCTCCGCAGCATTCTCCTCGTCTCACAGTCCCACCTATCCTTCCTGCCTAGCTAGTGGCCAATCCGTGTTTTATTCATCAGCCAATAAGAGAACCATATATACAGAAGGACATCCCCCATCATATATTGTCAAGAATATCGATGAGCTGGGGATAAATCTTCATAGGGTTAGACATTTCAACTGTTTGTCTTCTGTTTCTGGGTTCCCTCCACTCAAAATGCATGTTTCTAGAGCCCTGTCCTACACTCCAGTGTTCAGCTGATGTCCACTCTGTGGCACACTCGTTTAAAATTCTTCTTGAAGGAATGGATCCCAGCTCTTACTGGTGGCAGCCTGATACTCTTAGAAAACTCAACTGCAAAGTATCTAAACCAGAAGTTTCTGTTCTCGCTTATACACATCAGCATCAGCTCCTGGAGAGAAAAGGAGACATATTCTCAGTACCAAATGGTCTAGAAACATTTCCAGTGTTTTAAAATTCATCTTTAGTGACCTGAACCCTTGACCTTTCGAGATTCTGAAAAGTAAATGCAGAGGCTGTCACAAGCCCTCACAAGTTTCACCACATTGCTCCACGCAGTAAGGTAAAACCATGACTTCCAAACACACACAACTGTATAGAGTGAAAAGGTTATCATTTTTAAACGCCAAAGTCTGAATAGAGGTAATTGCTAGGTGAGATTCTGGATTCTTCTTTATCTTCTTTGCTTTCCAAATATCACTGCATTACTTTTGTAATTAGAAACAGTAGTTTACAATCATTTATATAGTTTCATATGGAAGAGAATGACACTTGTTTCAGAATTAGCAAAAACACCTAAATCCCACTAAGCATACACAAAGAAATGTTAACAGTGACAACTGTAATATGATAAATTATAGGGGCCTCTCCCCTTTGTGTCTTTATAACTTCCTATAATGATAACCAGATAGCCAGCTATTTTGTAGAAAATGCTATTTCTACAAAACCCAAGGGCACAGAGTTTGAGGATCATATCCTCACCCATACCATAAAATATTTATTGTGTTTTACTGCTATTTCATGTCTAGAATTTAATGGACTGTAAGACTCTACAGAATAAGGCACCTGGTGCTCAAGTCGCTATAATAAAACGCCCAGAAGCAGTGAGGTGACACACCAGGGCTGTTTAATCGGGCTGCATATGCCAGGAGAGCGCAAGGCCTGCTTTAATTACCAGTCATTTGAATTTCTGATAGATATTATGGAGAAATTTAAATCTTGTTAATTTACTTTGGCAGCTTGACAACGGGCTCAATTCCAGTCCTTTGAGGGAATTGCAAATATCCCCTGCTTCGATCTGGGGTGAAGCAGCATTATTCATACAAGAATGTGATGGAATGCTGGGGCTGAACATTAGTCAGAACACAATTTAACGCAGCAGAAGCCTAGCTTATGATTTTTAATGTTTGAAAGCAGCAAAGCAATCAAAAAAATCAACTCTAAAAATAAAATTCTAGACATGGCCCCAAATCAATATTTATAACCTTTTGAATATAAATATTAATAGTAAAAAGAAATGTAAAATATTGCAAGATGAATATTAAGCTATAATGGACCCTTCCAAAAGTTTCCCCCATGTCCCCACTGAATGTGAGTAGTTTCAGCATTCCTTTAAAAGCTAAGCCTCCTCAATTTTATTTCTGTTCGTTTGTTTGAGGAGGAATAATGTAGCCTAAGCTAGCCAGTCTCAAACTCTATGCAGCCAAGGATGGCCTTAACCTCCAATCCTTAGGATCACAGGTTTGTGTCACCACAACCTGGCATTGCTGTGCTAGGATTTAACCAGGGGTCTCAGGCTAGGCAAGCATTCTACCAACAAAGCCACTTCCCCCAGCCCTTCCGTGCTTTTACAATGTAAACTCCATGAAAACTAGAAGCTTCTTTTGCTTCATTTTGCCTCCACCTAGACTTCCGGCTCAGGACCGGGAACATCTGGAATGCTGCTGAATTCTACTTCCCTGGAGGGAGCCCAGATGTTGCTCAGGTAACTTCAAAGGGCCTACACATTGTGAAATAAATTCAGAAGTACATCTGTGTATGCTTGGAGACTAACAGGGAAGACTTTTAGTTTGTAGAAGAGATTTCAAACTTTCAGAATATGGAATCTTCACACAAGCTAAGGCCATGATGACTCCTGTGAATATTTATCAAGCTTGCATATTTATCTCCTGGAAAATAAAGTCGCAGACGCAGAAGACATCTTGTGCAAACTGCAAATTAATCTTTTTCATGGTTATGGTGTCTATGGGTGGTCCTCTGCATTTTGGTACGGCATAGTTCCTTAACAGCCAATGGTTTCAAAGAATGATACAAGTGGTTAGGATAGGAAGATCATGTTTCCCTTTCAGTGTTTGGAACATAAAATTAAACAAGTAAAACTCAAAGCAGTGGGTGAATAAACTTGATACCATAATGCCTCCTGGAATAAAGTCCTAGCTCTCTGATGGAATGTGTCCAACTGTCTCCCCAGAACTTGTGGTTTCTAGGCCCATCTTGATATAGTTAGCTGTCTACATATGCTCTGCATTATTCAAAATTGACAACCTGGAAAAGCCGACGGGAAGAGACAGGCACTGGTTCATCACATCTTTTCATTTTCTCTTCTGAGCCTCTGGTCTCAGAGGACTCTCCACTAACATAAACAGTCAAAGCAGAAGAAAACACTGGGCTCTACCTTCTGAATAAATAAACCAAAAATCAAATATAGATTGTAAATGAACCATATGCTTTCATACTGAGATGTCCATTTTTTTTCTTGCATGGTTAACTCAAAATAGGCTCAGTTTAAACTCAATCTGCCAGCTTTGGAATTTCTGAGAGGTTGTGGGTTGTTTGGGGTGGGTTGTTGGTCCATTTGTCTACTTGGGCACACTTGGTCCCTAAATCAACAATAACGAGTTAGCCCATTACCACCTATTTGGGTTTTTGTTCCGTTTTTTTTTTTTTTTCCCTTTTGTTTTTATGAAGTCAGGACTTCATTGATCACTAACATCTCCTGGAAAGGTCAACAATGGATGTAAAAGTATCAGTTGCTGGTATTTGCATTGGCAGTGAACTCTTCAGCATCCTATGGGATGGATAAAATCTTCAGAATGCCACTGAAGCTGTGTGGCAAGGGACACACACAGCCCAGAATGATCATATACCAACACAGGTTGTAAAGACAAAAACTTAAGTCATTCATTGTCAATGTTTTCCTAACCCAAAATGCTTAATTAAATTATTCTTTTTACTTTAGAATTTGCTTAGCTAAAAATCAGTTTAATTAGAATTTTTAAGGAACCAAAAATTAAGTTCTGTGTGTATGTGATAGATGTACCCATCTTACCCTGTTAGCAGAAGTTTCTGTCTCGCTAGCAGCTCCCAAATAAACATACCAAGGCTTATTATAAATTATAAATACTCAGCTGATAGCTCAGGCTTTTTACTAACCAGCTCTTACAACTTAACCCATTTCTATTAATCTGTGTATTGCCACATGACTCATAGCTTTACCTGTCCTCCAGCATATCTTGCCTGCTCTGTGTCTCCTGGCGACTCCACACTGCCCTTCATCCTCCCAGAATTCTCAGTCTAGCTGTCCTGCCTATACTTCTTGCTTGGCTATTGTGTCCAGTTGGTTCTTTATTGACCAATGAGACTAATATATATTCACAGTGTACAGAAGGATCATTCCACAACTTCCCTGAAAAGAACAAGCCATGAGCAAGATAGATTATTTAAATGCCAAAGTCACAGAGAAGGCATAAATCTTTAAATAAAAATTTCTGTCAGCAACATGGGTGTTATGAGTAGTTTTTCCCCGGTCCCACAGCTGCACCATCCCCAAATAATACATAGAGATGCTATATTAGATATAAATGCTGAAGGCCTGTTCCTTGTTTCTTATCAGCTAGCTCTGTCTTAAGTATTAACCCATTTCTATTAATCTAAGTACTTCCACGTGGTCTCATCTTACCGGAGAGAGGGGGCTGCTTTCTCCAGTCTCTACATGCTGACTCCTCCCTACTACTTCCTCTTTCCTCCTTGTCTCCTAGTCCCACCTATCTTGCTTTCCTATTAGCCAACAGTGCTTTATTCATCAACCAGTATGAGAAACATATTTACAGAATGACATCTCCCATCACATGGGCCCACATTTAGTTCATGGATGAGGTTTTTTCCCTGTTTAGGGAGGAGGGGGAGAAAAAAGTAATAAAAAGCAAGCACACCAATTAGGCTCTTTAAGGAATTCTGTTGAGTGCTATGTCTTCAAACTCTTGTCAGTCATTTTCCTGGTCCTGACCCAGTCACTTTATGCCAACTCACCAATTCCTTACTTAGCACCTGCGGCTCATGGAATGACTTTCAGATACTGGGAATGAAAGGCATACATGCCACCTGGGTAAAGAAGTTTCAGGTGATTTAAATGTTATATTTTTGTTATCAATAATGATTTTCACTAGAGTCCGGGAAGTTGCCTGTGGTGCCCACCCCACCTCCTTGTTTTGGTAACCTCCACACCCTTCATCTGAGGAATTCATACAATGGGGAACTTTGACTTGTAGTGAGCCAGGTGGAGACTTATCTAGAATCCTAGATTGTCACTGATGTAAAGTCTTTCTAGTTTAAGCCAATGTCATCAATGTCAGAATGTCATCACAAAGCTGTCTAGAGTCCTCATACCCACAAGATGTGCCTATAAAGCAGTCAGAGAAAATCTGAAGCCAATTAATGGGCTGTTTGTTAATACAAAGTCAAATAGACCTATGTCACACTGATCTTTATCCAGCACAGCACAGTAACCAATATCGCCACATTTATTCTAGGTGTTTAGAAACTTGTAATTGGCAAACTCCCATCCAAATATGTTATTCTCTCATCCATCCACTCACTCATTTATTCTCCTACACATTCTTCAATAGTCTGCTAGATGTTGGTTGTGTGCTGGGTTTCAGTAGAAACTCAGAGAGCTTCTCTATATTATATGAAACTGAAAGGTGGGTCAGATTTCAAAAGAGCATGTAATTCTGATCCTGTGTGAGTTTTTTGTTTTATATTTTAGAAATGGGTTAAAGTTTTCTCAGACAAGATTTGTACTTCAAGATTATATAGAAATTTGAGTACTGAGAGACATACCTATGCCATATTGTGTCTTTAAAAAGTCTGGTAGCACGGCAAGCATGGTAGAACATGATTAAACTAGCAACCCTTGAGGGAAATAGAGTTCGATGTCATCCTTGGCTTCATAGCCATTTCAAGGCAAATTTGAGCTACACACAAGACCCCAATTCAAGTATAATAAGAGTCCAAGAGTAATTTGCATTGTTTTTTAGAATATAGAAAAATTCAGAAATGCACAAATAAAATTAAAACTACCAGGAAGTAACACTGTTAAAGTATTGGGACATCCATCCTCAGGATGACTTCATTTTGTAGGCAAATATGCAGTGCTGCATGTTGGAATTATCCCTGCTGATCAAACAGTCTATTCATTCCCCCTCTTCTGTCACAAGTAAACTAGAAGGCGGACTGGGATGTAAAAATGGTGCGCCACTGGAAATCAGCCACGCTTCGCCATGCCTTCTCATTAGGCACGCAAGTTCTGCCTAACTGACAACTGTCATCGGTCAATTGGTTATGTTCAGCAGGAGATAATTGGAGAAGCTGCCTCAGCTGCTGCCTGAGCCACGGAAGATGGCACATGTGAAATTGCCCATCCCAGTGGAGCACAGAGGAGGTACCAGAAACCTGCAGATGTGAAGCTGTGATGCTCAGAAAGAGCCCCATCCTCTTCTCCAGGAGAGCAAAGGAAGTCAGCCATCCCTTAATGTGCTCACTGGTCAGTTCCCCAGAGACTGGCTTGTTGTTGCTCTCATAGACTTTAAAGACACCTATTCCTATTTAGATCAATCCAGAATTGCCAACAGCAGCTTGGCTTGCCAGTTCAGGACTGAGTCAGTTAATCAGCAGGTGACTTCTCTCCACATCCAGCATCCAGCATCCTCATCCTCCCATGGTCCCATCCCTGTGAGGGAGCCAACCCTGACTGCAAATTGTTAAACAGGCACATGGGTAGATTCCAGGCTTAGCTCCCTGCTGAGTTAACTCTGTTTTATAAACACTGAAAGAGTTAATACACAAAGGCTTTTCTAACCGAACCTGATCCAGGAAAAGCACTTAATGAGTGTTAACTGTTCTCATGATTGTCTACCCTCCAGAACTGTGAGCAGGGACTGTAAATGATCACATGTATCTGTTACACAACAACAAACACTGTTTAAAATAAACTATATGTTGCTCAGGTTGGCCTTAACTCACAATCCTCTACTTTTCATCCCTGATAGCCTGGGTTGCAGTGCATGACTGGCTTGAATGACTTCAAACAAAGAACAACATACAATAACCAAAACCGTAGAGAGTTTCCCCCTGCAGGTCTTATAATCTTAGTTACAATATTTGTTTCTGTAAAGTAATTATGGATTTGTTTCTCTCTGAATGAGGACATAATGATTTCTAGCTTTGAGTATGTATCTCAATGCTTGTCTTTCATGGTAATTGCCATTAAATCCCTGGTAGTATGTGGCACCTTGATTTAGGTTCAGAAGAAAACATGAAGAGCAATTGTAAAGACACTGAAGGTGTTCCAAGGGAGGCAGAGCTGTGAAGGCTTTTGGCAGACTTACAAGAAAAAAAGGACAACTGGTAAGACTCCCGTTATTTGTCATTATTCAATGAGCCAGTGGGTAAAGGGGCTTGGTTACCTGAGATTGATTCTAGGAACACATAAAGATGGAAGGTAAGAACCAGTTCCATGAAGTTGTCTTCTATCACCACACATACACTATGACATATGTATTCCTCCATAAATATCATGCATGTATGCCATGATAATAATACATTTTAGATAAAAATAACCAGTCAATAGAACCAGGCCAACAGATGGTACAGATGTTGCGATTAATAGAGAGAGACTTTGAAACAACTGTAACAATTAAAGAAATTGCTTAAAGAATTCACAGGAAAAGGTTAATGGAATAGGGAAGCAGATGGGGAATGTTAGGAAATACTTATACAATTTATAAAAGAAGTTAAGAGAAAGAGAATCAGGAAGAAATAGAAATACTAGAACAAAAAAATAGAATATTTAAAATAAATTAATAGCTTTGCATTAAAAAAAGATTGTTAATCAGAAAAAAAAGATTAGGGAACTTCAAAACAACTGAATATAATTCATACAAACTCAAAGAAATAAGAAAATTTAAAACCTGAATTACTTATAAAATAATATCAAACATTACAACATAGACTTTTTTTAATCTGAAAGGAAACAAAGAAGGCAGCAAGAAGCCCACTTGAGAAATCTCTGTAAGTCCCAGTCTTCATACAGATAATCAAAAGTAACGACTCAAAGATCTAAGAAGGTTACTATTCTAGTTTACTTTCTATTGCTGTGATAAACACCGTGAGCAGAAGCAACTTGCAGAAAGAAGGATTTATATGGCTTATCCTCAGGACCACAGTCAATCAGGAAGGGATGGCTTCACTGTTTCTGAACTGTGATGAGGCAGATCATCATGGCAGGGGGGGCATGGTTAAGGGAAAGCTAATCCCTGGTTGGTAGACAGAGAGAAAACATAGACAGAAGAATGAATTGGAGACTAGATATCAAGATTAAACACTCCCAAAAGATACTGCTGATGACCTATACCCTCCATGTAAGCCCTTAATTAAGGCTCCTACCTTAAGGTCCCTTAACCATAAACCCATCAACTGATCTATTGGTGATATATTGAAAGACAAAAAATAAAGTTAAAGAAACCCCCACTTGAAATGAAGGACAGACTAACCTGGAAAGCTAACCCAGACCAATATCTGTTCCTTGGAATTTGCTAACTCCCCCTCACAAGGCCCTGAGATAACAAGATACCAAGAATTCACACTGCCCTTCCTTTCCTGTGAGTCAGCAGGTGGTGAATACAGTCCTTAAGAAACAAAGAGATAACTGTACCTCTGGTTTGCCCAGACAAGATTAATTAGCACACCCTGAGGCCCTAAGGTCTGTTGACCCTAATAGTGAGACCATCTGGCCTCAAAGGGTCATGTTCTCAATGGACAGAGAGTCCCACCCCCTCCCTAAGCTTGTGGGTTCTGCCTTTAAAAACACCTGTGCCCAGGGGGATAGGGCTTCTCTCTAGCCTGCGTGCTGGAGGAGCCCATTTGCTCAAATGTTTTCTGTTAATTAAAGCCTCTTGAGTGTTGCAGCAACTGGACTGGACATTGAGTTCTTGGGGGTACCGACCGAAACTGGGAGACTCCTCATTCTGAGAGTCTTACAATATAAGTACAGAGATAATGACAGCTTTCGCTTTCTGCTTTCTGTGTAACTCTCCATTTAAACTAAAACATAAAGCAACTCTACAATACGCATAAATGGAGAGATCGCTCAGTGGCTAGATGCCCTCACTCTCCTCCAGAGGACCCAACTTTATTTCCAGCAACCACATCAGGAGGCTCACAGCTGCTTGTAACTCGGGCTCCAGGGGATCTGATGCCCTCTTCTGGACTCAGCAGGTACCTACATTTGCATGTATACACACACAATATTAAATAAGTCTACAAAAGACAAGATTAGGGAACCATGGTGTTTAAGAGGGAATGATTCAATTATAGAAACTAAAGCAGGTTCAGTAAGTTATTTCTCACATACTAAGGACCTGGTATGATCCAACTGTATTCTTGGAGAGTATGATTATAGTTGATGGCTAGAGGTAAGAGTAATTACAATCATGAGTCATAAGAACATGCATTTACTGGAAACAGGGTTTTATCATTTGAACTCCATTTTGGTTTGTTTGTCAATTTATTAGTTGAATTGTTCTTCCTTTAAGCATTGAATTCTTTGTCTATTTTGAATACAAATCTCTTCTCAGGTGAATAGTTACAAAACTAGCCAGGGTAACAAGAAGTTCTAAGTCACATAGCCAATTAATAGAGTTGAGCTACAAATCTGAGAATATAATTTGAGACCTGACTGTAAAGCTGACCAAAATTAGAATGTAAAATTAGCCCATTATAGGTGTGGAAGCTAAAGTAGAAAGTATTGTTCACACACACACACACACACACACACACACACACACACACACAATCAGGAGCTGTCCTAGAGTAAAAGACAAACCTGAACTTGAGGAGGCAAAAGTCAGGATCACCACTAGGGAGGAGAGTGGTCAGAGCAGGGCCAGGCCTTGCCTGGAAGAAAAGGCTCTTGCAGTAACCCAGATAGGAAGCCATGATTCTGACCTGAGATACTGAGAAGCCACACTGAACAGTTAGTATTGAAAAATGCAAGATGTTCAATGGTGGAAAGGAAAAATCTGGCACACTATGGAGATGGCAGGTGTAGAAAATGATGTCTGGTCCTCTGGTGTGGCTGGGACATCAGTGATGTCAAAGGAAGGAAAGAAAAGTGATGTCAGGAGAACCAGGACAGCCAGGACCCAAAATTCAACCTAAGTAAATGTTTCTAGGTAGACATTTGAGGAATTTTAAGAAGTAACAGGTGTCATTTTGAACAGCAAACCTTACTGTTGGGTCATTCCATCTCCTTCAAGTTCAAGACTTTCAGCCACAGGAATCTTGACATTGCCCTTCCTTCTCCAATATTGGATTAAATGTGACCTAGGATGGCATGGGATGATCTAGGACGACTTGGGATGACCTGGGATGACCTAGGATGACCTAGGGTACCTAGGCTTATTTTTCATCTCTGTCCTTCTTGCTGATTCTGAGAAGTCCCTGATCGTTTCTTATAATTTCTTCTCATGTTCTCCCCAGCACCATGGTGCTTTTCTCCTTTGTCTCTAGGTCTTGATTCTAGTCCTGTACACATGTGTCTATTAGTGTCCATAACCACAGGTCAGCCTTGCCTACTACTGTCATATAGGACTCCCCTTAGAAAAAAACACCTTGGCAACGGTGTATCACAAAGGTCACGGTGAGGTTCCTCCAAGTGGGCACCTGATTGTCTCCTCCAAATGTTGAATTTTATTTGATGTTCTGACTAGCTAAAATGTCATACTACTTACCCTCAATAGACTTTATTGTGCTGTACTAAGGGGAGCCCACCTCCACAATTTAGCTGAAGCTAGTAAATACAAAGAGAGGGTTTCAGCTTTTAAATGGTCAAGAATGGATGGGGAGAAAAGAAGAAAACAACAAGCAAACATTAGGAGTCAGCACTATTTGTCCATAGGCCTCCAACTGAGCCTTTCAGAGAGCAAGCCACTCAGCAAAGAAAGTTGTCATCTGAATAGGACATTGATAGGAGATGTCATTCTGTATATGTTTCTCATACTGGTTAATGAATAAAGCACTGTTGGCCATTAGGAAAGTAAGATAAGAGGGACTAGGAGACAAGGAGGAAATAGGAAGTAGTAAGGAGGATTCAAGATGGAGCGTCTGGAGAGAATAGATCTACCAGCCGCTTCTCGCTGGTAAGACCACGTGGAAATACATAGAAATGGGTTAATACTTAAGACAGAACTAGCCTATAAGAAACAAGTAACTGGCCAACAGCATAATATCAAATACACAGTCTCTATGTATTATTTGGGGCTGACACGGTGGCGGGACAAGACCAGCAGCAGGGCAGAAAAAAACGTACTCCTTATAGGACATGATGCTATTGTTTTATTCTCAGGAATGTTCTAGTAAAGGTAAAGAAAAAAAAAATGTTCACTTATCCCTGTCTTAGTTAAGGTTACTATTGCTATAATGAAACACCATAACTAAAAGCAATTTGGGAAGGGAAGGGTTTATTTGTCTTACTTATCCTGAGTCACTGTTCATTGAGGGAAAACAAGGCAGGAACTCAAACTGAACAGGAACCTGGAGGCAGGAACTGGTGCGGAGGCCATAGAGGAGTGCTCCTTACTGGCTTGCTCCCCTTGGCTTGCTTATCCTGATTTGTTATAGAACCCAGAAACACCAAGATAGGATGGCACCACTCACAATTGGTCAAGCCCTCCCCTACCAAACACAGCCCAATCTTATGGAGGCATTTTCTCAACTGAGACTCCCTCCTCTCTGATGACTCTGGCTTGTATGAAATTGACATAAAACTAGCCTGCACAATCCCTAAAATAAAGAATGAAGGACATTGAGTGGGTTAAAAAATGAAAGTCACTTGAAGTGAATGACAGAAGCAAGATTAAAACTCAGTGTTTTGAGTCTCATTGGTACAACACATTCAAGTATAGAAAGTCCTATCATAGCTATATGCTTTTTTGGAGATACCTTTGGAATAAGAGCATAAAATGTGAGCTGAGCAGTCTGAACTGACAAAGTAATGAGTGTCAGACTTGAAATTACAAAGCACTAGTTATCCATCTGGCCACATGGGCTGCTTCCAGCACCGAAAGGGAGTAGTTGGCTTCCCTTTTAGATACCCCTGGAAATGAGTTTGCCCACTGGTGTGATGGCATAGAAACGTGAGATTCTCCACGTTCATGAGTGAGACACTGCATAAGAAACGAAATGTGAAACTTGGAAACATAAACAAAGCCCTGGGAATATAAATTGGTGTTTAACTGAACTTGGATAGCTCTGTCGTCCACATCATTGAAAGAATTCTTAGTAGAAAACGAAAATGCCAACTTTGGCAAACAGCTACCTTCAACCTTTTTTTTTTTAAGCTTAAGAACTAGAATTACCTTTTTTAAAATTTAAATCACAGTTTTGGGTGAAGCAGTAGAAAATCGGGGGTCCTTTGAATAAAAGCAGGGATGGAAAACCTGATTTGCAAACCAAGAAGGGAACAATGGTTTCCATTAGATAACTTCATTTCAGATCATAAGGCAGTATCACTATAAGTAAAACCACCAATAATAGATCCTATACAATATGGGAGAAAGCGAGAGGAAAAGTCAGTTAAAATAGTTATGCATCATTATAAAGTTTATGACTGAAAGAGATGGGAGCTATAGTGCTCTGTTTTGTTATAAACATAATGCTATTGCTGTTTTTTTTTTCCTTCTCCTTTTTGCATTCAATGGTTCCCTTAGTGCATTTAGCACAGGCTTTGTGGAGTTACCCAAAACTAATTAACCAAGGGGGTTGATATCCTGATGTCCCTGACTGAAGCCAAAGCCTGTTTCTCATTTCTATAGTATAGTTAGCTCTCTTTGTCCTGCCAGCCCTGGAGCATGATGAACTAGAAATGGCAAATAGCACTGTGGCACCCAACACGATAGTGATTTCTGTAGCCAAGCCAGAACAATTCTTGTCTTGGAGCTAAAGAACATGATCCAGAAAAAAATAATCATATGTATTATCAGGAATAATTCTGTTCAGTTGATACAGCTGTGTCATTTGGACATTATGGTCCCAACAAATGATAACAACAATCATATCTATTGAAAAGAATCTCTTTGGGTCAAACCACTTATATCATCACTGGGAAAATGCCTAGTGTTTGTAATGAGTTAGTGGAAAATCCCACACCTGCCACTCCTGGGTGTTCCCATCAGCACTGAAATCGGGTTACTCAATTCAGTTGTGTAGTCACCTTTCAGAATCCCCATCCTCCATAAAACGGCTCTTTCTGAAGATAGCACTTCCTTTACCAAGTCTGAAGATTTTGGGGAAGAGTAGGTTTTGAGACTACTTTGGTCACATACTTAGGATGTAACTAAGCAAGACACTTCCAGTGGATCGCTTTCTACTCCCTATTACTTGAAGTTTAAATACACTCCTGTAGTCTAATGTTAGAAGTGTTTTTATCGGGCTTGATCATATGAACCAGTGTTGACACTAGATTTGGTTGACTAGCCAAACACATTTTTGGAACCTTGAAGCCACTCTGAATGTAAAATATCTGGTAAATGACCAAATTTTAAAAGGCAGCTGATGCATGGATATGCTTCTACCTACTGGTAAAACACAAAAACATCCCCAGTCAAACACCAACACTGTGCTTTTCTAACAACTCAGCCAACTCTGGCCATTCCCCTAAGCAAAGGATGTATAACACAAGTAGAAAACACATTTCTTCTTTTAAGATGACTTCAGGTGAGTATCAGGAGTCTTCAAGAAAGAAAACTGTCTAGTCATGTCAGTGAGAAGTAGACTGTCATTTCTGGGCAACAGAAACTTCACATGATCTGTAGAAGTTGCTCAGAAGCCTGAGTCTTCCCAAAGTTCTATCCTACATCCCTGGAGCCCACTCTCTTCTGATCAATGCCTGCATTCCCATGGAGGTAACGCAGTTAGTGATGGCATTATTCAGTTGTACTTTGGTACAAGCTCTGTTTCAGTATTAGCTACAGCAGCTGTATGCTGAGAGAAAATGAATTTTTTTCATCAGGGCTACAGCATATCCCTGAATTTTAGCGCATAGCTTAAACTGAGAAGTTAGATGTTGGGTTTATCATCCCCTGCTTAAGCCACTCAATGTTATCAGAAGCATGCAGCTATCAATTTTTAGTATCTTTCATACTGTTTATATGGTGGTGACAACACTGTCAAATACAGCCTTCTCAATGAGCCCTTGATTATAGATGTCCCTGGGTATTTAATTTGATATCATTGAAAGCTCTATACAATTTCATTTCTACCCAAGAAAAATAACAAGACACACATTTCTATTTGCCTCAAATTGAAAACCAGTCTCCAGTTCCTTGTGTTTCCTTGAAATATTACCAAAAGTCTTACTTCTTTGTAGAAATCTATGAAAAATACAGTTAAGAGATGGTATACTTGCAAACACTAGCTCTGTTGTTCATCAGCCACATGACTAGGGTGTCAATCTCCTTGGGTTCTTATGGGAAATCACTCTAGAAGAAAAAGGTTATATGCAGCAAACAAAACCAAGGTTTCTATTACAGCATCTAAGAGCTGTAATAGAATCTATTAGTTTGGATTTAATAATGGGCTACATTAAAATATCTTGGCAAAGCTAATTTGGCTAATAGTGGCGATAGAGAGATCAGACAAGCCCACATAGCATGCCAGCCTGTTGAAAGCTTAACCTTTTTGCTTTTAGCTGTAAGAGTACCTTCCTACATTTCTCCATTTTAAATTGTGGACAGTATTTATATCCTTGGCATTGAAGAAATGAAAGGTTATCAGGAAGGGAGACGTTATTGCAAAATTGCCTAGATACTATTGCTCTGTTAGCATGTTGGATGAGTTGCTAATTGATATAGGAGGATCCATCACAGTGTAGGTAGTGCCATTCCTAGGCAGGCATTCCTGGGATCAATAGGAAAGCTAGGTAAGCATGAATGGATGAACGAGCCACAGAGCAAGCCCCAGTGTCCTCCATAGCTTCTGCTTCAGGTTCCTGCCTTGAATTCCTGATGTGACGTCTCTGGCTGAAGGACTGTGACCTGCAAGTGTAAGCCAAATAAACCCTTTCCTCCTCAAGTTATCTTTGGTCAGTGTTTCATATATGCTCAAGCCACACCCAATGTCTCAGACCACTTCCTGTTGCCTGCATATCAAGATACAAAACTCTTAGCTCCTTCTCTAGCACCACATCTGACTCCATGCTACCATGCCCCATCATGACTGTAATGGACTGAACCTCTGAACTATAAGCCAGCCTCAATTAAATATTTTCCTTTATAAGAATTGTTGTGGTCATGGTGCCTCTTTAAAGTAAGACATAACTTTCTAGTTATGTCTAGTAAGACGCTGCCTTTCTAGGTGACCTGGATTTTAGTCTCAGCACTGGCATGTCAGTACACAACTATCATCTGTACCTCCAGTTACAGGGATCCAATGCCTATTTCTAGCCTACACAGGCCTCAGACCTGTTATCAGAACAACAGAAATGAAATAGGTATCTCCTTTAAATTGACACATTCCCTCCTAAGGGGCAAAGAAGCTCAAAAGACTCAGGAAACTACTGAAACATGAAGACTCAAGAAGTTAATGAAACTTACAAAGCTCAGGAAGCTCCTGGAACTTACAAGACTAGAGAGGCTAATGAAATTTACTAAGCCCTTCCACAATATCATAAAAGGAGTAAGACATTTGTGGGGACAAGAGCCTTTCTAAATGACCAAGTTGCCTGTAAATTGTGCGGCGAGGGAGGGTGGGGGGTTAGGCATGCTTCTTTTGTGTGTGAGTCATCATCAGCCATGCTGAGGTGGGTTTTTCAGCAGTGCAGCTACCCTTCAGTCACAGATATTCTTACAGGTAACTTCTCATTCGTATCCCTATAACTAACCACAATAAACTCACTAGTTTACCAAGCTAGACTGATCTGCCATCAGTGTTTTACTAGAGAGAATAAATATTTCTTCTTGCATTCCTAGAAGAAGTCACAGAGCAGGGACTCTATAAAAAGGAAACTTCTTTCTTTTTTCTTTATTTATTTTTATGTGTATGGATGGTGTGTCTGAACATATGTCTATTTACCACGTGCATGCCTGGGGACTGTGCAGGCTAGAAATGGGCACTGGATCCTTGTCACTGGGGGTACAGATGGTTGTGAGCTGCCATGACAGTGGTGGGACTAAATCCATGTTGTCTAGAAAGGCAGTGTCATAGTTATGGTTTCTATTGCTTTGAAGAGACACCATGACCACAGCAACATTTGATTGAGGGAGCAACTTACAGTTCACAGGTTTAGTCCATTATAGTCATGATGGCACATGGTAGTATGCAGGCAGCCATGGTGCTGGTAAGAAGCTGAGAGATTTACATCTTGAGACCCTGGGTATGACTTGAGCATATATGAGACCTCAAAGCCCACTCTCACAGTGACACACTCCCTCCAGCAAAGCCACACCTCCTAAAAGTGCTACTCCCTCTGACCATATGGAGGCCAATTACATTCAAACTGCCACAGGCAGCAAGTCATCTTAGCCACTAAGAAATCTCTCAGGTCCCTCTTTTTCTTTTTAAAAATTATGTTTTGAGTTTATAAATCTTGATAATATATAACTATATTCCTCCTCCTTTCAACGCCTCTGGAGGCCTCCTCAACACATCTCCCTCCTAACTTCATGCCCCCCCTCTCTCCTTTTGCTGAAGATAGATTCCCCCCATACAATTCTGATTACCATTTTCCCCTCTGCTAACTCTCCCAGTTCCTCCCCCCGCTTCCATTTGGACCCACACTCCTTCTGTCCCTCCTTAGAAAACAAACAGTTATCTACGGAATAAATAACAAAATAAAATGAGATGAAGCAAAACAAACAAATCAGAATAGAACAAAACAAGAAAAAGAGCCAAAGAAAAACCACAAGAAACACAAATAGACCCAGAGAAACACACACTGGTATACACAGGAATCCCACAAAATGCAACAAAACAAAATCCCTGTCAAAGCATTATAACACAGAGAATATTGTTGAGCTCATTTTTTGTTGATTATCTGATGTTGGGTATATAGCCTAAGAGTGGTTTGTTTCCCCAGTGAAACTCCCTTGGAGAAAACTAATTTTTCGTTTAGGGCTTTGAATTTTCTGCCACAGTGGACTTCACACTGAAACTGTGAATTAAATTAAACCCTTTCTCCCCTTCGTTGCTTTAGTTAGGGTATTTTATCATAGGAATGGAGAAAAAAACTAAGACATACAGTATAGCCAAGGATTTTTAAGTTACTAGAATAGTCTTGCATTCTTATATGTATAGAAGGTTTGTTTGGTTGTTGTTGTTTGTTTTTTGTTTTATTATTTCTCTCTTTGCTCTTTAGGCCTAAGTTTTGGAAATCCAGAGTATGGTTTGCAAACCTTGATTTAACCTAGACACTTGGTAAATGTTCAGTAGCCCCAGGTCATATTGGCTTCCCTGTTGGGGAGTTCAAGTCCTGTGGCTCTTACTGTCCACTCCTACCTTATCTCTCGTTACCTTTCACAGACCCCATCCTTCAGCATCCTTACCCATGTCTGATCCTCTCTTACCCAAAGCTTCTCAGAGAACGGGAACTACCAGAGTTGGTTTACTATCTCTCTTCCGAGTACAACGTCAGATACAGACTCTAAAAACGATTACAATCATGGCACTCTTCTGTTCAAAGTTCTTCAGTGATCACTCTGCCTGGAAATGAAAATCTGTCTATTATGTTTCCAGTAACCATCATGTCATCACTATTCATCATGTAGCAGGGTTTCTGTAGAGTGTCCTGTATTAGTTACTTTTCTGTTGCTGGGATAGAATACCACGATCAAGGCAACTTATAGAAGGAAGGGTTTATTTTGATGTATGGTTCCTGGGGGACAATAGCCCATCATGGTGGGCATGCCAGAAGAAGCAGAAAGATAAGAATTCACTTTGGAGAGGTGGGAGATAGAGTCAGGGTTTCACTGTGTAGGCCTGGCATTCCTAGAACTTTGTAGACCAGGCTGACATCGGACTCAACAGAGATCTGCCTGCCTCTGCCTCCTGAGCACTGGGATTAAAGGCGTGCGTCACCACCTGGCAAGAGCTGATATCTTGAATCATAAGCATGAAACAGAGTGATCGGGAAGTAGGGTGAGGCCTTAAACTCTGAAATCCAAGTCCCAGTGACATACTTCTTACGGCGAAGCCACACCTCTAAAATTTCTGTTTCAGCACTACCAGCGGGAGACCAAATGTTCAGATGCCTGGGACTATGGAGTTGTTTCTCACTCAAACAACCACAGCTCAACTGCAGCAAGGCTGTTTGTCACTGTCCTGAAAACCAAGCAAGTCCACCATACATCGCTTTTCATTGCTCATGCTGATCCCGTCTCCTTCGACAATATTTCTTTTCATTCTAATGTGTGGTTAACTTTTACATGATCACTACTAGTATTATTGGTATATATACTGAATATTTTGAAATTAAATTTGGGGTGAGGTAAGTGGCTTAATAGGTAAGACACCTCCTGCCAAGCTTTTTGGCCTGAGTTTGACTCCTGAAAAAAAACAACGCTCAAGTCATTTTCTGACATCTACTCACATACCGTGGTTTATGTCACTTACATACACATACTCACATAAATAAATAAATGAACTAATTAATTTAAAAAATTAAGTATAAATACCACTATCATACTTATGCATCAACTTTTATAGATATACAGGTGAGAGACAGGTGATAAATGGACAGATGGTAGATGAAATTTCACAACATAATAAAGAATATTATTTACCTCCAGTGTTTATTCATCCAAAAACAGGTACGTACTTACTCAATTGATAATAAATCTATCAGGACCACAAGAAAATAGATTTATTTATTTCAGCTTTCAAATTCTAGTGGCTAATTTTTAATATCAGTGTGGTTCGTTATTGTCCCAGCTGTTTGATCAGGCTTTAGATGTTATAGAAAACATATTATTCAATGTCATTAGCATAATCATCTGGCTTTATGTAAAGCAGGTGACTTTAATGTGGGTGATCCTCATGTAGTCCACTGAAGGGTATCAGAAGAAAGACAAATTTGAACAGGAAGAAATTCTGCCTCCAGATTGCAACACAGGAATCCTTCCTGGGTCTCCAGTCCCTTGGCTTTCCCTTTCAAGCCAGCTACATCAACTGAATTGCCAGCCACACAGCCTACCTCCCAGATTTAGGATTTGCCAGTCCCAGGAGCCCAGGAGCCAATCCCTCAAAACAAATCCCCATCTACATTTTACATCCTATTGGTTCTGCATCTCTGCAGAGCCTGAGCCATCCGTTTCCCAGCCATGGAGATGAAAGAGGAAAAGTTAAATAACAGCATAAGGCAACAGAATGCTTCCAAAAGAAAGCCTTAAAAGGTGGCTCAGATTGCTCTATATAGGTCCATGTGTTCACAGAAAGAGGGGTCGCCATGGGCTAACAATCAGAGTGACCACCTAAACATGGGAGACTTTTTACCACTTCAATTTGAGACTTTTAAGAATTATACAAATAGGGGCTGAAGAGATGGCTCAGTGGTTAAGAGCACTAAGCTCTTCCAGAGGTCCTGAGCAATTCCCAGTATCCACATGGTGACTCACAAGCATCTGTAATGGGATCTGATGCCCTCTTCTGTCATGCAGGCATTCATGCAAATAGAGCACTCATATGCATAAAATGTACAGATAAATAAACCTAAAAGAAAAACAGAATTGTACAACTCACTTGCTAACATCCCAGGCTCAGCTTTTTTTCTAATCAAATCCCCCATTTGATTTGCTTCAACTTTTAATAAAACATTTTTCTGTCGAGATGGGAAAGAAAGGATGGCCTACTTCAATTCAGGCAAACTACGTTTGCAAGTTGATCAAAAAATCTATTTGGGAAAAAAAAAAAACCCCTCCTTGTTAAAGTGTCTAAAGACTATATTTGTTAGAACTGAAGCAGCCCCAATCTGACTCAGGACAGAAAACTGGATTTCCAAGTCGCAGAAAAAGGCCGAGTGATTTGCTTCATTAGAAAGGCAATTTTAACACGATTTTAAAACGACATTTTTAAAAGGCTAACTTGTCTCATTTTCCATTTTCTACACCCACACTCTCCTCTACAAAACATGTTCAAATTTAGCCAACTCGGCTTTGCCCCTCTTTATAACACAGCAGACAAAATGAGGTTTGTGATTATCCAATCATAGTCAATTGTAGTGAGATACAGCCCAGAAGACAAGATTAATAACACAGCAGTAATGGCAGAAAAGGGATTGTTGTTGAGAAGCACACAAAGAACATCTAAAAGGTCGACGTTGAGTCACCTCACCTGGGGAGGAAAGATGTTGAATAAATATGTACAGCAGCCTATGTTCTCATGAGACTCATGAGAGTCTCACAAAGCACCAAAGAGATATTACCACACACCCAACTCCAAGAAAGACCAAAATCCTGAGCATCAACAACACTAACTCATGGTGGAGATGCGGAACACAAAGAGCTCTGATTCTTTGCTCGTAGAGATACAAATAGCACTGCCATTTTGGAAGACTATTCCCATTTACCTCAAGAATGAAACATTCTTGCCATTTAACTAATCAATTCCACTTCTTAGTAGTTCCCCTAATTAAACTGAAAATTTGTCTACACGAGAAAATGAGTATGTGTGAATGTTTGTGGCAGCTTTACTCATAATTACCAAAACTTGGAAGTCACCAAGTGTTCCTTTATTTGATGAATGAATAAATAAACACCCTAACAAAGGAATATTATTCCACACTAGAAAGATTGAGCTAGCAAGTGTGAGGAGACTGCACATCCTACAATGTAAATACTTCTATTCGTGTATGCCAATTCATGATCATTGGGTACTATCTCATTCCCGGGGAAACCAAGAACATCTCAAAACAAAAGCCAGACCCTAAACAGGGCTGCAAGCCACTGAAGAGCAAATTTTGTTTGGACAGATGATTTCAGACCATGGAGAGGCTGGCTCTAAGGAGAAGGTGAAATAATCGCTCTCACAAGCAACAGCAAGGATGTACTGAACGAGTGATAGGTGTGTATGAGGACAGCCATCAGTGACTGCAGAAGGAGACAGACATGCTTCCCCAGGAGATGATCAGAATGGAGGATGGAGCAGAGATGGTGGACAAATGGGAACAAGTGTAGAAAACTAACAAACAGAGTGAGACAGAGACTGTATTTGATGACAGAGTCACCAAGATCGAGGGAAGGATCAGCCTTTGATAAACATTTTAGGGTCCCAAAGTGGATTATGTGGTTATGTGGCACTAAGAGTAGAAGTCCTTCCTTTTAGAAAAGACACAGAAAGAGACAAAAGAGGCCACTGTAGAAGCAGGCTGGCTCTCATGAGGCTTGGAAAAGGCTTGTGCTAGAATGGGAACCCTTAACTCTGATTGTGCAGAGCCTACTGACAATAGCTAGGGCAGTGGCAACAGCAATGCATGGGACAACACTAGCCATTCTGAACCAGTCAAGACTCCCAAAGAAGAGTGGTGTGCTCCACAGTTTTACCTAAGAGGAGGGAATCTCAGTTAAGACCATGCCTCCATCAGACAAGTCAATAAGGCATTTTCTTTATTAGTGACTGATGGGGGAGCGTCCTGCCCATTACAGGTTTGTGTCATCCCTGTGTTGGTGGTCCTGGCTTCTATAAGAAATCAGGCTGGGCAAGCTAAGGGAGCAAGCTGTAAGCATGGCCTCTCTGTGGCCTCTGCATCAGCTCCAGTTTCCTGCCTTATGTGAATCCCTGACCTCACGGTTTTGATGATGAGCTGTTGTATGGAACTGTGAGTGAAATAAACCTGTTACTCCCCAACTCGCTTTTGGTCATGGAAGTTTTGTTGTTTGTTTGTTTGTTTACAGTTAGTAACCCTAAGTAAGACAAGTGGGGAGCTGAAGATTGGAATTCAGATTTTCTTGAGACCCAAATCTTCACTGCCTCTAAAGTGTCTTCAGTGTCTCTGCCTGCAAGGTCATGGCAGTCAGTGTTGTTCAGAGGGTTGACCTTTCTGCTTGCCAGGGAAGACACTATCTTCCACGGATAGCCATTGATCTCATCTGGATCCACGCTTAACTCCTCTGATAGGCAAGTCTCCATTGTTGAGTAATTCCTGCAGAGTGCCATGTCACCACCTACTTCCAAGAATACTTTTTTGTGGCTTGGAGAGCACATTAGGTAAAGAGTTGGTGACACCAGTGAAGCCAATGGTGCTGTTCCTCAGACTCCCAGACCTTAGAACAGTTCAAGCCTATCTCAGATGAAAGATGAACATTCTTGATATAGAAGCATCTCCTCCATCAGGGATGTGGGTTGGACCACACATTGCCATCACGGATGCAGTGTGAGCTGAAGAGCTCACATGATCTCATAGTTCACTCTTGGCCCTGACAAAACACCAGATTTCATTTCATCCTCCTCCTCCTTCGAGAACAACCACCTGTATCAGAACCTCAGCCTCCTCTTCTCCTTTGTCAAGAAAATCCACATTGGATCCACACATGTCATCTAGATCATTAGACAGCCAATTGTCCTTCTATCAGCTTGCTCAGCAGAAATGGAAACAGCAGGGGAAAGGGTTTCTGACTGCCCAGGTTCCTGTTCTACCTAGGCAAATACCTAGTTTAGCAGATATCCAAGGCTCAGTCTTCAGCTTGGGGTAGTCTGGGTCAGAGCCTGTCCTTTCAGAGTAGGAGTTTGTGCCAAGCATCTCCTCTAGTCACACCATGTTCCTGCTAATCTGAATGAATCTACAATTTTATCTAACCAGTCAGCAGTCTGGTTGGCCCAATTCTATCAACCTATAACTCCAAAATGATGCTCAGGGCCCTCTATATGAACAGAGATGCACAAAGACTCAGCACTACCCCAGTTCCATCTATTAATAACCTCCAAATGGTTTGACTCAAGGAAAAAAAATCTTCAGTTCTGTGCACACCATCCTGTGAGAGAGCACACCATCTGCTGAAGGTGCTGTGAGCCCTGCACTGAAATGTGACTTGCTTTCTAATTTTGTTATCCTTTCTCCTCTCAGTGAATCAGGGTCTGCATCTTCCTTACTGATAACAAGCAATCAAAACTCAACCTCTAGATAGTTTGAGGCCCACTGATGAGATTCCAGGTACAACCACCACAAATACAGCAGCATGTTGTCTATAATGCAGAACACCTTCCCAGTATCAACATCTGCATATATTTTAATGAGAACATTTTAACACAAGCAGAGAGTACTCTTCCCCAGTGTAGAGAGGGAAGTGTTCCTCCAGGACTTTCTATACCATGTCTAGCACAGTCTCTGCTCCTCCTCCATTGGTCAGAGTTTTCTCCAGTCTCAACAGTGACCATACCATGAACCTCAGTCTTGGTAGAAACTCCTTCTCAACCTAAACCCTAGATAGTTCCTATGACTTTAGGAACATCTTCCTTTGCCCTCCCAGAATCTTGCTATTGTTGTCTACCCTGTATTCCAGGGAAATACATGCCTACATGCTACAAAAATATAGATCGGAGTACTTACAGATGCTTCAGACAAGGTTCCCTTGGATGGTAGAGTATCCCATTTCCCACTCTTACCATCCCATAGACACGAGGTGGAGGATGGCCTGGACAGCAACCCTTATTCTGGGGTCCTCATCAGTTTGGCTATGCCTCTGCAGCCCTAACTATAGCATTGACCCAACCCCAACAGAAACAGATACAAACTTACCACACCACACAGCAGAAATCCCTGACCCCAGCAGTACCTCCTGGTGCTGCTTGCATAGCTTTGAAATGGACCTGATTAGGGTTAAGGGGGATAAAGAAATAATAGACACATGTACAGAAAGGCTGAGTTTGGATGGGCCATGAACTCTGATGAGACACAACAGCAACAGTCCAGAAACTTTGCATATTTATTGTATACAGTGGGATCTAGGAGAAGGCAGTTAGCTAATCTCAGGAGAGAATCTCTGTAGGGGACAGGTTGCAGTCATCTGGAAAGTTGACACTCACTTTTTATACACACTGTCAATATCCATACTGTGGCCATGCCTGCCATTCTCATGTGTCTGAGGCAACTGGGTCCCTGACATGGCCACACTTGTGTCAATAAAACATTCATTCAATCAGGACTTCATCTGCTCCCCACATCCTGGTATCATATACTGCTCTACCATATTACACAGGATGCTTAGCAGCACCCTCCAGTATTGCCCTGCTCAGCTTCCTGTGGTTCATACTGTTTGGGAGCCTCAAAATTCCTCCCCTGGAGTCATCTCAGTCCAGACTCCATCCCTAAAAAGCCCACACTTGGCAGCTCCACCTCCAAAGGGCATTAAAAGCCCCCCCCCCACCTCTGGATTCACCCACCTAGTGGTTCCTGGTTTTCTGTTCCCCTGGAGCCATCCAGGAATACTTTGCTCAAATTAAATCTGGATTTATTGATTCAGTCTGATTGCCTTATTGTATCAGTTGTGGCCAGTTTCTAGTAAGTAGGGACGTGACCCATACTCCCAGCTCTGTGTGCTCCAAGTCAAGGGTTTCACCGTGGCATGCTTGCTGCCTCCTTCAGCTTGCCATCAGACCATCAATCCTGACACTTGTGCTGCCTTCCAATCATCCCTTCACACACATCTGCCTTCTCCCATCGTCAGCCATACTCCCAGATCTATCACCATCGCCTGCAATAGGATGGGTACCTTAGTTTCTTTTCTACTGCTGCAAAGAGACACCATGACTGAGATAACTTATAAAAGAAAGCATTTCACTGGGGGCTTGTGTACATTTTCAGAGGTTGAGTCCATGACTATCATGGCAGGGAGCATGGCATCAGGCTGATAGGTGTGGTGCTGGAACAGTAGACAACTTACATGTCATCCACAGGCCCAGTTTGCCTATTGCCACTCCATTAACTCTTCCTAAACAGTCCGCCAGCTTAGAACCATACACTAAGATGCATGAGCTGATAGGGGCCATTCTTATTCAAACTGCCAGAACTGGTCAGGATATCCTCAGGTGGGTCAATGACTGTGGGAGGTATGGATTCACTTAGGTGAACTGGGTCTACACTACACTAGGGCATACTCCCTATGAAGGGAGGCCAGCCCGTGATGACTTAGGCTATGCTGAATGCCTCTCCCCTCCATTCTTACAATTCAGCAGTCTAAGTTACCACCCACACAAACCCTTCAAACTGTGAGTGGGCCAGCACTATTCTATGGTTTGGGTGCCCAACTTCTGATTGTCCTGAAAAGTACTGGTGGTTTCCTCTTTCTCGGGAGTAACTCGTATTGGACAATAAATAATGTCACCTCACTTGCAAGGCAGGCTGACTGAAGGCAGTGAGAGGAAGGCAGAGCTCTGGCTCCTGTGCTGGGATTCTGCAGAGGAGCAAAGCCAACAGAATGCTAGCTCTCAGGTGCCCAAATCCCCAGAAATGAGTCCAAGCTGGACACAGAAGGGTTCTGGCTGTTAGATTAAAATCTAGCATTCCTCAGGGACCCGTGAAATGGGGTTCCTCCCCCCAAAGAGTCATTTCCCTTGCCTCTGTCTGGCAGAGGGGTTCCATGGACTGAGAATTGCATATCAAAGTCCATGCCAGCCTCCAGGCTCCCCCAGTCTCCATCACAAGTGCCTGCTGTACACTCCAAAGCCCCCACACTAGCCTCCTGGCCCTCCCCACCTCACACCCCATCTCTCTGTATATCCTGCCACACTTGCTATTTTCTATTTCACTGGTTCTCAACCTTCCTAATGCGCCCAACCCTTTAATACAGTTCCTCATGCTGTGGTGTCCCCCAATCATAAAATTATTTCTGTTGCTTCTTCATAACTGTAATTTAATTGCTACTGTTATAAATCGCAATGTAAATATCTGTGCTTTCTGATGATCTTAGGTGACACATTGGAAGGGGTTGCCGCCCACAGGTTGAGAAGAACTTGCCGTCTTCACCACTCTCTTGACTCGCTTCCCTGGCCTTGGTCATGTCCAGTCTACTTTCTCTCCCTGCTCTGGACTCTTCCAGATGTCTCTGGACATTTTTCTCTCCTTTATCACAATAAAAAACCTTCCTCCAATAGATCTGCCATTTGGGGAATTTCTTTACTCTCCCCCTTGCATATACAGATGAGTAAATACAGGTTGGTTTGCAGTAACTGCCTCATGTGATTATAGAAACTGGAATGCCCATTATTGGAGAGAAAGTGCCTTTAGACTTCAAATGCCTCCTACCACCCCATACCCCCCAAACACACGCACACACCAGACCCTAGGCAGTAGCAGGTTTTAGTAGGAATCACAGGGCAAGGCTTGCTGTCTCCTCAGTCCTGAAGCAAATGCCACTTTGTAACAAGTTTTCCTTTATACCAGAAGCCTCTGGGTTTTAGAAGTAAAGCTATTTGTTCAGAGAAGGAGTTTCCTGTGAGTAAAATGACCTGGCTGATCACCCAAAGCCGATTAGAGAAAGGAGTCGTACTTAACAGTAAGAGAGTGTTAGAAAGAAAATGACACAAAGGCCACAGTGGCCAATCTGAAGGGGAAAGCTGACACACAAATTCCCTTCAGGACTGAGGTTTGTTATAATGAAAGAGCATCAAGGCCATGATCGCCCTCAAAGTGGATGGAGAGCATTAGGCAGAAACAACACAATATATAGGGAGTTATCGAGCCACCCACTGGGAATTAAAGGAGGCTCCCCAGGAAAGCCTGATGACAGCTTCGTTGATGACTGTGTGTATTGTGATGAGAGGGAGAAAGAAAGGCTGCGGCTTTGGGTGGGCTTAGGGAATCTGGGAGGTGTTAGGGGAAGGGAAACTGAACACAACATGCTGTATGAAGGAACAATCTATTTTCAATTTTTAAAAAGTAAGAATGAAAGAGAGGGAGGAAGGAAGAGAGGGAGAGAGAGAGGGAGGGAGAGAGAGAGAGAGAGAGAGAGAGAGAGAGAGAGAGAGCACCAGGGAGGGGATTAGGGGAGTCTCTTCAGGCAGCACCAAGCAGTCAGTCCCCCTGAGGAGTATCAGACCAATTCCCAGAACAAAGGGGAAGTGTGACTTTTTAATAATCTTTTATGAAACGATGGGAGGTTTCATATCATGTGGTTTAATTCAGCACAGTGTAGATGAAGGGGGATGGAGTTTCCAGACATTATAAATTGAGAGTTACCACAGGAGAGACTACAGTTTCCTCCCGCCTCCTCCTCGTTTATTTTATGTGCATGTGTATCTGCACAGATGAATGTGAGCGACCTCAGAGGCCAGAAGCACAGGATGTATGCTGGAGTGACAAGTGACTTAAAGTCCCCCAGTGTGGGTTCTGGGAGTTGAACTTGGGTCCTTTGCAAGAGCAGCACATGCTTCTAACTATCAAGCCATCTCTCCAGCCCTACAGACTGCTTCTTAACCCTCTGTCCCAGGAAGACCTGCTGTAGGGAATCATGCCCTGATCCAAGCCATGGGATTACCCTAACATTAACTGATCCACAGCCTTCAGTAAGGGAATCAGAACCAATCCGAGGACTGAAGTGCTAAGGGTTGGTTGATGATGATCTGGACATTCAAAATGCAATGCAGGACTCCAGGGCCAGCACTGCCCCTGAATGTTTACAGACAGCTGAAGAGGGGAGCTGATGCCTTCTCCCTGCAGCAGACTTGAGTAGAAGCATAGAGGGCCACCTGGTGCTTCTACAATTACATCTGCTTAAGACTTGATAATAAAAGCACCATTGCCTCCTAACCCTCTGGGGAGGTCTGAGTGCTCTAACATTGTGCAATGTTTAGGGAGACCCTTCCCTACCTCCAGAAGCATCATGGGTACCACATCTTGACTTCTCTTCTTCAGCCAGAGATCCTTTCTTTCCTTCTCCATGAGCTCCCAGGAGGATAAGCAGTATTAGAGAAGATACTGCAGCTTCACAAATAACTTGGATGTATGACTCAGTGAGGACATTTTCTTGACAGGTATGATGGTAGAGATCTGTAATTCCAGTGCACAAGAGGCAGAGGTAGGAAGATCCAAGTTCAAGGACAGTCAACACTGTGTGTGAAGAGCCTATCTCAAAAAAGACAAAAAATAAACAAACAAATAATTAATTAATTTCTCAGTTAGAAGGGAAAAAAAATCTGTTTTCAAGGCCTCACCAGGATGGAGTATACATGACTTCTGCATTGTCTCTGCTCAGAACCTAGTTATGTCATGTATAATGAGAAAATGGTGTCGCTAGAATTTCCTTTATGAAGGTTGAAGAGATGCCTCAGATGCGTGTGCTTCCTGTTCCCACAGAAGACCTGGTTCACTTGCTAGGACACACACTGGGCAGCTCTCAACGTTCCATATCTCTCTCCAGAGAAGCTGACACCCTCACACAGGTGTGCATGCTCAGCACAGATAAGCATAATTAAAAAGAAAACGAAATCTCAAAAGAATCCTTCTCATGAAGTGAATTGGTATTACAAAATAGGGTAATTTTTGCAATATCCTATTTTGGGGTGGTTAAGATGAGGTGGAGTGAAAGGTGAGTAGAGGCTGAGGCATGTTAGAGGGGCTGTAACTGCTTCCTCGGTCCCCACAGTGAGGTACCTTTGAGATTGTAGTGTTAAGTGCCTGACAAGTATCTCAAATATTTAAAGGAGTACATATTTATCTTACTCTTCTAGTAGATCCACAAGAAAGAACACAGATGGAGACATAAACCAGAAGGTCATAGAAAAGGCCGTCACCGTCTAAATGTTTGGTATTCAGGAATGAGATATTTCTAAATTCTGCTCTAGAACCTATCTCACTGTGAAACAGAATATGAAAAATACCATTTAGAATGACAAGTTACCAAATGCTCACATATTTTTCTACTTGGCGTTAAAAAATAAGTTTTAAACATTTGTCAGCCTTTGATGTCAGCCTCTGATCATTTCATCTTATCTCTGCCATGTGTGTCTACCAGAACCCAGCTCTCTTCACACCCCATGTGTTCTATTGAGGGAAAGCACCTCACTATAATCACTGAGCTCTATTTTCTCACAGAGAATTAGCGAGAACACAAGGCCCTGATCACTGTCTGCCAAAGTACTTCCCAGGGCTGATTCTGAAACCTTGACAGACAAAGGAGCAACTCTCCTGAGACCAAGGGCATGCTTATGTAAACTTCCCCTGGAAGCAGCCATTCCCAAATCTTGGTATTACTTCTAATGCAGCTCACCCCTGGAGGAACTCTCCATCAAGATCTTCCTGGACCACCCTTCAGCTCTCTTCCTCCTCCTTATTTAGCCTATAACCCCAGCTGATGGAATGCTAATGCCCACACTTAAGAAGTGTCTTACCCTCAGCTAACCGAATCTAGAAAGTCCCAAACAAATCTGTCCAGGGATTTGTTTCCATAGTGTTTCTAGACCCTGTCAAGTTGACAGTCAAGATTAATCATCACACTTCTCCAGAAGTGATAGCTGCTTTAGTTCAAGTAGATATAAGGCTGGTGAAAAGAGAAAATTATTGAAAAGAGTTTAAGGATATAAACTCAAAAGGCAATTGAGATGGTGTCTAGTTTGGCCTACACTGGCTTTGCCAAGCAAGTTTTGAATATGTCCAAATGGTGAAGTCAACACTTCCCACCTCTTGCTTTTCCTTTGTTAATATCATTTAATGATATTTACCAAAGGACCCAAGACAAGATGAAAGAGGGAAAAATTTCAAGAGACGCCAACAGGATGAGGCTGCTTAAGATTCTAGCCTTTACCCAATAAGGTCTCTTTCTCTTCCTTTGCTTATGGGATTCCCAGGTTCCAAACCTAAACTCTATTTCAGCTGCATCTTTAATCTCATCTCTTCATGGACAATAAGCATTATGATATTTGTGAACCTTTTCCAGTAAGATTTAAAAGTACAACTTTTATATTGTCTGCTCAGCTCAAAATTCCTCTCATCCAAAATGAGTCCATTGAAAGAAATCTATTTTCAGGCCATTATTTGCATTCAAAAGACATTCTTAAATAGCTGATAGCAGTCAGGAGCTATTGTACAGATCTGGAACATAGTTCAATAAAATGGAAAATAGCCCACTTAACTAAGGAGATACAAAGCCAGAAAGGAAGCAACAGATGTTTATCCTTAGAGGAGGCTAAGTTAAATAAATTTAAATAAAACCAGATATTTAAAGGTTGTTTTATATTAGGAAGCTTCATAAGGCATCACTGAGATGATGTGGCTAAAATGAAGGGAGGGAGCTGGGTCCTTGAGGACCATGGGGTTCCAGAATGTTCCAGGCAGGGAACAGAAGCAAAGGAATGGGAAGCATCTTTGAGAGATGACACAGACAGGGAAAGAGAGCCACAAGACCTTTGGTGTTGTGAGAGCACAATTGCTCAAGCTGTAACGAACTCTAAGCTCTCTCACAAATTGCCAAATCTTCTGGAAGCATAGTTCTTTATTGAAGCTTATCACCCCCAGCTTCTCAGTATAACAACAATTACAGGACACAGTCTATCACCTTGAGTCTTCTGAAGTCACATTATCACAAGGAGAAACAACAAAGGACCAAGAATCATTCCGGGGTATTAAACAATGGGATCAGGGAATTAAATGTTATTGCCGATTGACACCCCTAAGCCAGAAAACACAGTGACTGCCTCTGAGAGCCATGGGCTATAGGGAAAGAGAAGTTTCTCCCAGGTAACCAGCATCAGATTCTACAAGAGACTTACAGCCTTCCTTAGGAGAAACAAGGTCATTGGGAGGAGAAAAGAACCCACCTGGCTTACTCCTTATTTGATGAGTCAATCGATCTTCTACTGGAATTGAAGAGAGAGTAAAATCAAATAGGAACTGTTGCTAGGACCATGACTGATAAAGACATTAACAGTGATTCTGGGACTCACTCGACTAAGTTAGATAGGGAGGATGGAAATCTCTGCCCATATTTTTATTTGGCGCTAAGCGTCATCTTAACAACCATGAGAATCTTCAGTCCAGATGCAACTGGCTCAGAATTATACTATTTTGATAAAATTTAATTGAATGAAAAATGTAATCTTTTTGTATTTAATTCCCCATATAAGCCTAGCATCACTAATTGTTGTGACAATTTTAGAGATAACTTTTTTGTTGTTTTTTGTTCCTCTGTAGCTTTGGAGCCTGTCATGGAACTCACACTGTAGACAGGCTAGCCTCAAACTCACAAAGATCCACCTGCCTCTGCCTCCCAAGTTCTGGGATTTAAGGCACCACTCAGCTCTTAGAAATAACTCTTAAGAACTTGTATTTTTTTTTTTTTTTGAGAGAGAGAGAGAGGGAGAGGGAGGTGGCTTCCTTCCTAGTGGCCAAGATAAAAAAGACTTGCAGTGTCTGGGTGGAATGTAACTCTGGCTTTTAAATTTCCCAACAGAATAACAACTCTGCCTCCTGTCTCCATCTGGTCTCAAAGCACAGGGCTCTCACTTTTACAGGCAGCCCAAACCTCTCATATAACAAGCACTTGTCAGAGAAATAAACGACAGCCCACAAGCACCTTCTAGGTTCCACAAGACAAGCACACATTGAGCAGACAAACAAGCACCTCTTCTTTTAAATCCCCCATTCCCCATTTTGGTAGTTAGGACAAGACTGTCTCAGGTCTTTGGCTAACTACAGTTTGGGGTTTTGCTTGTCTGATTGGCTGAACTTGGCCATAGTTGAGATGAAGACCTCATCATGCATGCTGGGCAATCATTCTACTGCTAAATTGTAATACTCTCAGCTCACATACTTTCTATATGACAAGTTCATATTGAAAGCTTTCACATTCTGGTTACTTTTGTCTGTGGAAGTTAGACTTGCCTGTGGAAAATGTGACTCATAGTATGAGCTTACTGGAAGGTTTTTCTCCAGAAAAAAATACTAATCTCCACAGAGATTTTTGTGTGCTCCTATTTCTAATAATTAAAGCATAAAACGCAGCTTATGTAACTCGATGTGACTTGCCATCCAGCTCTGCAGCTTCAAAAGGGAGCCTCGCTGAGACACAAATACACTTTGGCTTGTATGCTGGCACATCTTCCTACTCTACAGTTGTTTCATCATTAATTTTATACTGTGTCAGCTTTTACAAATCACATTAAATTTTCATGAAAGCAGAGTCTGCATTGCACAAAATACACATGAAAAGGAGTAGTCCCCATCCAACCTACAACAGACTGATTTGGATCAGGACAGCCCAATGGACTGGAGGGGCTGAGCCCCGGAGGGAGAAGCCATGTCTGAAGGCATGTTGCTTATAAGAATTTGCAGAAGACACCATCTCTGTAGCAGTTACCACATGCCTAAGCACAGTGAGAAAAAAAAAAGTGGGATGGGGTGGGAGAACTTAACTTGAAAAGACACTCAGACCAACCCGTAGAGGTAGAGGGCTCTGAATATTAAGTCCATGAATTAAATCTCCACGGTGATGACATATTATTTATGATTTAATAAAGCTTGCCTGAGGGTTCAGGATGCAAAGCCTGCTATACTAGTTAGCTATAGAAGCCAGGCAGTGGTGGCAAACACCTGTAATTCCAAGACTCGGGATTAAGAGGAAGATGGATCTCTATTAATTCAAGGCCACACTGACTACACGAAATTGATCCAGTCCTGAAAGAAACAGCTCACACAAAGGTGATCTCAGTACCTGGCATCACAGGCCTTTAATCTCAGCACGAGGGAAATGGAGACAGGAGAGATATGGCGGGGTGGAGAGAGGAATAAAAGGCAGGAGGAGACAGAAACTAAGAGTTTTTACCTCTGAGGATTCATGGAGACAGGATTGCCATATCAGCTGGGTAGAGGTAAGATCTACTGGCTTGGCTGCTCTGTTTCTCTGATATTCAGCTTGAAGCTTGAACCCCAATATCCATCTCTGAGTCTTATTTTTCATGTTACACTCCCTAACTTGTGAATGAGGAAGTCCTTGATGAAGTTACCTGGATAATCGTGACTAAGATGCCATCGTCAGCAGATCTGCATTGCTCTGGAAGCCAGTCCATTTCTTACATGGACGCAGAGAGCTTACTATCTGACATTAAATGGTAAGGCCCAGCAGGACATCTTAGTCCAGTAGACAGCACGGTGAAAGTGAGGAATTTGATATACAAGTCAGAGAGACAGATTCGGAGATTATCCACAAAGAAAGGAAAAATCACGGACAGAATACGAGCTCCTGGGGGCTGCTTTCATTCTATAAGAACAAGCCACCAGGCTGTGTTATCTAGCAAGAGATTAAGCTTTTATACATCAGAGGACATGGGGGATGGGTAATCTGGACACTTGGATGCCCACAAAATTAGACTTTCTCAGCACATGGAGACTAAATTTAGAGTGTCTCCTGGTTGTTTTCCTACAAAGATTAGAGAATTAATGAGCTCGTTTGTTCTTTTCTCTGGCATGAAAGTAACCAATAATGATGTTGTAAGGTGAACGAAAGATGGCAGTGTGTGTTGTCTATCAATCTATAAATCTACAAATCCTATAGAGACTGGAGAAACAGTGATTCTGCCAGCTCTGCTGGGGAAAAACAAAAAGGCTGCAGAGCCTGAAGGTTGTTGAGTGACACCCTCATATGTTAAATATTGTTCAGTGTCAAGAGAAGCCACAGATCTCTGCTAATGTCCCCAGAGACTATGAAAGAAACGGAGGAAGTAGAGGTTATGCTGGCACATTTGAAGGAGTGGTGGGAACTTTGGGCTATGGGGCCCAGACCTAAGAAATGAGCAATGTGAGTTAACTTCAAAATATGGCTGATGATCCTGACACCCATGAACTCACAGCTGCTGTGGTTGCCTACATAGTGTCTACATAAGACTGAAACAAAAACATCAGTCATGAATTCGGGAGGAACTCATGGGGCCCTGCCCTGCGGAAGGGCTGGGGGACTATGGACAGTGCTGGACTGATGGAGAAAAGGAAGTCATTGTCTTCAGTGACTTAGCTACTGGTCAGTTATGTGAACTCTAGTGGATAGCTCCACACTCATTAAATGCTGAGGTTCACAAAGAAAAGTCAAAAGAAGAAGAAGAAGAAGAAGAAGAAGAAGAAGAAGAAGAAGAAGAAGAAGAAGAAGAAGAAGAAGAAGAAGAAGAGGTGAGATGGGGGCTTGATGAGAGGAGGCAGGTTGTTGGCAAGAAGAAGAGGTAATAGAGGGATGAATGTGACCAGAACACAGTATAGACATATGTGAGATTGTCAATGAATACGTTAATTTTAAAAACAGGCTCCAAAAAATAAACAGTATTCTCTTAAAGCCCAAGGTGGGGTGGGGGCTGTGATATGGTGGGACAGAAGGGCCTGGAATTGACTGGATGCAAAAAGAGTGTTTCAAAAGGAACGTGTTTTCTACAGAAAGATAAACAGCAGATGTGCGGAGAAACTCTGAACAGGAAACTGGGGAGTGCAGGACCAGTGACGGGGACTTTGGGCCCCATCATCAGAAAGGTGATGAAAAGTGACGCGAAGGTTTTAAGGAAGGGAAGACAACAGCTTCTAAATTATGGTGGGAAGGGAGCTACGTCACTGCAGTCAGGCAGGGAGGTGGGAGCACCATCTGAGCAAGAGCTGGCCAGGCCGGCTCTAGGGAAGTCAGGGAGGCAGGGAAGAGAGGACGGACACAGGCTTTGAACACTTGCAGGCACCCCTGAGCCACATGCCTCTCTATATACTTCAATAAATCAGTTAACCAGACTGAGAGGACAATGCCGTACAAGGAGATTGTCTCCATCTGCCTCGGTCCCGTTGGACCGGTTTTCTCTCTACCCATCGGTTCCCACAGCGGCTTAAAGAAATAACCACTATGAGACTTTATATCAGTGTCAGCTGTTTAGCCAATGGCTTGGGCTTCTTATTAGCTCTCTCTTAATTATTAACCTATTTCTATTAATCTGTGTCTCTCCTCTTCTGTTGGCTTACTGGGAGTGATGCCCTGGCACACAGCCTCTTTGGGGGCTACATAGCATCTGCCCTTTGACTTTCTTTTTCCTGCCTCTCTGTTGGGAAGTCCCACCTAGCTAAATTCTGCCTGTCCATTGGCTGAAACAGCTTCATTCATCAACCAATAAGAGAAGCACATAGTCACGGCATACAGAGGACACCCCCATTACAATGTGTCTGAGCAAAGCACCTTATTCAGAAAACCAGAATACAGATTATGCAGGGTGCCATGAGGTATCCATTAGGAACTACTCAGACACAGGTTCAAGTCTACAGAAAGTCATTATCAGACAGCCAGTGCCTACCCTGGATATTAGGGACCTGAGTGCAAGTCCTGAGCCTTTCTCACTGTGCGCTTTTAAGCACAAAAACCACATCCTGGGTTGACACAACTCAGTCATCAGGAACAGTTAGCCAGAAGTAGAACTACATAAGCCAAAAAAGCGAGGTAAGTACATTTAAGGACTCTCCTAGAACTACAGACTTTGATGGATTAGGTCTTCGTTCTCATTTTGGTGGAGGTCACTGCCTACCTGCTGGGTTCCAAGGTCTGAGTGGTACTCCCATCATGGTGTCAGTTGAGCTAATTAAGGTCTGGAGGCCTGTTACAAGGGTTTGCTCTAGCGCTTGATGGAGTCAATGCATCTCTCCTGGTGTTGTTGCCCTCAGCATCTCCTTCTTTTCGAAAACTTCTCTTTTGGTTATAATGCCCCAAACAACTGGGTCCAGAGGACGTGCCAATCTCCTGTACGTCCTGATTATAACCAAATAATGCTCTTTTTCTCTTCTCCCTGCCTCTGCCAATAAGTGTTCTGACAACTGAGGTTCAAAATAAAAACACCCGAGACCTGGGATCCAGGCTCAGCCTCTGCATCGAGCCTTCAGATTAGGTCAAAAGGGCAATAGAGGACCAGAGAGTTTGAGCTCCTACTGACATAAACTGGTTTCATTAATGCACTTAAGTTTTCTCATGGCCTTTTCAAGGCCTTTAAATGTTCTAAATCTATAATATGTGACTCAAAGGAGAGTTGAGCTAACTCAGAAAAAAACTTTGAAATGCTACTGGAACTCCCTAAGTACATGTATCAATTAGTAATATAATATGGCTACTAACAAAAAGTCCCAACTCATATTAATGAAGCTTTGTTTCTTCTTTTAAAATGAAGTTAGATGTAGGTCTTATAAAAAAACAAACAAAACAATTCACATTCATGAGGTCATACAATGACAACCCCAGAAGCCTTCTGTGCCCCACAGGATTCCTGTCTTCACACCTCAGTGACCTTGTGACAAGAATGGCTACTGATCAAAATGGAGGAAGAATAGGTCCCACCTCTAGGGTGTCTTTCTGGAAGTAACACTGACTTAATATGTCACGAACCTGAACTCACTGTCTGGAGGCCAGGCTGGTCTGGGTCTTTCCCTGAGGTCCTGAGGTATATATAAGGTTCCTTCTCTAAAACCAGGAACATGATTGATAAGACCAGCAATAGCCTGGGGCCAGGGTCTCGGGAGACCTGAGGATTTCCTAGGAACATGATTCTACCCACAAAAGGCTGTTGTGATCAGACCCAAGGCCAGTGTGTGCTCGGTCTGTGACACACCAGAGACATCCTATGTTCCCTTCATACACATTGCTTGATTCAGCTCTGTCCCATTCCCCTGCACCTGGTATATAAGATGCTATACTTCTCAATAAATTTGCTGGCTCATGCAGACCTCCTGACCCCAACTATCCCATCTTTATTATTCTTCTCATCCCTGGTCCAACCCCTTGGAACCAGTCACTGAAGCAGAGCCTGCTGGTCTGGGCCACTCACTCACACCACCATATCTCACTACAAGATACATAAATCTGCTGGAGACTACTGCCTTTCATATGGTGCACTATTCTGCGCTACTTTTCTTACTTGGAGAATTAACATTTGATGAATAATTAACACTCCTCTATAACTTTTATTGAATGCTAGTCTCCTCTCTCAGTATGAAAACATACAACATGGGATTTAATGAGACATCCTTGGTTTTTACACATCACTGATATATTAAATAACTGAATGACTATTTCTACATCCCTCGTAAAAGTACCTCTGTCACCCCCTGCACGTGGGTATCAGTTAGGAGGCTTCTGGTAGTGGATCAGTATTTATCCCTACTATACAAATGGACTTTGGGAGCCCATTCCACATAGAGGAATATTCTCTCAGCCTAGACAGATGGGGGAGGGCCTAGGCCCTGCCCCAATGATATGACAGACTTTGAAGACTCCCCATGGAAGGCCTCACCCTCCTTGAGGAGCAGAAAGGTAATGGGATGGGATTTGGTGGGGGCAACAGGGGGGAGGGGAGGGTGAGGGAACTGGGATTGACGTGTAAAACAAACTTGTTTCAAATTTAAATTAAAAAATATTATATAAAAAAGTACCCCTGTATCATTCTGTGTTTCTCAAATTAGACAGCAAATTAGTGTCAGTTTGGGAACCTATTTCTCCCAAGTAAAAAGTTTTGCTTAAGTTTGTCTTTCCTCTTCTAACTCCAGATACATATTTTTATTTTACAATGTTTTGTTTGGGCTTGCTACTCAGACTACATTTAACACTATAAATCCCAGATACAGTCCCCAGACATCTTCCTAATTAGCTCTTAAACTTCAGTCTCAGTTTCCAAATCCTTCTGACAGTCCTACTTCAGGTTGTTTTTTGTTTTGTTTTTTTTTTTTTTTTTTTTTTTTTTTTTTTTTTTGATATTTCAAAGACATTTAGAATAACAAGTAAATCCAAAGATGTGCCACTTGTTCAAGATCTTCCTTTAAATTGTCTACTCTGCTGCTCAAATAATTAATCCAGAATTGAGTAGCAGCTTCTGAAGCACTCTGTGGAGAGCTGTCATTAAACGAATTCCCGCAATGCCTTCGGAGCTAGGAAAACAATACTTTTTTTTTTTTTAATCTTAAATATGATGGCACTGAGTCAGCCACAAACAGTGATAATTGCATCTTAAAGAGCATTAAAACCTCATGGAAATCTCTAGAACTATACTTGAATTGAGGCCAGATACTTTTAAGGAGCAAAATCTAGTATGACATGAAACAGGAATGGCTTCACAAAGGCATTGAATAAAACACATGTCTAAGAGAAGAAAAATCATCTTCAGAAAGATACAGACTGAGAATAAAAAGTAGGATGTGATATGTGCTGTGTTTTGGGGAGAAAATGCTGGGAAATGAATAGCTGTTGCAGACTCAATGGGTCTGGCCTTAACAAAAGGCAAAATAGTGGGGGCCTCTGCTCAGACCAGATTCAGACTGTCTGCCATAGCTTATTAAGAGGTGAAGAAGTGACTTGAGGCAAAAACTATCCTGGTCATCTTTAGCTAAAAAGAAGTTGAATTTGATAATGAATCCAGCCATTTTCTTCCTCCATCCCATTACACACTCATACTCTCCATGACCACTATGTGACCTGGCCCCGGGCACACCTGTGTCATGCATGTCTTATCTTTGGTCTTTGTTTCTTTCTTCAGCAATCTCTCTCTCTCTCTCTCTCTCTCTCTCTCTCTCTCTCTCTCTCTCTCTCTCTCTCTCTCCCTCCCTCCCTCCCTCTTTCTATACAGGGTTTCTCTATGTAACTTCCTGACACTCTCTCTGTAGATCAGGCTGGCCTCGAACTCACAGAGATCTGCCTGCTTTTGCTTCCCCAGTGCTGGGATTAAAGGCATGCACCACCACCACCTAGCAGCAATGTCTTTCTTAAAGAAAGCCATCATTAAACTCTCTCTTAATGACCCTTTCAGGGTCATATTGAGTCTCTTCTTGTCAAGGCCACATTGGAATCTTTTCTCTGAATTTGGCACTTGCTTTCTACCATATGATATTAACTCTTAATTATGTACAAAGGAGGGGCATGCTAAGTCATTTTACCTGGGTCAGTCTTACAACTAGGATGACACCCTTGGCAGAGACAACCTTCCACATCTCTGGTTATTTTGTGTGCCTAGTACAAGCCATGCACAGATTTGCAGCAGCTAGAGAGAGCGCAACCCTGACCCAGTACCTCTTCAAATGTTTCCATTTTTTTCCTTTGTCTATGCAGCTCACCATGTGCAATTATTATGACCTCCCCACCAACAGTCTTCCTTGGCAAATGACCATTATTTTTGATGGGCCTCCTCCTTCAGAGGAGCTATAGGGAGGTGAGAGATAAGCTGAACAATTCAAGCATCAAAAAATGATTTACCTTTTTAAAAACAGACATTTGTCTTTTTACTGCCTTGAAAATTACATTCTTCTTCAACCACTAAGATTCTCACAGCCACATTATCATCTTATCTACTGTTTGCCAGGAAGTCTCCCTCTTCCCCTTTGTTTATTGAGTACTACCCTATCTCCTAGGAACCTTTCCACCTACTGGAAATACATGACTGATTTACAGTTAAAGCCTTCAATGGGTCCCTGGTCTTCTAAGAGATACATCTTCCAGGAGCCTATAAGGATGGCCCTATTTGAACAAAAAAGTAGTTTCTATAGAAAGAATCCAACAAAGTATCAAATTCAATGAAAGTTTTGTGCTCTGCTTTTTGAGACAATCTCACACTCTTACCTAGGCTGGTTTTCAACTCACAACAATCCACCTGCCTCAGCACTTTGAATGGGTTTTGAATGCTGAGATTATAGGTATAAACCAGAACACTCAAATGCCAGCTCTGTATATGAGAAGAAACAAAAATGCAGATGCAGGAAAAAAGGTCATATGAAAGTCAAGACAGAGATGGAAGGGTGAGTCTATGAGTCGGGTAATAACAGGAAAAGTAGCCACTTCTAGAACCTGGAAGAGGCAAGGAAGGATTCTCTCCCCAAGCTTCTGGAAGGAGGACACGAAACTAAGAATCCAAGTCCTTCAGAACAGTGAGAGAATAGGTCTCTGTCATTTTCTGCCGCCATATGTGTGGTCATTTGTTATGGGAGTCCCAGGAAAGTGTGGCTTCCATTTCATGGAATTTAACACTGCAACGAAGAAACAAACTGCAAGCAAAGAAGGTAGGAAGTACCACAGGGAAGCAAATACCACAGTGTGAAGGACAAGCATCTTGAGCTCCTTGAGAGTGATGGCAAGGAAGGCTACATTTAAGATCTGTCAAGGTTTTGGGGAAGGGATCGGGGGTCTTCCACTGTCCAACAGTTTCTCCACACTGATAATAAAGATACTCTTATTCAGATTATTAAGATAAAAGTTCAGTGTTAGTTTTTTCAGGAATCATTAACACCTATCCATGACCTGGAGGGGCAATGCAAATTACCCTGAACTGTGGCCATAGCATCTACTTTCGACTAAAATTAAGACTAGAAGAATGAAATAAGTTACTTATTGCTGTGGTTCAAGTATTATTTGGTTCCTCCAAAACTCATGTTGAACTAAATCCTCACCTTTAGGTAATAGGAGGGTGGAAATCTCATCTAACTGAGGTGTTCAGAGATTTTTTAAGTTCATGAGGAGGAACCTCTGGCTGAACACTGGGGAGCTTTACTAGAAGAGGGAGGAAGGCCAGAGACACACATATGAGTTCACCCTGTCAGTCACCTGCCCTGCATCACTTTGAGATTCTGTAAGCAAGAAGGTCATCCCAGATAAAGCCTTTAGCCTTGGTGCCTCTGACCCACAAGTCCAAACAAATCCCTTTTCTTTCTGGGTTGCTGAGGCTGTGGTGTTGTATTGTTAGCAGCAGAAAGTAGAGGGAGACACTTGCCTAGGAAGTTGATAATAAATTCCATTGTCTCCAAAATGGCCCACGCTGGGTTTCTTCTTATAACAGATGAATATCAGCTACTTTCACACTACAAATGCCGGGTGTAAAAACAACTGTTCCTGACGTGGTCCTGGGAGAGAGTATGTTCTCTGAGGGGACTGCACACATGGGATAAGTTATTTAAAATGAGAAAGAATGCTTTATAAGAGGAGAGGCGATAATGGTAGGGAGTGGCTCACACAGGGACTACGCCAGTAAAGACCTCCAGACCTCATACATCTACTTTAACAAATATTCAACTAAGGGCTCACAATATCCACCCCCGGGGGAAATATAAGCAGGTTCACAATCTGTCAAGGAAGGCAGGCAATAATTAATGCAATACATGAATTGTTTGTGCCTCATTCTTTAACTGTTTTATATTAGTTAACTTCTAGGAGAAATGAAAAACTAGAAAATAAAAGGGGAAAGACTTGGCATAGTATCATTAAGAAGGTAAGTGCTATGCACAGATTTGAAAGTGGTAATGATAGCTAGAATGTAAGCAGGCAAAGAGAATTCTGGCAACAGGAGGAAGCCCTCAGATATGGGGCAGGTGGCCTCTCCATGGACTAACAAGGAGGCCAGTATTGCTAGATTCTTTGGGACCTCATGGGCTACTATGAGCAATTTTTCTCTCATAATCAGGGAGCCAAAACTAAAGCATGCTTCTTTTATCTACATAGAGTCTCGATTACTTCATAGCTCATCTCTGTGAGTCTCAGCTTGATTATCAACCAGATGTTGACTGTTGGTTACAGAAATGTAGCATGTCCCCCATATGAGACCACATACACACATCTCCCCCTTCCCTCCATAAACTCTAGGAAAAGTGTTATCATTGAACAAAAGGGTTTACCAGAACTCTGAAAGAATTCATTGCCTGTGTGTGTGTGTGTGTGTGTGTGTGTGTGTGTGTGTGTGTATCCCACTCATGAATGAGAATGAACACATTGAAAATTGTCACCATCCCGCCAGGGCTCTAGGGAGAAGTGTAAGTGAAGATGAATGGCATTCCACTTGACACAGATGTCTGAGCACAAAGCCAAATGCCACTGTGTTTCTTGTCCTGCCAGCCATACAAGGGAAAACGGGGCCGAGAGAACATTTTTCACTTTGAACAAGACAATGGGAAAAAAGGAAAGTGAATTATGAAGGAAAGAGAAAAAAATGTCTCCTTGCTTTGAAAATGTGTTGTGAAACAGGACCTGTCAGAGACCAAGGGACCCGGTGACAGCCAGTGTGCGTGTGTGTGTGTGTGTGTGTGTGTGTGTGTGTGTGTGAGAGAGAGAGAGAGAGAGAGAGAGAGAGAGAGAGAGAGAGAGAGAGAGAGAGAGAGGGAAGATAGCTCTGTCCTGCTTACCCAGGGGACAGTTAGGTAAAGACAATGGAAAGAAAATTTCCTATAACTTCTACCCTCTTAGGCAAACTACCTGCCTGGAACCAGAAATGTCTAATGTAAGTCCCTTCTTCGTACTAAATTAAAATACAATCTGTAGTCTGTACAACGAAGTAATTCAAGGCAGAAAACGCAGAACAGCCTACAGTATTCGGCCTCAGGAGACTGGACGGTGGGCATTTAGAAACCAGCATCTTTTGTGTGACATTTCCATTCCAGCTATGCAGCCCACATTTGAAATGTTGCGACACTTGAACATCTTCCCCCCCTCTATTTTTCTTTTACTAAAAACAAATTTTTAGACAATATATTCTGATTATGGTTTCTCCTACCCCAACTCCTCTGAGCTCCTACCTCCTACCCTCCCGTACAAATCCATATCCTTTCTGTTTCTCCTTAAAACCTTTTGGGGTGACAGGGAGAATGTGAACATGTGATTTTGAAAACTACTGTTATCGGGCTAGGGGACTGGAGGCACACACCACAGCAGTTTGTGGAGGTCAGAGGTCAGGGGGTAACCTTCAGGGCCCACTTCTCTCCTTCTGTCCTGGCTTCCAGGTATCAAACTCTGGGCATTGGGCTTGCACAGCAAACTCATCTACTGTCTAAACCACCTCACCAAGCTTCTTGCCGCCCTCGTCCTGTAACAATAAGCAATAAAAATAAACTAGACCAGTGGTTTTTAACCTGGGTTGACCCCTTTGGGGTCTAATGACATTTCATAGAGGTCTCCTAAGATCATCATATTATTTACATTAAGATTCATATCAGTTACAAAATTATACTTATGAACTATGATTGAAAATAATTTTCTGGTGTGAGTTCACCACAACATGGAGAAATGTATTAAAGGGGATTGACATTAGGAAGGTTGAGGACCACTGGTCTAAGCACTTTTTTTTTTTTTTTAATTAGAAACAAGATTTTTTTACTTGCCAATCCCTTCCTCCACTACCTCTATCCCATCCCCTTTCTGCTCCCCAGGGAAGGTGAGGCCTTCTATGGGGGAACTTCAAAGTTTGTCATATCATTTGGAGCAGGGCCTAGGCCTTCCCCCACGTGTCTAGACTGAAGGAATATCCCTTATGTGGAATGAGCTCCCAAAGTTCTTTCAGATACTAGGGATAAATACTGATCCACTACCAGAGGCTCCATAGACTTCCCAGTGTACCTAATGCCCACATTCAGGGAATCTGGATTGGTTCTATGCTGGCTTCCCAGCTATCAGTCTGGGGGGGCCATGAGCTTCCCCTTGTTCAGATTAGCTGTCTCTGTGGCTATCTCCAGCCTGGTATTGACCACTTTGCTCATCACTCCTCCCTCTGCAACTGGATTCCAGGAGTTCAGCTCGGCTGGACTTTAGTTGTAGGTGTCTGCTTCTGCTTCTATCAGCTATTAAATGAGGGCTCTAGGATGGCACATAAGGTAGCCATCAATCTCATTATCAGGGAAGGGCATTTAAGGTAGCCTCTCCACTATTGCTTAGATTGTTAGTTAGGGTCATCCTTGTAGATCTTGGGACATTTTCCTAGTGCCAGGTTTCTCCTGAAACCTATAACAGTTTCTATTATTGTGGTGTCCCTTTTCTTGCTCTCCCCAATCTTCCCCAGACTCAATCTTCCTGCTCCCTCATGTCCTCCTCTTCTCTGCTTTTCTTTCTCCTGACTCCCTTTCCCCTCTCCCTCTGCCCCCAATTTTCTCAGGAGATCTTGTTCCTTTCTCCTTCTCCAGGAGACCATGTATGTCTTTCTTAGGGTTCTCCTTGTTTCCCACCTTCTCTGGCAGTGTGGATTTGTAGGCTGGTGATCTATTGTTCTATGTCTAAAATCCATATATTAGTGTGTACATACCATGTTTATCTTTTTGTGACGGGGTAACCTCACTCAGGATAGTTTCTTCCAGTTCCAGCTTGCAAATTTCAAGATTCCATTGTTCTTGTTGTTTTGCTTTGTTTTGTTTTTCTGCTCAGTAGTACTCCATTGTGTAAGTGTAGCACATTTTCTTTATCCATTCTTCAGTTGAGGGGCATCAAGTTTGCTTCAAGGTTCTGGCTATTACAAATAATGCTGCTATGAATGTAGTTAAACACATGTCCTTGTTGCATGAATGTGCAACTTTTGGGTATACACCTAAGAGTGGAATTGCTGGATCTTGTGGTAGACTGATGCTCATTCTCCTAAGGAACTGCCATGCTGACTCCAAAGTGGCTGTACAAGTTTGTACTCCCACCAGCAGTGGAGGAATGTGCCCCTTTCTCCACATCCTCTCCAGTATAAACTGTTGTTGGTGTTTTTGATTTTAGCCAAGAGCAAGATGGTGTCTCAGAGATGTTTTGATTTATATTTCCCTGATGGCTAAGGATATTGAGCACTTTCTTAAATGTCTTTCAGCCATTTTAGAATCCTTTATTGAGAATTCTTTTTTTAATTGGATTGGTTATTTGGTGTTTTGGTGACTAGCTTCTTGGGTTTTTTGTATATTTTGGAAATCAGCCCTCTGTCAGATATAGGATTGGTGAAGATCTTTTCCCAGTCTGTTGGCTGCTGTTTGGTCTTGCTGACTGTGTCCTTTGCCTTACAGAAGTTTCTCAGTTTCAGGAGGTTCCATTTATTAATTGTCCATCTCCGTGTCTGTGCTACTGGTGTTATGTTCAGGATGCAGTCTCCTGTACCAATATGTTCAAGGGTACCTCCCACTTTCTCTTGGTTAGTATGGATAAAGGTTTGTCTGTCTTGTTCATTTACTTCAAGAAACAACTCTTTGTTACATTGATTCTTTGTATTGTTTTCCTAGTTTCTACTTTATTGATTGCAGCCCTCAAATCAATTATTTCCTGGTGTTTACTCCTCCAGGGTGAGTTTGCTTCTTTTTGATCTAGGGCTTTCAATTGTGCTGTTAATTCTCTAATGTGACTATCCTCTGTTTCCTTCATATTGGCATTTAGTGCAGTGAACTTCCCTTGTAGCACTGCTTTCAAGGTTTCCCATAAGTTCGGGTATGTTGTGTCCTCATTCTCATTGAATTCTAGAAAGTCTTTAATTTCTTTATTTTTTCTTGACCCAGGAATGGTGCAACTGCACATTGTTCAGTTTCCATGAGTTTGAAGACTTTCTGCAACTTGTTGTTGGGTTCTAACTTTAAAGCATGGTAGTCTGATAAGATATAGGGGGTATTCCAACTTACCAGAGGAAGAATTATTTTGAGCCATGATTCAAGGAGATAGAGTCCACTGAAGAGGGGAAGCCATCAAGTTAGAAGTGTAACATAATTAGTCACATCACATCAATAGTCAGGAAAAAAGTGAAAAAATAAAAGAATAAATGTTGTTCTTTTTTTTTTTTTTTTTTTAATCTAGGACCCCAGCCATTTGAAATGGGGCTGCCCACACTCGGGGCACAGGAGACAGCTTCCTGAACATAACACCAGTAGCACAGGCACTAAGATCGACAATTAATAAATGGGACCTCCTCAAACTGAGAAACTTCGGTAAGGCAAAGGACACAGTCACCAAGATAAAATGGCAGCCCAAAGAATGGGAAAAGATATTCACCAACAGGAGTCAACATGTAGAGACTTGAGAGAACAGAGGTCTGGGTCCTCTTTCCCGTAAGATGAGACCACATGGAAATACTTAGATTAATAGAAATGGGTGAATGTTTAAGACAGAGCTAGCCAATAAGAAACTAGTAACTGGCCAACAGCTTTATATCTAATACAGTGTCTGTGTGTTATTTGGGGCTGGTGTGGCTGTGGCTCCAGGCTGCAGAAAAACATACTCCTAACATAATAGTGCCGAACATGGACCTGAGAACTTCCACTTAAAAGTTAACAAAAGCTTAAAAAAGGGTTTTAGAAACCAAAGAACAGAGACAAGCAAGGCTTCTTGGTAGCAGCATTTTTCTAGATTGGACTCTGTTTTGCTAGAGAAGAGCTGAGACAAGTAGATCCTTTAAGGGTGGCTTCCTGACTCAGCATAAGTGGCAAAAAAAAAAAAAAAAAAAAACACGCACGGCTTTTAAGAAGCACTGCTAACAATTTATTGGTGTGTACAAGAGCTGGCCACAAAAATATAGAGATTTACAATAAAGACAGATTCAGATTAAGAAAAACCTCTAAAGGTTTACAGTGTGTTTTAAAATATACGTTGGCTTGAGAGAGAAAAAAGAAACAGGATATAATGGTTTAAAACAAATAATAAACAGAGAGTAGCTTGGGTGTGGTGGCACACATGTTTAATTCCAGCACTCGGGAGACAGAGGCAAGCAGATCTCTGTGATTTCAAAGTAAACCTGGTGTACAGAGTTAATTCCAGGACAGATAAAAGTTACACAGAGAAACCGTCTCAAAAAAAAAAAAAAAAAAAAAAAAAAAAAAAAAAAAAAGTAAAAGAAATAGAGTAATAAAAAAGCCATGTAAAAATGGAAAATACAAAAGAATATGGATACTATATGCTATTGTGTCATCTTTAAGTTGCTCAATTGCTAAGAAAGGAACAACAATTGCTACAATACACTTTATTATCAATGATGTTGAATTAATCCAATTTATATATTTTAAAAATGCTTTGAATTCAAAATTTAAGTACAAGGACAGGTTACTGGGGAAAAGGATTTCTATTTTTGTTTCCACAGAAAATGAAAAGCTATGGATTCCTTGCAAACTAACATGGTTTGATCAAGCAAGACCCCCTGAAACAGTGTCCCAGGTGATCCAACATTCAAAACAGCTGGGACAAGGCAGCCTTGCAGACCACTACAGCCAGGATTTCTGTGTCTTCTTAGGATCCCCATAACAGCGCCCCCTACCAGCAGGAAGCAGTTTGGAAAGAACGATACCCAAATTCGCAAATATTGTCTATAAACGTTTGTTTTGTTTTCATTAAAAAAAAAAAAAAAAGATATTCACCAACCCCACATCTGATAGAGGGCTGATTTCCAAAATATACAAAGAACTCAAGAAACTAGATACCAAAACACCAAATAATCCAGTTAAAAAGTGAGGTACAGAACTAAATAGAGAAATTTCAATAGAGGAATCCAAAATGGCTGAAAGACACTTAAGAAAGTGCTCAACATCCTTAGCCATCAGGGAAATGCAAATCAAAACAACTCTGAGATACCATCTTACTCCTGTCAGAATAGCTAAAATCAAAAACACCAATAAGAGTTTATGTTGGAGAGGATATAAAGAAAGGGGAACACTCCTCCACTGCTGGTGGGAGTGAAAACTCATACAGCCACTTTGGAAATCAGTAGGCAGTTGCTCAGAAAAATGGGAATCAGTCTACCTCAGGATCCAATAATTCCACTCTTAGGCATATACCCAAAAGATGCACATTCATGCAACAAAGACATCTGTTCAACTATGTTCATAGCAGCATTATTTGTAATAGCCAGAACCTGGAAGCAACCTATATGCCCCTCAACTGAAGAATGGATAAAGAAAATGTGGTATGTTAACACAATGGAGTATTATTCAGTGGAAAGAAAAACAATGGAATCTTGAAATTCGCAAGCAATGGATGGAACTTGAAGAAACCATCCTGAGTGAGGTAACCCAGTCACAAAAAGAGAAACATGGTATATACTCACTAATGTATGGATTTTAGACATGGAGAAATAGATCACCAGCTTACAATCCACACCATCAGAAAAGCTAGGAAATAAGGAGTAACCTAAGAGAGACATACATGGTCCCTCAGAGATGGAGACAAGATCTCCTGAGCAAATTGAAAGCATGGGGGGAAGGGAGAGGGAGTTAGGAGAAAGAGAAGGGGAGAAGTGGAGGGGAGGAGAACACAAGGGAGCAGGAAGATTGAGTTGGCGGCAGAATAGAGCAGAGCAAGAAAAGAGAGACCATAACAGAGGGACCCATTATAGGTTTAAAAAGAAACCTGGCACTAGGGAAATGTCCAGAGACCTACAAGGATGACCCCAACTAACAATCTAAGCAATAGTGGAAAGGCTACCTTAAATGCCCTTCCCCGATGAGATTGATGACTACCTTATGTGTCATCCTAGAGCCCTCATCCAGTAGCTGATGGAAGCAGAAGCAGACACCCACTGCCAAACACTGAGCCGAACTCCTGGAATTCAGTTGCAGAGTAAGAAGAATGATGAGCAAAGGCTGGAATCAGCTGACCTGAACAAGGGGGAGCTCATGTACCCGAATCTGATACCTGGGAAATCAGTGTAACCCCTGAATGAGGGTGTTAGTTAGAAGGTCTGGGTAATCTATGGGGTCCCTAGTAGTAGATCAGTATTTATCCCTCGTATAGGAATGGTCTATGGAAGCCCATTCCACATAGGGAGATACCCTAGACCCATGGGGGAGGGCCTAAGTCTACTCCAAATCATATGACAGACTTTGAAGATCCCCCATGGAAGGCCTCACCCTCCCTGGGGAGCAGAAAGGGGATGGGATAGGGAGTTAGGGGGAGCAGGGGACGAGGAAAGGGAGAGGGAAATGGGATTGACATGTAAAACAAGCTTGTTTCAAATTTAAATTGAAAAAAATGGGTGAAGCATTCTGAAAAAAAACTAAATAAAAACTAAAAATATAGGTTAAAAAAAACTTGCATACTGGATCTCTCTCTCTTCATGATTTTGATTGTATCCCATTAAGTAAGAACTGCAGAGTGTGTCAGAGGAGGCCCTTATTAGTGGGCAGAGCTATCAATAAGGTCTGAGAGCATTGGGAAGGCTTCTAAGACTGTACTGACCAAAACTAAAGGAGGGAGGGGAAATGCATCAAGATAATCAGCAGGGGTAGAAAAAACAGAACACCCAGGATGTGGCAAAGACAGAAACACACACTAATGAATGAAGTCACCCCTTAATGACTAACATTCACTGCCTGTTTAGTAGCTCCAGAGCCCAGGAAAGCCCAAGTAAAATCTGTCAACTTCTGTCATGACACAACAGACACATCCAATTGGTCCTTTCTGCCAATTACAGTATCCTCACATCATCCTTGTTGTGTCAAACAAAAGCATTTAGGGTGGCGGGGGGGACAGGGGGTACACCATTGATCCCAATCCTTGAGAGGCAGAGGCAGATGAATCTCTGTGAGTTCAAGGCCAGCCTGGTCTGCAGAGCTAGTTCCAGGACAGCCAAGGCTACACAAAGAGACCCTGTCTCAAAACAAACAAACAAACAACAAAAAACAAAAGCAAACAAACATGTATTTGTAGAGCTGGGTATGGTGAAGCACACCGTTAGTCCCAGCATTCTGGAGGCAGAGGCAGGTGGATCACTGAGTTTGAGGCCAGCTTGGTCTACAAAGTGAGTTCCAGTTCAGCCAGGGCTACAAAGAGAAAACCTGTCTCAAAAGAAACAACAACAAAACAAGCAAAAACAAAAAGAGTGTTTAGGGTCTTTTAAGTGAGACAGTATTTGTGAAAATGCTTCACACTCCAGAATCAAATGAGGTTCAGTAGATGAAAGGATTCCATCTCTTCCCTGTCTACAGCATGAGCCATGGCTCCAAAGCTTTAAGTTTGGTGCCAACTGAGAAACTATGTATTTCCCTCACCAAACCAAATTTCATGCCTGGTAAAACCATTCAAGATTCCATCTATGCTGTTACACTGGAAGGTTCTGGCATTGCCCTCATTGTCCTGGCTGAGAGAGCCCAGCCTCATCCTTTCTCTTTCTGTCAGAGGCTGATCATGGATACAGTCATCTACTTGGGAAAGGAGGTGTCTTCTTTGGATCTTGGCCAAGCAAAGTATGTCATCAATGGCCCGAGCATTTTCAGTGCCCTGGCTCCTTTCTTATATACCCTTCATCTACAAGTTGTAAAGGAAGGACATCACTTACCTCATTTTCTACCTTTAATTTCTATGAAAAATTTTCCCTACAGGAATACAGTACAATGAGATTTAAATGGTCCTAATGAAGCTCCGGTCTTTCCCATCCAGTTTTATTGAGGGATGAATGACAAATTTAAAAAACCATGTATTTCAGGAATATAGTGTAATGAATGATGTGGTATACATAGATATTGTCCAGGTTACCACAATCAAACTAGTGAACCTATTACCTCTTTTAACTAGTGTGTGTGTGTGTGTGTGTGTGTGTGTGTGTGTGTGTGTAAGATAAAGACAAAGATGAACAGATAGGTAGAAAGATGATAGAAAGAGAAAGAAATAAGATCTGCTCTTAGCAAATTTCAAGTGTATAATACATTGTTGTTGGCTATTCAGTTAGTTTATAACTGAGAGTTTGTGTCCTTTTTACCAACTTTTTCCTATCTCCCACCCCAGAGCTCCTGAATCCATGTACTCTCTGATTTTACGCCTTTATTTCTTCAGGTTCCATATGTAATTAACAGCATGCACATTTGTCTTTCTATTCTTGCCATGTTTCACTCAGCATAGTGTCCCTCTCAGCTCAACCATTCTGTCACAAACACTATGAACATATACCTGACAGAGACAATGTAAAAGATGAAAGATTTTCTTTGTCATCATTTCAGAGGCTTCTGTGCATCGTGGTGGACAGGACATCTATCATGCAAACAAGAAGTAGAAAAGGGCAGTGACAGGAAGGGGCCAAGGCAAGATGGAGACCAATAGGGCAAGCTCGGTGGCCTACATTGTCAAAGCAGGCCCCACTTTTCACAGTCCTATCACTTTCCAAAATCCTATTCAGACTTTGAACCTATCAGTGGATCTCTCAGTGGACCAACCATTCCTTAGGTCAGAATCCTCATAACATCAGTGTCGGCATCTTTGGAAAGACCTTTAAAGACACACTAGGTACACTTCACTAATCTCCAAGGCATCACTCAATCCAACAAAGTTGATAATCAAGATAAATCATAGCAATTTTCTTTATTTTTAAAGGCTGAATAATATTCCATTCTACACACATACCATATTTTCTTTATCCATCAATAGACATTTAGGTTATTTCAACAACTATGTATATTGTTTCTTCATAATGAATAATTACAATTTTCAGTTTCCTTTACATTTTGCCATCATTTATATTTTGTGGATTTTCTTTATAATGATGCCATTGTAATGACTACAAGATAAACTAACAAAGTAGATTGGATTTCTTCATATACTTGTTGACCCTTCTTATGTTTTCTTTGGAAAAATTCTACTGAAGTCTTCCATTTTAAAAATAAGGTTTTAGCTTCTCTTCTATTCTGGGAATTCCTTATGTATCTTGGAAATGAATTCTCTGGGAGATATAATACTTTATACCATGAGGTCTTTGTGCCTTGATAAAAATTAGCTCACTGAATATTTGCATGCAAGCCTTTGTGTGTGTGTGTGTGCGTGTGTGCGTGCGTGTGCATGCGTGTGTGTGCGTGTGCGTGCGTGCGTGTGCATGCGTGTGTGTGCACGCGTGGATGCGTGTATGTGTGTGTGTGCGTGCGTGTGTGTGTGTGTGTGTGTGTGTGTGTGTGTGTGTTTATTTCTAGTGTCTCTCTCCTATTCAGTTGTTCTGTCTGCTTTTACATCAGTACCACACTGTTTTGATAGCTATAGTTTTATAATTTGAAATTTGGAAGTTCGATCAATATCTTCATTTTGCTTTTTCTCAAGATTCTTTTAGACACTTGGGAACAGCCAATAGCTAGACAGGAGAAAGGATAGGAGGGGCTGGTGGGCAGAGAAAATAATAGGAAAAGAAGATCAAGGATCAAGAAAAGGAAGACGGGAACATCAGGGGCCAGCCATCCAGGTACATAGGAAGCCACGGAGTAAGAAGTAAAGAAAGGTATATAGAATACAAAAAAGATAAAAGCCAAGAACAAAAGGTAGATGGGATAATTTAAGAAAAAAATTTCCCAGATCTCTTTCTCCGAATTGCTGTTTTAGAGTGCTCTGCTCTGTGCAGATGCATTTATACACATTAAAGCAGATCTGGAGTCTGGTGTGGCTAAATGCAGCTATAAAACAGGGCCATTCATAGCTGCAAAAGCCACCATAAGTAGAAGACTTTTTGGGTTTTGTTTTGTTTTCAGTGTTAGAAAATTTAATTACAAAAAAAAAATAAATCCAGATTTTTTTTTTTGTAGAAATACTGGTTTCTAGGCCATTCTAAAGAAGTTGAATGTTTGGAATAGAAAAAACAATGTTAAAAGTGGGGATCTTACATTGTAAAATTAACCAGAGTATCAAGAGTTCTGAAAGCAGAACTCAATTGTGCAATGAACATATGGAAAGACTACTGTATAGCTTTTTTATTTTTAATTTTTTTTTTTTTTTTTACTTTTAAAGGAAGAAAAGCTTTGCTTAAGGGTTGGGTACTTTCATTGGAGTAAATCGGAATGACCCCACTCCATTAGAGTAAAACTAGTGCTTACTGGTTTCCATTTGTATTTAGCTTCTGGTTGGAATTTGGAATAAGAATAAAACCTAAATAAAATAGGTGAAAGCTTCAAAAAGAAAAGAAAAAAGTCTAGCTAAGGCTGGGAATTTGTAAGAGAAAGACTCCATGTGATTTATTTAGGAGCTGGGTGTTGGGGCCCCCAGAAGAGTCAAAGAGTGAAGAGTGAATAAAACCATTACAGTAGTGAAATCCCCACTTTGGTCTCCTATTGGTAACATTATTATTACTGTTGTGGGTGTTGTTGCTGCTGTCTTTGCTGCAGTGCTGTGGCTCAAATTAGGGCTTCACACATCACAGGCAACTACTCTACTCTCTCCCAACTGACTCCACCCCTGCTCAGCCTGTGTGCTTGTTGTTTTTAAAGACAGGATCTTAAGCCAGGTGGTTGGCAGCGCACACCGTTAGTCCCAGCACTCAGGAGGCAGAGGCAGGCAGACTTCTGAGTTTGAGTCCAGCCTGGTCTACAGAGTGAGTTCCTGGACAGGTTCCAAAGCTACAGAGAAATCTTGTGTCAAAAAACCAAATAGACACAAGACAGACAGACAGACAGACAGACAGACAGACAGACAGACAGACAGACAGGAAATCTATCTATGAAGCTCAGGGTAGCCTTGAACTTGAAATCCTCCTGCATTAGTCACCCAAGTGCTGAGATTATAATGTATGCCACCACAAACCCTCCCAGCTCATTTCTTACTTTTTATAACTTAAGCCTTCTTTCTCTTCTCTGTTTTATGTCCATCCCGCTAGAAATTTTATCAATCTTGTTTTTTTTTTTTTTTTGAGTAAACAATTTTCCATTTTATTGATTTCTCAACTGTTTCTGTGTTCTGTTTATCACTGTTCTAATCTTTATTATTTCCTTTCTTCTGTTCACTTTGAGTTTGTTTTATTCTTTTTCTAGGTTATCGTTAGGTTACTATCTTGGGATATTAGTTGTTTTTAAATGTGTTTATAACTACAAATCTCCTAAGTCCTGCTTGCCCTGGCCCCCTAAGTTTTGGTATATTGCATTTTCATTTTTACTTATCTCTCACTACTATTCTCTAATTTCCCTTGTGGGCTCTTTCTAGATTCACTGTTCATTTAAAAATGTGTTATTAACTTCCACAACATTGTGAATTTTCCAGTTTTACTTCTAGTTTTGCCTTATAACTTTTCCCTATTAAGGCTAGAGGCCACAGTTGCTATGAGAACTATCTTACAGAACCCAGCCTAGAAATGCTCCCCTTTCACCTGGGAAGAATCAGAGCACTGCTGAGGCTAACAAAGGATTCTCTGTGTGTACATTAGATACACTCAAATCTAAGTGTGTTAATATAGTCAAACAATTTATAAAGTTATACAATGTGTTACTGAATTTGCTATGAAGCTATAGTATCAATTATCTTTTATATTCTGTCCCATGCTGACCCCCCGGAAATTCATTTTTCTATCCAATATGTTTATTATTTTGTATGGAAAAATAATAGAAACCTAGTAAGATGTCTGGGTTGTAAAGCTGAAATAGTATAACTAGGAAAACCATGAAAACCAAGACATTTTACTTTGGACAGGTACATGCCTGAATCTTTTCTCTAAAGAGAAAAATTAGGTGCGAAAAAGATGAGGAGTAAGAAATGCTTTTAAGTGCTACCATAAATAATAAACTACAAAATATAGAGTCTGTGTTATCAGATCCATCTAACTGACTTATGAAAAAAAATCTAAAAGCATTCTTCAACAATACATTTTCCATATAATAGGAAGCATTTTTATCTACAGATCACTCATGATTGCTGCTAACCGCACTCATCAAAACAGCCAACAACAGGAACCAAACTAGATGTCCACAACAGGTGAGTGGATAATGACAGTGTGATGTATATACACAATGAATTTTATTCAGATACAAATAAAGGTGAAATCATGACCTTTTCAGGAACATGGACAGAAACTGATGGCTATTGTTAAATAAAATAAACCAGACTAGAGGCAAATGTCATGGACTTTTTCTTATTTATGGAATGTAGATTTTTAAAAATTAGTTTATTTTTATTTTATGTGCATTGGTTTTTTGCCATGGGTGTTGGGTCCCCTGGAACTGGAATTATATAGACAGTTGTGAGCTACCAGGTGGATGCAGGGAATTGAACTCAGGTCCTCTGGAAGAGTACTCTGCTCTTAACCACTGAGCCATTTCTCCAGCCCCTGGAATGTAGATTTACATACATACAGAGAGAGAGAGAGAGAGAGAGAGAGAGAGAACATGAAAGCATAAAGAAGGCTATAAGAGAAGAGGAAAATATCTAAAAGGGGAGGTGGTAACAAGAGAAGGTAATGATAGATACAAAGATGATATATACCAGAAGCAAGAATTATTTGTGGGGAGTAAAGGGACTAGCGAGGAGGAGAGGGAGAATGGGGAAGAGCAGTGAGGGTAATGTTGAATGGGAACAAACTTTTGTGTGTGTGTATCACAAAGAAATTCATTTATTTGTTGACATTAACTTAAAAACAGTCAACAAGCATGTTTATAAAGGTCTCAAGAAGATACAGTACTTCCATATTTTAAAAAATAGGTTTTTAACAAGCAAGAAGGCTCAGTTGGTAAAAGTGCTTGCTGTACTACCTTGGCAACCAGAGTTTGGTCCCCAGAACCTTCATAACCAGCAAGGTGCCATGGTTCACCCCTGTAAGTCCAGCACTCACACCACACGCTAGGATCCAAACACAGAAAAACTGACAGGGAGCTCATAATGCAGCGTGATGGCAGAAATGATGAGAGACCCTCCCCCGAAACAAGGTAGAACAAGAGAACCAACCCCCCACAATTACCCTCATGCCTCCACAAGTGTGCCTTGGGACATGCTCATCCACACCCACACAACAAAATAATTTTGTCAGAGTGTCAGGGAGTTGCTGTGAGATTGTGTCCACTAGTAACGTCAGAAGCTACACCCATAAAGTCTCATCAAAATGACTCTCTATACATGTGCTAAGCAAGAGTGATACCAACAAACATGCCAAAATGGACAAGGAAATGCCAGCAAGGCCTCAACCCGACACAGAGAATTACAGCAACCAAGGAATGCTGAGAGTGGGAGACATAGCCTTCCCCAGGAAAACGCACTAGTTTCCCAAGACCGAATGTCAGCCCTGAGAGCCTAATGTGAGTAGCATTGTACAGACTGAGCAGGTTTTGTTTAGGAATATATATGGATATACACATATATACATATATATATGCATGTAGCAATAATTAATGGAAAAAAGAGGCCATGGATTTGCAAGACAGCAAGGAGAGATACATGGGAGGATTTAGAGGGAGAAAGAAAAAGAGGGAAATGATATAAACATAATCTCAAATACAAAGAAGATAAAATTAATATATGTTTCTACATATTAGCAATAAGCAACTGAATATTGAAGTTTTCAGATTGAATTTAACAGCATCAAACAGAATAAATGAAATATATAATAAAAAAAACTACAAAACTCCTACAGATGATTAAAACATCTGACCATGTGGAAATACCAACTAGACCGATGACAGACTCAACAGGAGCAAGACAAGGCTGCCCTCTCTCTCCATATCTCTTCAATATTGTACTTGAAATTCTAGCTAAAGCAATAAGACAACAAACAGAGATCAAGGGGATAGAAATTGGAAAGGAAGAAGTCAAACTTTCACTATTTGCAGATGATATGATATTTTACATAAGCAACCCAATAAACTCTACCAGGGAACTCCTACAGCTGATAAACACCTTCAGCAAACTAGCAGGATACAAGATAAACTAAAAAAAAAAAATATTAGTAGCCCCACTTTATTCAGATGACAAAGGGGCTGAGAAAGAAATCAGAGAAACATCACCCTTTACAATAGCCACAAAGTACATAAAGTATCTTGGGGTAATGCTTACCAAACAAATGAAAGACGAAAGACCTATCTAGCAAGAACTTTGTGTCTTTAAAGAAAGAAATTAAAGAAGATACTAGAAAATGGAATGATCTCCCATTCTCTTGGATAGGTAGGATAAACATAGTAAAAATGACAATCTTGCCAAAAGCAATCTACAGATTCAATGCAATCCCCATTAAAATCACAGCACAATTCTTGACTGACCTTGAAAGGATAATCAACTTTATACAAAAATACAAATGACCCAAGATAGCCAAAACAACCCTGTATAATAAAGAAACTTCAGGAGGCATCACCATCCCTGACTTTAAGCTCTTCTACAGAGCTATAGTTCCGAAAACAGCCTGGTATTGGCACAAAAAAATATACAAGTAGACCAATGGAATCAAATCAAAAATCCTGACATTAACCTACATATCTACAAACACCTGATTTTTGACAAAACAGCTAAAAGTATACAATGGGAGAAGGAAAGCATCTTCAAGAAATGGTGCTGGCAAACTGGATGATGGTGTGTAGAAGACTGCAGATAGACCCATGTCTATCGCCATGCACAAAACTCAAGTCCAAATGGATCAAAGACCTAAACATCAATCCAGCCACACTGAACCTCTTAGAAGAGAAAGTGGGAGGTACCCTTGAACAAATTGGTACAGGAGACTGCTTCCTGAACATAACTCCAGTAGCACAGACACTGAGATCAACAGTTAATAAATGGGACCTCCTCATACTTAGAAGCTTCTGTAACGCAAAGGACACAGTTGATAAGACTAAACGGCAGCCCACAGACTTGGAAAAGATCTTCACCAATCCTACATCTGACAGAGGGCTGATCTCCAAAATATACAAAGAACTCAAGAAAATAGTCAACAAAACACCAAATAACCCTATTGAAAAATGGGGCACAAAACTGAATAGAGAACTCTCAATAGAGGAAATCAAGACGGCTGAAAAACACTTAAGAAAGTACTCAACATCCTTAGCTATCAGGGAAGGAAATGTAAATCAAAACAACTTTGAGATACTATCTTACACCTGCCAGAATGGCTAAAATTAGAAACACCAATGACAACTTATGCTGGAGAGGATGTGGAGAAAGGGGAACACTCCTCCACTGCTGGTGGGAGTTCAAACTCTTACAGCCATTTTGGAGATCAGTATGGCGGTTCCTCAGGAAAATGGGAATCAGTCTACCACAAGACCTGGCAATCCCCCTCTTAGGCATATACCCAAATGATCCACATCCACACAACAAAGACAAGTGCTCAACTATGTTCATAGCAGCAGTATTTGTAATAGCAAGAACCTGGAAGCAACCTAGATGCCCCTCAACTGAAGAATGGATAAAGAAGATGTAGCACATTTACCCAATGAAATACTAACTCAGCAGAAAAAAAAACAATGGATTCTTGAAATTCACAGACAAATGGATGGCACTTGAAGAAACCATCCTGAATGAGGTAACCCAGTCACAAAACAAGAACATGGTATGTACTCACTCATATATGGATTTTAGACATAGAGCAAAGGATTGCCAGCCTATAATTCACATCCCCAAAGGAACTAGGATACAAGGAGGATTATAAGAGATTCATATAAGGTCCCTCACAGAAGGGGAATGGGACAAGATCTCTAGAACACATGGGAAGTGGGGGGGGGGGGGAGAGAGAAAGAAAGAGGTCATAAAAGAGGGAGCCATTATAGGTTTGAAGAGAAAACTGAATCTAGAGAAATGCCCAGAGACCTACAAGACTGACCCCGACTAACAATTTGAGCAACAGTGGAAAGGCTACCATAAATGCTCTTCCCTGACAATGAGATTGATGACTGACTTATCCACCAACACAGAGCCCTCATCTAGTAGCTGATGGAAACAGAAGCAAAACACCCACAACTAAATACTGAGCCAAACTGGAATCCAGATGCAGAGAGGGGAAGACAAGACCAGGCTTCAGAAACACATAGAGACAGCTGACCTAAACAAGGAGGAGCTAATGGGCCCCCAGACTGATAGCTTGGAATCCAGCATGGGACTGACTCAGACCCCCTGAATATGGATCTCAGCTAGAAGGCCTGAGCAGTCTAAGGGACCTCAGACAGTGGAACCAGGATGTATTCCTGGTGCACAAAAGGACCTTGCAGGCACATCCCCCATGGAGGGATACTCCCTTAACCTAGAGACAGGGGAAAAGTCCTAGTCCCTACTTTAAATGACTTGACAGATTTAGATGACCTCCTGGAGGGCATCTCCCTACATGTGGCGTGGTGGGGGTGGGAAGGGAGGGTAGTCATGGCACCTGAGAGGGTGGGGGAGAGGGAAAGAAGGAGGGAGGGAACTGGGATTGATAAGTAAAATAAAAAAATTTTAAAAGGGGGATCACAAAGCTTAAGGTAATATTAATTGTATAATACACCCAGAAAAAAAGATCTTTATACTTTATGGGTAGGCAAAGGCTTATTAGTTAAAATATACAAAACATTATTTATAGAAGATAGAAAATTGATAAATGATATGTCATCAACATTTAAAACTTGTTTGAAGCACATTATTTTACATTATTTTTACCCAATGTTAAATAGGAGAGATTATGTATAAAACAAATAGCTGATAAAATTTTTGTATCCAGAATACATAAGAATTTAATGAGCCAAACTCAAGAAGATAACACAGGGGTGAGGGAGATGGATAAAATATTTGAATATTTTACAAATGGAATTCTATGAATTACCAGACCACACATTAAGAAGATGCCAGTTAATTCGTTGAGTATGATTGTTATGTCTAATTGTTCTGTCAGGCTGATGGTTTGACAAGTTGGGTCTTGCTGACTTCAGAAGGACTTGCCCTTGGGCTCTTGGCCTAATTAAGTACCTAAGATTATAGCACAGTAAGAGGCCTTGCAGGAGGTGGTTGGTGTTCACACTCTGATGTATTGCTAGGTATGTGAATTATGCTCCCAGATGGACGGTGAGTATAACAGGCTATCTTTTTAATGACAGCCATCTGATCTATTGCCTTGCAATGTGCCTAAATGCTAATAAATCTATTTTAAAATACGGGGGAAGTCAAGTTAGAAACACAGTGACCTGCCATTACCACAGATATAATCTTTAAAAGATGGGGCTATCAAATGTCAGGTCAGAGAGCAACAAGAATCATCAAACATTGCTAGTGAGACTGTTAATTCAAGAATCATTTTGGAAAGTCAGTTGGCTCTTTCTCATGAGGTTAAAGATACATATATCAGAATACTAGCAATTCCACTATTAAGTATTTATTCAGGAGAAATTAAAACACACACCCATACAAACCCCTATCCACCAAGTGATCAGGATAGCTGCAAATTCAACATCACCTGTGAGTGTGGACATATATAGCATCTCCATAGCAACATGGAATCTACATGAGTGAAATCCCACAAGGCACAATAACTTGAACTACTGAAAAATGCAACAGGGATCAATTGTGCTAAGCAAAAGTCAGCCAAAAGCTTACAATCCATAAAGATGCTGTTTCTGTGAACTCCTATAATGAGTCGACTTAATATTTATTGTCATGCTGCTGGTGGTAGTGAAGATTAGCTAAGAAGGACTGTCCTTGACCTGGATACAGAGATAATATGAGGGGATGATTAAAAAAAAAACATGCTATATTCATTTTGGTTTTATGAGTATATAAATGTACCAAAGTTCAAATTGACACAAATGAGTGTATTTCACTGTACAGAAACTATACCTCCATAAAGTTGAATTTTAGGAAACATTATCGCCAAAGTACAATGAGCTTTAATGTCGGTTTTATTATTCTTTTATTATGTGGAGTAACGGGTTTAACTGTTCTGAAAGTGTTATAAAGTAAAAATAGTGTGATTACTACGATGATTTTCTTAGAGTTAAGGTAATGTCGTCAGCAATGTCGTTGTATGTGCCCATAAGGACCCTGTTTCTGTGTGCTGTGTGTTAACATACATCTATAAGTAGCATTTTATGGGAGTGGCTGCACTTCACAAACTCTTTTTGTGCAGGTGAACTGTTAATTCTGACATACTCTGTTAATCATCACTTCCAATTCTGAAACAGAAGAGCCTTTTGCTCCTCAGATATGACACAACCCTGTGAGCTGGCTCAGGAATGTCGGGTCTGGACTGACATCTGCCTTGCTTTCCCCGGGAGGCAGACTAGGAACTCTGAGAAGCTGGACTGGTGCTTCTGAAAAGAATGTCTCTGTTTCGTGTCATTTTTAGGGGGCTGGGGAAGATAAAATAGGACTGCCAGATGGCCACAACTCATTACTGCCTGGCAGCATTCAGGGTGAAATGAGAGGAAATTAATCAGCATTCCAGGGGAATGAATGGCAAGAGGGGAAGTATATCGATGCTATTTTAGCGCAAGTCAAATTAAACCTGTACAACTGACAATGCACATTAATCTCACTGCTGGCTCCAGGAGCAATACAAATGGGCGCCTGCTTTCTTTAACAAACAGCTGTTATTTTCTGTTAGTACCTTGGCAAAATTCTGGAGATGGCCTAGTGTGTTACCCCTGGTGAATAATACAAAATTCCACATTATACTTTGCCTGCTAATGAGAGAAAGAAGCCTGCATGGTGGCAAGGAACCTCCAAACTGCAGCCCCAAAACAGTATTCAAGAAAGCCAGTAGTTAGACATGTGTTGCTCACAGACACTTGGGCTTCGTAGAGTTCTGGGGAAGCGCTGTAGGAGTATCACCAATGTAGCAAGGATGTTTATCTAAAAGGAACATGATATATGATCCTGTCTGACTACAACTACATTTTGATGTATGTTTCTCATTATATACAATGGCATCGTGTTGTATTACTGTAATGGTATTTAGGAATAACAATGCTGTGTTGAAGAAAAGGCTGGTCATTGTTGCTGAGATGAAATGCCTCACAGGGACAAATTCAGGTGAGGAATGAGTACTCTTGGCTCACAGATCAGGAAGTATCTGTCCATCACAGCCATGGGAGTAGAGAAGAGAGCAGTTTCCTGCCAGCAGTTCAGAGAGCGGGGTAGAGTATGGGCAGATCTGCCAGCTTCGTCCTTCCCCATTTGTTTAGTCAAAGCCCAGGGCCTCTGGGAAGGTACCACCCACGTTCAGAGTGGATTTCTGTCCCCCAAGTTAATCCCTTCCATTAATGTCCTCTCAGCACAGCCATACCACACCTCAACAATTCCCTAGGCGATTCCAAACCCAGTCAACAGGGGAAATGAGTCATCATGTGCTTGAGTTGAAAACTAAAACACCAAGTAGTTGATGGTATCCGAGTCCCATTTAAGTCTTTCTTGGGCAAACCCTCTCTGTGACATATGCTATAGGATCTCTGGTATGTTGTCACCCCTCCCCTTTAACAAGGACATCTTTGCTGGGTAGCCCCCTGGCTAGGTATAGTATATTAAAATGATTTCTAGAAGCTCTGAATAGCCAGAGAGACCAATTAGAGGAGACCAGCATCCTCCCGAAGTCATAATAAAAAGGAAGCAAAATTAGCGAATTTGAAGCTTACAAAATGAGTTGTAAAGGTCCTCTGGTATTTCTGTTTGGATTTAATCTTCAAGCAATATTCTGTTTTTAATTGTAACAGACCCAGTTTTAGATATTTTGAACCTTATACATTCGAAGGCAGAGAGGGTTTTTGTTTGTTTGTTATTTTTTAAAAAGGAGGAAGCAAGATTGTAAAAGCAAAAGCCAACACTTGTGTAGACAAAGAAGCAACAACAAAGTATTATTTTATTTAGTTGGATTTTGTTATCTGGACATGGAAACTCACTATATAGTTCAGGTTAAGCTTAAACTCATGGTCTTTCTGCTTCTGCTTTCATGAATCTTTGATTGTATATGTTACTACATCTTAGTACAAATTACAAAGTTGTATTTGTTTTTATGTTGCTATATATGCATGGGTGTTTTGCTTGAATATATGTCTATATATCATTTTCAGTCTGATGCTTTTGGAAGCTAGAAGGCAATGAATCCCCTAGAACAGGAATTACAGATAGTTTTGCACCTCTGTGTGGGCACAGGGCATCAAATCTTGGTGCTCTTAACCACTGAGTCATCTTTGCAGGCCCCCAAATTACAATTTTAAAAATGCAACAAGCCAATAATTCTTTTTACGTCCTGAGGCCTTAGATAACAGCATTTCCCAAGCTTTCTCTAGAGAATCTCCTTTTCATTACATTTCAAGTTTCATAGGACCAATAATCTCAAAAAAAACATAAAATTAATCTAAAATAGAAATTAAATTTATGTTTCAATTGCTGTGTATTGCACTGAGCTCTGCAGCTGTTATTGTTAATGCTTATAGTAATCCACTGGACTTTTATTATTGGCTGGGGAACCTAAGAAACTGTAGTTGTATCGTGGTGGCTGTGCCTCCTGACCCACAGAATGCCTCTTGATGGTTAAACATCCCTGAAGCTGTAGATAGGTTCTTGTCGATATAGCAGAATCAAGATGCTTGGTTCAGAGGCTTGTCTTCATTATAGTCATTTGCGTTTACATTTTGATGTCCTGCCCACCACAGACATTTCCAGAGATCTTCAGAAGAAATACCCTAAGAGGGAAATCCAATCTACTGTGATTTGAGGAAGAAAAAAAAAAAGATTAACTTAATGAATATGTCACTCAGCTTGTTAAAATGCATCTAAAAAATTTCTTAAAGTGAACATCAGGGTGAAAGAGATGGCTCAATGGTAAGAGTATCTACTCTTTTACAAAAAAATCTGAGCTCAGTTTCCAGTACCCACATCAGACAGCTTGCAACACCTCTAACTCTACCTCCAGTGGATCCAATGCCCTTTTCTAGATCTGTGGAGAACTGCATTCATGTACACATATCTACACACACACACACACACACACACACACACATACACACATAATTAAAAATAAAAATTAATGTTAGCCAGCATAGTAATGCATACTTCTAATCCCAACACTCAGAAGGAAAAGGCAGGCAGATCTCTGTGTGTTCAAGGCCAGCCTAATCTATATGGTGAGTTGGAAGCTAAAGTTCCATGCCAGCCAGGCTACACAGTGAGACCATGTCTTTAAGATTAAAAACAAAAATGGAAAAGAGAACCCATTGTGCTTTGCTTTGCTAAATAAACTTTAGCTTAAACTGTCTCTGCTGAATGTTTTACTTCAAAAAGACAAAAAGTGGAAAGCATTGACTCCGTAAAACCTTATAATATTGGAGTGCTTATTTTCTCGAGCTCCCATCTTATCCAGGGGAAATGTCTCATGCTGCTTGTCCAAGCCCACCCTGTTCATCACACATGCTAACGTGTGAGCCAACAGTTTGGGATCTATGAACCATGCAGCAGCCTCAATGATACACTTACTGCTTAGTACTGTAGCTGCCACTTTCTATCCTCAGATACAGGACTTCTAACAAATGCTACTTTATTCAACTTACGGAAAAACCCATACTATTGATAATGACTGGTGCAAGAGAGAACTTTCTATCTGAATACCAATGGGAATCCAGTCGTCTACTTAGTGTTTTACATGTGCAGTGCTTGGGGGCATCTTCCAGAGTCACTTCTGGCACCATACATTTAAAATAAGTTCCTCCCCTGCTCCCCACATCCTGCAGAAGTTATGTGCACAGTGTATCTTCACGGCAAATCAACTTAGTCCCAACCCACAGGAGTGTTTCTGGAAGCCATTCCAGCTTCAGGACAATTAAATACCACATAATGATATGCAAAAAAAAAATGACTTCAACACCCAGAAGATCAAATGCCTCTACCACACCTTCCCCTCACTGCTGACTCCAAACGGGGAGAGATTTGTGCAAAAAGAGAAAAGTGTTCGCTCCATACAGCCCACAAACCTTCCTTTTTTTCCGGTAGACATTAACAATCTATGGGGTGGTGGAGCCTGGGGAGAGGGGGGCAGCTCAGTGGTAAAGCGCATTGGTTGCACTTTGCAGAGGACCTGGGTTCGGTTCCCGGCACCCACATAGTGGCTCACAACCATCCAAAACTCCAGTCCCAAGGGATCTTTGTCCAAGACTACCCTGTTTATTGGACAATCGTACATTGTCCCAAGCCACCAGACATGCATGTGGTACATATGTGTACATGCAGGCAAAAATGTTCATACACATTAAATAAAACAAATAAACCTAAGAACAATTTCTAAAAGGATCTGTGGGGTAACAAGGCAGCTCAGAGCATGAAGGTAACGTGTAGCACAAGCCTGCCATTGTGAGTTGGATCCCTGGAACCTACTTAAAGGTAGAAGGAGAGAAACAACTCCAGGAAGTTGCCTATTACCCCACTCCCACGCACGTGAAGTAGCATGCTCACCTCCTCTACATGCAATAATAAACACACAAATAGATGCTTAATTTAAAAAAAAAATCACAGTCATGTACATATATCCCGGGATCACTCCCTGGGTCTTGTAAATCCCCTGTAGAAAGGGGCTGACATTTACATTTCTCTCTATTATGGACCAACTTATTATTTTATTTTAAGCTCCTAATCCCCTAAGTGACTATATTTGGAGATAGGACTTTTAATGGGATAATTAACATTCCGTGGAGCCCTAAAAGCTATAATCCAACAGCACAGGTGTTCTTAAAAAGAAAGTACCAACACACACACATACACACACACACACACACACACACACACACACACACACACACACACAGGAGACAAGCCTGTATGGACACAGTGGTGATCTGTGAGCCACAGCCTCAACAGAAAGCAAGGATGCCCTATTGCAACCTTAGATTGCAGCCTCCAGAACTCAGCTGGTAAAATGTGTGGTATGTGAGCATGAAAACCTGTGTTCTTTGCTAGAACCCATTTCCAGATGTGGTAGAGTATGCTTATAATGCCAAAACTATGGAGGCAGACACCAATGATCTCTGGGATTTGGTGACCAGCCAGCCTAGTTCAATGGCTGCACCCCAAGACCCTGTTTCAAAAAACAAAACTGAAGTGGACAGTGCATGAGAAACAATACCCATGGTGGATCTGTGGCCTGCACATATACTGACACACATGATCATGCACATGCATACATGTATATGCCCCAATCATGTATGCACACACAAAACAATCTAGTTTTAGTTTCTTAGTTTCTATTTCAAAAGCACTATAACGAGAATGAAACAAGCTGCCATGTATGTGCAGAGCCTAGATTAGTCCTTGGAACCATGTGACTATTCAGCAATCTTCTGTTGTTTATTGATTGCTAGTTTTCTGGAATGTGCAATATGGACAAGACTTTGCCTCGTCCTTAAATGTCCACAGTACCCAAACCAGTGACTCAGAAGCACATGCCAAAGCCAGAATAAATACTTGTTATCGTCAAGTGTGAATGACAAAGGCCTGTTTGGCTTCTGTCCACAAATCAGAGGTCACTCTATTACTTGAAACTGAAACTTCTGATCTCAGAGCCCTAATTTTGTGTGTACTCCGGAAGTGCTGCCAAGCGACACTTCTTTAATTGGCATAGACCAATATGCAAAGTTCAGAGGGCCAGTTAACGAGAGCTAGAGAAATACAGGCTTTCTTACTGGTGCAGGCAGACATAACATTGACCTTGTGAAAGAATTTTCATTTCAACAAATTACCACCCACATAATTAAACTAAACCAATTTCATCAGAAATTGGTGAGCCTGGCTTCTGTTGCTGATTTTTGAAATTGGCTGTGTGGCTGTACACAATCTGTTGATCTAGAAAACAGTCCACGGTGCTCTGGCACCTTCTACTGAAGAATTGGAGAACTCTCCTTGCTCTGTGGCATGTCACTGCTGTGAATGACTCTTCATAGCTCAAACTCTGGGAGAATCCCAATCAGATGTCTGGTGGCTTTGGCATTTGTTTCCATATGTCAGTTAGCAACAGAGACTCTTGGCCAGCTATTACTAAGAGTCCACTGTAAGAGACAGCATGGCAGTAATCCTAAATACCAATATCTATAAAGTGCTTAAATTATGTAAGTCAATAGTGGGAGCATTTGGTACCAAGGAAACCAACAGGACAGTTTAATCCCCCATAAGATGAGATTTTTTTTTCAGTTATATTAATGGTTATTCCTCCATGGCAAGAAGCCTGGTAAAGATGTGTTACTCATCAGGCACCCCTTTATTCCCAGCACCTGGGAGGCAGAGGCAGCTGGATCTTTGTGAGTTCAAGGCCAGCCTGAGCTACAAAGTGAGTTCCACAGCAGCCAAAGCTACACAGAGAAACCCTGTCTTTAAAAAACAAACAAAACCAAACAAGAGCTAGAGAGTTGGCTCAGTGCTTAAGAGCACTGGCTGTTCTCCCAGAGGTCCTAAGTTCAATTTCCAGCAACCACATGGGAGCCTACAACTGTCTGTACCTCCAGTTCCAGGGAATCTGATACCCTCACACAAACATACATGCAAAGAAAATACATGCACATAAAATATAAACAAACAAACAAAAAAGAATGTGCTACTCTCATGGTGGCAAATTTTGCGTCTGGCCCTCTGTCTTGAACCCCATATTTCTACCAGGTCCCCACTGGCCTTAGAGTATAACATCTACACAATTCTGCAACTTCCCACCCACACCTGCCAGCTCACCTGGGGTCAAGTCTAGCTTTATGCCAACACCATCTTGGGAGTCAGACATGGCATGGATGAGAGTATGGTCTCTGGATGGAAATCCTAGCTTTGGAATTTACTATAGGCAAGTGTGAAATGTGCTATAGTATGACATTTGCCCTCATTTCTTCATCTGCAAAATTAAGTTCTTCTTTATAAGTTTACCATGAAAATTAAAGAGATTATAAACAAAATGTTCAGTCAGTCATATAGTAGTTACCATTATCATTAGCAGAACTGCTAAGATCCACTTCTGTCTACTGAGGAATGTTCTTCTCTCTCTGTCCCTCCCTCCCTTCTCCTCTGCCATCTTCTAGGTCAAATCCATTGCAATTGTCATTTCATCTGTTCCCTAAAGAGTGACCAAATACCTCCTAAGTCCAAGTCTATAATCAACTACCTTTGGTGGATCTCCCTGATCCAAATAGCATCCATCATCCTGAGCTTTCAAGAGTCTGGAAGCTCTGAGACCTTTCAGCTTCAGCTCCTAACAGGTTCTGTCTTTCTGCCATTGTCAATTCTGTGCCTTCCTCCACAGCCTTCTGACTTGTGTTTGTCTGAGGTTGGCTGCTTCAGGCTCTTGACAAAGCTTTTCCACAAACTCAGCCAAGTCCTCTCCTTGGAATTAGTGAGTCCCACCCCAGAGCTTTGCTTCTATGTGGATCTGGGGCTTACAGTGTTGTCGTTCACATTTGCTCACCTCTGCTCATGTTCAGCTAAGTCTCAGCATTCATCCTTGCTAAATGGGATGAAACAGAACAGTCTTGCTAGCAGCTGCCTAACATTGCCCCTGAGTGTCTCCAGCTCCTGGAGGCTCTTTGAAGATTGACACTTTACAAATTAGCATCCTGGTCCAGCTGAACAAGCTCCATCTCAACTGAGAGCACACAAGAATCGTAACAGCAACATCACTCTGTGGAGTGACAGGAGAAGGAAATAAAGGTCAATCAATGCAGGCTCGACACTGGTGTTCTAAAGCCTTTCTTCTTTGTTTCTGGAAGAGAAACTGCTGACAGTCACCCACTCAGGGGTGCTGGGCAAACCCCCAACTGACCCTCGTTAGCTGAATTTTTACTGGGGGTGCAGATTTCAAAGCTGAGACTGACTGTGTGGCCTTAGACAGTCCCAGAGAGGAGACTGTAGGTCATGAAGTACTTTATGGTGGATACCAGCAGTGACCTAAAGGGTAAGACAGAGGGAGGACACAAGCCAGGAATGATGCCCTGAAAACGACTGCCCATCTCCCTCAAACTTTCCCAAATTCCCTAGAGACTCTTCGAATCAAGAATCAAGTCTTTTAATCAGGCTCGGTAGTTCAGCATCTCGGGAAAATCACCACTCAGCTGGCACGAGGCAACCCAATGGTAGTCAACAGGTGGGTGTGAACCTTGACATTTGCCAGTTTATTGTCCCTTCTCATTCCAGGGGTCTGGAGTTGTCATAACACCTGTATATCCTGCATTCAGGGCCGAGGCAGATAGGAGTGGACAGCACACCTGAATGTGAGCTAGCAGCCAGGATTGTGCCACCACCCATGCCACCAATCACCTCTGGCTATTATCTGTGTCTTCCTAGACTGTGAAGCTGTGACCTCTGCTCTGTACACCCAACTTCCAGATCAAAGGTTGGGTTCTAGTAGAATTCATGATGAACAAATCAATGCACCTTCCAAAGAGGTACCGGATGGAACCAACGATACAGTTTTCACATGTGGGAAATATGTTTTTCCTTACTCACTGTTTGTTACACTAACTACGTATATTAGCATGGCTATTGAGTCATTTTTAGTTCTGAAATTTAGGAAACAGAGTAAAAGTTCTTTCTGGGTCTGAGACTATAAAGGAGAAACACATAATAAAAAGATTTGCTGAAGTCAGATGTTTAATCTCAGCTCACCAGGGGCACCCCAACTCCTGCTGGGAAATATACATCCCAGGGCCAGCTTGGGAGACTTACTCTCCAGTCCTCCTATACCCTGGGGCTAAGTTACAGAGTAACCTGAAAACAATGTCCCAGAAGTCACCCCACTAATAAACCGGAGCAAAGTCCATGACAAGTTCCATGGAGAAGTGCTGAGCAAAGGCCAGAACTCCAGGAGAGGACTACCACAGACCAGAGGCAGTGACCTGTCCTGAGCGAGGATCCCCGCACCAGACCCGGCTCTGGGGGGGCCATGAGCTCTGTGCTGTCAATCTTCTTGCAAGAACTCCCAGGTCCGTTCCTAGTCTTGGGGATCTTCCTGCCTGTGGCTTTGCTGCTTTTCCTCCTGATTGCCTACTTCAGGATCAAATTGATGGCAGGTAAGTGCAAAGCCCCATAAGGAAGGACTCATTCTTAAAACAAAACAAAGCTCAGGGAAACTGGAGAAACACAGCTTTTTGATTGACAGATATTTCTCCCTCAGCCCTCCCTTAAGATCCTTGATGAACTGGGCAAATTTGACACTTTCAGCTCCATGGGTGATGAGCATGTAGGGTTTGATCACTTGCTATAGGGACTTCCCTGCAGTTCCCAGTAGACAGACAACAGTGAATCAGCAAACTGGACACAGGGTTGCTTGTTTGTCCCGAGGCAACAGATCCATAAGCATCGTTCTTCTCATGCTCTGCCTCTGCTATGTGACACATGTGTATGTATGTCATAGTCCTTGTAAGGACTATTGCCAGTCACAGATCCGCTGGGTTCTCACTGATATTGAGTGCCACTGGGAGAAGTTAAAGGATCTGGATGTCACAGCTGAGAACTTGAGTCTACTGTATCATTCTTGCATGTCACCTCTGCTGCTTCATTGACAAGATAAACTTTTACAACCTCAGAAATGTATCAACCATGAAACGAGGCCCAGAGTGAGGCACAGAGCAGGTCAACACAGTCTCACAGTCCATACAGACCCAGATGCATGGTTCTGCATATGTGTGTGTGTATATATGTGTGCACATATACATACACATGATATATATGTATACATATGCACATGTGTGTACATATGATTATACATGATATATGTGTATACACGCATGTATGTTTGTATATATATACATCTATGATTTATGTATTTCATGTATATATACACATGTACATATATGCATATATATATATACATACCACAAACACACATGATAATTTACATATGCACACAACATCCTCAACCACTGAACTTCTGCTTAAGAAATGTTCCAAGCATTTTTCTATCAGTGTTTAGCCAATGCATTACACTAGATACTGGGCTGGAGCAAAAACTTCTCATAAAACTATACTATTGTTGTATTTAAAAAAAGACAAATATATTCAGAAGCTTGAGGTGATCTGCCATGGGCATGTGATCCTGGATTGAGCTTGTGTAACAGAGTTTAAAGGAGCTGGACTGTGTTTTGAGAGGTTACATGTTGATTTGGTTTTCAGTAAATATTAGATCCCATAAAGTTAACACTCATTTTAGTAACATCACTAAAAATCAACCTGCTTCTTAATTTGGATGGTTTCATATTAAACTACTGAAAAAGCAAATTTGAAAGCTGGCCATGGTTGTGCAAAGCTGTAATTCTAGCACTCAAGAAACTGAAGCAGGAGGTTTCCTTAAATTTGTGTTAAGCCTGGGCTACAGTGTGAGACCCTGTTTTAAAACACAAGCCTTTAATCCCAGCACTCAGGAGGCAGAGGCAGGCAGATCTCTTGAGTTTGAGGCCAGCCTGGCCTACAGAGTATGTTACAGGGCAGCCAAGGTTACACAGAGAATTCCTGTCTTGAAAAAACAACAAATGGAAAGTCCCTGCTCTTCTATAGAAACTTGACAATTTCGAGCGATGCCTTCTTGTATGCTATTAAGTAATCACAACTGGTGCCAGGAGCAGAACAATTGGGGACACTTATGTCTAAGGTGATACTTAGGACACAGAGAACATATATCTTATTACAGAATCCTGCTTCCCATCTGCAGCCCAGTGTTTCCCAACCTTCCTAACGCTGCAACCCTTTAATATAATTCATGTTGTGGTGACCCCAACCATAAAATTATTTTCATTGCTACTTCATAACTGTAATTTTGCCACTGTTATGAATCGTAATGTAAATATCTGTGCTTTTCTGATGGTCTTAGGAGACCCCTGTGAAAGGGTTGTGGCCCACAGGTTATAAACCACTGTTGTAGCCTTTCATTTTGTCTCATTTTTACAAATAGCTCTCATGTAGGGTGATTAAGGGATACTGCTCCATGCTCTACATGGACCCATGGGATAAATCCTTTTCTTTATGGAGTTAGTCACATCCTTTGCTATCCCCAAGATCAGTATTCTGGAAATTCTGCACCTAGATATTTAAGATTCCCAAACCTTGGAAAAACTCCAAAACAAGGAAGGAATTGAAAATTAAGACTCCCAAACCTTCAGGGCAGGGTTCCTGTAGTCTTGCACATTGGCTCATTGCCCGGGGTGCAAACATTTGCCTGTGCAAGACCCTTCACAGTCACACAGTGATACTGCCAGTCACAGACGCCCCAGGTTCCCACTGACACTGGGAAGTAGAAGTCAGTGTCAGTCAAGGACTTAAGTTCTTCACGTACTTAAGTCTTCTCTCTGGTTGTTTCTTCAGCAAGATAAAATCTAGTGTCTCAAAAATGTGTCAAGTATGAAATAAGGCAAAAAGGTCAGAAAACTTTCTTGGATTTCAGTCTCTTAGTGGCCTCTGCTCAATAGTTATGAATGATTGGATTATTCTGTGGGACATTTGGTATCTGGGAGAGTCTATTAAAAAACAAAAACAAAACAGTTCAGTTTTACCTCTTGTCTTATCCCTGGGAAAATATCTATAACATGGAAAACATAAATGAGTACCCAGTATTTTATTTAAGTATTCTGAGTTCTAAACAAATCAGTCAAACTCCTTCAGAAGAGCTTGGAAGAGGCAACCTGCAGTTGGAAGAGTGATCAAGCGTCCCTGAGGATTGGTGCAGGGCCAATGCAGGCAAAGTGATTGATTAGTTAGGGGTTTCACTGCTGTGATGGATCATCATGACCAAAAGCAACTTGGAGATGAAAGCGTTTATCTGGCTTACATATCCCGCATCACAGTCCATTAAGAGAAGGGACAGCAGGAACTAAACCTGGGTAGGAATCTGGAGCTGTAAACTGATGCACAGGCCATGGAGGGGTGGTGCTTACTGGCCTGCTCCTACCTACATTCTTTTTTTTTTTTCTTTCTTTCTTTAAATTTGAAAGGTTTTACATATCAATTCCAGTTACCTCACCCTCCCATCCTCCCCCATGTGTCTAGGCTGAGAAAGTATCCCTCCACATGCTCCCACATTCTTATAAAATCCTGGACCACCAGCTAAGGGTGGCACTCTCCACAATGGGCTGAGCCCTCCTCCATCAACCATTGATTAAGAAAATGCCCTATAGGTTTTCTATAGTCTAATCCTGGAAGTATTTTCTCAACTGAGACTCCCTTGGTCTAGAACTGACAGATGTGTACATATCACTATGACTGTCCCATAGTGACCGCCACCTGTCCTCAGCACATCTCTACCTAGTAAATCTGTCTGGAGATCAAGTCACAATAAAAACTATATAGCAACATTTGTAGCTCAACAGTACTGGGAGTGTTGTTGATGCATGTGAGTGATGGGCACAGAATAACTAATCTTTATCCTTCTTTCTCCATTCCACCCCTCCAAATGATAGGATGCACTAGTGAGCTTATCCCAACTCCTAGATTTTTCTCATGGGTCTGCTCCTTCCCTCTCAAAACTTTTTACCCTTTGCAGCACAAGATTGAATCCAGGGGACAGTAACATTAGAAGCCTCACATAATGGGGCTGTGGATGACATCCAACTTTAAAGCTTGCTCCAAATGTACATCCTACCTCTATATAACAACTGACTGTCAGTCATTCAACAAGTATTTGTGAATCTACTTGAGGCAGTTTTCTGCTCTTATGACTGAATACCACAGACTAATTTATTTTTTTTTTTTAAAAATGAAACCTATTTCTTATATTCTGAGGACTGGGAAATCCAAGGTCAAGTGGCCCAGTTCAGAGAAGTCCCACTTGCTAGTAGAGACTCTGTGGTGTAAGGCAGCACATAGCAAAAGTGGTGTACCTAAAAGACAGAGACACAGTTTCTCTGTGTAGCCTTGTCTGTCCTAGAACTGGCTTTGTAGACCAGGCTAGCCTTGAACTCAGAGCTACACCTGCCCTTGGGATTAAAAGCATGTACCACTACCACCTGGCTCACAGTTCTGCCCTTAAAGGCACCGTTTGGGCCTAGAACTTTAGAACCTCACAATGGGTGTGAAATTTCAGTGTGAGCTTTGGTGGCAGACCAAATTCCAGTACTTCTATGTACTATGGCTGGGCCTAGGCAGTGGGACAGACTTTCACGATAAACTTTTGGGACCAAGAGGAAACAGTCTTCCATTTAGAAAACCACAAACTGCATCAGGAAAAAAAAATTAATCCAACATCACATATGTAAATCTGTATGTTTCTGACCTTGGCCTCAGACCAAGTTAAGGCTAAACTCTATCCTTGAACCTAGCCAAGGCTGAACCCTGAGTTTTCACTTTAAGTCTTTTCAAAAATGTCAAAGCTGAGACACCCACAGTGATGGAAGTCACCTTCTCCATTGTCACCCTCTTTTGCTGGCTCTCAATGAAGTATCTCCAGGCTGTAGGCTGTAGGTAGGGGAAGCACCATTTACTCCAGCAGAACAACTTCTGTGCATCAGTTTCTTAACACAATTGAGGTCATCTACGGCCCGTTACTTAAAAACTGCAGTTGTCTTTGTAGTCATTTCTTAAGGGTGTGTAGTATTATTACCTCTCTAGTTAGAGGACAAATGAGATGCCTTGGCCCCAAATTAAAACACTGCCAGTTTTATCCACTTAACAGCAACCACCTAAAACTATGAACATATGGGCAAATGTCACATAGCTAATCTACTCAGGTCTACAGCAATATAATCATTCCTATTTTGTTTCCATAAAGAGAAGGACATTGACAGGTTAACTGGTGTGTTCACAGAACCCCAGAGTTCTACATTCTAAAACAGAACACCAATTGTATGCTTCATGTATCCTAACATCAGGCAGAGCATCACTTTTAGATATGATGGGAAGTGGAGGTAATGTCACCATTCAACATTAATCCCTACGTTTCAAGCCTTGAGAGGTAATGGTGCATGGAAATTTAATTAGTATGTAGAGAACATCAATTTTCCCACAAAGGAAGAAATAAAATTCTCTAACCTCCTGCACATGTTAGTCTGTCATTTGCCTTGAGAAACAGCTCTTGGGGCAGAGGAATGAGTCTCAAAACTTTCTAGAAATAGCCAAACCCTCCATCGTCACTGCCATGGCCAGTTTTCATCCCCCAGGGTGCATGCTGTGATCTTTATTTCTCTCCACTGTTTCAAAATCTATACCTCTAGTGCCACCACCTTCCCAGGCATCATAACCCTGATCAAGAACAAACTGCTCTAAAACGCAAGGTATCAAAAGCAGTCACTTTACTAAAGTATATCTGCTGACTGCCCAAACGTTTAGTTAGATATAAAATAAGGAAAGCTAACACTGGATCAGGTTGTGACCATCAGCAGCTACACATTAAAAAGAAAAAAAAAAAAAAAAAAAAGACCAGTAACATCCTGGGAACACGTGGCTAAAGCATCTTTCACTGAACGTCATGCCTTGATTTTAGTTCTTTGTAAACAGCAAAGTAACTTGAGTCAGGACAGTGAGATTGCTAAGATCCCTGACTTCAAGAGATTACTATTAGCATTTGAATCTGGAACAGAAATATGAATAGCAGGGTTCAGCCACAGGGTCAGTGAAAAAAAATGAGTAGCTATGGAGTGTAGTTTTGTTTGTTTGTTTGTTTGTTTTATTTTACTGTTTGGGAGCCCACCACCCAGCTCCTAAATAAATGCTTGGAGACTTATTCTTACTTATGAATGCCTGGCCTTAGCTTGGCTTGTCTCTAGGCAGCTTTTCTAACTTAAATTATCCTGTTTCTCTTTACTTTTTGCCTTTAGGCTTTTTACCTTTCTTTTTTCTATACATCTTTCTTTTCTGTGGCTGCCTGTGTGACTGAGTGGCTGTCCCTGATGTCCTCTTCTCCTCCTTTTCTCGATCCTCTCTTCCCCAGATTAATCCTCCTATTTATTCTCTCTGCATGCTAGCCCTGCCTATATCTCTCTCTTGCCTAAGTATTGGCCATTCAGCTCTTTATTAGACCAGTCAGGTGTTTTAGGCTGGCAAAGTAACACTGCTTCGCAGAATTAAACAAATGCACCCTATTTTTACATCATTAAACAAATATTCCACAGCATAAAGGAATGTAACACGCCTTCAATTAATATTACACAACAGAGGTGTTCCAAACAGTTCCCATCCTGAAAAATAGTAAACTACTATTACCTGTGCTGGCTTATAAATCCCAAGAAATCCCCATTCGTGTCCTATTACAGGTATCACTAAAATTGACTTAGAATAATTAAGCCACCCTAGGTGACTTACCTAGAAGACCCAGGCAAGATATGAACCCTGGCTGTCTGGCTCCAGAGCTAGCTTTCTTAGCCCACACAACACCAAGCAGGTTTCCTATCAGCTATGGGCCCAGGCAAATAAACTCACTGCCACGTTGAAAGGCAACTGTGGGAAATCTGTAAACAGGGGAAGAATGTTTACAAGCGCTTTGGGTGGGTTTATCTTTTCATATAAAAGAAATATAAACTATTCCTAATGATGGCAATTCTTTCACATAAATATCTACCCTGAGCCAGAGAGATGTTTCACCCATGACCCAACAGAGGAAATCCTTACTGCTTAAAGAATTTTCCATAATAAACTCTATTTCTTAAAGCCACCTGCTTAAATCCTCTCTGCATGTCCTCCCTAATAGACTCCTGGGATTAATATGATAGCCTAATTGCAAGCTGCCTTTGGAGAGAGGTAAATTATTTCACTTCTCTTATTTCTGTTGAGTGCCTGTGGCAGACATTTAGTCACTGGCTAGATGACATACTACAGCTCGCCAAGCTCTTCTTCCCTCGTCCTAGGTCTCTGATTTTTGTTTATTTAGCTGTCTCCCTTCAGCTCATCAACGTATATCCTTGTCCAGCATTGAAAGTGCTTCTTACACAGGTGGGGAAGAAATTAGTACTTCAATGAGTTCATAGTCTAAACCAGAGTTCATCTCAAAGCTGTATCTTTGAAATAGCAAATCATATACGTGGAAAAGCAATGTAACCCAACAGCTGAAAGTACAGACTCTAAAGTCAGGCTGCCTGGTATCAAACCCTGAATACATCTATTTCTGTAGTCTTGGGAAGAACTGCTGTATCATGATGTGTTACGAGTAGGTTTTTTTCCTGCCGGCCTGGACGCACTGCGGCGCCAGCCCCAATTAACACACAGAGATTCTGTATTTGATATAATGCTGTTGGCCAGTTACTTGTTTCTTATCGGTTAGCTCTGTCTTAAGTATTAACCCATTTCTATTAATCTAAGAATTTCCATGTGGCCTCATCTGAGTGGGCCCGAACTTCTGTCTCCAGTCTCTACATGAAGACTCCTCCTTACTACTTCCTCTTTCCTCCTTGTCTCCTAGTCCCTCCTATGTTCCTTTCCTATTGGCCAACAGTGCTTTACTCATTAACCAATAAGAGAAACATATTTACAGAATGACATCTCCCATCAATGGTGTGTCCCAGGCTGCTCACCCATAAATCAAGAAATGATCAGCTTATGTCAGAAAAATAATTAGACAGCACCCAACTTAAGTCACTACAAGAATTAGACAACCTGCAAAGTTAGCACAGGGTATCTGCCACATAGCTGTTGAACAAATATTGCCTATTCAATCTTGTGGTTCACATAGCCCATTTGAGAATATGGAGCATTCCCCAAGTATCTAAGCCAGGCAGCAAATGTTTCCTAGATGCATGGTAACGGACTGACGGCATAGCTTGATGTGGATAGCAAGAATGCTGTCAAGGTCAATTCCATAAGCACGGCATTAGTAAGTGATGTCAGTGGCTGGCGGGGGGAGGAGGGACGGTGTTTGGTGTACCAGGAATAAATAAGGAGTATATATTGAGACCTTAACAGAGATCTCAAGGTTAAAATCAAATTTGGTAATAGACCTACTAGCTGAAGACACGTAAGCAGTGAGAAGCCTGCATGCAAGGCAAGCAGGTAGGTAAGGCAGTGACGCGACTGGCCGCTGAGGGGCTGTGCTGATGCTACAGAGAGGAAACTGGCGGTTGGGAAGTGCCACTAAGTTGAGTAAATTGGAGTAAGTAGGATGCCACTTCAGTCTTTAATATTTTAGCAGAACAATTTTATCTAAATATTCTTTAAGAGATTAAGGAATTCATAGGTTCTGAAAAGTTGAAATTGCCAGGAAAAGATGTCAAAAGCTTAATGTCCAAAGGGAAAACAGAAAAAGCCAATTTGCCTACAGATGACACATACTCAAGTATATTTTGGGAAAGGAGGAAGGACAGAAAGTTCTTCTGATTCCTATACAGCCCAACTCTTAGCCTATGCATATGCTTAATGAAAGTTTCCTGAATATGAGAATCTGAACATCTGCTAAATAGGATTCTTGCATGTTAATGATCTCTAATACAGTGGCCATCTGTCTTAACTAGGAACATTCTTTTGCAGTGGCTGAGGAGGGCCAGAAATATGGCTCAGTTGGGAAAGGTGTTTGCCACCAAACCTGATGATCTGTGATCGATCCCTGGAACCCAGGGTGGAGGGTGAGAACAGACTAACCCAAGCTCTCTGATCTCCGCATGTGCTGTGTCATGTTCATGACTACACACAAATAAACACAGACAGAACATTAATGTAATTTTTTTTTTTTTAAAGAAGGAAGCTGAAGAGATTAGGTCCCACAGTAGAGACCAAGTCTTTGGTAGCCCACAGAGCTTCCAATCTGGAATCCTGGCCAGTGGCTTCTAACGGGCTATAAAGGGTCCAAGGCACTCAAGTGTCTACAAATTAACCAATATTTTTCCTTTCAGTTGATGGAGAACTGTCTCAAATTTCTGATCGCCAAAACAAGTATGGTTCTTCCCCATACAGGCGAAGGAGACGAAGGTGACTGTTGGGGTGATTCAGTGAACAAAGCGCCATGAATTTGTAAAAGTCACAGAGCAGTGGCCAACAGAACCATGGAAAAATGAGAAAGGACAGAGGATGCATCAGCTCCTATCAGAGGACTTCTGTGTGATCTCCCTAATGGCAGTTCTTCACAAAGTACCAAGGACTTAACACTTTCCTTAATGTGCTCAATGCATGAGACACATCATGAATTTCTTTTATTGTGACTATGTTTACTTGGGGGCAGTGTTTTTAAAATAAAATCCCTACACCTCATCATATCACCCTATCACATAAATTTCCCTTTAAAAGTAAGGAAACCCTGAGAGATATCAATAGCAAAAGATGGTGCCATTTGGCCCTCTAGCCAGTCTGACACACGGCAGTTTCAGACAGCATTCAAGACCTTTGTATCTCTCCTCCTCCCAACTGTTTTATGTAACCTCTGTGGCAGGCTGAGACAAACGAGTGAAGTCTCAATACTAGGTATGGGCCACTCACCAACACAGCCCTCCTCATATCGGAGGTATTGATGAGCTGGTACCTGGGAAGGGAAGAGAAAGCAAATGTTCACCTGATCCCTAGGAGAATAATCCAAGTTTTTCAGTAAAACCCAAACACCAGGGAGCTATTTCTAAGTAGAAAGCATTTTACTAGCAGAATCCTTATCACTCAGTGGGCTCTAAAGAACATGAGATGATTGAAAAAGAAGCATTTAGTAATTGGAAAAGCATTTAATTCAAGATAGCAGTTAAAATAGACTAGCCCTTACTGTGTTTGCCATACTTTTCTAGTTAATAGAGACAAAAGGTTCAGTACACCCTCACCCTGGCTACATTCTAACCTTTGCACATGACTCCATTGTGCTTTAAGTAGGTTTCTTAAGAAACAGCCAGTATGGCTTTGTGTTTTGTTTTTTGTTTTTTTTTTTTTCACCACTTTTGGTAGTGACAGTCATACAAGCATATAAGACTGTAATGGTCAAAAGTCCGAATGTCTCACTGTAGCTTGTTTCCTGACTCTTCCTTTCAGCCCCAACCTGGAATTCTTCACAGGCATCCAGTGAGCCTTCTGGTTACACTTCTTGAGAAATTTAACTCTCACTTCAACTGAAGACATTCATCTCTCCATTTTAATAGCACTCAAGTATATTGAGAATGTCTGTTCGGTCTTTCAGAGCTGGGTAATTCCTAAGTGTTAATGCCATATGGAAGAAATAACACTATTCCTTCAGTTCTGGGAAGGATCTCTTTTTAGCCCCTGGTGGAAGCAGTTTGTGTAAAAATGATGTCTTCAACAGGAGGTGTGAAAGGACAGAGTCCCATCTTGGCCAGCTGCCAGCCAAACCTGTGGCTGAACAATCAGTTTGCTCCCTCTTCCTCCAGAAAGCCTCTGACTTTGGCTTTGGTGGATGCCTGACCACTAGCTTGACTACTGTGGCAACAGATGAGTTTGAAACACACGTTCTATACAGTAAGCATAACCACACTGCCAATGGATGACTGTGTTGCTGAACACAATGAGAGCAAAAGCTTAACAAAACCAGATGTGTGTGCATTTTTATTACGAACAACCGACTGGCGTGTTAGCTGTCTGTCAAGAAACGTCCCAAGGGTTTTATTACCAACTCAGCAAAGGCCCTGCTTGCTAATGTCACCAAATCTCCTACTGAGCAGTCAAGAGCTGCAGAGTTACACTTTTGCTCTCTGTATGCTCAAATGTCAGTTTAGATCTTGTTTAGTCATCCTTGCCTCTGCCAGCTTCTAGCCCAGGCCACTGTCTCCCTATACACTCCACAGTGAGTCTATAGCTCTAATTCTTGCCCCAGGGAGCCACAGCTACCCACAAACCCAAGCGTTCTCACCCCCAGCAGCTCCTAATCCCTTTTCTGTTTCCCTCTAACCTATTGCTAATATTCCTTTCTACTATCTGAAAGAAGTACCCAGGGTTAGAGTGATGGCTCAGAGGTTAAGAGCACTGACTGTTCTTCCAGAGGTCCTGAGTTCAATTCCTGGCAACCACACGGTGGCTCACAACCATCTGTAATGAGGCCTGGTGCCCTCTTTTTGCCTGCAGGCATACATGCAGACAGAATTAAAAAAAGTATCCAGTAGGGATAACATTTCTCCAAGTCCATGCAGTCCTTCAAATAAAACACTCCAATGGGTATTTTAAGCACCTTCACATGGCTCTTATTAGTCAGTGAAAATAACTAAGGATTCTTATACAGCTATGAAAGCTTTTGGGGGATGGGAATTTTCCTTCTGTATATGGTCTAGGACTCACTAAGTAGACAGGATGGCTTTGAACTCAACATCTTCCTGCCTCAGTCTCAGGAATTGCCAGGATTATAGGCACAATTCACCATACCTATTCCCAGCTTTAAGACTGTGTTAGTTTGGTGCTTGGCAGTTTGGTACTGCCAACAACTTGGCAGTTTGGTGTTCCCCAAGGTGATCCTCCAAAGCATTCCAGAAATGGACTTCCAAGTCCATGGCCACGTCACATCCTAAACCTAGCTGGTAAGACAGAAAATTAGGCATGGAAGGTACAATTCATGTCCTCTGAAGCAGTATTTACAATCTCTTAACCATAAGATAAATGTTAATTTTTTTCCAGAGATTTCAGTGCTTTCTAGGAAAAGCAAGGAAAAGCAACAGGAAAAGCAAGAACAGTTTTCTTGGTATCTTAACTGGAAAAAGTATATCTTAGAAATCAGAATTCATACCTTGTAACTGTCAGGATTTGGAAATGTTCGATAGATTCAGATTAAAAATTTCAAAGCATGCTCTAAGATGTTATGGTTTGAATCTGCAAGGTCCCTACAGGATCATGTGTTGAGCACTCAGCCCTCTCTACTTTGAAGCTATGGGCAGGGTCCTGAGGAGCACAGGTGGAACGTTATGGGTGGGGTTTTGAAAGTTATACCACAGACCTGCCCTGCTTGATGAGATGACTATGCCACACACTCCTGCTTGTGACCTGCTCCTCCATGCCTCCCTCACTATGATGGACTACAACCTCTGAACCAGTAAGACAAAATAAACTCTCCCCTTCAGATTCCCAGTTACCGGTGTCAGGTTACAGCAGATCCTAGCATAAATGATCCAAAAGTGAATAGGGCAGGAAGCACACACTCTGAAGGTTTTTATTTAAAGTATGATCGAGGCTTTAAAAATATCCTTTCTACTTAAAAATTTCAAATCTGTATCTTGAAACTCTTGAATCCAGTTTCCTACTTATTCTGCCGTTATGCTTAGTTTACAAATGAGATGAAGACATTCTGAGAATCCCTTTGTCAGAAGTACAAAGCATTTTTAAAAGATAGCCTTTATTGATGTCCTCACAAGGCATAATCATCAACACTCTCCCATGTGGCTCTTTGGGCCCTGTGTCTCTTTATATCTCAAACACGCTTCTGAGAGCTCCAGGACGACTGTCTGTGCTTCCTCCACAAAATAAAACTGACCCCATGCACTGACTGCACTGCCCAGCCCACAGGTGCTGTAGAAGGGCTTTCCATCATGTTATCATCATTAGGTCCATGTACAAAAGAAAAGAGTCCTTACCCCCATCACAGGAAGATTAATAGATGACTCTTAAATACGAGCCCTATAATACTGTCTGATGCAAAGTATATGTACAGAAGCACATTTGGTTTCATAATGTTCCCAAGGCCTGGCTAGCTGAGAGCCTTCTCCACAGGGTTGTTTTTGTAATATAGAGAACGTGAGAAAGGCCTTTCACAAGTTGAGACATAATTTAGTGTGAACAGATCTCGAAGAAGACAGCTTTGCAAATTATATTTCCTGTGCTCATTTTAAATGACTACATGAAAAATTCTATATAACATTTCAAAAAGATTGTACTCTGTTGACCATTTTTCTGTAGAATGTTTAAAAGACAACTAAGCCCAAATTGTGGTATGCGTCGGTGAAAGCTTCCCAGTAAGCCATTTCATTACATGTGGAAGAAGTCCCTGAGCAAGGCTGCTTCATCTGCCACGTGAAGACATGGTGGACATAAAATAAAGTAGGGCACGAAGCACAGTACCAAGGCACAAATGGTGCAGCCAATAAAAGCACGCCAACAAAAGAAGGCCAGATCTCCTTTGCAGAATTCAAACAAGCCAGGAGCAGCACTGAACCAGGTGCAAGGAACAACTGATGCTGGCAACCGCAATAAATTAAAACGAGCAAAACCCAGAGCTTAGCCACTCTTAAAACTCAACATTAGATTTTCTGACAGAAAAATAGCATTCCGATTAATGTTTCTAAAAAGAGAAGTGACAGGCTTTTAGAATAAACAAACTTTTATTTTATAACAGTATTACATAAAGCAAAATACCATTTAATACAACTTGAAGCTGCTATAAATCTAATCTGGAATTGTAACTATACAGAGTCAAAAGCAAATGGAAAACATGTTCAATACAGTTAATAAGTCCCTATCAGGTCTCTGGCTGGCATCAGCTTTAAATGGCATAGCTTTCATATAATCAACAAAACCCCACCACTGTCCCCTACCCTCTTCAAACCTTCGAGTCATCAAACTATCTTAAAGAAATATGCCTGCTCAGTAACAAAAGGTCAGTTTTACATGTAGGCAAAGAAGTTTAATACAAAGCAAGTGCACTACTCAAGTGTTCAAATAATGGGAAGTATTGAAATTGGAAAGGTTAAGAAAGAAAGCACTAAGGCTTTAAGCTGCCTGATTTTCTCTTAGTAGGAAAAGGGAAGGGCACGTTTTGTAGTTCTCCTGTTCTGGAATGCTGTGGCAAAGCATATGTCTGAGAAGTACTGCACTGTGGACGAGAACGGTCTCTCGACACAGTGCTTGGTCAGTGAGCTTCGTAATTCTCCAGTCTAGAGAGTCTCTGAAGGACAAAGTCACAGGACTGGGAAGTCAATGGGTTCAATATAAAACCATCCATAGAGAAGTTCCCAAATATTAGAAAAGTTTCAAGACGTAAGGAATGCTTTCAATTGGTAGTGATATGTTCTCATGCAGTATATTTACTACTATTTGAACACTGTAAATATTGACTATAAGAATTCAATGGGAACGATCTTGAAGGATGGAAATCACTGTCTAAATTAGTCAGAGTTTCTTCTCCACACAAGAGCACCTGTTCAAGTGAACAGCACCTTACCAGCCGAGGCTGGCTTTGTTCACTGTCATTTGAGCAAATGAGTCATAAAAAGCAGGTAGGAAAAGGAAACAAATACAAAACCCTTAACAAAAAAACCAAAGAATTTTAAAAAAAGAGAGAAAGAAAGCAAGGAAAGAGGAAGCAAGAATATTTAGAAGGGGTTATAAAACAAATAATATATTAGAAATGCATGGGGATAGTATGGACCAGAGCTGTTAAGGTAAGGTTTGGTGTTGGCATTTTAATTCTTCAGACTTCTGGTCAATGTTACCAGTTGTAGCACAAATTTGCTGGAGTAGTGATGTGGCGTTAAGACTTGGAATGGTCAAAGTTCTTCAGATTCATGAAGTTGAATGTTGTTTAAAAAATGACTTTCTAGGAAAGAAAAAATAGCAAAAGACATAAAGTGTAAGTATTCCAAAAACAGGCTTAAAAAGAAAGTAATCAAACTTTTCAATCAAGTAATCAATAATTATCTGCCTATGTTAACAGGAAATAACATGTTTACTGAAAATATGAGAACTTATTCCAAGCCTAGAAACCTTACAATTTCTGGAAAATTGCCAAGTACAGAAGAGCTGGCAACAAAAACATGATTGAATTACCATAAAGAGACAACACACACAGTGTAATACTGCCCCTCTCCCCCAGCCCATTATCTAGTTTTCCCTTCTGCAGTTGCAGGCACCTATAGTCAGCTGTGGTCCATGGGTCCATATGACATGGGAACTTCAAAAGTAAAGTTTGAAACTAAAGGCTCTCACCCAGACCCACCCAGTTAATGAGTTAATACGAATATACTACTTGCCCATTCATCAGTTAGCAGCTGTGTTGGTTATTAGGTCAAATGTCATGGCCTCATAGTGGCTGCATTCAAGTAGCTCCTACTTTCCTTATTAATGGCCCCAAGGTACCTAATCAGAAATATCTGCAATTCTGAAAGGAAGTCAAAAAGGGCTACCCTTAACTGAAGAGATAAAGGGGGCCAGTACACGGAGGATTCAGTACTATTTGGCTTCAGGCATGTAACAGGAGAAGTAAAACAGATTCCCTTTGGGTGAAGAGAGCTTCTGTAAAAATAAGTTAACCAATGCAGGTTTTAAGTTAGACTTGGGGAAAGTTAGTCTGTTTTTATTTCGTTGAGATGAACTGGAAGATTTTTTCGGGTGCTGAGGACAAGTGAGGAGGACAGAGAGAGCATTACAAGACTATGATGGACTTAAGGACTTCTGTAGGAGAGGAGCCAGAAGGGAATGCAACAGCAATACCCACCTGTAAAGGGTGGGAATGAAAATGAGGGGGTAAGGATGCCAGGTCTGCTCTGCAACACTGGAATGAGAAGCACAAAGCTAAGCTCATAAAAACTGGTGTGTGTGGCAGGGAACAACAGATAACTGCAATGATCGGGAGGAGAATTACAGAGCCAGGGGACGGAGGGGGGGTGCTTGGGGGGTCATGAGCAGGGGTGGTCAGCTCTGCACAGCACACACCAGGGAGATGGGATTGCTTCTCCACTGGCCCTGAGGATGGGCATAGCTGGACTCACAGTCTGAAAGCACTACTGCAATTTCAGCACGGTGAGCATGCTGAAGGAAAAGGGAGCTGAGGCCAGAACTCTGGTCAGAAGGGGAGGGCGGGTGAAGAAGACATATGTTACTGTAAAAGGGGAAGACTCAGACTTGAGTTGTTGCCACAGAATAGTGTTGGGCAAAAATACCTGTCTGTGTAACTGAGGATGAATGGCCACCCAAGAGGCAGAGGCAGGTGGAACTCTATGAGTTAGAGGTCATCCTGGTCTACATAGTGAATTCCAGGTCAGCCAAGGCTAGAATAGTGACACCTTGTCACAAAACAAAAACTAAAAAGAGTGTTCCTATAAAATTACAAAGTCTGGGTCTTAAAATAAGGAAGAGGGTAGGCATAGAGCCTGTGTGAGCCATTAGGACTATAGGATGGATCTATGAGTTAGCACAAAGGGATCCAAGCAAGACTAACAGGTATAAGGAAATCAGATGTATCAGAAAAAAAAAGAAGTGTCTCAGAGAAGCTCACAAGCGCATAGTCAAAGGCACATAGCACACAGGACTAAAGATGATTAACCATCCTTGAGCCACCAAGATTTTTACACGCATCACAGGCAGCACCAGGGCACTAACGATGATTACCACCCCTGAGCTACTAAAGATTCTTACACACACCTGCTTCATTTTGCATTTCAACTTGGCAGAAATTCTGGCAAATGTATTAATTGTAGAGGACAGTGGACATTAATGCTCCTTCCAGAAGATAACACTCCCAAAATAAATCAGAATGTACGTGGTATTGGTGAGAGAAAATTCTTATTTTGATAGGGGAAAAATGTGCCCCATTATTTAGAAGCAGCACAGATAATAGTAAAAGGTCTTGATTATTCGGGGCAAGATGACCAATCAAATGCATTGTTTCGCACCCTGCTGTCTTCCTTAGGCTAGTTCATTACTCATTAGTACTCTGCCTGAGTCTAGGCAGGGAAATCAACAGAAGCAAAGTCTTTCAGGATAACAATCCCAAAGAGAAACACGGGATGGTGAGGGAAAACAGCCGGTTATCAGTGACCTTTGATCACACTACCTATTCTTGCCCTTTGACATCTGTGCTCTGCCTGGTGAATCTGTTTAACACAGCTCCCCTGATCTGTCTAATTTAGACTAGAAAACAAACCCCTTCATCTGCTGAAATAATGCTTTAGAAAAAACAGGTTAGATACACTATTAAAATTGGAGATAAAAAAACAAGATCAATGTCAGCTATCTCAGAAAATCTACAGTAAAAATGACATTTTCCATGCTTTATGACATTCTCTCTATCTGGATTTTGTGCCACTTCATTCCTTTAAATTTGTTTCCATCAAAAATGCCATAAAATTAGAAAAGAGAGCAAAAAGTATTTGTTTCAATGATATCACAGGGAAACTAGGAATGTGTAGGAAACAGAAGGCACTACATATTGAAGAAAAACCTTCAAGACCTACTGAACTTAACATGAAGACACACATTAAAATGTCCCTTACTCCCATTTAGTCACAGTGAAATCATAGAAACAGTGTAATAGGCTAATTTTTCTGGTAAAAATCACAAATAGCAACCTTGACCTGCTTCTAGAATTCCAAGCAGCTTTTAGAATCTAAGGCATTTGCATTTTAGTGTCAAATGCATTCATTACATCTTTACATGCATAAATTAACTATTAGTAATTGGATGCCTATGACAGAACACCGGACTCCTCATTTGTTTTAGATGGCTGAGCAGTAACTTCCTTTGTATAGTTCCTTATTTATACATCCATGCATCTTGGTTCTTCCTGCATTAAAACACAGCATGTATTCTAAACTGAAGAAGGACAGAGACAAGCAAGGAGCCACTAATGTCACTGGTAAATACACATTCGTTTTTTTTTTCTCTCTCTCTCTTTTTTGTATCTCTAAGAAATAAACTTAACATGGGAGAAGTTTTTTTTTTTTTTTATTCTAGGTCTAAATGGTTAACACTTTTCCCAGCCAAAAAATGAGGCATCCTGCCTTTAGGTAAGGGTCAAAGCACTTCAAGAACCTCTCCCTTTTCCTGCCTGTGCTGGGGTGGACAAGGACTGCGCCTGCTGGGTAAGCCATGTCTCCTGTGCACAGACCTCTCTCCTCCCTTCCTCCCTCCCTCCCTCCCTCCCTCCCTCCCTCCCTCCCTCCCTATTTACCTCCCTACCTACCTACTTACCTCCCTCCCTACCTACTTACCTCCCTCTCTTAAAGACAGGGCCTCACTGCCCTCACTGCATAGCCCTGGCTGTCCTGGGGTTTACTATAGAGCAGGCTAGCCTCAAACTCACAGAGATCTCAGCCTCTACCTCCCAAGTGCTGTGATTAAATGGGTGCACCACTGTGCCTAACCTTCTTACTTTAGGACAGGATTTTATTTCATATTTTTAGAAGTCTGGACACATTTGTTATACTGTTAGTACAAATTGACAGGCATTGATATCTTCACTTTCACAGCATCATAGAGTTTATTATAAGGTCAATGGTATTAAGTTCATGGATCATGTTAAATGTATTAGGACTGTGGTCAAGCAAACAAAGCCCACCCTGGATTATGCAATTTTCGTAAACGTTTCTAACCCCTGCAGTCACTCCTGAGCTTGTGTCCCCCTCTTTTGGTCAATGAAAAAATGGGTCAGTGTGGCTACACACCTCATTATAGGTCTAATTCCATGCTCAAATTCTTTACGAGCACATGCTGTTCCCACACTTGGCCTGAGGCTCACACAGGTGCACCTTGCGGAACAGTTGAAAAGAGCGAGGCTCGTGTACAGAGTGTTCCAATCTCTCTCTAAAGGCACAGCCTCAGTAAAGGGAGACAGTTTGTGTGTTTGTTTTCAAGACAAGGTTTCTCTGTGTGGCCCTGGCTGTCCTGAACTCACTTTATAGACCAGGCTGGCCTCAAACTCAGAGATCAGCCTGCCCCTGCCTCCTGAGTGCTGGAATTCAAGGCGTGAGCCACCAATGCCCAGCAGTAAATTGGTTTTTAAAAGCATTTAACACTGCTTTAAATGGTAATGCACTTATCCAAGGAGAAGTCTGAATAAAAATGAAAAACGGTTTTTTTTTTGTATTTTCCCTTTTTACAAAATAACGAAAGAAAATTATGCAAAAAAAATACAAAGGTCTTGGAGTTAAAGAAATTTCAATTAACACAGAGCAATGATAGAATCGGGAATACAGAAAACAGAAATAAAATATTTATGTACGATACAATACAATTATATCTGAAATTACAAATGAGTTCTGTGTAGACAGGCATGGTAGCCATTTCTAAAGATGAACCTTTTATTCTTTGGTTTTTAATTTGTATGTTTAATTTTATATTTCAAGCAATTTCTATTATTTACATTATAAGAATCTGAATTTCCACTAGACTACCTCAGGAAATGGTAGTTGTTAAAGTGTCTGCATTACCAGCACAATGCAGAGAGTGTGCTCTATAGACTGAAGGTTGCCAGGACGACGCCTTCTGGAGACCACAGTCCCCGCCATTTCCACAGTCATCAGTCACACTAGACAGGGTTTCCTCTTTCAGGGCACGGGCGCTATAGTCTCAGTACTAGACAAGTATCAAACGGAAACACCACACCCACCAATCGGACTGCATCAGAGTCCTGGCATGACCCCGCCCCTTTCTTCTGAGAAAGGTCAGGGCTGACTCTGAACTCACAGTCCTGCCTCAGCCTTGCCACTGGCAAGGTCACAATTGTACATCACCATGTCTGGCAAACGCACACCCTTTTCACCCTCAAAGCAAAGGCCGTGGACATGTGCTTGAGCTGAGAGATGAAGATCAGAACTGTGGGTAACGATCACTTCGCTAAGTTTGAAAACTGCTTACACAAAGTGCTCTCCCTAAGCTACTGCCATTTCCTGAATGGAGAGAGCAGGAAGTGCTTGCTTTTCCTGGTTTGCTGGAGCCTATCAATGCAGGAGATGGATCATGCCAAGACGCTCTATATTCTTTCAGTACTTGGGTGCCCACGTGAGCCCATGTTCTCCACAGTGCTTCACCCAGTGGAAGGCACCCTAACACAACTCCACTCTGAAGACAAAAACTCAGTTCAAAGTTTGCCAGGATCATAAGCCATGTAACGGTCTGTTTGTGGAACAGTCCATTTTAAGATGCTTCTCCCAATAATTTTTGTCCTCAAGGCATCTGTTCACCTTTTGTAGAGATAAAACCATCTTCCCTCCCCTGGGGGACACAGAAGGGCACCTGTATCCTGGTAACATGCACAAGTTACCAGCTACAGGATGAAAGCTAAAGATAATTCTACCTTTCACTCACATTTAAATTCAGTTTTTCTTTCTCCACTTATTTCCCATCATGCAGGAAAAGCAGATATAATTCTTTCACCTTAAAAACTAGACTATTTAAACATGATTTTTTTTCTTTTATAAAGAAAAATAGTTTTATATTTGTTCATTTGGCTTCATAACAAAGCTAAAAACTCAAGAGACTTGCCCAAAATGAATTTTTCTAAAATAAATCCAAGTATATTGTGTGGGAATTTATTTGAAAGATTCCTGTGATGGATCCTTCAGCAAAGCCTAGTGGAATGTGGAATCCAACTGGCAAATGATCCTTCTAGCTCAGCCAGTCACCAACTAACTGGCTTGGGCCACACAAAGGAATCTCCAGCCTCAATGTCCTCACAAGTTACAACTGACTCTAAGAACAATTAATAGCGGTCTCGATACAATGTCAAACATAGAGCAAGTCCCCAGGAATATTAGCTAACAATGTCATAAATATTACAGATTTTTCTGTGTGGTATTTCACTCCTAATTTTGCTTCCAAATTAAATTCAACATTACTCTTAAATACAGAGACATTCAATTTCTGTATTAAGAATTGCCCTAATCACTATGGTACTTTCAGTCAATGAACCAACAAACCAATCAATCATATACACTACTGATAAATACTAACACACAGCGGTAAAAAAAATGCTATTGCTACACTCAAACATTGCATGTAAAGACCTACCAACTAACAACATAGAAAGGCAGGCATACTTGCTTTCAGCAAATCTTTCCTGCTCTTTTGGAACCTGGAGACAACCTTAGAGTAGAATTTGCTATCTGCAACATCCCTTCCATTGGTTTTTATCTTCTTTCTCCCCATGTCTATCTGATGATCCCAGGGCTCTACGAGGGAAGGCTTTACTATTAACTGTCTTTATCTAGGTTAACCCACATGGCAATGAAGAATCAAGAAGGAACAAAGGAAACCAAAGCGGGGGCACACATTACATCCTATAGCTATCAGGACCCAGCATGACAACACACGATGAAAACAATGAGGCAGAAATGCGCACGGACCGATGGGACCTGACAGCCACAAGCCTACCTTCCCCGCTAGCAGCTGAGCTGTGACACTGCAGCTTAGAGAGAAAGGACCAGCTATTTAAAAAGCAGAGCTGAAACGCAGCCAGGAAAAGCAAGTGATGGAAGCATGATACTTGCCATATGCATCATTAATATTGACATATTCAGAAGAAAAGTATCTTTAATACTCCAGAGTATAAAAAGGGCATAAAGCTTATGAATTCAATTACATTAGTAATGAAAGAAACACCATGAGCCTCACAATATTTTTAACATAAAACATCATACAGACTTAGTATTAAGAATCAATAAATGGTGGCTGGAGTGATGGCTGAGTGGTTCACAGTACTCACTGCTGTACACAGGCAGAGGACCTGTGTTCAACCCCAGCACCCACTCGGTGCCTTATAACTACCAATTTAGGGGATCCGATGCTCCCTTCTGGCCTCTGACAGCAACAGGAATGAATGTGGTACAACAAAAAAGCAAACAATCAGACCCCCCTAAAAAAAAATAAATCATTTGAAAAAAAATAAATAAATGAAAGAAAGAAAGAAAAAAAAAAGGTTTTTAAGTATTTCACAGAAATGTTTTGAGTTTTCTGGCTATTCCTATTTTCACAGGAAAAAAATGAGTGGCTAATAATCTTGCAAAAAGGTAAGGAAGAAACTAAAATTACAATGACAGTTACATATCACTTCATGTCGACTAAATTAGCAAAATAAAAACCTCAGCATGGATGCTGTGAACTAGTAAGGTCTTCCCTCGATGGACAAGCTGCACTCCATGGTCTCACCATTCCTGTGAGTTATCAGTCCTCTGACTGCTCAAAGTATGGACTTTTAAAGTAATCTTCCTGTGTCTCTATGTGAAAGGACTGGTTTATAAAATCCTAACAGATAAACGTCACAATTACACATTTCATCAAGAACTCTTTAGTCATCGAATAGAAGCTACTAGTGTGCTAATTCCAATACTGTTGGTCATTTAAATTGTCTCAGGTCTTACTACTAGAACACAAGTGTGGGTTGGTCTGATCTTAACACGTCATTGGCTCTAATGCTAGTGTCGCTATAGTACATATAGGCCCTTCACTGATAAATCTGACTGGCTTCTTAAAAGATGCAATATAACAGACTCGGAAGTGGAATATCAGCAAACATCCCTAAGTATTTATCAGCAAACATCCCTAAGTATTTACTACTTTTAATTTTTACTATATTTATTTGTCTGCACATATATGTGTTTGTGTGAGAGTGTTTTTGCCATAGCACACATTTCATGGTCAGAGGACAACTTGAAGGAGCTATTTCTCTTCCAGGGTTTGACTTGAGGTTGTCTAGCCAGCAGCAAGCAAATTTACTTGCTGAGCCCCCATTCAGTTCTTAAAGGGTTTAAAGATAGTATTTTGAGATAGGTTTTGCCAAACTGTCTTCTCAGAAATAACATACATGAGTGTGCAAATATAGTTTCTTCCCATAACCTTCCAAACATAATTTTTTGCCATACGAGTGAAAAATGTTCCATAGACTAAATGTTTACTGACGTAAGCAATCCGGTAAGTAAATATTCTTGTTTATAGTTCACTTAGTTGTCACACAGTTTACCAGTACACTCTTCAGTCTGCTTTTCTCTAGAAATGTTTACACTTTCTTAATAATGCTTTAACTTTTTGGGAATATTAATCCTTTTTTACTGGTTATATTAAACATCATTTATCATTACTTTCCCTCCGTGGTCCAACTAAAACTTTCAACTTTTAGGTAATATAAGCATTTTGCTTTCTTTACAGATCACTGTTTAATGCACACTTTTTAACATATAGATTTTAAAGGCTTAGCTCGTTATCTCATTCATACAAGACAAATCTCTCTTTAATATAACAGTTAACAGCCCCATCCTGCAAGGTCATTGTGAACATCAATTACAGACTACCCTAACACACTTGATGGAGAGGAGGGATGTCAATTGCTAGCAGCCTCTATATATACACTGCACAGTGATTTGCACCTGATAACCAGCAGACCACAGAGACTCCCATTATACACATTTGAGCAGGTGCACTTGGAGATAACAACAGCTCAAAGAAAACCACGCAAAACTGAAGAAAGCAAAGACTCTGATATAAAATTGCACAGCACAGGATCTCAGGGAATGCTGTGGATGGCCAGTCTCACCTTATTCTTCTCCTTCCTCTGCCAACTCAGTTTCTTTGTGCACTACTACCCTCGTGACCGCCATATCAGGGTGCTGCTCTCTGGCTTCCCTAATTGCCTGAGCCAGTGCCTACCAGGGGCAGAAGAACAACAACCATGAGCTGAGTATTTGGTTAACAAAATATAAGTTTTCATTTTGAAAGAAACAAGATAATCTTCCCCCCTCCCCGCTACTACCTCAAACTATAATTTAGAAAAATACTTAGTGGTTGATAGCCCAACTTTTCTTATGCTACAAAATCACTTGTAAATGGCCAACAAACTAGGCTTAAGAAACCTTGGTGGCTTTTTGCTTGTTTTTTAGGGCAGTGTCAATAACTGCCATTTGTTTTAAAATATGTGATTACTTATCTTTAGATCAGGCCAATGTCAATTCCTATTGGTCACCCAAGTCCCCATCATCTTGCATGTTAACCCAGTGGAAGATAAATAGTTCTTCATGTTTTGTGCTGATGTGCTTAGGAGAGCTCACAGGACAGGCTGTCACAGCACAGGCTGTGCAGTGTCTTGCCACAAAAATTAGGAGTTGGATCCATCCAGGCGATGCACACAGATGTAACGGGAAGGCCTTACCTGATCGTGATCAAGAGCAGCATCTCCTGTGATCACAATGCGTTTCTCAATTCTTGTTTCCGATATTCCACCCTTTACAGTCTAAAGGTCAAAGAAAGAAGAAACAACAGTAACTAGAGCTTGCAAGCAGAGAAGAAAAGCAAAGCCCTACTTCCAACTTCTGACCAAAGACCAGAATACAGAGGAGTGCAAGACTTAGGCTCTAGGTGTTTTCTGTGCTGTACTTCTCGGTTCCACAGAGTCCTATTGTTAAAGTTACAGCATCCATACATGCCCTTTACTTGAAAACAGTCCTTAAGATACCAAGATTCCGGTGAGATTAAAATGGAACAGATGACATTTTAAAAAAATCTAACTAATTCCACTGGGATAATCTATTACATTCCCTGACTTCCTTCCCTATCAGTTGGTCAATTTTTGAAAAGGATATGAATAGAAAGAAGAAATAACTGTTTGGCATCTGTAGACTTACAAACATTTTAGGTGTGTCTTCCCTTTTAGGCCACTGTATGATACTACTGTTTTGGTGCTTGATTCCATTTATACAGATTCATTTAGTGAGTTCATTCATTTGATTTAGTACAATTAAAAAAAAAAAAACAAAACTTTCATTTGACTTAAGGAAAACAAATGAGATCTTCATTAAAAGTTTGATCCGATGATTGCTTCCATGTATGGTCGTGCACATGGACACCATGATTGCTTCCATGTATGGTCGTGCACATGGACACAGAACGCGCTGAGCACAGGCTGTGGGGAAAGACTGGGGTGAAGGAGACCCTTAATGAACAGCCTCACGGAGGAACCGGTCAGGTCAAGCTAAGAGTGCCTGGGGTGCCCGGGCAGGCTGGAGAAGACCTCTGAAGTGAGCACTGGCCAAACCACAGTCCCAAGAAAACACACAGGCAGACACCAATCACACACAGTGACACTGAACTAAGAAATAAAGCTTATCACTAGCTCTATCGGCTGGATATCTGTTAAACTGTGTACCAACATACCCTGCATTTTTAATTCACAACACAAATTGCTTGCTATTTTTGCTTGCTGTTTACTATACTGAAACATGGGGTGGAAAGGGCATAACAGACACATCTAAGACCATCGAAAGCACTAATCCAATGTGAAAATATAAGCAAAGTCAAATACTGGAAAATCAGCCTTGAATTGCATTGGAATGCATCAGAATCAGCTGAAAATCGCCCCCCTCACCCCCAGTTTCAATAGGTCTGGAGTGAAACATGACCTTTAGACATCCAAGCCCCAGATACAGTTGATGCTCTCAAGCCAAGACTACATGGGTTGATTATATATTCTTAAATGTTTAGAAAACATTCTGGTAATATGTTCCAAATCAACATACTAGAATTTTAAATATATGAGAGAAGTCTCACATTTTATTGAAATAGTTCTATCCATGTCTTAAATATAACTAGTCATATTTTTACCCTCTTGTACTTTATAAAACTGTAAATAGGTTAAAGAAAGACATTTTAGTCCACTGGCACTGTCTGTGTATTACTTAGAAGTGTGTACAGGAACAAAGGAATAATACAGAAAAGATCTGTTTGCCATGTACCATCCTCTCCCTAGGGTCCCCCTAGGTTGCTTTACCTTGGTGATGTGTGTGGTTGTCGTTGTTGACACGGACTCAGATGTGATGGTTTGTGCAGACAGTAACGTGCCCGAATCACCACCAGCCCCGCCATCAATCTTTGGATAGTTGGAGGAAAAATACAAAGTAATGCTTAACTTCCATCATGTCAGAAAAGACCCCGCCCACTGAGTATGCATCTTCTAAGATTCCACAGTTGGCAGGAGATGCAATCTGCCTGTCCTTTGCATGTTGGTTGTAGTGGTTCATGGTCCAGAAAGCAGCTGGCCTTGAAAACAGAGGAGCTGTGAAAATCAGTGAATGTACAGAAACAAACCCTGTGGCAGAAAGAGGAGGCAGAACAAAGTAGAAGTTGGGACTGTAAGTTGTATACGAGTGAAGAGGATTTGTCTGAGGACATTTGTAGAAAGCAAGCGGAGAGCCAGGTGAAGAAGTTTCCACAGTGACCAGAAGTACTGACTTTGCTATTGTTTTTTAAGCACAGGTGGGTAAAAATAGGTAAACATTTTCTCAGCTTACTGATAACAGAACCTGATAAGGACAAACTGAACTTGAATGAATTGGGTATTTGCTTATCTCTAATATATTTTGTAAAACTTATAAAAAAATTAGTTCTTATAATGGTTGGTAACTCATAAGTACATACATAGATATGAGTGCATATACTCATGTATGTGGACACACTCCATGTATGTATACATGTGTATATACATATGTATATATATATGCATTTATATATCTACACACACACACACACACACACACACACATCCCATTGTGTATATTTTTAAAAAAGCTAATTTATTTGCTTTAACACTGGAATAGACAGAAGATTCTAGAGTTTTCCAGGAAAAATAATGAAGTAAATTAATACCTAAGTTGCTTATGTTATGATCGCAAACATATCTGCTTATTTCCTGACACTACCACAAGGGAATCCCTCCCAAACTTGCCACAGGCACCTGAGCTTTCTAAGGGTACTAACCACAAAGCAGATAGAGCAATATTCTCACAAACCTGCCCATGATAAGACACCTGTTTGCTCTAATGTGGGATCTACGCATACACATGGATAACATGTTTGAAACTCTTTTGAGATATGTTCCATACATGTACACATTCAGTCTCTTAAAAAAATATTTTGAGATCTGACATCCTTCACCTCAGTGCAATCCTGCCAGAGAAAGGTAAACTATCACCATACATTTTTGAACATGTCCATTTTGAAATGATGAACCCGTTTGGTATGTTTATGTGTGTATGTGCATACACATGAGTTTGTGGAGCCTAGAGGACAATGCCAGGTGTCTTTCTCAATTGCTGGCCACCTTGTTTCTGAGACAGATTCTCTCACTGAAGCTGAAGATGACCAGCTCAATCAAATTTAGCAGCACTGGTTGGCAAGCAAGATCAAGGCACCTCCTTCTCCCTGGTACAGGGGTTGCAGGCAAGAACCACTCCCAGCTTTGAACAGGGATCTGAACTCAGGTCGTCCTGATTGTGTGGCAAGCACCGTACCATAAGTCAAGCAATCTCTCCAGCCTTCTTATTTAAAATCTTTGCAGAACCAGTGTCTGCTGACCTAAAATCATGCACACAGTTCTTATAGTCATTTTGACATCAATTGCATGGAAATGACTACATATGCCTAAGAAAGATGACCCAGCATAAAGGGGATAAAGTTATATGGGTGCCTCTAATATTGGAATAAAGTATGAGTTTCTTTGGCCTGCTTTTGTGAAGTCAGAGCAGGGGGAAGCTGGTGAACACTGCAAGGTCATCTGCTTCCCAAAAACACACACAGTTTAGATACAACAAGCCAGAAAGGCCCAACAGTTATAGGGTAGGACTTCTGCTGCTTGTCTTAACTAATCATATGGACAGCTCTCCTACAAAAGTACTATGGCCGCAATATGGACTTACTCCTCATCTCTAATTGTGGAGTTTCTTTCCCTAGGTACCAGGGACTGAACTCAGGGTCACACACTACTAGAAGGGCTCTATCTCCAGTACTTTGGAGGTCTGTAGCTCTCTGTCTAAATCTAAGACAGCAACAGAGCAGGCACAAAGTGTGAAAAGCTATGTCAAAGTTAGAAATGGGGGAAAGACACCGTAAAAGAAAAGGGAACCCAAACAGTCCAAGTGCTGAGCTTCTGTACCTGTGGGGACTCATATGTGATGGTTTTGGTCTCAGTCTGAACAATGGGGACTTCCTTGGTGGAGATCTCTGTCCTTTGTGAAGCATCAGAAATTGTTACCATCTCTGTTTTTATCACTGGTGGCTGAGGTGGAAAAGGAAGGGAAAGGTAAATTCTAATGGTCATAAAGTAGACGTGTTTAAAGGAACCTATAAAAGAAATTGTTAAAAATATCCAAACACACAGCCATGCACGGAAAGGAAGAGAAAAAGTAAATAACCTAAAATAAAAAAATGTAAAAGACAAACCTTTAAGTATATCTCAAACAATATGAGTACATAAGCGTGTGTGGACACAGACACAGACACACACACACACACACACACACACACACACACACACACAGAGAGAGAGAGAGAGAGAGAGAGAGAGAGAGAGAGAGATAAGCGAAATAATAACTCCCTAAATTGTATTACTTTTCAAACTGAGATGGTCCTAAGCCATATACTGACACATGTACACTTTAGGAAAAAAAGAAGCTGTTAAAATCGAAACCTAATAGAATGCACTAAAGGTAACTATCTCTATTTTCACTAAAGCTCAAAGAACCACAATGCAAAGGCTTATTATTTTTAATTGTAAGCTACATGGGCCAAGATTTACTCCTTACCACCACCCCCAATATAACAATATCAGAAAGGCTATTTGGATGTTTTCAAGTATGATTATTTTCAATTACACTCATCTAAAAGTTCACTTTCTTTTGCATTAAGTACAATAAAATGTTCTGTCTAAAATTAATCCATCAGTGTTGCAGTAAGTGCTCTGAAAGATTTTAAACATGCTGAGAGCTCCAATGTCTGTTAACACTGCTGAGCATACATGCGTACATATACCAGACTACAGCACTACCAAATATTATAACACTTCCTTTGACAGAAAGCTCCCACCAGGTATAATTATTTTAATGGAAAAGTGCTCAAAAGACTCTTGAGATGTCTGAAGTGAAATATGAAATTTAAAGTAACCTATTTACTCCAAAACAAAGCCACTTAAAGACTGTCTACTCCATCAGAGAGTAAATGCTGATAAATCCCAACACTGTAGGTGTTCTGGAATCAAGAGCCATTCCCGTGTAAGTAAATTATCCCATGAAAGACATTGCCCCTACTGATCAAAACTAAATCTGAGAGGAATATGCAAGATTCTCTTTCTTGAAAATAAAAGACAAGACATATCTAATATAGGCAGGCTACAAAATAATCGATTTGCAAATAATCCAGGACTGATGTAAGACCATGAAGAGTGCATGTCTACTGAATGTTTAGTTTAGCCCTTGGATGTCAAGAAGGAAAAGGCTCTTAACCAAATCACACTCTGCCTGGACTCTAAGGACAGGAACCACAGTGACATTCAAGAAATAATGTCCCTACCACTGCCGAAGCCGCCTTCACAGCACCTGCTGTGAGCTTGAAGGAAAAGTAAGAGAATGATCCACAACGTCAAATCCAATCATTACATCGGGAGCATGCACACTTAAACCCACCATCTTTCAACAGCACACACACTTTACTACATAAGCCAATGAAAAAAGGCATGTAATGAGGAAGTAGTGCAAAGAAAGACAGAAAAGCTCCCAAATCATGCAAAGAGAAACTGAAACGGGAAAGGGGAAGGGAAAGGAACATGGTCCTGGCAGTTTACCCTACGGGTAATCCAGCTGCAGCAAAGAAGCTGCAGACTATGCCCTGAGCTGCAGATTTACAAAGCAGTGCTTCCCACTTCTTCCCAGACAGGAAAGTCAGATTCTTGCTGAAAAAGCTAAAGGAGAACCAGGGGAAAGGCGAAGGAATGCAGGCGTTTCCACCTGAGAAACAGCGCTACAGTTTAGCTCATGCTTGACACTCTCATTTACCTCTGAACAACAAATAATCTCTGGTAAAACATCAATGTCAGCATGGGGCACCTCTCCGTTAACTCTGTGCTGCTCTTCCTCTGCCTCTTCTCTCGTGTCTTGCTTAACAGTGCCTCCGGGTGCACTGGTCTCTCCGGGTATCTTTTGGGCAACTACATTTGCCTGGGCCTCTGCTGCTACTGTGAGGACACTGGCCTCTGCTTGTCTGCCTGCGGTGCCTTCAGGCACCGCTGCCTCCCTCTCTACTACCTTGGCGGCTTGGCCGGGCTCTTCCTCCATCTCTTCCTCCTCCTCCTGCTCTTCCCTTATGGTGCCCGGGGTCACTCGTTGGTGGGGCTGGTACTCTCCCACATCTTCCTCCTCACTCTCGCTGCTGCTGCCGCTGCCGCCGCTCTCAGAAGACAGGGAGGCCGAGTCTTTCTGTGTCCCGGGCTCTGCCTTACGAGTCTCCCCAGGGACACTCCCAGCTGGTTTCTCTTTACCATTCATTTCTTCAGTGATCACTCTTTCGTCTTTCCCAACCTCTGCCCGCCTCTTCTCGTCCACTACATTCAGAGTCTCATGTGAACTCTGTGCAAAAAAGAAAGATGGATGAGGGGAAACAAAAATAGATGAATAAATAAAAACTGCGGGAATGCAAATTAACTGATGGCAGATTCATGTCATGAGGAGAAACAAAGATGATTATGATGGCTGATTGAAAGGGAGGCAGGGAAACGTGAGATGATGGAGGCGTTAGGCATGGCATTAACATGGAAAGGGAACCTTAACAGCGTCCCTGGCTCCAGTGCAAGGCCCTTCCGATACAGGCGTGCGAGTCTGTGAAACAAAGAGCAACCGAGGACACAAAATCAATATGGTTTACCTCAGCAACCACCGAGACAGACATGTGACAATGCAAACACAGAACAGCAAGAACCAACCCCACTGACACCCATGCTCAGGTCACAGAGACAACTGTCAAATGCCACAAGGCTTACAAAAAGAAACAAAAGACAAAAACAGCCAATATTCTTGAAAACAAAAATAAAAATTACTGTAGGTATAATAAGCCCGATTTATGAAGTTGAAAATGTTTTAAAAAATATGTAATTATACCTAAGTAAGTACAGCATCAACGATTTCTTTCTTTTGGGGGGTAGAGGTGATGATAATGCTTTTTTAAAAAATAGCCTGGAGCTGGGCAGTGGTAGCACACATCTTTAATCCCAGCACAGGGGAGGCTGATGTATGTGTGAGTCTGACCACCCTGGTCTACAGCGGCGTGCTGCAGGACAGCCAGGGCTGTTACACAGAGAAACCCTCTGGGAGGAGGGTGTGGGCTTGACTGGGCAAAATCATGTTTTGTTTTGAATGGCTATTAACATAAACGTTCGTTCCAGACAGTTACTAACTCCTCAATTTGTAATACAGACATCTGTGTGGGTGTCAACATTTGTCCCACGTTTCCTCTTAGGATTTAGCTATTCGATATCACCACTGAAATGGCCAAGTTTACTACTGAAGACAATCATTGCAAACCCCTGTGGATGCCTATTTCTTGGGAGCACATTATTTCTATTTGCTTGAAACAGCAGCTTACCATTCTATCTAACACCTGTATACTGAATACGGAGTGACATACATTACTATGGTCCAGTATTAACTAGGGCGGAGGCTCCATTTAAAGTTTTTAAAGTGTCACACTACCTTACACTTGTACAAATAAAGTAGAGCAACAGGCTTACAACCTCATGACACTCCTATTAGTGATCTAACTGAAAAATAATTCAGGTGTGAGCAGTAGCACTATTTACTCACGGTGTGTAGCATCCCCACTGATGTAGAAGGGCACTGTCCTCTGAACCTGCTGGATACTAACTGTACACAGAGGCTTTCCTGAGTCCCAGCAGCAGGGACACCCAGAGCTAAATGCTACAAGTCTCTGTGGCACCTACAAACACATGCCACAGGCACCCTAACCTGTCACTCTGAAATGCATCGTCATTTGATGTTTGAGGTGCTCAAAATTCACACCATGTAAGCATGTGATTAGCAAAATAAGAGTCACCTTTCCAGTTCTGCTGAACACCCACAAGTTTCAGATATTAATGAAAGCCATCGGTCTGTTTTTATAAGCAATTAACATTTAACTACAAACCACTTCCTAGATGAAGATACCTAGTGTTCAGAGCATTTCTACAGCAGATGTTTCAGGCTTATTACAGGCCAGTGATATAACCATTATTACGTAGCCTCAAATGGCTAGACAGGTTTGGCTCAAGTTCAGGGGATTCCAGAGTGTCATCCCAACACAATTAGCTCAGGAACTCTGGCGGGCATGTGAGTGCTGTTTCAAATAGACCGCCTCAAATGTGGGATTTGGAAACTGGAGGTCTGCAAGCACTTAGCTAGCATCCGCTTGGTCGACACTTTCCTTCTGCTGCTTGGTAACTCCAGCTCTGAGCCTCAGTGGTTTAAACAATTTCCTAAATTTAGACAGGGGATTTTTTTGTTTGTTTGTTTGTCTTTTTTTTTTTAAACAAGAATAAATAGGAGAAATTATCTGATCTACTTCATGTTCAAATTCACTATTTCTTGAATGGCAGTGATTTCACTAGTAAAGTGAAGGGGAAGTGACCCAAATACTCAAGATAGAAAAAAAAATAAGAAAGAAAAATATTTCTTGTATGTGGCTTTTAGTATCAGGGGAAACAAAGTAAAATGCACCTCAGGCAAGTGTGAGAAGGGCGAAGAAGAAAGCTTTTCTCTAGGCGCATTAGAGTTCACAACAGCGCCCTCTGCTGTCCAAGTGGTGGATGAAGGGAAGGAGGCTTTCAGACTATGAGAAAAGCCCTTTCCACTAAACAAAATTGATGTTATCTCTTCTTCTAGGCTCTAGAGGTCAGAAAAGGAAGAGCAAAGAGTTAGCAACACAGCAGGATAGATGGGGCAGTGACCTACAAAGAGAAGGGAACAGTTAAACGGGAAAGAAAAACAGAACAGCACACAATGAAAGGAAAGGTAAGAATTTTGGAGATGGGGGCAGGCGTTGTGGTTTCCCGCATGCCAGCTTTTGCACCTTGCCTGAGAACCTCTAGAAAATGTGCCAGCTCCAACACCATTCCTACTGCCATGCTGGGACACAGGGTACCCCAACTCTCCCCCCATCCCCCACTCTGACTTCTCAGGTTGCCCTCTCCTTTTCTGGCAGAGAATTTTCAGGGAAACACTCCTTCCCTGTGCTGGAGCAACTCTGGGTTTCTGATTCTGCCCACTTAATAGAGCATATTTTGTGCAATGCCTTCTGTAACCACACTACCGCCTATGATCTCTACTGCACACAACTGAAACAAGAATTCTGAACAGAATTGGGAGGGTCCTCCACCGTTGGGGGGAGGCCAAAACAAACAGTTAAAAAAAAATTAAGATAATTCTAGAATTGAAAATTCAGTACTCAGTGAGCTCATCTGTCTGAAAATCTAGTAAGGCAAATAACTTAAGTTTCACATTTCTATCCCTTACACAACTTCCTAGTCAGCCTGTGAGGACAATGGACAAGCTGTGACTATCCTCAGAACTTGGAACGCCACAAAGGATGAACAAGAAAAGTCACCCCCTCCCACCCCTGCTGTGTGGAACTTTGTGAGACTTCTTAATAAACCACATTCTCCAGAGGCCTTAAAGGGCTCTTCAATGACCTTAGGAGGATGGTGTGGGAGGGTGGGTAAGTTCTTAAAAGTTACAGCAGAGAAAGAAGTTTCTGACCTTCAGCTATAAAAACTGAAATTTCCACGGTGGTGGCACACATCTTTAATCCCAGCACTTAGGGGCAGAGGCAAGTAATCTCTGTGAATTTGAGGCCAGCCTGGTTTATAGAGCAAGTTCCAGGACAGCCAGAGCTGTTACACAGAGAAAGCCTGTCTCAACAACAAAACAAAAAAAGGGAGTATGGATTGTGGAATTTAAGTGTTACGCACTGAATTAATCAAATATTTTCAAAAGTATCTTACTGACTGGGTATGTCATTGATACAGGGTTTATCCTGCATGTTCAATACCCTGGAATCAACCCTCAATACCACCACCCCTGAAGACCTTAAGACTACTGAGTAGACAATCTCTCAAAGATTCACAATATAATGTAAGTTATCCTAACTCTCACGATGTACAAGAGGATACACAATAGTTATTTTACCATTAAAAACTAAAAATCCTTTGGCTTCTAATTTTCTGATCTATCCCCAAAATTATTCATGGTCAAACCAAAGCCATTTTGAACAGTCAATCTATTTAAACAAGGCACTTCTCTCTCTGTCTCTCTCTCTCACACTCACACACTCACAGTCACACATGCGCGCGTGCGCGCACACACACACACACCCCCCAAGGAGGGGGGTGTGGAAAAAACACCTAGGGGTTAGAGAGAAGTGAGATGGCTAACACTTGTTTTTGCAATTCCCAGCACCCACACAGTGGTTCAAAAGCAACTATAACTCCAGTCGTAGGGAATTTGATGCCCTCCCTCTTCTGACCTCTGTGGGCACTTAGCACACGAGGTATACACACATATATGAAGGCAAAATACACATAAAATAAAAGTTAACAAGTCTTTTTAAAAACATTTATAAGGCTCATACTATGTGGGTGACAGGAGGCCTGGGCAGTCTGTGGGCTCTGGCAGTGGGACCAGTATTTATTCCCAGTGCACAGAAGGACTTTGGAAGCCCATTCCCCATGGAGGGATGCTCTCTCAGCCTAGACACAAGGAGAGCTGGGCCCGCCCCCAAATGATGTGGCAGACTCTGAAGACCCCCAGGAAGGCCTCCCCCTCCCTGGGGAGTGGATGGGGGAGGGAGGACATGGGAGGATGGGAGGGAGAGAGAACTGGGATTGACATGTAAAATAAGATTGTTTCCAGTTTAAATAAAAAATAACTCAAAAAGAAAAAAAAAAAAGACTCGTACTATAGGAATTTGGAAATTTTAGGCAAATATTTGCACTTTTTTCCCACTTTTCAATAATGAATGATCATTATCCAAAGACAAATGAGACACCCTAGAAAATCAAAAGGAAGACATCCGAAAGATGCAAACTGAAACGGTATTCAACTGGGGTCAAAGCTGAGCAGGCTGCAAGCACGCTTCCTACAGCGGTGTGTCATGTCAAGAGAAAAGCATGCTGACAGATGGCCAAGAAATGCTTCATGGGTGAGGACAACTGGACAACAATAGCTAGAGAACGACTGATATATATAGTGTGTTTCCACACATCAGAAACACAGTCACTTCAAATGCTTATAAGCTAGGAGCTTTCCCTGGTTAAATGTCACATAACTTCACTCTAACCTCTAAGCTACTGAGGCTGGACATTCGTAAAACATGAGATCCAGAAAAACAACAATCTTAAACATCTTCACCAAAATTCTAGTTAGTATCCCAAAAGCCCCTATCAAATGATGGCACTGACTTGGGCCCTGGGCACTCTGATGACTTCTTCCCTGTCTATTAAGCTCCTGTCATTTGGCCATTTCAGTTCCTAGTTTAGCAGCTGCCATGAGCTCTTCTATTAGTAAGGATACATCTTCTGATCTACTTTCCTTGAGACAGTGTTTCTCTGAGTAGCCTTGGCTGCCCTGGAACTCACTCTGTAGACCAGGCTGGCCTCAAACTCACGAGATCTGCCTGCCTCTGCCTCCCGAGTGCTGGGATTAAAAGGCCTGTGCCACCACTGCCTGGCTTTGATCTACTTTATTATAAGAATTGACTTTAAATGCCATCGCCTCCTGACCCTACTAACACAATGCTATGCTCCACCTCTTTAAGGTCCTTAAGTATGTTGAACTCTCTGATCACTAAGGATCATGCCTGCTAACTAGCCGGCTAAGCATCCGCAGCAGCAAAGTAGAGTGGAAAAGAAGTAGCTTGTTCCCTCACCCGTGCCAGGCATTTCACACACTCAAGGAGCAAGGAGAAAGAAGCTGCTATGGCACATCCGCATCTCTTTTGTTAGAGTACAAATCTTAAAAATGAAAATTCAAAAGCTTCCCATGTGTGATGGGAAGTTATGAACCAAAGCACACATAATGTATCTTAGCAGCAGCACCATGTGCCTAAGGGATGTACAGTGCATTTTCATGAGACTAGTTTCCAAACCATAAGCCACATACATCAAATGATGGGTTATGTGTCACCTAACACAGATGATGTTCCTGTACTTTCTTATTCTCAATCTGCATGTAAGGTGTTGACTAAAACAGATTTTTTTTTCTCCTCAATACTCCTATGCCCCTAATACATAGGAGTTTAACTTTTTTAAACATTCAAAAACTATTTGAAAATTAGGTTGGCATGGAAAAAGAAAAAAAAAGTATCTCTGGCTGAGAGCAGAAATGCATGGGGGAGAGCAGCAGAAGCAGATCCAATGATGCAAGGTGAACACCTTGTCCGCCTGAGCTTCCTCTTCAACTGTCCGGGTAGCCGCCATCAGGTACTTCTCCTTCATGGACAGAACATCCTTGAAAAGATGGTCTCCTTTTCTCTATTGTTTTAAACAATGACATAATCAACAAAAAGACACACACACATCACACCTATAGCAACACAAATGCAAAAGGACAGTGTGGGTCAGGGAGGCAAAGCAGATGGAATAGTACAGAGAAGGAAAGCTGCCCCTTCCTAGGTCAACAGCCACCGATTCTCTGGACATTCTAGGCCAAGGCTGCTAAACCCCTGGTTTTTGGTTGTTTTGTTTTTTCAGAAGATCTGCAAATGCTGCTCTCCTCCTTCACAACACCCAGCATGTGGAGTGTCTCATCTCTCCATCTGACAGGTTGCATTTTTCAGGCCAGCAATTACTTTTCCTTGCTGGTTCTTGAAGCACTGCCTTCTGGTCAGTGTCACAAACTTGGAAACTTAATACTACCAGGGGCTTTGCTCTGAGGAGGGGTGAGTAAGCCACACCAGAGTGCTAAACCAAGTGTCTACAACAGGGCACATTCACTACATCATGAAAGGGAAATAATGAAGTTTTAACGCAACATCTTTGTACAGCTTTCAAAAGTGCTGAGTAAACTGTATCAGTCTCCTCAGGAGGGGCGTGCCATGTCCCTCACAGGAGAGATCTGGGAGCACCCTCACAGAGGCTCAAGAGGATGGAACGGATGCAGAGACACTCTGAGAATGTATTCTAAAGGAGGGACTCGGTGAAGGTAAGGCGCAGACATGATAAGAAAGAGCAGATCTGAGCCCCACTCACGTTTATGAAGTTCTTGAAACATGACTATTTACTGTTGCCAGGAAGTTTCATACGTGCATTGATATGTAATATTCATAACATATGTTTTGCAACTTTTCAACAGAGCCCATCAATCTTTAAGGGTGAAGCAATGACCTGAAACCATTCTACATATGCTCTACTGTCCTTTATCAACTAAATGTCCTTATCTGAGAAGTCAATAACTAAGCAACTTATTAGACACAGTATTACATTAGTTCCCAAACTGTCCTAAGTAACAATTCAATACTACTAATTTACTCAAATACAACAATAAAGTTACTCTAAAAATATTTCAGAAATACTCTAAAATTCATAAAATGTACCTAAGAATTAGGCCAATGAATATTACATCGTTAATAGTTAGTATTTCAAAAAAAAATTGTTAGCAATATAAAAGAACTTGTGGGAACATTTTCTTAACTTCTGAGAATCAGCAAACAAGATGAACAACTGCAGTGAGACACAAAACCAATAAACAGCTGGTGACATACCCCTTGTGTCTGTAGAGACAGAGGTGTGATACGTCGTTTTTCCCATTCACTGGGGCGCGGCTCAGGTGTAGACTCCATAAAATTGCGCTTGAGCTCACTAATGCTAGCCTGATGTTTCAGTATGTCCTCCTGGGCCTTATCCAGGTCCTAGCAACATGTAACATGACAAAGGGAATCCAAAATGGGGAAGGAAAAAAAAAAAAAAAACCAGCAAGGCAATAATAGAACCAAAAAATAAGATAAAGTAAACTTATTATTCAAAAACATAATAAAGCAAGAAAAAATGCCAAGTCTCAAAAGCCATATTCTCACCCGTGGATAGCCCTGAGTTCATAAAAATTTGAAAATGAAGCCAGTTAATTATTTTACTCATATTTGAATGATTTTAATTTCTTCTCTGTTTGGGATTTGAAGTTATCCATATTAGAAGGGAGGCATGGAACTGACCATAATAACAAACAATCCCTTTTTATATACTTGGATTTAAATAGCAGCCTATGACTTTGTTCCTGCAAATTTATCTTTGTGATAAAGGCTATTATGTATATTCTATGAACATAGCAAAACAAAGAAGGGTAAACGTAGAGGTACACACTTGGCCTATCGAGGACCATCAACAGAAGTAGAAAAACCAGGGAGTGTCTTTGTCAGAAAACCCCAGTGGTAGCTTCAAATTCTTAAGGAATAATAGTAACTGCTCCCAGAGTCTTTGTATGCTTGGTCTCTCTCTCTCTCTCTCTACATGAACCACATACTGGTCTCGTGCAACGCCAAGAGCAAAGCAGAAACCCAGCCACCTGGTGTAACATGTGGTCCCTTTACAAAAATGAAAAACCTACTATTCTATTTTCACTGGCCTAGACCCTGACGAATGGTATCCAGGATATTTAAGAAACAAACAAACAAGCAAACAAAAACCTGGCTCTGGTAAAAAGTACATGTGTAATCAATGTTCAGGAATAGGAATTAACAGATTTTTTTTTAGATGTTTTCTTACATTTCAAAAATCACAGGCTGCCTATAGATTTTAGTACCACTCCCAAAGGCAGGTCATGCAGCTCATCAATTTAGCTAGTCCACAATCATGCACAAGCATAGTAGTTCACCATGAGCTACTATAGCCAGTTGCAAACCCTTAATGGTAACCTGCATCTTTGCAGGGCATGGGGAAATGACTGGCTTGAGATCAGGCACATTTCTTGTGTTTTTTCACAGCAATGTTACTTATTACACTTCACAGCATCTTAGTAAGTTAAGCAAAAATACACTTTAGCAGTTATCAAAGCTGCCAAAAGCAACGTAACAGATTAGTCAGACTCCCCAGAGCTGCAGGGTTCCAGTAAACACATTGCACACAGGGCCTTAGCATGAGAAGGGGGAACTGTCCTCCTTTTTATATGGGAACACACTTTACAACTCCCAAAGTTTCATCTGTCTGTCTGTCTGTCTAATTCATCTGACTATTTAATCTACCCACCTACCTACCTCTTCCCCCCCCTTCCCTTCTACCCTCTCTGTCTTGTGTTCTTTCCTTCTAGTCAGAAAAAATTTATCAATTAGCATATTCTCAAGTATTTACATGGGTCACATACCTTATTACATGGATTGTACTGGGCGGGGGGGCAAGCCATAGATTGAGTAAACTGAATAAGTAAATATCAAATAAAAATTTTACTTCTTCTGTTTAATGTATATTTAAAAACGGGATCATGTTACTTCAGATTCTATAGCTTTAAGGTGGCCTATTAGGGAAACAGGCTTACTTAGTAATGAATAAACCTGATTTACATAAAGAGAGCATTTCTCTCCAGCAGTCACTTTGAGAACTTGCAGCAGACATAGCCCTACCTCCAGCACCTAAGAACCAAGCTGGACTTGTAGCATGCACACCCAAGTTCAATAGCCCCATGCATTGCATGCACTGTGCTTGAAGAGAAGGGCCAGCCAGCCTGTGCGTGACCTCCCGTCCACAGCAGCACAGCAGCCAGAGGACAGAGTGCAATGGTTCTTATATCATACAAACCTCCAACATTAAATTGCTATGTCTGACATAAATATTATCCCCTTCTACTCTCAAGGTATTTTTCTGTGAAATTAAATCACACACAGGGGGAAAAGGCAAATAAACATAAGTGTGTCAGTAAGTACCATAAACAACCCAGAGGTCTGTAATCTAAGACTTTAAAATAAAAGAGAATAAAAATCTTAAAAGCCATAATAAGCAAAACTCAGATAAACCCTGACAGTGCATTCCACCAACCTCTCCAACCCCCACCCCAGTCCCACAACAACAAGAATGGCAGGCAACAGGCACTTATTATTAACATAAGGAAAAACAGACACCTCCTCCAAGTCCGTTTCCACGTCTTCCATCTTCCCCTGCAAAGTCACACAGCACACAGGCAGAAAGAAGGGGCTCCTTGGTGGGGCTCAACCAGCAAGGCAGAGAAAGATGCTGTATCCAAGCTTAAGGGTGCAGCAGCAGTACCAACCTCTACTCCAGCATCAGGAGATGCTACTAAGTCACTGTGCTCTTTCTTCACCTACAGTGTCGCACAAATGATGGACATGATCTTTGCAAGGGTGGAATGGAGAATGGAAGCTTCACTCTCTCTCAGCCCCTAGACTGTGCTCTACTTTTAGGAATTTTCTCTCTCCTCTCTCTCTCTCTCCTCTCTCTCTCTCTCTCTCAAAAGCAGGAATATGAATATGAGAGTGCAAAGATGGCAAAGGCCAAGTAGCAATGGGACAATGTACAGAGATAGCAAATTTGTCTTCAGCTTTTAAGTCGGTTACAAATCTTCCATCATTATACACTGTCCCATCAGTTTTTCAATATAGGTTTGCTTGGGGTAAAATTAGCTCATTAGCTTTTATCATATTAAAGTGGGTATTTCTAAATAATGTTTAAAATACAGCCATTTTTTTCCATAAAATTTTTATACAATAGTATTCTGAAGTTGGACATTTCCCAGTATTTAATGACCCCAAAGAATTAATTCAAAGGCTTAAGACTAAGAAATACTGAGTAAATGTTAGTAACAGGACACTAACGGTAAAAACAAAAATACAGGCATGAAAGGAAAATCCCCTTCCCAGGGTAACGCACCCACGGGCCCCTCTCCTATGCTGGCACAACAGTGCCAAGAAGAGTTCAAAGGGCCTTGTTTGTAGCCAATCAGGGTAGACTGTGAGTCCCCACACCCACACCTTTGCCTCACAGGTGAAAAATGTGGCAGAGCTCTGTGAATGATCAGCCTCCAATGCCATGTTCAATACTTAATTCACTAAAAGCTTGATCTTTGGTATTTCTCAAGCAAATGTAAAGAGTTACAGTTTCTCCTACAGTGTATACTTGATCCATTCATATTTTTGTGTTTGCTCTGTTATTCATCTGTGTTGATAGAATCCCTAAAATACAAGACACTTAATTGCCAAACACCTTGAGTAAAATAATTAAAAATAGACTACACATGTTAAGACTGACTTCCTTGTGGTGCAGAGGTAGAACACTTCAAACAGCTGTCTTACACAGATGGAAAAGGTCTCAGACACCTCATTTTAAATAAAAAAAAAAGCAAGAAGCCCAACCTTTCATATACAGTCTAATTTCTCAAAGTCAAATGTTTCACTTTTCATACATTTTTCGTTAAATAATAGAGTATCATCTTTCTTATAAAATGCCTGATAATGACTTATATAATTGCATGATTCAGGATAGAAGAAAGATGATAACGCTGTTCATCTCTCTTGTCCCCAAATTCTGAAAGTACATCATGGAGTTTCTGAGATTAGGCTTAGAAACAACAGGACATTTACAGACTCGGGCTCCTAAGTCCAAGTACAAGCCTGGGTTTTGTTCAAGATTAGTAACACTAAGTTCTACTGATACAAGTCAATTACACTTATGTCCAAACCATTCTATGGTTTGTTTCAAAACATAAAGTTCCATGCTTAAGGAATAGCACTAACATTTATCTTCAGAACAGAGCCAAGATACATGCTTAAGGCCAGCACAGATTTCCAGCTCACACACTCCTTAACAATCTCATATGAGCTAAGATAGTTATACAATAATCTTACCAGTTTATTCTCAATTTAGAATGTGTGTGCCTAGACTTAGGATAGTAAAGCAGAGAAGTATGTACACTTACCGTGTGTGTGTGTGTGTGTGTGTGTGTGTGTGTAAATGTGTACATACTATTTTGAGGGTAGTCAGTAAAATTAATGCACAGGTTTAGACTCAATTGGAAAGGGGACATATCAAGGGACAGTTGGTGGGCTTCAAAAGCTGTACTTTATGGAGGTGTGTTGGCCACTGCTTCCTCTTCCTCTGGCTTATCATTCAAATCACAGTCATAAAAAACGTGAAAAGCGGTGGCTTTCCCCTCCAGATAGCAGAGGACTAGAGCCAGAGGAAGTGAAAAGGTAAGAGAAACAGATACCGACTGAGAAGCCGAGAGAAGCAACCCAAAGATGAGGATAAGGGAAGGGATGAATGAAGGTGATGTAATGGGGATGTAATGCTGAACATCAGGAGGAAGAAAGGACACCCAGAGCTTGGGGAGGCTAGGGAGAGCAAGATACCCATCTTCATCAAGAAGGGAAGGCAAGCCAGAGGCAAAGTATTTGTAAAAGTTAAAGGGAAAGTAAACACATTGAGAATCCGTGTGGTCAGCCGATCTGAGAGTCTTCTCATGGGTGGAAGAACAGTCAGGTTGAAGAGGGGCTACAACAGGATCCAAGACGGAATCCAATGTGGCCACCTCAGGGCCATCCTGCTCTGATGTTCCACCTGTGGGAAGCAGCTCAAAGCTGTCTAGTGTGGTCTGATCAGCCTCCCCAAAAGGGTCTTCCTCCGAAATGTCGGACAGCACGTCCACTTCAGGGACTGGCAGGAGGTGTGGGGAGAAAGACGGAGTACAGCAAATGAGAGGTGATGGAGGGCACATGCACACAGTCTGCTTCAAGAGTAACCAGAGTTGAGCATGAGTCACACAATGGTCATGTCCAAAGGAACAAGAAGGACATAAGAGAAAAGAAGACACATTAGTGAAAACTTTACTCCCAAGTAGGTTTCATAAAAGCAGAGGTTAAAAAGTTAACTAAATCATCCGATTTTAAGGAGAACTGGATTCCTTTTATACATATTAATGACTATGAGTTTCTAACTAATGTTACTCAAATCTAGTGGCTGACACATATAATAAAAATACTAGCAAAAAGCTCCTATAACTACTCATTTACTAAAAACAAGAAAGATTTTCTTTAGAATTTTATAATACAAGAACTTTTGTTGTCCAAAAAATTTGTTTCATTATTACATATGTCAAATTAAGTAGGAAAAGCAGAACAGAACTATTTTGAAATACTAAGCCTACTTCTCTTCAGTAGTCTTTTTCTTGGGTACTCTACGCATTGAAAAGATTCTGACAACTTAGCACTTGAAGAACATCATATAGGACATGAATTGTATCTTTAAATACTTTTTAATCAAAAAATTTAAACATGGCAATCACAAATTGGTTTAATGACAGCATGCAAATGATTTCCTATCACTGCTGTGGCTATGTGTCTGAGACCTCTGTGCTGGCACTAGAGGGTGTCAGTGCAAGAACCCCTACTGTTCTGGCACATACTTCAGCCACCATTCCTTTCTAAGCTCATTCTGTGTATCTTTACATTTCTCAAAGCCAGAATTAAACAGACACTGTACGTCAACAGGGAGATCCCGTGTGTGTGTGTGTGTGTGTGTGTGTGTGTGTGTGTGTGTGTGTACATATGTGCACATGTACACTTTTTCCAATGTTGCATATAAAAATTGCTTTGTGCAGGTCTGGAAATGAGACATGAAGAACTCAAAAGCTCTTCAGTCAAGTGACTTTATCAATCAATTGAAGAGATGTTAGTAACTAACAGTGACAGATTTGAGAATATCTTTATTTGTTGCTTCATTCACGACAGCAACCAATCCTGCATTCACTGTCCACAGCTATGAATTAATGGGTATTTTTTCATAAAAATTACTTAAGTCATGTAAAGATTAAGAAAACATAATAAATGTCCCCAAGACATTTAAAATTGACTAGTAACAAAATACACAAATTTCAAACCAATGGCTCTTTTCACTGGTGAATCAACTAATAATAAACTAAGAAAACAGGGAACTCCAGTGCACTGCTTTCTTATATTAGTATAATTTACACTGAAATATTTTACTCTAAAAATAATCAAAGCAAGATTAAAAGTCACTGTTCAAATCGGCAGCAGCCTACACACACTTGAAAGCTGGGAAATTAAACCAGCATAGGTTAGATAATGGTAATAAATTTCTGAGTCTGACACACAAAATATAGCCTCCATCTAAGTACCCCTTTCCCAGGAGCACCAGTGCTAATGTGCCATACCTTTCCCTCGGCGAGCAGGGCTGCTGATTGTGCTGGGCTTCTGACATCCCTTCGGCTATCACCATCTTGTATGGCGGTATAGCTGGCAGCTGCAGGGCCATGTGCTGAACCCTCTCCAGGAGGGCCAGGAAAGTCCTTCATAAGACTTTGGTCCACAACACCAATCGGAGCTAATCAATCAGAAGGTAAGTTGAAATACTTGTGAATACCTCGCCCTGTGAACAGTCAAACTTTAAAGAACATAACCCCTTAAACAAACAGGTCACATGTAAGTAGCTAGAAGATAGTTTGAACTTTGAAAATATCAACAGTTTTAAAAATAAATTGTTTAAAGACAATCTGGGTTTTAAAAAACTACCTATCCAGCAAATTGGATTTTTGAGCCTGTGGCTCACCCTGGAATTGACCAGTAGGAGGAGCTCTTGGCCCAACTTCAACATTCCAGCAGAGTTACAATGTAACCATAATCTATCTGGCTTGACTGATCACTCCTAAATCTATCTTTTCAAACAAATAATTAACTAATTATCAAAATAATTTGTTTCATTGGGCTTTAAGAAATTCCATGCAAATTAACCTTCATTTGTATACTAAAAGACCAGAGATTGAACAATTTACCTATCTAATATTTTCATTTTTCTGACACTTCCAAATATTTCAACCAGACTCTGGTGTCCAGTACCCTAGATGCTCCCAAAAGTTGGCCTGTGCATTGCCTTCCTATTATTCAAAGGTTTTTGTCATAGTGTTGGATCAACTCAAGAGTCTGCTGGCCTAGTGACAAGTATCTCTAACAGAAGCTCCTGAACAATGAAACTCCCCCAGGTCTTTTCCTCCTACTAAAAGTGCTTTATAGACAGACACCCTGTGGTGCTTTGCTTTTATTCCATATACCAAAATAAACTCTAGTAAACAAAAAGCCATAGAGCCTGAAGCCTTCGGAGAGAGGAATGTGTAACCCATCAGTTAAGGTACGGGTACTTTCAATCTTTGTTCAAAACATACCTAATAATCTACACCCTGCCCTGCACACTGCAATATGCTTCCTCCCCAGCCTATTTGCGTTACCAAATGATAGTCTGCTTGTACCTATTTGCTTCAGCCAGGAACCTCTAATTATAGAGCATCACCTCTTACAACCAGCAAGTCAAATGGCTATGTTTCTAAACATGTTTTTATTTGTTTGTTTGTTTGTTTTTAAGCCTCTATATATTTCTATACCACTTCACCCTTTGAGACTTTTCTAATCCACAAAAACTTACTTTTCAAGATTCGCATTAAAATGAGCTCACTCTTGCATTATACCTGCTTATTTCCCCGGGCTGGTTTTTGTTTTTGTTTTTGTTTTTTTTTAATTTTTGGTAAGATTTTACTAATTTTCTTATATAGAAGTATATAATTATACATATAATTTGACTTATTATATAATTTTAGGCACCCATTAAAAGCACAAATTACTACAAAGTGAGAAAATGTGACCTAAAGATAGTTCAAATATCCTGATGCTGAAATAGGATTCAATATAAAATTAAAATTCACAAAAACAAGCTAACAAAATGTTGACTGCACACTTTTAAACACATCCTCAGTCTAATGTGAAGAAACCAACTGGCTTACTCCCAAACCAAGGTAAAGACCACCGCAGCCACTGTCATGTAAGCCACTCTGAGCTAGTCTGCCCATTTCCTGTCTTCATCTTCCCAAATGACTCTTCAAAGCTAACACGATGCTCTTGTGCCCTCACAGAACACTAAGCCCTCAATGGTCCACACACGGCGGACCCTGCCCTGTGGCTTCCAGTGCCGGGGATGGTCCACGTTCTCTCTTCTCGTGGCTGCCTCCCTTCCATCCTTCTGGGTCCCTGAGGGTCTTCGTAAGGGAGGCTTTCCTTCCCTATGACTGTACTTAACACGGCATCCCTGTCTACTCCTTTTTACACTTCCAGGAAGGTCACTTGTCACCCCCACTTCCCAGCGGCGGGTGCTTGTTAATTCTCCACAGTGACCATGTCAGCCGCCTTGGTTCCATTTCCTAACTTCAGAGGAGGCTCACTGGTCTACAACTGCTGTTCATTGAATGGTGCCTTTTGTGCTATCACTAAACCATTCTTCTAAACTTTAAAGGGAAGATTACTTATTTAAATTCTTCAAGCCTAACTTTTAAAAGTAAATTTAAAAAATAAGGAAACACAACCTTTGTTAGCAATACTAAAGGCGTGCTGGTAAAAATGGTGAAAGTAATCCCTGTAACTGGGCTACAGAGTGCTTTGCTGGGGGAAAAGAACATAGGCCCTAACCGGCCATCCAGTCACAGGCATGGAAAGCCTCCTATTTTTCACAGCAACACAGTCAACCTTTTGATGACTTGCCCATCTGATGAATTACAGTGTCCAAAACACAAAGGGGAAATGCTGGTACCATGCTTGTTCCTTTCCCCCGTGAAAACTGTTTTCAGACACAATTTTGGAGAAGCCTCTGCAATAACTACTCAAATCAAGATGGTGGGTTTCCCAAAGATGCCCTGGCGGAACGTTCTTCATTAACTTTAATACTCACAAGATGAGAGCTATACAGCCTCACATCTTAGAGTAAAAGCTGAAGACAGTGCCCAGAAGGCAGTGGCTCCTCTTGGAGCATAACAGCGACAGCATCTCTCCAACGCAGTGGCAAGAGCAGACTTGACAGGTACTTACTCGAATGGGCATGTTTTTCAGATCTGTGCTCAGCTGCTAACTGACACTGTTAATTCACTAAACTTAAACAGTCACATCAGGAAACAGGACATCCGTTTGCTTAAAGCACATATTTTTCCAGTGGTTACTTAAAACTATATGGAAGACTCTCCAGAGTTAACAACCACATACATCAACAGCCACCAACAAACCCTGGAAAACAGCCATGTGTAACTGCACCTGTTTTGTGCATTGAGAGCATGGTCATAAAATTACAAATACATAGCTCATCTGAACTCTAACAGAAAAACACTAACATTTATAATCTCTTCCCAGACAAATAAGTATGTTGTATTTCTTTTGTTGTTGTTGTTAAGACTGTATTTAAAATCAACTCTTTGAAGCCTCTCATGGTTTCTTGTATGCTGGAAGTTTGGTAAACTTCTGAAAGCATTCCTTCAAATCCAAGAGAACTGTCTTACAATTATTTGAAATAAGATTCATATGCAGCTGCACAGTGGTGGCGCATGCCTTTAACCCCAGCACTCGGGAGGCAGAGGAAGGAGGATCTCTGTGAGTTTGAGGTCAGCCTGGTCTATAAAGCTAAGTTTCAATACAGCCAAGGCTACACAGAAAAACCCTGTCTCAAAAAACCAAAAAAAATAAAGAACCAAAAAACAACTCATATACAAACTTACCCCCCAAATCCCTTAGAATTGTTAGCAATTAATATGTAAAAGAAACTAAGACGATGGGCAGTGGTGGCACACGCCTTTAATGCCAGCACTCGGGGTGACAGAGGCTAGTGGATCTCTGTGAGTTCAAGACCAGCCTAGTCTACTAGAGCTAGTTCCAGGACAGCATCCAAAGCAACAGAGAAACTGTCTCCAAAACTAAAACAAACAAACAAAACAAAAAAATAAAAAAAGAGGAAAAGAAAAAGAAATTAAGCCACATTAGAGAGCATAATCAAATAAAATCAAGAGAAACATGTTTATCCAACAGCTTATAATCATAAATAAAAATACACACTATGGGAAAATATGTAGCAAAAGTGAAAACATGAATACAAAATTAGTTTACTCAGAGAGTAACAACATTTTCCTGATTTGGGGGTAACTGTCTAACCCTCTAGAGGATGTCTGGCAGTCTTATTAACTAGTTATCACTTTCTGACCCCAATGGACGAGAAAAGATGAATAGAATCCAAAATTATAAATGTGTTTACCTCCATCTAGGCTCCTGGAGACACGTTTACTAGAGGCACGCTCAAAGTGTGGTGCTGGCCTATCTATGAGGGTGCTTGCTTGACGGGTCTGTGCCTGGGTGCGTCCACTGTAGCGGAATTTGGACCCCAAGGTTAAGAACTTGGCCTTTGGTGGCTGCTCTGGAGACACAAGCCTACAAAGGGGGGAAAGGGGAGAGAAAGGTTCAGGTAAATAAAAAAGTATGTATTTTAAGATCTCATTTTAAATATGATTAGTCAAAACCAGTGGAAAAGCTGGACCACGGTAGTGCCCACCTTTAATCCCAGCACTCATGAGGCAGACACAGGTGGGTCTTCATGAGTTTGAGAATAGCCTGGTCTATAGAGCAAGATCCAGGACAGGCTACAAAACTTACATAAAGAAACTGTCTCAAAGTATCAAAATAATAGCAATAGCAGCAGCAACAATGATGCTACATATGCTTTAATAAAAACATCCTTCCTATCCTTCCTATCTATCTAGTTTTTTTTTTTGTTTTTTTTTTTTTGAGACAAGGTCTGACTATATAGCCCTAGCTGGCCTCAAACTCCCTGGGCAAACCAGGCTGGACTTCAATTCACCCACCTACCTGATCATCCTAAGTGCTGGATTATAGAGCAACACTATACCAGGTCCTGTGTCGTTTTATAACAGTGATGTGTTCATGGTTCTTTTTTTTCCTAACCCAACCAAAAGAGTAGCTGTTCTGAGTGTGTATCAAGAGTATTTATTTGAGTTAGTGTAAATCATTTATGTAAACACATATGTCTGAATTTGTGCTGCTAGCTTTAAGTGCCGAGTAAAAGGCCCATTACCATTAGCAATTGTTAATATTTATGCCTCTTTCTGGTAGGGGGGAAAACCCCCCATCTAACTCAAGAATCTGTTCAATGAAGTAATTCTTCCCTGAAGAACAGAACTTACACAGTAATCCACAGAGATGACTAATATTCTTATTTGCCAACATTAATTCTACTGTGTAAACCTTTGGTTCATAAAGCATGAATTCAAACAAATGCATGAATTGATCACAAATAACTTACAGATTTATGTAAGAGCATACTTTCAATAAGGAAGCCAATCTTTTTTGATACAACTGAAATTATTGCCATTGTTTAATTAGGAGTTGAAAAAAATCTTAACAAAAATATAGTCTCAGAGAGCTTATGATTTATTATTAAGACTTTCATTGACAGCTCAAGAATATGGAGATTCCAATCATTTCCTAAGGAAAAGTCATTTTACAAGATTTTTCTAAAGTCATTCCAAGTATTTCTAGATCTTCCGTGTAATTTTTTACAGTCTCTGTTTAGTGAACAATGAGTTCTAAGTCAAGGCACAGTAGATGTGATAATCATGAAAAGCAATCCTCCTTTAACTGAAAAGTCTCTAAATAGTATTCATCCATTAAAAACACTCCATCAGCACTGTATAATAAATGAACTAATACACATCATGCCTTCTTGGCCCAAACCTATTCATGTGGTCAAGTGTATACAAAGCATCCCATTTTCTTCCTATAAATTCGAGAGACACACACAACAGTATATTACGATGGTTCTGAGAACATTCACTCTGATGACTGCTTATTCACCTTGGACTATCTTCTGATGGGCTGAACATGGTAGGTTTCTTTAGCTAGCAATGCTGCAAGACTCAAACTGCTTTGCAGGAAAGCAGTCACCTACAGAAATAGGAGGGAAGGTGGCTGACAAGCTTGTCTGTGCAGTCACTGTTGGAAACATACTCTCTGGCAAATCACATTGACCTTTCTTGTCTATTAATGAAGTCCACTCTCAGACACCAGTGAAGGAAGAAGAACTTTAAAGACCACTGAGATGCAGAAGCACGTGCAGATAACTGAAAAAGCAATCCCCAAAGAAAATTCTGAAGTTACTTAGAGGATGTCTGTCTTATGGAGCTATGAGGAAAACTTAAATACTGTGTATTTTAGAGATATACCACCTTAAAATTTTAATTCATTTTCTGTTTCTTTTACAAAATAAATTTAAAACAATTCAGAAACATTTCATTCTTCAGGAGACAATGTTAAAATCTTTCAGAAGTGTTTTCCCAGCATTCCAATTACTACTTTACTTTCTGTAACACCGTAAGGACCTATGCGAGGCTTATGCACTGTGGGTGCTTGCTTGCTGCCTACTGTCACCTTTTTACACTCTGTAAAGTCCAGATAGATTCAAATGCCCGTCTTAATGGGTTTCCTGCTTTGTTTTGTTTGAGGGTTTCCCTATGTTGCCTGGACTTGCCTCAAACCATGAACTCAAGTGACAGTCAGTCTTCCTGCCCTTCCCTGTCCCCATCTACTTGGTGTCTTCCTTCCTGGTCTCACAGGGATGTAGCCTTGAGGAGTAAATTTCTCGTGGGCTCTGTGTGTTGAGATTTAACAAAGAGAAACTGTTGCAAGCCCTGTGGCTCTGGCCCATTGCTAGAGTGACTCCTGAAGTGCTGGGTGAGTAACCCACACAACAACACAGCCTGTAGAATGCACTTCTGAATGAATGTGGTTTTTCTCTGGCCCTCCGCCCAACTCAACAGGTAACTTTTCTCATTAACACAGTCTGAGAAGATATTTACTATCCATGTCCAATGAGAGGAACTCCATACACACAATCAAATTTCTTCTCCATAATTTTCTGTTAAGGTGACTATCAGCCAGTTAAGTATGTATCAGAATAATTGTTCACTGAAGCATTTTTGCATGAGATACTACACAAAAATATGTAAATTCAAAACATACAAGGAAAACATTTGAAGAGTAAGTATATAGTACAAATTAAAGGGAAAAATGGTTTTCCTTATTTAATTTCAAATGGGATGAAATCCTTTCTTATCTAATTGGTAACCTAAAGCATTAGCTTACGGGTTGTTTTCCTATGACAAAGTTTGAAGTAATTAAATAGAAATTAATATCAAAACAAAAAAGATTAAGCACTGGAAGTTTTTTCTAAGATAATTTTTTGGTACCTGAAATCAGAATATAAAATAATCTTCTAAAAATGCAGGCAAAAGCTGGACAGTGTCAGCCCATGACTTTAATCCTAGCACTCAGGAGGCAGAGGCAGGCGGACCTCTATGAATTTCAAAGCCAACTTGGTCTACAACCCTGGGAAGAAAGGAAGGAAAAGAATGAAGGAAGGGAGGGAGGGAGGGAGGGAGGGAGGGAGGGAGGGAGGGAGGAGAAAGGAAGAAAGGAATGAAGGGAGGGAGGGAGGGATAAAAATGCAGGCCAAGGCACAACATACTTTAATTTGATCACTTAATTATTTTTTTTTACTCTGATTTTATTTTACACAGCAGACTGCAATAAGAACTGTGTCTTCATAAAAATAACTATCAAAATAGTGAACTACAAGACATCATGTTAGCTTTAATAATATGAAAACTACAAAAGGAATTTTCACAGAACAATAAAAGCCTTGAGCAAAATGATCTAATTAATGGTCTGTCAAAAATGGATTCAACTTTTATACATTTGACTGTTTAAGTAGTAAAATACTGTTTTAAATTTTGTAAAATCCTATTAAAAATCAAATACCACTGATGTCTATCTATGAGAAATAGAGTGTTTTTTAAAAGCCTACATATAAATGACTAAAGTTAATCATGAGTGGCACATAGGTATCCACAGAGCTCCCTGTAATATAGCTGACAAGTCAATGTCCAGCCCTAAGGACCTAGCATTTCTCTCAGCCCTACAGAACAAAGCTGAGAGGCACGCAGAAGGCGGCTTCCTGCAGACAGGTGGGTAGCACAGCACAGTAAGCACACTCGTGGAAACTAGGGTCCATCATTACCTGGGCTTAAACCCCATCTCCACCAGATACAAAGAAGAGCCAATAGCAATTATAGCTTAAGTTGGAAAGATTAAAATAAGCCTTGTACAGCACTTAAAACAGTGCAAGCTCTCTAATGCAACTAGCACTTTCATTATCACATTCGTGTTCTGCTAACGTTATCTGATTGGTCATTTGTTTATTTGTAATAGCTTCAATCTGCAGGCCTGGCAATTTTATAAAGAAATAACTTGCATACTTCATAATAAAAAAGCAACAGTAAAATCCACCGGTCTGACTTAAATTATTCTACAGACACATTAGGATTTTCCCTTTCCACACTAAATACATTGTTTTATATAGCTCTGGAAGCGTCACATAAGACTGACCACTGTTAATGGTTAATGTTAAGCATTATCACAAGTCTTCAGGAGCAAGATGGTGTACTTTTAGGTGAGCTCTGTAGGACTAGCACATCACAGAAACCCCTGAAAGGCACATGAGAAGGAACACAGGCATCGAAGACAGTGAGCCATCGGGTCCCACCTCGGCTCAGGTGTCTGGCTGCTCCTTGCCTTTAGAGGCACCCACTCAGAGGCCCTCTGAAGTAGCCACTTCCTGCAGTATGAAGCAACCAAAACATCCAAGGAATCCCTAGCACCTGTTATTTCCAACAGCATCCTTGCTATTGGTGCCATTGTTGACAGCAAACCTGCTATAAGTTAAGACCTACATGACAGGAGATATTTAGCCATATATGAAGAAGGCCCAAGCTTCTTCAGGAAAAATCTGTTCTGGTTACCAAGAAACATTATAAAATTTTCAAGGACTTCCATGGCTAGTATAACTGAGTTAGGCAGATTCAAATATACGTTGAATTGCATGTCTCTAAAATTAGTGATTAGTCTAGAAGATGAGTATTTTGTTTCACTGTAAGAACCAGCCATTTATAATAGCTACAGTTTGTCTTCTATTTAAAGAAAAATAGTGGTAGTGTCAATGACGATGATAAACATGATTATACACCAGAAATAGCTTATGTCTGCTTCATAGGTAAGATCTCATTTAATTTTGAAAATAACCCATAAGGAAACAAAGGAACCCTTTACTGGCAGCACACTGGGATATGATGAGCGTGAGGCAGAGGCCGAATAACATATTCATTGCATAGCTAGTGTGTGCAAAAGCATTCAGTCGTAAGTCTAGAGAAAACACTTCAACCTGTGCGGCTTTATAAACCAGTGACAAAAACAGGAGATGAAAGTAATCAAAGCACTTGTGAAACACACACCTCTAAAGAAAAGCTTTAGAAGGGAGACAGAACACAAGCCACAGCTTGGGACAATGGAAACTGGGGAGTGGGGGGTATTGTTGCTCTGTTGTTTGAGACAGGGTCTCACTGACTCACTACGAAACTTTGGCTAGCTTTGAGCTCGCTATGTAGACAAGGCTAGTCTTGAACTCACAGAGACACCCTGCCTCTATTTCCTAAGTGCTGAGATTGGAAGAAGCATAGGGGCTCTTGGAGAGTTTTGTTTGGGGCTTGGATTTTTAAGGAAGGCATGGGTGTATAACTAGCCAAAGAAGTCAGAGGCAGCTGTCAGAAAGTAAATTTACCAAGCAGAATCCTTTTTTTTTTTGGGGGGGGGTGAAATAACAAAGCGAGGCAATGCTTATCCACTCCCTGGAGGTGATGAGATGAAGCACTAACACACTAGGAGGGAAAGGGGATAAATGAAACGTGAGTGCTTGAGACTCCCCCCTCCCCTGGTCCCACAGTGAATGCACTGCACCTAGAGCAATCCTGGTGGTATGGAAGGCTCTAGAAGATCATGAACACTTGAGATGACAAGGCAGGTGAAAGGCCTGGCTGTGCTACCGATTCAGTCTCACAGGACTGCTACTGTCACTGCCATGTGACAGCACAGGCGCAGAAGTGATCACCAGGGTGACATCAGACTGACCCAGCAACAGCACACTGCGAAGTCGGTATGCTAGTAGGACAACAAGGCGGGGCTCGAGGAACTTTAGATGTTCTTCATGAAACAACCAAGGGAGCAACGGCAGGGCTCAAGCTATGTGAGCAAGACGTTAAGTCCAGGAGAGCTGGTAAGAACAAAGTCTGAATTATAAGTGATGACAGAAAGGATGGCGGGGGTAGGGGGGTGGGGTCAGCATGAGGGTGGTGGGAGAAGAGACAATGACAAGCAGAGAGCAGACAGAAGCATGGCCTCAGACGACAGAAGCAACCAGCATGAAACACAGCCTCCAGGGGAGCAAGAAATATGAGGCAGGGACTGGATACACCTGCTAGACTATCCATTGCACCTGTCCTGGACAGGGTACCAATGGCAAGTCCATGAGACTGTTTAATTACCTGTAGAAAGTGTGATGCTCCACACAGACTTTCCATAGCCTTTTAGCTGCCCGATGGTTTAGCAGTTTGAATCCAATGGTGCTCTCAAACTGTTCCAGCTGGAATAAATCCATGAAACAAATCAGCCTGTTCCTTAAGCACTGGCTACATGCTACTTACTGTAAGCAGATTTAGGCATTTCTGTTAGACTAACATTTAGTCTATCTATAGTCAGTTGTGATACTGTTTCTATGAAAAGCAAGTATTAATTACCCGCATAAACTGACTACTCAGTGCCACTAAAACACATTCCATCGTGGAACTGAGTCAACAGAAAACAATGAGCTCCCACTGTGTGTGAGGGGATAGAAGTGGGGGGGGGTTCACAAAAAGATTAATTTTGTGAAACATCTTGTGGTTGTATACATTAGCAATAAGAATGCTTGTATGTAAGTTATCATCAAGAACCCTGGCTTGAATACCATAGAAGAACAAATAAGACTTTCTTTTTACAGCATTTTAATGCCAAGAATTCTTTAATCTCTCCTACTAGTAAAGGAAAGCACTGACAGTGTGTTAGCTTGGCCAAGAGTGTAAGACATTGCTTACCTCTGCTGGTCTAACTTTAATATAGAAATTACTGCGCTTATAGGAAATTTTCAGGATCTTCGGCCAAGCAAATCGATTGATTCTCAGTCTGTCTTTGTAAATGAGAAGGCCATTAGCACACACACCCAGCTTGATGTCCACTCCTTCAGAGTCCTGGCAAACATAACCCATGTAACAGTTAGAAGGACAAAAGTGAAACAAATTAAGGCAAAGCAGACCTCAAATAATTGAAAATGTCAACATGTTCATATTTAAAATCTTAGGGACAGTACCTAAGTTAATTCCAAGAGTGGAACACATTATTAAAGGATTCCTCTTCAGGAATCAGGTTGAATTTGCAAAGAACTATAGAAATAACATTTAAAGGATACAATAATAATCTGCAAACGATTCAAAGAGTTAACAGGGAAGACTGAAAAATGAGTCAGTTAGGCATGCTGAAGATACAGAAGACAGAATGTTTCCGGGGAGCAAGCCCAGCCCTCAGGAACCACCTGCTGGCCTACTGCTATGCTAGCTGACAGCTGTTCAAATTATACCTGTATTTTGCAAAACACCAATCCACAGAAAATTTCTCTTCTAAGTTGTCAACATTGAAGCCTCTAAATTCTTTCAAGCATTTTCAATAGCTTAGGTACTGACACGCAGTTCTCATTAAGCAGCCCTTTGGCTGGCAAAGGACTGAAGACAGTTTCTGAAGTTATTAATAGTTTTATTTTCCCAGAGACTTAATTTGGAATAGATGTTAATATAGAATAAGCACAAGCCCAAAAATGTACAGACAAAAAGCAGAAAGCTGACAGCTAAAGTATGTTTACAAAAGAAAGGAACAAGCTCCCCTCATGGTGCTGAAGATAAGAGCTACACAATAGTCAAAGCACACAAGCAGTCACCCTGCAGGGGGAAGATGATCTCAGTCAAGAGAGACAAACTCATCACTACTACTCGGACTTGTACACAGTGTAAGAAATTATTAACAACATGGGAAAAATTTTCACATGCACAAAGCAAAGACAAACAACACATAAGTTTAAGTCCCAATTCAGTAACAGGATAATGTTTTGATAGTACCCTTACTAAGAATAATCTAATTTATAGTTTTTTTTCACACACACACATATACACACATATGTATATATACACATACATATGCATATGTATGTATGTATGTATATATATATTTCAATATCCAATGTGATATCTAAGTATTTCAAATAGAAATACACAAATAAAAGTAAATTACACCACACTGAGTAGTTTTTGAAACACTGGGCTGCCAAGATGGCTTAGCCAATAAAACACTTGCTACAAATGCCTGATGACCAGAGTTTAAGCCCCAGAACCAATGTAAAGGTAGACAGAGAGAACCAGCTCCACAAAGTGGTGTCTGACCTCCACATGCACCATAGAGTGTGTACCACAGAGTGCACCACAGCACTGGCCCGCCCACTTGCATATCAAATACACAACACTAAAAAAATGAAAAAACTTAAAATAGCCAATACTCAATTCTCTGATACCCTGGCAGTCTCAGCTCTCTCTAGGAACAGCAGATGAAGCTGGGTGAGTTAGGCACAGGTGCCCAAACCAGTTTGCACCAAATTCAAAGTGTGTGTTTGTCAAAAGCATCGATAGCCCTGGCCAAAGGAAAAGGGAAAAGATGTAGAAAATGGCATGTTCTCACTATGGCTGAGGAGGCGGCATTCAGTGTAAACACTGACAAGGCCAGCACCATTCAGTCTGAAGCAATCTTTAGACAGGACAAAGGAGTTTAGTTTTAGTTTACTTAAAAAAAAGAAATCCCACCTGTATTCAAGCAAATTGGTGGAGGTTTGGCTGGCTCACATAATTGTTTTAAACTGATCAGTGTGTTTGTGAGAAGAGAGTTACTGGTAAAAGTGAAAGGACAAAAAGCATTTCTAAATCTCCCATATCTGAGCTATGCCATCAGCAATAACAAAAAAAAATAGCTGACTACAAAAATCAGCCTGTGATCTGCCCTTCAGGAAAGCTGCCCAGAGTGGATGGCCTGCTGAGTGGTTTGAGATGCTGAAGAGCTCTAGCCCAAGATCAAGGAGAGGGAGGGAAGGAGGTCAGGGGTTGAGGACACAGGCTCCCTCCCTGTGTGGTCCCATCATCAGTGGCTCCTCTGAAAACAACCCTCTCTAGACCAGCCCTCTGCCTAGGTTGTGGCAGCAGCTCTGCCTTCTACCTTTCAGAACCAGAGGGTGCAGGAGAGCCACTGACACTATCTCAGAGTACCTGCTACTCAGTGATCCCATGCCCCTTTGCCAAGACTGTCAACACTTTTGAATTTGTCCTAACTTGAGTGTACTATCTTAATGTTTCAAAAAGTAGAAGAATGTGAGTTCAAGGCAATGAATACTATTTTATGAAAATAAATTTTACAGGGTAAGTTCTTCAAAACTGCTATGGGACTTCTTTCCCATGAGCCACAAATACACTGATTATCAACTCGTTCTAGTATGATTAATAGGATGAATAACGTGGCACTGGGTGTTTTTAGGGTTCTATTCCTAACTATACAGCAAAATCTGACATCACATTCACAATCAAGCATACCTTTTAACAGTCCAGTGTATTAAGAGAAAAGAAATCCTGACACCTTGCAGTAAGTTGTTCCCTAAGAGCTGGATTTACTTACTTATTCACAAAGTTTGGAGACAGAAGAGCTGCATGCATTGAAGGCTGCATCCAGCAAAGGCTGCAGATGTAACTCACTGGTAGAGTATTTGCCCAGCATGGCGGGGCCATGGGTTCAATCCTTACTCCTCCCACCCTCTCCAGAAAATTCTATGTAGCAAAATTAACAGAAATGAAAGAAGCCAAGATGGCAGAGCCTCTTTGGTTTTAGACCTCTCTCAGCATTTTCTTCCTTCACTAACCAAAAAACAGGAACTGGGGGGTGGGGGTGGGGGGGAGAAACACTCCAGCATCAGACAGATCACATTTGCTACCAAGTAACTGAGTATTAGGCAGAGACAAGTTGGCCAGCAATAGATGACATCAGACAAGTCCTTCTCTTTACTACTCCATGTATTTATGAAATAAACACATGCAAATTTCAAAAAGATAGTGTGTGTGGAAGTATTTTTTAAAGCTTAAAAGTCCTCTATCATCCAGCAGTTTAAATATGATGTTCCCAGAGACTATTCACTGATCTGAAAGAGGGGCGGGTTGCAAATGTAAATAAAACTGCAAAACAACAACTACTAAAGTGAGACATGGTGGCACACACCTTTAATCCCAGCCACTTGAGAAGCAGAGGCAGGTAGATCTCTGTCCAGCCTGTTTTATATAGCAAGTTCAAGCCTACCAGTGCTACACATTGAGACCTGCTTCAAAATAAAACTCACAAAATGACACTCTGAACAGATCTCATTTAAAGAAGCCTAAGATCACCAGATGGTGGCAACACACGCCTTTAATGCCAACACTCAAGAGGCAGAGGCAGGTGGATTTCTGTGAGTTCCAGACCAGCCTGTCTACAGAGCTAGTTCCTGAACAGCAAAGAAACCCTGTCTTGAAAAACTGGAGAGAGGGGAGAGAGAGCGGGAAAGAGAGGAAAGAGGAGAGGGTAGAAGAAAGGAGAAAAGAGAGGGAGAGAGAAATGCATAAAAGAAAAATAATCTGCCTCTTTAGCTCAGTGGTGTTCAAACTTCCTAAGGCTGCAATCCTATAATACTATTCTTCATGTCTTGACCCCGACCAAGAAACTATTTTAGTTGCTACTTCGTAACTATAATGTTGCTACTATTATGAATTGCAATTGGTCTTTGGGACCCCCTTAAAAGAGTTGTTTGACCACACACACACACAGATACACAGACACAGACACACAGACACACAGACACACTCACACCCATCCAAAGGGGCAGAGAACCACTGGTCTGCTCAAGCAAAAGCTGGAACACGGCCTGAACCACAAGTAAAGGCTACCAAAGGCAGTTTTGTGGCAAGAGCTCTCAAAGAAGCATTAGTTAAAACACTGACAAAAGCAGGAAAAAGCAGGGAGAGAACAATTCCCATACCCGGGAATTTTAAAAGTAGTCACCAACAGATATTAAAGACCTTCTCAAGTGGAGACAAGCAGCCTTTTCCAAAATGAAACAGGCTCTGTCAAACTGGAGATTTCTAGCATTTCAGTCACCGAGCTGAGACAGCGCTATTCCCACTGAATTTACAATACCTTGGCATGATGCAGATCAACACCGTACATGGAAAGCCTCTTTGCATTTTCTAAGAACTGAGAATCGGCTTGTGCTGGAGATAAGCCCCTGAGAATCAAAAGAAACTGTTACCCAACGGGAGACACAGACATGTTTAAAACAGATGACTGGAGAGTTGGGGGCCTAGGGAGTAACTCAGCGAGTAAGAGACAAGCCGCAGCCCACCTCCAGCACTTCCATTAGGGTCATTTAATCTCCCTTTCCATTATTCTCACTGGGGAAAAAGCCTGGGCAGCAACAGGAGCAACATAAGCGAACAAGCCTCCGACCCAACGGTCTTCATTTCCAACACTGCATTTCATACCCAGCAATTCAAATCTCAGTGACAGAATAAATGTCTGTTGAGCAGAATTTAAATACAGAAATAAAAGCCAAATACTGACCTTTTTAACTTTCTAAAATAAAAGTCTATGTATAAGGCCTCTCGAGCATTTTAAATCTCTAAAAGTTAGTCAAATGATTTTAGTCAGTATTTCATAAAATTATGGCTTGAAAATATAAAACATTTTGTATCTTAAAGGGATTTTAAAAACTCATGTAAAACTCCACTTTGACAGAAATATGAAAGTATTTGAGGTATACGTGGCAATCAAGTTACTTAAGCAATCCTCACCTTAATAAGAGACGTTTCTGTGGCTTTTAGGAACAGCTGCACATTTAAGCTATCCCATACCCATCACCATCTATACTTCTAATTCAAACCCAGATGCTCCAATACCTCCCCAGCTTTTTAAAAAAATAACACTTTCATTCTTGGAAAACCTCAGCCATATATACAGTGTGTTTTGGTATCACTGACCGCCACTCCTTCCTGGCTTTCTTATAAACTACAGTAATAAAGATACTAAGAAACAGAAGAAGTGGGAAGCAAGTGCCAATCCAGCATATCCACAAGTCTCCTAACACGGGATGGGACAGAGAAGGAAGTGTCATATGGGAATATACATTACTCTGATAAGAGAGTTTAGCTTCAAGAACACAATCCCCAATATCAGTAAGAACACAGAAGGTCACATCTCAAGAGCTGGAGATTGGCAGTTGTCTCCGTCAGTGCTGGACAAGATCCCGAAGGAGAAAGGAGAAGCTTGAACCTTGCTCTCAAATATGGAGCACTGTGACAAACCCTGTGTGCCTGTCACAGCAAATCAACAGACCTGTGAGTTTTATGCAGCTCTGCCACCTTTTCTTCCAGCTCCTTGGTCTGGGCCGGGGCAAACTGGAAGTCACTAAGATTAATGCTGTCATACTCTTCCAGGTCATAATCTCCATGCTCAGCCTGCAATGTGTAGGACCCCAAGAGGGCATGAGTCACGAAGGAACAGGGCAGGCGGCCAGAGAAGATGTCCTGCCGCAGCTGAAGGCACAAGAAGTATCTGTGACGAACAGGGAGAGGAAAGTGTGAAGAAACACCAGTTAACACCGCAACCCCCTCAATTCCTTAACGTGTAGCATTCCATTGCTAACATGCATGGTGGAACTGTTTATATTCACAGCAAAAATCATCTTTCCATAACATGAAGTTCTTCTCTGCTCCCCGAGCTTCTACCCTTGTGGCTTATTATAAAAAGTAAGTCTAAAATTTAATTCATTTGTTGCTATTTTTCAAGATAAGGTTTCTCTGTGTAGCCCTGGCTGTCCTACAACTCACTCCGTAGGCCAGACTGGTCTCTAACTCAGAGAGACCCACCTGTTTCTAACTCCCAAGTGGCAGGATGAAAGGAGCATAGACATCTTGATAGCAATCAAGAATAATCCTAAGGAAAAATTGGTAGTCATTCATTCTTGCTCATCTCTATGGTTTTCATACTAATTTCTTCTTTTCATGAAATGCCTTTAAGGACACTCATACTAAATCTATGGTGAAGCCCTTGCTTGTCCACTGTCTTGTATGGAGATAGCTAGCTCAGTTTCAAAGACCCAGCAAGCACGTGAAGTGAAGAGAGCTGATCTGTAGTCCTAAGCAAGTGAATGTACCGGCCTGAGGCTACTGTGCTGCCTGAGCAATGACAAGTCTTTGAAGGTGTGAGTAAAAGTTAGGTGCATAAATAAACACCTGGCAGGAAGCCTGGGAATCCTAAATGGTAGATATAACAAGAGCTACCTGCAGTCAGTGAGTCAACTGTCTCACTACACCATTCTATGACCTTGAAATAAACTGTGGCATCTCATTTAAAAAGGTCTTTTCAGGGTTGTCGTCTCTAGTAACTGCTGACCACTTTCTCAGTGTGGACGCCTGGTCTTTCCCGTGGCTGTAAGGCCCAATTTTCTCCCTTTCCTTGCTCTCTACCCCACAGGTGAGGAAAACACCGCCTCCAGGCCAGCCTCAAGGCCATGAGTCATACAGAGCAGTCTGGTTCCCACACCAGATTTCAGTTCAATTTAGTTATACCCGACTTTCCATGGGGTCTATCCCCCAATGACAGGAACTCTAGGATCATCACAGTCACACATTTACAAAGAATTCATGCAACCACTGGCAACTGCTTTACAATTTTCTAGGTAAATGAGTCTTCTCGTTGATGCTGTATTTTCATGCATTTCAGAAGTTCTCTTTTTAAGGAGGTTTGTGTTCCCTTGACCTCTAGAACCACACAAACGTCAGTGAACTCTCTAGAAGATGGAATTTCCAGGCTGTCCCCTAACTCCCACCAGTGGTTGTGCTAGCCCCCCCCCTTACAGCACTGACAGTCACAGCACTTGCTGCCCGCCCCTCCTGCTGTCCCTCTACCCTGCATGCTATGCTAGCCCTCCCACCTGCAGAGCCAAGTCCTAAAGCTTCCCAACACAAACTGGCAAGAGCTTTCCGAATGCCCCAGCTCTATTTTCTTCACATGGTATGAGACTTCATTCTCAATACTGTTCCCAGCCTCTTCAAAAGACCTTCTAAATGTCAACTCACAGTGAAGATTTCAATCGGGATATCTATAGATCTCAAGTGGGTGGCTAATCATGCTACACACAAGTCTTTAATAGCAAAGCAGACCCTAACATTCTTCCCTCCACAGAATGGGAAACTTTTCAAGCACTACTCTACTTATATGGAAAATTAAGCATATGCCTGTGTAGTAAAGCTGTAATCATCAGAGAATTATCTTTTCCCAGATTACTGCAAGGAAGAGCATGTATGACAGAAGGCATTGCATCACAAATCCATTATAGTTATGGCTAAAAGGCACTCTTGCAGAGAAACTCTATCCCCTACATGCCAACACACCAGAGATTAGAGCCTAAGCAACTCACTGTTTATTTATTGAACCATTTATTTATTACAACCACTATTTATTTTTTACTAGTTGGAGCTAAGTGAATTGAGGCATGATTAAGATATGAGAAGTAATTAATTAGCACAGTGGTGTGTTGGTATTCAGCAACAGGTGGCAAGGTAAAAATAAACAAACACCTGCCATTTTTCCAATCTTGGCAATAAATGTCTAATATGATACCTATACAATGAAACTAACACAGGCAAAGCTGCCAGCAATATTTTCTTAGTGCTTTATGACTTAAATATAATAGGAAAAACCAAAAACAATACAAAAAAATAAGTTTTAAAACTGGCAATGCTTCAGCTATTTGGAACAAGATCCATTGTGAAATAAACATCTAAGTTTCTGTTGTTTTGTTTTGTTTTGTTTTCAAAGCTGCTGTGAGGCCAGTGTGATGGCTCAGTAGCTACAGGCACTCGAAGACCAAAGACACCTGACCTGAGTTCAATCCCCAGGACCCCTATCAAGGTGGGAGAAGAGAACAGACTCCACAATGTTATCTTCTTACTTCACAAAGTGCATGTGTACCCTGGCATGCACTCCCAAGTGCACAATAAGCAAGCAAGGAAACAAATATACATATAACTGCTTTGAGGGGAAGCACATGGTCTAGCTGTTAAGAGCATTTAGGGATCTTACAGGGAGCCCAGGTTGGCGTCTGAACACCCATGCACTGGCTCAGAATGACCTTAACTCACCTCCCTCATCTGCCCTGTGTGTCCTAGGCATGCATAAGATGCACATACAGATATGCAGGCAAAAATTTATACCATACATTTTTCATTGCATTTTATTTTCAGTCCTAAAGTTATAACCATACTCAAATAAATAGTCACAAGCAAAGGTTCATTTTAAAATATTAATGCAAGGTACCTGGTGATATCTTCGGTCAACTGAGAAGGATCCGGAGGATAAAACTTCACATTAAAAGCGAATAGCCAAGGAAGATCTGTAATTATAAAACCTCGATTATTTAACAATAACAGTTTATTTTGAGCAATTTAGTGTCACCTAGAAATTAACATAAGTAAGCCACTAGAGAATAGGTTTACTTTTTATAAATAAATATTTTATATGGTGGTTTATTATACAATAAATTGAATGATCTCCATTCCATAATTCCGAGATGAACTTGTTTCACCCATGGGATTTCTAGCTGCTAGTCACTGTTCCTTTAAATTAAAAGAAAAAAAAAAATAACCTTGGGATTTCCACATTGTTGGCAAAACATGAAAATGATCAAATGGTCACAGCAGATATTCAGGAAATGTCTGTCAGCATAATGAAATCATTCAAAAAATATTTTGATGATGGGAAAGTAGGAATAGGGAAATACCCTGACATATTTTAAGATAAAAGTTTCTCAGGATTTAGAATGTAGACCTATAGGACCACTCCATGTCAAACTTCGCACACATCCTAATTGTGGGGGGGGGGGTCCAAGACCACCAATCCATAACCAAGTAAAGTCACAGCAAGACTATCTTTTCCCGATAACCTATGTTTCCAGGGGTAAAACAGTAGCACAGAGCTACCAAGGTATGGCCATATGCTTATATTTTTATTAGAACTTCTATATTTTAGAATGTATTTTTCCAAAAACCCAAGAATGCTAAATAAACATTTATAATGAACAAAAATTGTATGGTTTATCTATGGTACAGAAGATACATGAAATATATGTATACATCATGGAATGGCTGAAAGAAATAAGTTAACAAAAAATACCTCACATACTTATTTTTGTGGTGAGTACACTTAAAATCTACTAGTAGTTTTTAATTTAATTGTTATCTCTGATTTTACCTGGCTACATAAAAAAAAAAAAAAAAAAAAAAAAAAGCAGTTCAGCCAATTGTGGATTATTTAAAAAACAACCACAGGTAGGTTTTAGACATACAGCCTAATAGGTATACTACTGAGAAAACCAAAATTTAAGGTAAACTGTAAGTGGGAACCATTAGGTAACTCAGACAATCTGTTTTCTAACTGCCTAGCAATAGGACAAACAAAATGAGACATTCTTTATCTACTGCAACAGGAAACTACACTTTCTAAGCTGCATTCCATCATTCCATGAGGAGACAGTGCTGGATATCATTTAAAGAATTCCATTGGTTTAGAAAAACCACTCTGAATTGCTACTGCAATTCCTTTGCCAAACTACGAGGGCAAATGTCCCAAAATAACTAAAAAAACACTTCAAAAATAACCAAGACATAAGAACGTGATTCATCATCAACGGGAGTCTTGCTTTCCAAGTTTTTCAAACACTTTTACTTGCACAGTTTCCTGACAAGTTTTCAAACTTTCTTTTTAAGCTTTCTTCTGAAGGGCAATTTCCAACAGGAAGTATCTGGAAACTCTGAATAAGTGGCATAAAGCAAACTCAGGAAAGAACTCTACGGGCCATCAATCACATTTTGGACAAGTGCCCTGTTCTTTCTTTTTGGGTCACCTGGCAGATCTAGGTTCAGAGAAAGTATAAGCATCCTATCTTTATGAGACACACCCTTCAGAGAGTGTGTTATCGGTTACAGAAGGGACAAAGGAAGAATGTCTGTGACCATTTCTTCAGCAATGCCAGCATAAAGCAGCTCTGCCTTCCCACTGCTTCCTCTCTGCTTTCCCATTGTGATGAAACAGCAAATAATAAAAGAGAAGGAGGGGGAAGGCAGCGGATGCTGGATGTCAGAGTAGTTCAAGAGAGGATGGTCAATCATTCCAGAATGCATGGCATTATTCTAGCTACACACTCAAAGTCCCAAATTCTAGAATGTGCCTCAGTCCTAGACAAGGCAGAAAGACTGGCCAATAAGAAGTTCTTAAAAGGTAAATCAAGTGAATCTACAAAAAGAGGCTATGAAAACAACAGATAAGCCCAAATACAGACCAGAAAATCAGGCATGATTATAAGATTCCCATAATCCCAACGCTCAGCATTATGAATTCATAGTCAGCACAAGCGATAGAGAAATCCTGCCCATAAATAAATAAATATATAGAAGGGGGAAATGATAGTAAGACTAAGCTTTGTTATTAAGGAGACAGAAAACTAATATAAAAGAGTGGATAGTAAAATGGGAGACAGAAGATAGAAAGCACAAACAAAATTGTTTCACTGTTTTGACAGTAATAATAAAGAAATAGAAAGTGTAGAAATGTTATCAATAATACAGGGAACATCTCGGGGGATGGCTTGTCCTGGTTTAGAAGGGCTGTGAGGGACTTGTCTACTGTTCAGATTTTCCCGCTGGTCCAAGTGCTCCAGGCTGCCCTTGATCCCTACCTGGTACCTGTTTCAGGTACTCAAATACTCTGAAGGAAGAACCGAATCCCCCATCAGAGACTTCTCAGCAATTCCAACATATTTTGGCACTTGTACCCCAGGGAAGGCAATGTGCAGAGGCACATCTACACAGGGACTGAGGATGGATAAGCAGGAAGCATGAGGTCACCTGGAAATTACTACAATGAAAATGAATGGTAAAAATGCTCAGGAACGACCAACACTAACTGCAAACCCAGAGTCAAAGGCAAGTAAAGCAAGCTGGAACTTTGGAATGACCAACAGAGAAGAGAGGCAGCTCTGGAAAAAATAGACCAGCTCAGCGTTGATCCTGAAGCGTTCACTCCAGTAGATATGAACAATGTGCTTATGTGCCTCTAGGACTTGGGATATGCTTAACAATTACAATTTACAGATGCAAACTAAAATGTGTGTACACTTGTATTAGATCTACACAGAGCAAACGGTCTCAAACACGAAGTGCCATCTGAGGGTGAGGGGACGGTGCAGTCAGTAAAGCCTGCTGAACAAGCATGAAGACTGAACTCAGTCTCCTGCATCCGGGTGAGAACAGGGCACAGCAGGGGCATGCATGTGAACCCCAGCCTGGGGAGCGGAGCACTGGATGCCAGGCAGAAGGGTAAATTCAACGGCTTGACAATGTAGTCAAACTGATGGGCTCCAGGTCCAGTGAGAAATGTTATCTCAAAAAGCAAGGTGGAAAGTAATCAAAAGAAAGGCACGAAAAGCAGACGTCTGTCATGCGCATGAGTGCATACACACACACACACACACACACACACACACACACACACACACACACACACACTCAGATACATACACATAAATTTCACCCCAAAAAGTCCAATGTATTTTTTAAAAGTCAGGCTGTTACTTCATACCAGTAGATTTCACAAACATGTAAGAATAAGCCTATAGCGTTTGGAAAGGGGAGAGTCTCTAAGCCATCTATAGTCACGATACTTTCAGTTTTTTGTTTTTCTGAGGTAGGATTGCACTGTTCAGCCTACAATGGCCTGGTACCCATGACCCCTTGCCTCAGCCTCCAGAATGTCAGGATTGCAAGCAGCTGGTACCATACCCAGCTAAACAGCCACAATTCTACAAGCATCTTAAGGTAGCATTGACTTCAACATGCAAAAGAGAACCATCACCATATTCTCTGCTATTACTATAGTATTTGTCCCTATAGGTTTTCATTAAAGACAGACATATTACAGATTTGAGTACGGTTCTTTAAATACTCACTTCTCAGCTGTCTCTTAACTTCTTTTGCGGGATCTAGCCAGTTCTGTGGAAAGGAAGAAAAATTAGTTAACCATAAAAAATACCCCCAAAATCAAATGAAAGGATTTACAGGTCATAACTCACATCTCATAAAGTACATTTTAAGTAGCTTTCGCCTATTAGCATTCTATTGGGATGGTTGTGGGGAGAGAGAAGAAGAGATGAAGAAAGAGAGATACATAGGCAAAGAAAGAGAATACAAAATTTCTTTAAGGTGAAATTTCATGAATTTCATTCCCTTGGAAGTTAATCCAAGTATTTAATGATAAGGTGTAATTTCACTATATATAATCTTTAGTACATAGCTGTTCACAAATCATCCCTCAGACATTGAGGTAATTAGCTGTTCACAGTCCACTCTTACTTAGAAGGATAAAATGTGAACTGGAAACTGCTGCCTCAGAGTATACACGGCCTGAGACAATAATTTCAACCTCCAGAGCCAATGTCGTCACATCCCTCAGCCTCCTCAGTCTCCTGGCACAATAGCTCTTCCATGCTAGGAAGAGAGAACAACAGGGTGCAGACAATATTGTCCTTTCTGGCCTTAACATCCTTTTTTCCTTCCTTCCTTCCTTCCTTTCTTCCTTTCTCATTTGAAGCTAGAAAACACAATTCTAAGTAAGGAACATCCTTCCATTTGCCTCTCATTTATACTTTTTGAGAAAGCTAATATACAAACCAAATTTTAATTGGGAGTTTAAAACAAAAACAAAACAAACAAACAAACAAACAAAAAAACCCACCAACTTTGAACCACTTAAGGATACTAAATAGTTCAAAGTGTAAAATAACCAGTTCCCAATTTTTAACAAATTTGTACTGTATTTTTCTAACCCTACTATTAAGCCATAAGAAATCCATTCACCTTCCTAATTCAGAACACACACGTTTATTCTGATACAACACAGACTCAGACAAGTGACCACAGAAAGAAAGTCTGCTTTTCACAGGTGTCCCAAGCAATGCATGATAACACGATTATCAAACACAATTTTATTCCCATATGGCAACAATAAAATAGTTGTTGTTACATAGGAAATAATGATGTCAATCTATGGAAATGATTCAACAGACCATGACACACTAGTAAAAAGTACTAACAACAGCATCCTTTCAAAGTAGCCCTCGGATTTTACTATACTATTCACAGCCTGAACTCTGGAAGCAAGGATCCAAGGTATATGTTCCTCTGTCCTAACACTAGTCATATTCAAAGCTTTCATTAAAGAGCCACCATAGCATGGTCCAGTTTCATTGTTACTGGTATCCCAGCTGCATGGTGCATAGAGGAGCCAGTGGGACCCTGTAATGGTACCTCTAGTGCCATGTTAGGAAGCAGCTCTATTTTTTCCACTTAGAAAAGAGTACAGCATTCAGCTTCCTTACCCTGCAGCTGCTGTCCTACACACAGTTGGCTCACAAATGCCAACTAAGTCAAGTGTACAAGACCAAGAAAAACACATCATTGAGCTTCTAACCCAGGCTGGACTAAGGCTGGGGAGAGAAGGAAGGTTATAAATGTGTGGCCCTGAAAACAAGGAAGTAACAATCACACAAAGAAAAATGGCATCAGAGACCACTAGAGCAAATGCCAATGACAAGATCCTTTATATCACCAACACAGAAAGACAGTAAGGGAACATTGCTGGTCTCAGGGACAGACCTCCCAAACCATTTCCTCGAGGATAAGCTCACATAGATGTCTGCTAAGGAGAAACAAAAGGTGCCTGTGCTCCAGGAAAGAAGGATGGAAAGCAATGTCATCTTCTGTAACCCACAGACTAACCCCCAGGTCCAAGCTATCACACCCTCCATCCTTCTCTGAAACACTAATCCCTCCAAATTGCTTCATTACAATGAGCAGAGGGAGGAGTTTACAGATCTAGACATTCATGAGTGACAAGATGACAGGCCAAATTGAGACTCTCACCCTTAGGCCACTTCCCACAACACTGACTGTCAAGGCTTCTTATGCCAGATCTGTTCTGGATTGCTTTTCACTTGCTATGTTAGAAGCACGGACAAAAGCAACTTAGGGGAGGCAAGTGTTTACACTGCTTACACTTACAACTCATAACCCACCATTGAGGGAGTCAGTGCAGCAACTCAAGCAAGACCCAAAGCAGAGACCATGGAGCAATTCTGCATATGGCTTGCTCTCTGGCTCTCTGCTCTCTCTGGCTCATCCTCGGCTAGCTTTCTTAAGTAGCTCACAGCTTCTCTCCTACAGATGGTGCTGCCCATAGTGAGTGAGTCCGGCCTTCCCACATCTACCATCAAACAAGACTAAAACACAAGACTAATGGCCATGGACCATTTAGATCCTAGCAGTTCAACTGAGGCTCCCTCTTCTTAAGTGACTCTAGGATGTGTCAGGTTGGCAATAAAAACTACCCAGCACAAGATCTTTACCCAGAGACCACAGAGCTGTTTCCACCATAGGTCAAAGCAGCAGAAATTCCCTTTCCTAACCACACTGACTTCCACTCTGGGAGCTCCATTCCTCCCAAGGAGTCAGGAAGTCTTGCCCACTCTCTGAGCCTACAGTTGTGCATAGGCATGGACAGACTACATAATTCACATTCTCTAGGTTACTTGGCATTTTAGGGCACTTAATGTTAAGTATTAAAAATCAATACCTGTATATTGTTATCTGTCCATTTCCGCTTCCTTCCTCTCCGTGATGTAGTCATCTTAAATGATTACACATGATTTTATTAAATTTATTTTTACCTTTGAGTACTTAGATTATGGTTGGTATATGATTTCTTGTCTAGTATCATAAATTCTCAAGCAAAAACTAAAACTATTTTAGTACAATATCACAATGAAATCTAAGTATTTCTCTAGATTGCTACCACACATAAACAATCATAAACTACTTTTGCTATTGTGTTTTGATTCTGAAGATAAGTCTTTGAATTCCCAACCCTCCTATTTCACTTCCCCAAGTGCTGGGGAATTACATGTGTGCATAACCATACTTATTAAACAAAAAATAAAATAAAATAATAACAACCAACTTCTCTGGGTGACACTTAAGGAAAAAAATGAATGATGCATAAGATGCACCAAAACATGGAAAGTAGCATCAGTGAATAAAAGAGATGATAAGATTAAAGATGGTGGCAAGTAGACACATTTAAGTACATAAGATAAGCATAAGCATGCACACCATCCATCCCCTCAGGAAACATTAGTATGTATGCTTTCTATGTGAAAGAATTGGCTCACATAACCACAAATACAGACTGGGCTTAGAAATATGTGGAGTCAAACTTCATTGACCACAAATTCTGTGTCTTAGAAACATTTTGTATCCCCATTAAGCCTTGCTTTCTTCAACAACAAACAGAAATCACAACATCTACCTGACTGAAACAAAAACCTACTATTTTATAGACTCACATTACTCTCCAGGCTGAATCTCAGGATTTCAGAATTTTTCAAACAAATCCACCTTGTATAGCAAATTCTTAAATCTCCATTCTTCTACAATAATAAATGGTGCTGAAGGAGATCCTTTTACTATATATTTTAAGCATATCAGGTCCAACATTAGTCTATGGAAATGCTGATATTAAAAGGAAAAGTTACAGGCTTTCCATGTCACAGTGAAACCTACTATACATCTGAAGAATGAGGATTATAAAGTTTAAATGAAATGAATATAGACTCTTGCTTAGTTTGTAAGTGCAGAGTTTACCATGAGCTTTAAGTTCTGCTCCTGGGGAGATATACTCTGGCTATTAGACAACTGTTTTAATATGCAAAAAGTAAGCTTCGCTATCAACTAGACTTCTAACAAGCACTCCTTGCAATAAAGTGACTTATATAATGCCTGGGCCAACTGTCAAACTCTAATATAAACAACAAAAATTTAAGACTATTCTTCTCTTTAAGGAAAGTTCAGTATCCTTAATGATAAATTCACTTAGACATAAATATCAAAACTGCACAGACTTGTAATTCTGTATAAAAGAATAACAAGCTGCCTGATTCTATATACTTTTAACATTTTCTATAGCAAAGTTTATGAGACTTTTCAACAGACACTGAAAAGTTTGAACACTAGCCATGTCACATTTTATTAATCAAATGAGCTGAAAGATTTCCAACTCAGGATCACAACTGAGAGATACAAAATTACACTAAAACCAAAGGCATTTTAGAGTTCCCTCGTGACAAATTGTTATATAAAATATTTATAGCTTTGCCCGACTTCCACTTCACAAAAGGCTATAGTACATACCTGAAACATCTCTTAAAACACATAATATTTATCAAAAGAAAGAAAGAGAGCTGGAAGTCCAGCAAAGTGGCTCAACATGGGCTCGGTTGGCACACACACAAAACAAAGAAAGACACCCCAATCTCCTACAATGGAAACCTCAAGAACTTCAGAGTAGGACCACTGAAGCTAAATTGATATGACAATAATAATTTCTGCAGCAAAAAAATAAAAAAGAGGGACTATACACACTTATCCTGGGAAGAAGGAAAGTTCACCTAAATGAATTTGAGTACTGGATTTTGCCTATACATATTTATTATACATAAACAGTAAGGTATCTAAAAAGCTATGCAATAGGAACTTTATAGTCACATAAGTAATTTAATATACTCAACTATATTTGAGCATTCATTTCCTGAGAAGTGAGTGCCTCATGAAGGAGACCTCTCTGTATGCTCTTAAAACTGTCATATTACAGAAGTGTTCATCTAATTTTGCATTTCCATCTGAGATGTCACAGGAAAACACTAACCAAAGTTAAATGAGGACTGTTGAACCCCCTCAGCACTGGCATCTTTCTCTCACTGAGAACACCTCAGTAAGCATCACATTGTAGCCGCACATATTCTTGGAGGGAAGAGACCCAACTGTCTACCTCTGAGGTCTATTCCCAGCCCCTTCTTATCTTATTATCTGCAGTAACAATGACCCTCCCAAGTTTGGCCATGCCCTTTCAAAGCCAAATGTTGGATCATCACAAAACTCTCTACCTCACTAGACTTCATCATTCTACTTTCAGATACAGAATAATGAATAGAAAAAAAAACAGCACACAAAAAAGGTTTGGGCCACATATGTTGCTAAAAGCAAAGTGTTAACTCACATCCCTTGAACTTTGAGGATGGTAGAAGGCACACAATCACAACCCCCTCCCACAGCCCCTGGGCGGGGGCTGTCACAGTAGGATATTTGGGTAGCTCTTTAGAAAAGGCAGGTATTCAAGAAATGAGCGAAAGAAACTGCCAATCAACTTGGCATATACGTATGAGCAGACAGACATGCCTTGCTTGGGAAGATGGACACACAAGGCTCACTTGGGAAGCGGATTCTGGCAGGCACTGAAATCAACTGCTATGAGCCAGTGCTGAGAAGAGAAGTTCAAGCAGACTGCAGGGAATTAAACTGTAGACATTCAGTGTTTTTAACTAAGGGAAATCTCAGACACCTGGCTATTCACAGACTTAAGGAGAAACAAGAGCCCAGAACTACTCTTCAGGGATAGGTGCCACTTAAGCGGAAGATAAAGTTTGCTTCTAGATCAGAAGTATAGACAGCTGAGTAAACAGAACAAAGGTTCAAGTGTAAGACATGGACTAGACATCTGTATTAGAAGTTTAAATTAAAAAAAAAAAAAAGTAAATCCTACTGTCTAAATACTATCTTATTCAAAAGGAATGTTTCAGAAATTAGTTTCTAATGTTGTTTATCTTGCTTGTACTAACAAAGCATTTACAACTTACTAAATTGCCTTTATATTTTACAAAAATTAAACATTCTTATGAATCTACCAATAGACAATCTCAGAAAAAGATACAAGTGCCAAGTTCCCAGCACTTCCTCGTTTGGAGCTTTGAAGAGCAACAGACAAGCACTTGACTGGAACCATTACCTAGACCAACTTGTAATTTACTGCCTTATAAGGCGCCGCGTTTATTTAGTGAAGTGTGTTATTACTTCTTACAAACAGCTCTAATAAAAATGCATACTATTCAACAATCAGGCATGCAATTTGTCTTTAGTCTAAAGGTAAAATTAAACCACAAATTACATATCAGAGATTTAAAGCTGAGCAAGTTGAGAAAATTTAATTTGCATATAATTATCATGCACAAAACTAAAACCTTTATTTCATTACTGGGATAAATACAAACAATCATACTGTGCAGGCAAATAACAAAATGAACACTATGCCTCCTCTAATGACTACTGTGTTCTATTGACTGAGATATGAATGCCTGATGTTAGACAGAAACCTCTTTCACGGCAACTGAGTGCTCTATATACCCTAAAACAGAATGCCTGACAGCAGCAACCCAACACACTAAACAGGCTTCCTCTGTAGGGTCAACTCAAGACAAACTTACATTCTTCACTCCTACTGTCAGCATCTACTCACCCACACCAATTCTAGACACTCAGAAATTGAAGCAGAAGAGGAAAGCCCCTTTCCTAGGGTTAATATTTCCATCCATATTTTACCTGTGAAACTGAAAATCTCTGAAGTGCAATAAAATTAGTATGAGCTTCAGAGCACAGACCACCCTATGCTCTTGCTTAATGTCTTGGAAAAACTCTTAGACATGTTCTCAGCACACTCTTTGACATCAGGTAGATCTACTACCAGGGTCAATCCAGCACTGGTTGGTCAAACATATCACCTGAGAGAGCTGGCCCAACCATCTCTTTTGCCCTCAACAGCCCAACAACAAAGACAGGAGTACCTTTGCCACACAAAGTCACTAAGGCCCACTAAGCAAGACAAATACTTCCTCCCAAGTATCTACTCGTGGACACTCTTACTCCCCACTGTTCTGTGCACCCACTTCCCTAATGCTCAGGTTCATTCGATAACTACTATTCAGGTGATTGCACATCCATATGTTGGCCAAATGATCCTACTTAGCCAGCCACTGTATTTAGTACCATGAAGCAAAACTGGAACATAACTTAGATAATATTCTTTAAAAGACAGTCTTCATGTTAGATGGATTTTCCCACTACTGAATTTTGTAATTTGAAGTACTTTCTCCTCAACAATCCATCACATAAGTTCATTCCACTGTGAACTGAAGAGCTAGAGCTTTCATATAATTTTATACTCAGGTTTTTCAGTCTCAATTAAAATAGGAAAACATTCCATTCCATCTGCTTATGACATGAGAAAACATTATATACATCAAATGCCAAAAAGCATGAATCTCTCCCATAATCACTTTTAAATATTTACTAAAAATCTAATATGCATGTAAATTAGTTAAATTTATTCTGAAATTAACTGATTAGAAAATTAGAGTACTTTCTAAAGGACAAAGGTGAAGTTACTTACTCTCTGCTCAGCATTTTCCTGAAATAGAAGCCCAAAGTAGTCCTTCTCCAGGAGATTGAGGTGTTCACACACTTTGTCAAATAACACTTGTCCCTTAGCACGTTTCTGCAGAAAAACAAAGCAAATCTTCACTTTTCTAAAGAAGATCACAAAAGGGAAACAAGATGTGTTGACTGAGAAAGGGGCAAAGGACCTATGTAACATGAAATAAGAAGGAAGATACTGGGGTTAGAAGCATTCAAGAGAATGAAGAAGGGGAGAACAAAATCAAATACTGCATGAAAAATGCCATAAAATCATTTTTGTATACTAATAAATATTAAAAGAGTATTTTAAAAGCACCACATTTTTCTTACAAATGGATATAAAGTATTTTTAAATGTTCTAACATTGCAAAATATTATTCTAAAATGAAGACAGCTAAATGCATTCTGCTTTATTGCTAGTCTCATTAATTCCTAAGATTAAAAAAGCAAAATATTGACTATTCATCTACTCATATGAACAACAGTAAAGAAATATGTTCAAAGTGTTTCCCTTAAAACCTGATGACTCACAACAATTCCTAAAAGAATGCTGCCCTATGAAAACTGTCTGATGTAATTTCTCACAACTCATCCTATCAGCACTGAGGTTTTATTTATTTGTTTATGTATTTATTGCTGTTACTGTTTTCCCAAGATATTTGTAAAATACCAGCATGTTCCATTTAAATTACACTTTCATTTCCAGTCTTTTAGGGAATATAGTATTAACTCTTTAGAGATTTAAAAGCCCTGGAAGCCATGAAAAAGAGTGATGGTCATTTTACCAGTGACAGAGCATACCCATTTCCAATATAGACACTTACCCAACTGTGAGTTCAGTCAGACACACACTTCCTCCTCACAGGCACATACAGATGCCACAACTAGAGGGCCAATGAAATTAGAACAGGGCCAATAAAATTAGAGGCCTCAGTGAACACCCCAATGTCAAAATATGCACCTATCCATTCATGCAGTACATAGACATTACATACACACAAACACACACACAGAGAGAGAGAAAGAGAGAGAGAGAGACAGAGAGAGAGAGAGAAACCAATTTATCAATATTGGAGAATAGAATATGGTACTTCTACTAAATATTTCGTAACATTTCTAAAATGTAGCTGTTATGTCAGTAGTAAATGAAGGAGAAATTCACACAAATCATTACCATAAGCAATGTGCAATATCCATCACTGTGGATTCACAATTAGCAGTTGATATTTAATTTTACTAAGCTAGATATGTGCTTCAATTATTTACATGTTTACAGTATATAGAAACACTGAGATCTAAATACATCACTAGTTCTAACAAGAGATATGACACCACCAGTTTTAAGAGTTGTTGAGTGTAGATAACAGAACATAGCACAAACTATGTGGCAAACAACAAATGAAAATCGTGTAGTTACTGGTCATGGTTCTTGAAATAAGGAATATTTGAAAGAGCTATCTAAGACAATATCTACAAATACATCACAGAGAAAACACACTCCAACATTGGCTTAAAGTCATTTTTTTATAAACTCATATCTTTTCACTAGTTTTATCTCAGAGACATGCACTACTGGTAAGTATTATCCTAAAAGACCAGGAACACATCCACAAAGCCACCCCCACAGTCTGGTGTTAATATGCTGAGCCCCAGCATGGGGACTGGAGTCAGACCCAGTGAACATCACTCAATACTTCGCAAACATCTTTTCTGTTACTAGACAGTGTGACAATGAGAAAACCATGTATTCTCCTATCTGTAACTTCCTAATCGCTCTCATAAGAATCAAGTTAATAAGACAGGATACATCAAAATGTCTGGACCAACCATAGCTAAATCCTACTTCCATCTGCTCTTTGACTGAGCCCACACCTTACAATTATCCAAGTATTGTTTGATATGCAGATTGTTCCTCCTATTAGACTTCCATCCCTAAGATGCAGATATTTTAGCAGCTGCTAAGAGGCTGGCTGACTGTGCACAGTTGTAACACAAAATCCCATTCAGAATCTCTCTTCTCCAAGTGCTTTGAGAACACTACGAACCAGTAACTGTCCCTAAGAAAACACACCCCTTTATTAAGACTATGACATCACGTGAATTTTAAAGGAGGGAATGACTTTTGGAAGCAGAGAATACAGATATTTAAGGGGCATTTTTTTCACTTTTGGTGTTTATTAAAGTCTGACTGAGTGAATTTCTGCTCAAAGATAATGTAGGATACAGTAAGAAGAAAAAGGAAAACCATCTCACAATGAGCAGGCTGGTCATTATGACTACTAGGTACTGCACCATTGACAAATGACTGCCGAGCTAGAAGGCTAACATACTAATCCAGCAATAGTAGATGTCACTTCCCATGTTAACACAGTGAAGAAACAATAATGAATAAAATACAAATGGCCTCAAAAACTTTTATTCATCTGTCAAGGACAAAAAATAAACAGAAGAAAAACACTGCCTTGTTGCTCAGCACTTGAAAATGGTAATGAGAAAATTAAATTTGGTGTTTGACATGTTTAAGAAAATGTTTTAGGTATTTCATGGATTCACAGAGGACTATCTTGGACTTTTTATGAACTGTTCTGAAAAAACAAATAAGCTGTTGGTAAACATGATTGAAGTTACAGGACTTAAAATAATCCAGTTTTCCTTGGTCTGCTTAGAATTAATGGTATCTGTAAAACTTAACACTTATACTTCTGTCTAGGGAGGCAACTTATATTCTCTGAGCTAGGGTATTAGAATGTTGTCCATCCAGGCTGGCCTCAATTTTGAAAGCCTCTTGCCTCAGCTTCCTGAGTGTAGATTATAGTCATACAAAAATATGTCTAGCCATGAGTTTGTTTTCTTATATACAATTATAGTTCTATTACACAAAAGGACCACAAAGGAACATATGCCAACCAAGCAAAATGGAAGACATTCTCATTTATAATTATCCCAAATAACAACTTGTATGTATGTGTACTTATGGATACATCTTTCTGAGTGGCTTGCACATATATGATTTCTGGGCTGACCACTTGGTACTCCACACATATACATCAGTAATAATCAAAGAAAAAGAGGCCCTGCATTTAAGAGACTACGGTTGGGAGTGAAGAGTATCAGAAGCACTGGAGAGGGACATAAGAAGGACTGCAGGAAGGAAACGGAAATGAGAAAATGATGTAGTTATATTTTAATTAAAATTTTTTTTCAAAATTAAAAAAAGTTGGTTCATGAGCTAAAATTACAGTTTTGGGTTATATCTCACATTATCTTCATTTAAAAAACTAAAAAGTTTTTATGTGTGTCCTATGGCACATAAGGGTCAGAGAACAATCTGTACACGTGGGCTCTGCAGACCACAATGAGGTAAAGGTTGGCAGCAGGTTCCCTAACCCACTGAGCCATTCACCAGCCTTTCTAATTATTTTCAAATGTCAGAACTCTGCCTCTGCTTCTAAACAACTCTCTAAATTTTCATCTCCTATAAAATATTTCAGTCTCCCAATATTTCAACTATCTTCCTTAAGAACTGGATTTTTTGTTTGTTTTTGTTTTCATTTTCCCAAGACAGAATTTCTCTGTGTGCCCCTGACTGTCTTACTAACTCTATAGACTTCCTTAAGAAGTAATTTTATTTCAGACCTATGACACTCACTCTTCTATTCCCTTCCACGCTTACAAATTTCAGTGACTGGGTTCTTTAAGGAAAAGCATATCTGGCTTAAATGTCTCCTATAGCAGCACTTTGCTGAATTACAACCCAGTAGAACAATATTGGACAGAGAGGCTCACATCATTAATGCAGGGTTGAGTCTAGAATTCAGGCTTTCTGGCTGAAAGTCATACACAATCTCCTGGGTCCTCATTCATGACTGTCAGCCCACAGATATTCAAGAACCAAGGCAAACACACCCTGCCAATAAGAGTTTGGGAGACCAGCAACAAACCAACATAAGCTTTTCCTTAGTAAATGGAAGCATTTTCAGATACCTTTGGAGAAGTACATGAGTAGAAAACCACTCCACATCTGACCTAAGAACAGACTATGCCCCATTTATACAGACAAGTCAACAGGTTTTTTCAGGCTTCACTCAATCTTCATCAAGACATTAGCTTCCCTGTGGTTTCATATTGCCAGCTGAAGCATTTCTTTGCTTTATAACCATTCTTACATTAAAATTTACACATAAGCTGTTTGAGTCTCTGACTGAATCCGTAGCACGATGGTTCAGCTACACTGCTGGCCAGCAAGTCCAAGGGATCCTGTGTCTGCCTCCCCAGCACTGGGAGTCAGTGTGCTACCTGCCACACCAGGCTGTACAAGTGGACGCTAGGACTTCAACTCCAGGTCCTCATGCTTCCACTGCACTGGCCGAGCCGCCTCACCAGACTACATCTTTCCGGGTTTTGTTTGTTTGCTTGTTTTGGAAGATACTACATAATATATTAGAGATGAGCTAAGGAGATGGAATAAGCAAGATAATTCAGATATGTCTTCAAAATATTTTATTTAAAGTCTAGCAGACCAGCTTATGGGCAGTTTCTCTTTAAAAAAAAAAAAAAAAAAAAAAAAAAAAAAAACAGACCCACAGACCCAAGCTAAAGAAAAGCAGACTGAAATCTGAGACATTGAGCAAAGTCTCCTGTGTCTGTGCTGTTATTTGTGGCATTCCTTACTGAAGCCAAATATGACATTTCTGGAGGTCTCTCAACGTGGAGGAATTTGTGCAATTGCTTACCCAGCAGATTGCAGAGGATGCCACACACCACTGGCGTTTTATAAAACACCATCACTGTGTCCTTGTAGGCCCCTCCACAGTGCCCTTATTGTGTACCAAGAAGCCAATGATGGGAAGTACACAATGCAATCCATACATTACTGACCCAGAGCTATGCACTTTGTACTCACTCTAAACTACACTGTGCAAATATCAAAGGCCAAGGAACAAAGGTATGCACAGAGCAAACAGAACACACTGTAGGACAGAGGACTTCACTAAAGCCATATGCAGGGGGAAAGAGCATGTCAGTCTAAGGGCATGGCTGTCAGAAGTCTTTTCCTACCAATCTGAGTCACCTGTCTGCAAATCTGTTTCCAAAGTTCATTCAAGTTCCAGAAGAAAAAAAAAAAAAGACACTGGAGCCAACGACCTCTTTGTATTTGATAAGAACATAATTCTATGAGTAAATGAGTCATTTATGTTCCCCCGACCATTGATAAAAACTAAGTTTGGAAAGGTTATTCCAAGTACTCAAAATATTCCTCCAAGCTGAGATGCCTCCATTGATGTCGTAATTGGGAAAGAAAACAATAACTGACTACTGACTATATACATACTTTTTGTCCTTGTCATCAATCTCAAAGCAACACAATGCAATAACTACTTAGTATCAGCACTGTACTAAAATTCTAAATAATTCGGCAATGACTTAAACTATACAGGAGGATACACATAAGTTGCATATAAATACTGGGTCACTTTACAGACAGGATTTAATGTTGTGTGGCTCTGGGGATCTGTGAAAGTTCTGGGAGCCAACTCCCATTAGCTGCCCAAGAGCAACCAGATTTGCAGAGAAAACAAACAAAAAGATATATTTTGAACAGAATAGCATTTCTATCCTTTCATCTCCTACAAAAAAAAAACTTCCACTCTACCCAATTAAACATACATGCAAAATAAAATTATTATCCAGAGACCCATCAAGAAGAAATAATGAAAGAATATCACTCATAAAACCATCGAATACTATCAACAGTGCCAAAATAGAAATCACAAAGCTGGCAGAACTAATAAAAAGGCCTAAAAGGTATTTATTATACTAACTTTAGTATGTGCTGCATTCAAGGTGAGGATCCATGGGCTTATTTTAATCCTATGATAAAACACACTCATTATAGAAAGTCTGTTACATAAAGACTTAGAACTTGAAAACACGCATTTAGCTCTGACCCCTATAGAAACTATTATATATAGTATGTGTGCAAATGCACATATATCCTCTCACTCGACCACCACCAGGGCTATCACCACGGCCACCACCACACCCGCCAGCAAAACTTCAGAAGAGACTCTTTCTCTCTCTTTGCAACCTCTCCCAAGCAAGATTAGCAGAGTGGAGACATTGGACTAAGTAATGATACTTATTTACCAGTGATATATTCAGTGACTTTGAATGACAGGACTAGCCCTAGTTAAAGCCAGCCAAGAGAAGCATGCCTAGCTCAAAAATGGTAACACTGGTCCCATAAAGCCAGAAGACAAATGCTGACAGTGTATGGATGGTACAGGTTCTTTTAGTAGAGCCTTATGCCAGAGATCTTAATACTACCTTCCCTTTATATAAGTAAAGGACGTATATCTTCCCTAACACGTTTTGTTGTTACACGAAGTTTTTATCACACCACTACATCTGAAAAGCCCTGACCCATCTGAGGGATTTAGCTGTGTTATTTGTTTGTGGTAATGGAACTGAAAGAAGGCCTCGACTATTTTTTAACTCCTCCGTATTAGAGATGAGAAAGCATGCCCGCACAACCTTTACCAACTGTGCTGTGAACCTCAGCTTGCCCACTGCTCATTTTCTAAAGAGAAAACAACTCACAGACTAGTTCCTGTTCTGCAGCCTGTCAGGCCTCAAACCAGGGACAAATGACTAGCTGAGGTGCCTATTTAACACATCACAGTGGACCTGACCACCATTCAGGGTCTCCCAGAATCCCTCAGTGGCTGTCATATGCTGTCATCCCCCCGGGCCTCTTCCCTATATAATCCAGACATTTCGGTTACTCTGCCCTTCTGTCTACCCTTTGCTCTTCTGGCTTGCCTCTCTCCCCTCCCCTGTCTCCTCACAAGGCCAGGCTCACGGTGGTGTTCACTCTGGACTCTTCAGATGTGCCTGCCTCTGGCTATCCTCTCCCTCATATCTACAATAAACCTTCTCCTCCACCGTACCTAGGAACAGTCAAGTCCTCCATTTTTATTTCTTTTTTTCATTTACTACCAACAGGTGAGTAAGTCAAGAGCTACTACTGAATGCCTGGGACAAAGGATCAGTAAGAGAAGGGATGAAAGGTGGTTACAGCTACAAGTTACTTACAGAAGGCCAGCTTTTGCTTTCAAAATATCACTGATTCAGAAGGGAAAAAAAATAGTTCTGGCATTTTAAAAGTAAAAATCGAAAAAATATAAAATTTCATGAGTACTCAAAATTCAAAACCATCCTTTCAAGAAGGAAACACTATTAAAAGAAAGTAAGTCATGGGGTTGGGAATTTAGCTCAGTGGTAGAAGGCTTGCCTCGCAAGCACAAGCCCCTGGGCTGGGTCTGTAGGAAGAAGGGGGGGGGGGAAAAAAACCAGAAAGGAAGCTGGAATAAGGTATTATTGATGTTCACATTTTCAAGTCCAACCCAGTCAGCAATTTACTACTTCGAGAACAACAAAGAACTCCTAGCTACTGGAGTCTACATTTCTCTCCAGGCTGCCACTTCCTGGAGGCTCATCTCTGTAGCATGCTCTTACTCCTGGACTTGGCCAACCTTTTTCAGAAATATAATAAACTCTTTCTACTCATTATGACCGTCAAGAGTTTCTACAAGTCAGCCAACTGTTCCTAAGCATTTAAAAAGCACAGCCTTGGGGGATTGGGGGAGAGAGAGAGAGAGAGAGAGAGAGAGAGAGAGAGAGAGAGAGAGAGAGAGAGACACAGAGAGAGAGAGAGAGAGAAGAGAAGGGAGGGAGGGAGGGAGGGAGGGAGGGAGGGAGGGAGGGGGGAGAGATTAGAAACACATATAAGCAAAATTTTCAAGGTACCTTAGGAAAGAAGAATAAAAACTGTACAAATGTAACAGGGCATGGTGGCACACTAGAGGCCAAGGAAGGCAGATCTCTGAGTTCAAGTCCAACCTGGGTCACAGAGCCACAGCAAGTTCCAAGACAGAGAAACCCTGTCTCCCATTTTTTTTTTCAGTATATAAATATAAAAGAAAGTAAATGGAAATAATAACTTTCTAGGAGAAGTGACTTAGGTAAAGGCTAACATTAAAATTCTGAAGGGAGAAAGGAAACAGATTTGGGTGAAAGAAACAATAAAAGCATTTAAAAATCCAACAAGAGATTAGCAGTTGTTCAACAGCAAAGGGGATTCTTTCACGGGGCAGTGCATGAATAAAACAAACAAACAGGTTCACGGGAAGACAAATCATTCTGAGAATTGGATCCGAGTCTGACATTATAAGCCACAGAGGAATCATGTAGTTGAAGAACATAAAGGGCAGATTATATGACCAGAAATTTTACAGGAGAACAGACTACTCAGGAAGTGCAGGGTGAGATCCTCTTATATGGCCAGGGACCAAACAGATACCCTGGGGTCACACCCAACAGCCCAGTGACAAGCTACAAGCTGGCTTCAGAGGCCAGGCAAGCTCCCACAACTCTAAATGCTTTGTCTTCCTTCAAGCAGGACTAAAAATGTCTGCCCTCTCATGCCATGACACCTTTTCCCACTTTAAAAACCAATGCCTGGACAGAATCATCATCATCAACCCTTTTGTTAATCTAAAGGAATGGAGACTTGGTCAGAGACACCACATTTGGATCTAGTCACTGAAATTTTAAATTTGCACATAAATTATTCCCAGTTCCAAATACATAGTCTCTAACTCTCCCCTCCTTATGTGGGAATTTTCCTTTCCTTTCTTTTGTTTTTGCTTTGTTTTGTTTTGGTTGGTTGGTTGGTTGGTTGGTTGGGGTTTTGTCGTTGTTTTTTGTTTTTCTATACAGGGTTTCTCTGTAGCTTTGGAGCCTGTCCTGGAACTCTCTCTCTAAAGACCAGGCTGGCCTCAAACTCACAGAGATCCACCTGTTTCTGCTCCCGCGTGCTGGGATTAAAGGCATGTGCTACCATCACCTAGCCATTATGTGGGATTTTATGGAGTATCACAACTTCTAGATCCACCAAAAGTATATGGATAGCCAAAATGACCTAACTGTTTCACCTATAAGGTCATGACTGTCTGTAGTCTGAGAACAAACACGGGGAGACAAAAGTAGACACTAACACATACCACTGCAGAAAACAAGGATACCAAACAGGGTTTCTGAGATTCAAAAGCAGTACAAAGGCAGCCTGGGGCCCCTAACACATTCTCTGCTTTCTGATAGATACTCTGTCACCAGAACACCACTGAGAGCCTGCATTCTGGTTGCCTTACTCATTACTAAGGAAAAATGGTTGCAACATTCCTGTGTGGGCTGCAACAATGCCTTCAGTTCTCAGACAAAATCAGCATGTGGGAAAAACTCGCAGATGCCAGAGGAAAATGTGAGCCCTTACTCAGAATGCACATGTCCACACGCTTCTCAAGTCTCCCACACGTGCTTTCCAACTTTAAAAATACATACACATTTACAGACTCTAGAAAATCCTGCTCAATCCTAGAAATAAAGGATGCAAACATTTTCAATCTTACTTTGCAATCTGAGAACAGAAGAAAGGGCAGGAAACCACTTGTCCAAGACATACAGAGTCACCAGAAAAGTAAACATAAATCTCTTGGCTAGACCCATGACTTCAAATAAACTCACTGTACCTTTCCTTAGAGGAAAGAGCCCTGCTGTTTTAGCACACCAAGTGTGTAAATGACTTGTACAGCAGTATCACAAGGAGTCCCACATCCAAGTGTCTGGAGCCAGCATGCAGAATCCAGACAACCCTAAAATTCCTCACAACTTAAGCTCTGGTACCAAACTAGGGTATCATATATCATTTAAGTAACTCAATGAGAGAAAAATTTATATAACCTGTATTTAAAAATATAATAGTTCTCATTGGATATGATGGTACACACCTTTAATCTCAACACTCGGGAGGCAAAAGCAGGTAGATCACTGTATGCTGGTTCTCACTGAGAGTTCAAGGCCAACCAGGTCTACACACATTTTCAGAGTCTCAAAAATAATAGCAATAATATTAATCCTCAAAAGTAAGATTTAAAATAAAGGTGTGACTCAATTTATCAACAGATGATAAAGTAAAACATAAATAGCAACTTTCATGGAAAGTAATGAAAAGGAGCTTAACCTGAAACAAAATTATGAAAATATACTAGGCTTTGGGTAAAAGGAAAGACATGACATAAGCCAGAGAGCGCACAGCAATCAAGCCATTTCCACAGGAGTTTTTTTAGCTTTACAAACAGTCTCTAACAATGGACTGCTACCCAATCTACTTGCCACCTCCACCTCTGCACGGCTGGCAAACGTCTGAAACATTCTTTGATCCTATTAACCTTAACCTGTACTCTCCTTTCTCAGAACACCAACTTCAACAATGACAAAAAATTTTCTTGAACACCAGTTTACTTGGCAGTTGTCTTTTATCTAGTTCCTAAGGTTCAGGAGGAGAAGGAAGAATTTTGAAACAGAAAGCCAATAAATAAGGGGAAGTCACATGTATGTCTACAGTCCCAGCTATTCAGGAAGGCTACGGGAGGAGGGTGCCTTCAGCTCAGGAGTCTGAGGCCATCCTTAGTAAGCTAAGCCCACATTTTAAAAAAAAAAAAGTATGTGTATGTGTACACTCAGGAGAAAAGTGGGATACTGATGGGTATATAGAAATATACAATATATACATTTACAAACCAACCAGTAAAAATATGTAATATGTAATATTAATTCTACCTATGTATAGAGTGATCTTAGCAGAAATGACATTTAGGTAAGACAAAAAATATCTGGCAGAATTATGTTTCCTCGCATTAAAAACATTCAATATTATATAGAAACACTTACATTACCTAGTTAAAGGTGGGTTCCTTGTTGACAAAAAACACTGATAGGTATTACAAATAGGAACTTGCCAAACAGACCCTATGTTTTAAACACTGCACACCTAAAAGACTATATGCTAAGCAAAGCAATGAATTTTTAACACCCCGAACACACTGCCACTGCAAAACCACAGCTAACGTGTTCCAAATCTTAAACAGCATCTTGGCCTTTGCTCTAGGGGTCAGTTTTAATCTTGTAATGGTATTTGAGGTCTTCTAAAATTTCACTCTATTCCATAAAGAACCCATGAACCCAGACATTCCGTCTCCTCATGACTTCAATGCCCAGTTTCCTTTTTTTTTTTTTTTTTAATGTTTTGTTTTTCAAGACAGGGTTTCTCTGTGCAGCCCTGGAATTCACTCTGTAAACCAGGCTGACCTCAAACTCAGAGATCCACCTGCCTCTTCCTCCCAGACTGCTGATATTAAAGGTTGCACCCCCACACCTGGCTAGTGGTCAGTTTTCTTATGGCTCCCCTCTACCGTTATGGCTACCTTGAGTAAAAATCATTAGGTCCTCTTTCTTGGGCATGTCCTATAACCTAAGGGTGACTGACTGAAAATTAACACAAGTATATAGAGGATGAAAGAGTAACTACATTCATCTAGAAAGCCATGAGAGAAATACAACTTTTACTGATTGTTCTCCCAAGCCCCTCCCCCCAAAGGCATGTGCCTTTCTCAAAAATGCATTAATAGCTACAGTTTCCAACACAAACTTCCTCAAATAGTAGTCAGACACTAGTTTCCGGTGTGGATCTACAGAAACACAGATAAGCACCATCAGCAGATCATCAAGGGTCTAGGCCAGCACTAGAAAGGAAAGCATGAGGCACCCGACCGTGGCTCACCAACCTCTGGACTCCTGAAGACAAGACAGAGCAGGTCTGATGAGAAGTAGACTCAAATTAATGTTAGCAAGCAACCAGAGAACCACCACAACAACAAGATTTAGATGAAAGAGACAGTAATAATGAAGAAATTCTACTCCTAACTTCTACTACTCCACCATCTACTAGGATGTATGGAATTACACCCTATGTTCAGATACAAAGTCCCTGCTGAGAGCTCAAGGGAGCCATGGGTGCAGAAAATCATCAGGACAGCAACTCAATTCTGGATTGCTTTGTACTTTAAAGGAATATGATATCCACTCAACACAATTGCTATGAGGTTGATGTATGATTTTACTGTCCTCAAAAGTTTGTTCTTAAAAATAGCATGATCAGAGAGCTAATAAATATACACTAAAAAAAGATAGCAAGAGGTAACCACATAGGAGCAAACTTCAAACCAGTGTGTCTGTATAATACAGACAATCCCAAAAGAAGATCAAAGAAAGAGCAATTGGACAAATAGATAATCCAAACTTTGAAGGTAGAATATAGTCATATACGTTAGTACTATGAAAATGTGTGCAAATTCGCCAGTTAAAAGACAGACTATAATTTTAGAACAAGTCATTTCAGTATTAAAAGAAATAGCAGAAGGTGGACCAGTTCCTAACCAAAATAAAGTCACTACAGTAATACTAGTATCAAATAAAATGAATTTAAATTATAACACAGCAATAATAAAAACTATGTAAGAATATATGATTCTTGACAGCCTAATGATCTATTCTTAAATTTAAGAAAATACACATTTACAGGAAAACTAAGACAAATTACCAATGTTACCATTACAGAGCCATTTTAACACACTTAGAAACCAACAGTCAAAGCAGTACAGACCAGTACAGACAGTACAGACCAGACTTGATCTGATCAAGGACAGATCCAAAACTTTATATAAAGAAAAGAATGCCTTGCTTACCAAACTCAAAGAAAACTGTGCTGACTAGATACATTGCTTCCAAGGAGTCTTCAATACAAGAAAACCTCTACTTTAGACCACATTCTGAGCACAATATAGCAAAAAACTGGGAATCTGAAAAAAAATTCTCTTCCCACAACACATCTATGTGTATACTCCTGCACACATTTAAATTTTTAAATCATACATATGAAAAATTCCAAAGGAAATAAAATGTTACAAAACAGAAAAGAAATAAGAGAAACAGTAAATAAAACTTGGCTGTTGCCTTGGAGAAAAAAAATTAAAACAATAAATTTGCAACAAAAATATAATCAAGAGAAAAACAAACAGAATATTCTTTGTGTTGGTTCTTATATCCCAATACTTTGCTGAAGGTGCTTGTTTGCTGAAACTGCTTGTCTGCTACAAAAGTATCCTGGTGGAGTTTTGGGGGTCACTTATGTACAAAATCATATCTACAAAAATAAAGGTACTTTAACTTCTTCCTTTTCTATTTGTTCCTTGATTTCTTTCGGTTGTATATTGCTCTAGCTAAGACTTCAACTCAACATGATAGTGAATACTAGGTAGAGAGCATGCGTCCCTGTCTTATTGCTGGTGTTAGCAGATATGCTCTAAGTTTCTCTCTAAGTTGATGTTGGCAGCCTCAGACTGTCTCTAGACATGGCAAAGTGGTGCTGTTAAAGGATGTGGCCTCTTACGTCATGAGGGCTCCATCTTCATGAATGACCTTAGTGCCCTCATACAAAAGGCTGAAGGAGCTGCTAGGTGCCCTCTACCATGTAAGGAGCCATTTCACTCATTGCAGCCCATGAGGGATCAAGAGAAAGACACCATCTTGGAAACAGAAGGCAGCTCCTCCTCAGATCCTAATCTATTGACCTTGACAACGTATTTCTCAGTCTAATCCAGCAGTTCTCAACCTTCCTAACACTGTGACCCTTTAATACAGTTCCTCATGCTGTGCTGACCTCCAACCATAAAATTATTTCATTGCCACTTCACAACTATAATTTTTCTACTGTATAAATCATAACATAAATATCTGGTATGCAGAATACCTGGTATGTGACCCTCAAACCCTCAAAGGGGTCACAACCTACAAGTTGAGAACCACTGGAATCTCTTCTGTGTGTGTAACTGTTTTGGTACTTGAGGCATTTCAAAAATAGAGTAGCAAAGAATTAAAAGTCCTTCTCTTAATTGGTTCTTGCTATTATAACAAAATATTTTAGGAAAGGTAATTTTTAATCCAAGGTACTAAAGCCCCAAGCTGGCACCTCCACCACCCAGCAGTTACTGAGAATAAGCCTTTGTATTTCACTGTAATGTTGAGAATGGAGTCTTATATGAAACACAGTTAGTGGACATTAACTATTAGTGCATGGCATATGAGCAAATGTCACTGTGAAAAGAAATAGGCAAACACAAATCCTAAGAAGCTGGTGCTAATAAATCACCTATTTTACAAATCACAGTTACTTTTTTACTAAATGAAACAAAAATGAATGACCTAGGTTTATATCATCCTTTCTATGGATAAGAATGTACTGCTAGGATTTTATGAATCCGAAAGTCACCTTACAACTACCATTTCTCAAGTAAGACATTCTATAGAGGTGACAGTCAGAAGCGAACATTCACCACAGATGCACACCACACAGCAGTGAGTACACACAGCACATCATCATCCCTGCTCCACCCTGCTCAGGAAGTGCCATTCGAAATGGAAATGACTCTTCTGCATGATTGGTATTGTGTTTAAAACCTAATCAATAAACTGCCCAATAAGAACTTGGTGCAACAAGAAACATGTCCCACATGTCACGCCACCAACTTTCATTCCGCCCACTGAGAGGACTCTGCACAGTCCCTGCCTCACCTCAAGGTCACAGCTGTATTCAGTGCCATCTAGGAGGGTCACTTTGGCCACGATAGTCTTGCTCTTCCTGGTGGCTTTCTGAGAGGCCAGCTCTGCTTTCAGCTCACTGGTCTGCACTTCCTTGGTCTCCCTCTTGGCTGTCTCTCCTTCCAGTTTGTCCTCCTGTGCTTCCTTTATCTTTTCCTCTTCGCTGTCCTTCTTCACTTCTTCAGCAGGCTACCAAGGAAAAATTAAGCCCACATTAAAGATAACTTGTAGAAGACGACATAGAAAAAAGAATCATGCCAGGCGGTGGTGGCACATGCCTTTAATCCCAGCACTCAGGAGGCAGAGGCAGGTGGAGAGATCTCTGTGAGTTCGAGGCCAGCCTGATCTACAGAGAGCGTTCCAGGATGGGCACCAAAGCTACAGAGAAACCCTGTCTTCCAGGGTTCTAAATGTGGTAGGCAGTGCTCCAGCCACATCCTCAGCCCCAAGGAAAATCTTTAATGAGAATTACAATCTACTCTAAATTTAAGCTTTTTAAGACTCAAAAATGATGGGAGAAAGGATATTTTCTATCCTTCATTTTGCCAGATTCGTGATCTGGGCATTAAATGAATAAAAGAAACTATATCCCAGTGGCTATACTAAAAATAGCATTCGGATAACAAAATTTCTAAAACCTTAAACCACAGCAGAACCTAGGTTTCCACGAGCAAACAAAATATACCCAATCCACTATTTACTCTCAACTCAATACATAAATAAAGCACAGATAAATAAAAGGGTATGGATTTAACAGAAGGTGGGAGGGCCCGGCAGGCTGCTCAACCTAATCAGAAACCTGGAAGCTTAAGAGAGGGTGTGTGCTGTTGCTGCAGTGGTGCTCTTTTGCTTTGCTGTTTGGGGAATAATTTTTAAGACTCACAGGGAATACTAATGCACAACAGTCCAAGTTCTATATCCCAGATACCTAAGGTTGAGGCAGCATCTGAACACAGAAACAGGAAATGACCTAAAACAAGTCAACCTCTTTCCCTGGGTTGCTGGCTGTGTTCCCATTCCCAGTCTTCTGAAACGCACCTGGGTCTCAGCACTAGCTTTCAAGGAAGGCTTTTCTTCCCTGACCTCCACCTTAACCTCGAGGTGTTTCCTCTGAGCCATTTCTTCCGCATCGCCCTTGGCCCGACTCTCTTCTTCAGGAACGGAATCCTCTTTATCCAAGATCTGCTCTTGTGCATCAGCTTGGGTAGGCTCTTTTTTATCTCCTCCATCTTTGGCCACTACTAAGTTGTAAGACTTCTGCTTCTTAAGCCATGGGGGTATGAACCGAGAGATGCCTCTGCTCTCAGATGGGTCCTTGTCTCTTTTCCGGCGCCGGGGACTACTTTGGCTTTCAACAGCAGGACCCTGCTGGGAACCTTTCCCCTCCTCGGGCTCAGATAACTGATTCTGCTCATTTTCTGTTGCTTCTTTAACTTTCTCCTTAGGTACATCTGCTCCTGCCTGGTCAGAGCCCTTCTTTACTTCAGATGCAGAGCCAACTTCAGTAGTCATGGTTACAGCTTATACTACAACAAAATAAAAACACAAAACAGTATCTTAGATGCTTTCACACTTTCCGTGTAGTGGTAAAGGGACAAAGGGGTGAAATGGGGGTTAAAGAGGATGCAGAGAAGAGGAAGAAGGCAGTTAATGAGGAAAGCTCAGAAGCGCAAAACCTCTCAAATCACACGTCACAATGGAGTAACTGTACACTTGGAACTCAAAACCCCCCAGACTCAAGCCGCAGTGATTACTTTTACTTGACTTGAACTAGTTATACAACAGCTAACACAAAATTAATGTTTAAGGGTTCTTCTGACTCTCAGCCTTTGGTCTGTATTAAGGGGAAATATCGGCAATATTAGAAAGTAATGAGACACATTGCACTACACTTTCACACACTGAAACCAAAATCTATAGAAATGTTAGGTAGTATAAGAACCAACTGTAAATGCTGGGTGCTCAGCAGCAATTAAAAAACGTACTGAAGCAGAACTGAATTACTGCTTTGCTGTCCGGTGGTCAATCCTGTGATTCACCAGCACTGTTCCAACAGCTAAGCTTCTCTGAAATGATTAAAGCCAAAAATTAAGACTCCAAGTCTCTACCCTACCCAATCTCACTGTGTGTGTGTGTGTGTGTGTGTGTAATAAAGATCCTAATCCAAACTAAATATATTAATTATAGAGCAAAAGAATACACCTAAAAATTTACTACATCACAACTAATGAAAGAAAAATTAATTAAATCTAAAAATAATTACAAGTCTAAATTTACACTAGCAAAGAGGGACTTCTCAAGGAAAGCAAACCTAGCCCACAAAGGCAGCAGGCAGGGTGGGGCCCTCTCAAGCTCCTCTGCTCCCTCTCCAGCACAGCTGTCCCAGAGAGTGTTCTCAGGGCTGGCACCCTAGCCAATGGGTAATATCACAGCTAACTTTTAAATGGTACACACATGAACAGAGTTTTAAAAGGGAAACTAAAGTACAATTGTTTTAAGGCACATTCACATACTACACAAGTGACCCTTTTAAAACACACTATGTCAGTATAGTAGACTGCTGTTTAGTCTAAGAAGAAAGCCCTGATACACGATTTCACATGGACACAGCCTGAAATTGGGTAGTTCTAGAGGTCAAGAACTTTAATATTGTGAGAAGATTCTTGTTTCAACAGCCCAACCTGACTATAATGCATAAAATGAGAGCCAGAAACAGAAAGCCATCTGGGAGATGGCTACAGTAATCCAGGCATAATTCTTTACTGAGGCCAAAGCAATCAGGGAGCTTATAAGAACTGAATCTTGTGGGAAAGGCAGAGGCCATCCTGAATATGGACAAGGAGAAAACAAATCCCGGCACCTTATGGGATACTGGGTAAGGGTATCCATGGAAATAGGATATCCAGGAAAGATGGGTCAGGCCAAGATATATGACTTGATGTTAAGTTTGCTGTGACTGACAGGTCTGTGGAGATGTCTAGCTGTCCAATAGAGAAGCCGGCTTTAAAGGAGATTGACTAGGTGCGCTCCAGAGATGCTGTCTGTACACTGTGGTCACATGGGTGGATAGCTACAAGCAAGAGTAATAACAGTATTACACTGGAAACCAGTCTTGTTCAATATTAGAAGATTCTGCAAAGAACCCTTACTACCACATCATGCAAGGAAAAGACAGGGAAAAAAGGCATGTCAGCTAGAAGAAACATAGTAAAATGGCAAGATCAAAGCATAGCAATTATGTTTGAAACCAATACTACAAAAGAGGGAATAGTTAACTATCAGACCCACATATGACTTCCTATTCTTGGGTATTTACAATTCAAAATGCCTATGAACAAGAACACAACTGGACCTACACTACACAGAAAACATTCTTTTCTTTCCCATGTCTTTTTCCACAACCCCTTTAGGAATATTATGTACATTAGTCAAGTAAAATCCAAAGTTGATTTCTAGCATATATTTTGTAATTACATCCTGAGAGCTGAATAACTATCTAGATAAAGTTAAATGAAAAGTGCCCCACACTTGTGTAAGCCAACCAAAGTAAGCTGGCAGCTCTCTAATTACTCTGGCTGTGAGAAACGGGAACAATCGACTGAAGCTGATTTTTGGCCAAAATATTCAGAAAGCGGTGAAACATAAAACTAAGTTTCCACTATCAGGTTAAACAAATTAATAGCTGTTCATATTTTAATCATAGGAGACACCACTATGTCAGATGGTAAGTGTCTGGTGGCATGCAATTCCTGTTCGTCAAAACATCCATGAATTACCAGATGAATCACAAAAAAACTGGTCTACTACTAGAAAAGATTCATGTCAGTTTATGAAAACAATTACAAAACATATTATGGAACTATTCTATAACTCACCATAAGTAGCTCTGCCCCCACCCAAACTTTATCATATAATATCTGAAAGTCATTACTTGACCATGTAGCCACAACCTAAAGGACAGAAATTGAGGACAAGCTGCTAATATGGAAATACAGAGCATGGATGAACCAAGCACAGGTGAGCCCCACAAACTGTATCAGTGATCACTATATTTAGAACCCCAAAGCTGACAAGTGTCACTCATTCAAACTGATGTTATATGACAGAAAACAATGGAAATAGCTTATTCGGCTGTGAACAGTCAACAATAAAGGTAGGCGTAACTCTATGTAAACAACCATATTCTTAAAATAGTTCCAAGAGCTCAAACTTAACATTTCCTCCTTTATTTGTGAGATGGTTTCTTAAACAAATCACTACTATCAAGAGAACACAATTGCAACACACACACATGCCATAATTACCATGCTTGTAACTGTCAGCATCTCAGATATGGGTAGGCCTTTACTGCACCATCCAGAAAAATGGAAACTCGTTGCTATATGTGGTGTAGTCCAAAGGAGGGGGAAAAAAAAAACCAGGGTTGCATTTCCTAATAAAATGAAAATCCACAGAGGCATGGTTCTCTTTCATTTATAGCAGGTAATAATAGTTGGTAAACAATATTTAGTCAATACTATTTTCCAGGTACTGGTAAATTATCTAGTCTAACATACTTATTGTATCATCAAGCTAGATTCGCCTAAGGTAACAAAGTTAAATGGGTAAAGCCAAAACCAAAACTAATGTTTCTCAAACTATAGCAATGCTCATTAATCTTTAATTAGAATTACCAAAACCCATCATTAGTAGCATAGTTACATAATATACTAAGTAAAGATTTTTCTGCTTATCAACAACAACAATAACAAAACACTGCTGTTAATAACCAGCCTATTGGATAAGCATGTGGTTCTAACACAATTATTATGTTGGCATTCTCCAATTGGGACTGATGAAAGTATTTGTTACTGTGACAGCTTCAGGAGAAAAAGCATGCATCATTGAACAAGCAATCAAGCAGAAAACTATCAACAGAGGACCAGTAATGCTTAGCAGAATATGATATTAAAGAAAATCACTCTTTATGTCCTCATGTTTAAAAGGAAAAAAAAGGAGATAAATGCCAAGGTGCTATCACTACAGGAGCTTAAAATAGACATTCTGCTGTTTAAAACACGGGCTCTTAAATAAACACTACACGAACAGATAGCCACATAACTTTACACACTCTGGAAGAACTTCAAGTAAAGGTTTTGTGCTAATGGTAGATGCAGGTGCTTCCTTACAATCTTAAGGGTCTGGGCTGTGGCCCATCTGGTTCATGCAACCCTTAAGCAAGAAACTGGAAACTGCCAACTGAGTAGTTCCCTTCCTGGGCTGAGATTGCAAGCAACCATGCTCCAATTTCTCCCAGCAAAACATGAGAAGTATTTAAGGAGCCAAGATTAACGAAAGAGGAAAATATACATTTTAAACTTCAAAACTGGTTGTAGGAGTGTAAGTGATTTTTCTTTCAATTCTGAAAAAGCACAGAAACAAAACTGTTCTACAAATAACCATGAATATAAAAATATATCAACAATGTGTGGACAGTTGTAATTCAGCTGTTTTCTAGACCTAACAAAATTAGTGTTCATTTGCCATGTTCACGACAGGGAAAGAGATGTAAGTGGAAGATCTTGCTGATACCCACAACTGCTCACTTTTTTCAACTCCCCAAACAGCCCAAACAGTCAAAGGGAAGATTCTCTTAATACCCACTATCTTCCATTCAAGCACCAAATACAGGAATGAGTCGGCAGCTATCTAATGCTATTGGGGAATTACAGGGCAATGATTCTCAAACATATAAAGCATTAAAGAGGAAAAGAGATGGGAGGAACGGGGAAGGGAAAGATAAAGAGCCTAAGAAGCAGCACTATAAAAACAAGCAGACAAAATGGACTGCAAGAACTGATGTATATAGTTCAGTGCCGAGAGCATGGAAGGGGCAGGAGGAAGGCCATCACTATAGGTTTGTCTCTTTTAAAGATGAGATGGTCTACAAATGTTATGCTCTGTATTCACTAAATGCAAATACATTTCAAAGAAAGAACTGGTCAGTGTACGGCATGTATTTGGTGAAGATAATCAAGCAATTTTTAAAATAATCAGTGCTGTGCATCCTACCTGTGGCATACCAGACCACATTTGTTTATTGTTACAGGGTACTTTGAAAACTCATGACATACTATTCTATAAAGATGTAAACTAACATCTGCTTGAAATTAAGCCCACACATGGAAAAGATGTGAACTACAAAGCAGCCCTTTGCTAGTTCCAGGACAGGCAAGATCACATTTCATTCGGAGCATGCATTTGCTCTGCTCTTTCTCTTTGTAATTAAAACCCACATTTTGTTCAGTTTTTCTCCCCCTTACTCAAGTATGCAGAGAGAAATGCTAGGGGTTTTTCTGTGTTTGATTTTTTTAGTCTAATTGAAGTGAAATATAGCACTATTTGTTGAACAACTCAAAATAAGAATGAAACAAAAAACAATGTTATATTCCTTTTAGATGCTGCTGAGGGATACATGAATAAAGGCATAATCTTTGCTACTTAGTTGAAATGAAATAGTTTGAGTAATAAACCCAATAAAACAACTGACCCAACACCAAAGATCCACAATACATTTCTGAGTTGGACTAACATAACAGGAAGAAAAGGTGACATGGCTAAATGATGATCATAATGCTGAAATGGAAAAGGAAGTCACTTCCATTCCTCGTTTAAAAAAAAAAGATGCACCCAAAGGCCAGACAGGTGTGTGTCTATGACCTCAGCACAGGAGGCTAAGGCAGGAGGTCAGTTCAACTTTCATCTGGGCTACAGTACTCAAAAAGAAAAGGGAAATACAGCTACAAATTTAGAATGGAGATAACCCCTCTTAATCACACGATCACCAATCAAGGTTACTGATAAACATTTCCATACAGCTGTTACTGAAGAGTATCTGGTACAGACACCATAGAAGTCAACACACAAACACACACACACACACACACACACACACACACACGCACGCACGCACGCACGCACGCACGCACGCACGCACGCACGCACGCACGCACGCACGCAATAGAAGTGAAAGAGTATTTAAGTATTTTCAGTTATGTCTGTAAAGGAAGAGAAAGCTGGAGCTCCTGAGAAAGTGTTGCATGTTCCTTTGCCCTCCAGACCTCAGTGCGGAGCTGAACCATCCTTTTAACAGAACACTAGTACAGTAAAGGGAAGCCACACAAGATTGCTACCATTATCTGCTGAAGGAAGGGAAATGTAGCATTTACCAATTCTCTGAAAGTTGAGAACATTTTTTAAAGTGAAAGAGGAGGTCACATATAAATACTCCCAATTTCTTTCAGCAGCTTCCTTTTCATTCATAGGGAAAAGCAGCAACAAACTAGCATGAGATGTCACATGCTTCCTGTCCACACCTCCTCCCTGGCCCACATCTGCTACTATGCTCCCATAAAGAGGGACATTTTTGTGAGATGAGTAAAACTTCATGCTCCCAGTGCAATGTCATACATCCGGTGGCTTGTCAATAATACTTTTATGTTGTTCCTGGTATCAAGGGAGCATTTATTAGATCATCATCATCCAACACTCTACAAAAAAAAGAAAAATATACCAGCAGTTTCTCAGAGTGACATCAAAAGCAGGCTCAAGCAGAACAGAGCTAAAGCCATCACCTCTCTTGATCCTAACAGCTATCATGAAATATACTTTTCTGAGCTCATCCCAGCTACTCTTCGCATAGGGGAAGCTCACCCAACCCTAACAGGCATACCTACTTGGTATAAGTGGTAACCAACAACCAGTTAACTATTTCTGTGTGAATAAACTCTAAGTCCTGTGGCTACAAAATGACAACAGTATTTCCAGAGGATCTTTTCAAATAAGCTAAAGACAAATCCATCAAGGTTAACTGCATGGGATAAACACACAGGCTGCAGACGCTGCATTTTAATGGGTCGTAAGACAAAAGCTTGTCAAAGTCAATCAATGCCCCAGACTATGACAAGTCCACCAAGCTGGGGCCTGCTTCCAAATCCTCTTCTCTGTAAGCTTGGGAATGCTGCAGCATAAACGCACATGCACTCTGCTCCCAAACGCCCTCATTACAGCAGGGTAGTCCTGTAGTATTAACCGGAGTCACAGAGATCATCACCACCAGTGCTACTACTTGTTACTTTAAGAAGCAATAAAGCCAGTTTTGGGTTTTCTCCTTCATTTTTAAAGGGAGATTACTAGAAGAGTAAATTATATAAAGAAAAAACATGTGACTTTTAAATCCCATATGAATGTCAGAATCTAAGCAACAGAATGAATTTCCCCATTTCCTCGGTATAACAAGATTAGATATCTGGAAATAAAAGAGCACATTATAAAAACAGCATACAATTCTTGACAAGTGCATACCTAAGACACTGGAGGTGCGAAACAGTGGGAATCTGTATCTCTAAGAGCTATAGAACAAGTACTATTAATCAGATATATTAGGGTGAAAACAAAGTCTATAAATTAATTACTACACTGAGATTTTCACCCTTTAATGTGCTAAAAAAGTAACCATGCCACAGATACTGGTTACACAGTGCATTAGAAAATAATTTACTTTGATGGGCTGGACAGATGGCTCAGCAGTTGAGAGCACTGGCTGCTCTTCCAGAGGACCTGAGTTCAATTCCCAGCAACCACATGGCAGCTCATAACTGCCTGTAACTCCAGTTTCTGGGGATCCGACAACTTCCATGCAGACAAAACACGAATCCACATGAAATAAAAGTGAATAATTATTTCTTAAAGAAAAAGAATTATTTACTCTCACATGGTTTCTCAAGCTAGAAAGTGTACAAGTCAATAATGAGACCATAGGACAAGTGTATAAAATGAATTAGCTCCATTGCTCTTACAGGCCATATCTGAAAAGGCTATTTGTGTTAAAGATACCCACACAAATTCAACATCTGCCTAGAAAAATGCAAATAACTAGTCTAAAACAAGATTCTGGCCACTAAACTACACACTCACATGCATGGAACCACACACACATATATATACCCATTCACACATTTTTAAATAGATCTTATAGCAATACAACACAACATTCCTTTTCCAAAGAGTATACATACCCAGATTCCATCTACTCGGTACACTAGCCTATTCCACATTTTCAGTCCCCTTGAATCTTAATCACACCCTTAACAAACTTCTTTCACAAGCAGAAACAAGCAAGCATGTACCACAAAAGCCAACTGCTACGACACAGTTCCCTCCTGGATGTACATACCCAGGCAGCATCTAGGCACATCCAGACGGCTGTCTCCTGTTTCCTGTCATTGGGAGACTGTGGAAAGCTGATGGAAATCCAGCTCCAAAAGCTTAATGAGCACACTGGGCCCCACCCAAGCTGGACCCTGCTGGAGAAGGGCATGCTCAGTAGAAAAGTCCGGCTTGCTTCCAACTCACTTCATTCCTCAGCTAGAAAATTCACATGGTCAAAGAGGCACTTCCTGCTGCCTATTCTATGCGGTAACTACATAAAGATTGTTTGGGTGATAAAGCTCCAATTCTATAACTGCAATTTTTATGATTCAACCATTATTAAGCATGACTTTCTCATTTAGTTTGGTGATTTACTGTGTGTGTGTGTGTGTGTGTGTGTGTGTGTGTGTGTGTGTGTGTATTTGCGCGAGATCTAACACAGAGAACATCTTGGAGATCAAACTCGGGTCACTGGGCTTGGTTGACATCAGCCATCTTTACTCAGAGTCGTCTCATAGGTTCTTACGGTAATAATTTTGTTACCCTCAAGACTAAAGACTCTAACAGCAAACATGAGATGCTCTCTTAATTAGGGCTGTCCACAAAACTCCCAAAACATTATAGATTATTGCTGTTAACTTTGGTTGACTCCCCAGAAGTGGAAAACACATCTGTATTAATGAAGAAGCCATGCACTTCAGACACAGGGCCCAGAAGACTTAGGCCAGATACAGCAAGGTCTCAAAAAGTTGAAAAGAATATTTTCCAAATTATAAGAGAAATACTTTAGGTATTGGAAACACTTTCGGTATCTCAATAAATATGATGTCACCTGTACCAAATAGAGGGGAGATGCACATACTTCCTGTCTGTCTCTGCAGACCGAGTTCCATCCTCTGATCATCAAACAAGCTTTATTTGTACAGGCAACATACCATCACAGTTGGGAAAGGGTAAAGTTTTCTCCATGAGAAGACTTACTGAGGGTAAGTTGACAGGTACCTCTGTCAAACTATGCAAATACAAAACTTTAAAATTGTTCTATAATAATGAAAGCAGGCCATTCTCACAGAGTTCTCACTGTACCACAAAAGAGCAATTTGGTGAGATTTTCAGTAGAACCCATATTACTTATTCAATGTATCATCCTATATTCACGCTGTTTGTGCCATTTTTAATTATAAAAACCTATTTTTAACACTTTTAGATTTATTTATTTTGTAAATGAGAAGCGTGTACAAGTGTGTGCACCATGGTGAATGCATGAAGGTCAGAGGACACCTTACAGATGTTAGTTCTCTCCACCGTGTGAGTTCCGCACACAGAACTCGGTCTTCAGACCTGCCAGGAAGCACCTTAACCACTGAGCCTCTCACAGGCCCTTAAAAAAACATTTTCACTAAGTATTGCTGTTATGATTACAAATTTATTATGTATGTACAGAAATCCAGCAGCCACTGACCCATTACACTAATGCCAGTGAACTAAGCTCAGACATCTGCTACCAAGCCTGTGTGTCTTTCTTTTCTTTACCCATATCCTACCTGTAGGGACAGAAATGTATCCCCCTAAAATCTGTACACTGTATATGGATGTGGGTGATTTAGGAGACAACAAACAGAATGGGGCCGGGGCTGGTGAGAGGAGGTCCTGATGAGAAAAATTAATGTCCCGGTGGGGGTGGGGAACAGCTTACACCACAGCCATCTAGCTAAATCCAAGAATCCAAGAAGAGGCCTTACAGGAAACTGGCCATTCCAGTTCAGGCTTCTAACCTCCAGACTGTGAGAAAATAAACTTCTGCTGCTTCAGCCACCCAGACTATGCTGCTCTATTATGGCAGCCTCACTCCTCACGGCCATGGGACTGGGTACCACTACTCAGCTCCTGCTGGCTTCTAAACTAAAAGCCCTACCCATCAGACACGAGTCTTACTGTTTGGAGGGACTGAGAGAACAGAGGAGCCAGCAACTTTTGTGGCACCGTGATTTGGTGATATTACCCAAAGATATTAAATTTGTTCCTGCAAACATACATGTAGTAAGGCAGTAAGACCAAAATTTACACTTCAATCTGCTTCAAAGCAATCAATTTTCTATTTCTGTTCTATTCTAACACCGTTGCTTTCAAGACTAGTGAATCCAGATGTAAAGCCCTGGAAGCTTACCCGATAGGTAATCAACAGGGATGTCTACACATGTGTCCAGCTGCATTGAAAGTTCTCATTTCCAAAAGATTTTAAACAATTCAAAGTACACAAGCTGAAACATGGCTTGATTTTGTCACATACATCTTGGAGAAAGTATTTTTAAACTCTACTTTTATGTTGTATCATCATTATCATAAAACTGAAAATAGGACAGCTTATCCTTGAAATGTGGTCTGTACAGTCAGGATAGTCAAGATTGGAAAACATTTTCATTTATTTGTGTACAAGAATTTATGTAGATTTTAATCTTAAACCCAGGGCAACTTGACTTTTTTTTCTGTCCCCCCCCCCAAAAAAAAAACAAGACAAAAAAGGAAAGAGAAAGAAATCAAGTAAGATGTACATGTAGAGACCAAGCACTGTGGTGATGCCTACAAGACCAGCAGTTTCCAGAGTGCAGCAAGTCTGCTGTGCAACTGAGACTAGCCAGGGCTTGTAGCAAGACTTTCTGGGGGTGAGGGTGGAGGGCACGGAGGGGGGGGACCACAATAGCCTCACAGTGACAGTCAGCTCATGGCTCCAAAACATGAAGAGAAGCACAAACTCCATGTAAAAACAGTTCTCAGTGTCACAGAAAAGACCATGAGGACAGCCTGGTCTACAAAATGAAACTCCAGGACAGCCAGAGGTAGGAGGGGAAAAAAAAATATTGTAAAAGACTGACACATAACAGAAGTATACAAATGAACTAATAGTAATCCAGGAAAGGTGTCTATTTTCTATTCTATGTTGACACTATCAGAAGTCAAAAGAACAACTGTCAATTATCTTAATCTGCTTTGTTGAAGTCAATGTGAGAAGAATCTAGAACAGAACACCTCATCTACAGAATGAAGGTAATGATGATCTGAGAGAGGAGGCTGGGGAAAGCAAAAACTAAAGGCAGAGCAACCAATGCTCTCAAAGCTGGTTAAAGCAGAAGGGTCTGGCTCAGGTAAACCTATTAGTTGTTGTAAATCTCCTGGGGGATTGTGGCTGTCTGTTTGTTTTGGCTTCAAAATCTGGCCTTCTGAGAGTTCAATTTGATTACACAGCACCTAGTAATGTTCACTCGGCTCTGCTCTGGGGCCTGCCGGGGCCCAGTGGTAAGCAGTTCTCCAAACCAACTGTGCCTAAGGAGCACTTACTGCTTTCCCTCCTGCTGTCAGACAGCAGCCTTGCACAGGGAATTCAGAGTACAGCAGGAAAGACAGACACATAAACAAATCATTAGGCCACAAGTGATAAGAGATGCAAGAGAGGAACAGGAAGTATGCAGCAGAAGTGGCCAGCTCCCTTGGGAAATCAAGAAAGGAGTTCTAGGCTTACAATGTCAAGTGAGGTATGTTCTTCACACACTCTGTGGCAAACAGCTGCTACTACGGGACAGTGGCAATAACCATGTTGAACTAAAGATGAACAGACAAAATAAAATTAAACTACCTTTCACTAAGACTACCACAGACAGCAAAAACAAAGGCTCTGCTAGCCACTGTATGATACTCAGCAGCAAAATCTGATTTTTATAGAATCAACATGAAAACAAAAATGGTCTCAGTGATCATGTACCTCACCATGGCCTTGGGAGAATTAGTCCCAGCCACACTGAGGACAGGACAGCCATTTCAGTCTGAGGTAGAGGTAAAAGCTAGTGGCTGGCTGCTTTGCTTTTCTGATCTTCAGCTTGAAACTTGCACCCCAGTATCAGTCTCTGGGTTTACATTTTTCACATCACATGGCCTTTAACAGGTGGGGAAGCTAAAATTTTCTGTACTACACAGTCAATTAATAGCAGATCTATCCAAGCTAGGTTCTGATTCATACTCCCAATTCCTTGCCCTACCATATGCCCTGCCTGGCTGAGTTAGAAAAGGAAGCTACAACTAAGGAAAGAAAATGGAAATGGATCTCTTTACTGTGACCTAATGCCAAAAAAACAAACAAACTCAGCTCCAATATGAGAGGTACAAATCTAAAGCACTTCCCATCTGTCCCAACTTCTGTACCTATGAAAAAGCCAATGCCTTCCCTTCCCAAGGACTTCTCACTGAAGCATTCTCAGCTCAGGCTGGAGAGACGGCTGAGTGGTTAAGAGCACCACTCCTGCAGAGCGCTGGGCTTCTATTCCCGGGACCCAGCAACCTTCTCTGGTGCACTGACATACATGCAGGCAAAACACTCACAGCACAAAATAAATGCTTTAAAATTACCTACTCTTTCAACTTGAAAGAGCATCAAACTTACACTCAGTTCAATACCCCCTCATGCTTCCATTTACCTCCTCTATAAAATGAAGGTATCAGCCACTAAAATCTTTAACAGGATTGGGATTTCAATCAATAGAAAATCATTACAATAGCTGCCACTAAAATACAAATACTAAAGGAATGCAGAATGCTACTAAACAAAAAATTCCAGTGATCAGAATCTTTGGCTAGCATTTTCTTTTCCTGTAAAATGGCTGAATGCATCCTACACTAGCTTCATTTTTAAAGAAAAGATATTAAAATACAATAATATCCCTACCAATCTGGTTTATGTACTCAGTAGATACATATTTCTCCAACCTAACACACGTCTTGAAATCTCTCTTCAATATTTTCTTGTCCAGCTTTTGAAACTGCCAATCCTGGAGACTACGGAGACTATGGAGTCAGGAAGGTCAGGAAATGTCGGCCTTGCAAGCAGGAGGCCCTGAGTTTGGATGCAGAGCAGTGCAGTGCATCTGTAAACCTACAGTGTGAGGGAGGGGCAGAGAGAAGATGGGAGGCTCCTTGGAGCTCCTGACAAGCCAGCCTACCCAATCAATGAGTTCCAGGTTCAGAGAGTCCCTGTCTTGAGAAATAAGGTAAAATGCTACTGAAAAAGACACGCAATGCCAGCATCTAGCCTCAACAGGAACATACATGCAGGCACCCATACACACATGTTCACACCTTCACAAAATGCACCTATTATTCCTTACACATAAAAAAAACAAAAATGGCTAATAGGGAGGCCATAAAGTTCAATGGGGGACAGTGCTTGCTCCCAAGCCTGACAGACTAAATTCAAGCCTGGGACTCACCTGGGAGAAAGTTGTCCTCTGACCTTCAAACTCACCACACACACACACACACACACACACACACACATACACACACACACACAAACACACACACACCATAAACAAGTTTTAAAATAAGCAAGGTATTCTTTTACATTAGGATTTGATTTGGGGAGAGGTTACAAGGGCGGAGGGAAGATGCAAGGAGACAGGGAGGTAAGTGGAATAGGAATGCATGATGTAAAAATCCACAAAGAATCAATAAAAGTTTAAAAAAAAACATTGAACATTAATTGTTTCCATTGAGTAAATATGAAGTGCAACATAATGGGGAGTGCATAGCCTTCAGTCAGTCTCCCTTCCAGCCACTTCTGCTGACATCTGCTCTACAAACTTGGCATGTTCCAAACCATGGCTTTCCTAGCATCCTCACTAGGGAATGCAGTTCTGGTCATGTGCTTCTGTGTGCCCAAACTTAAATCGAGGAAGACAATCCCAACCACAAGTCCTAATGCACTCAACCCAAATGCCTTCCTGACCAACACAACACAATAGCTATGCACCATCGCCTGCACAAAGTTCATTACTTCGGCCTATGAGCTCTTGATTTTAGTTTTGTATATGGAAGCTGGCGAACATCTGTTCATTCCAGGAGGAACTGGTCTGCCTGCTGAAAGCCTCTGAGGCTACAGACCGGTATGAAAGTGGCTGCCAGAGAGAGGAGGGGTTTGAGTATGCATGTGCCTGCACTAAGGGGAGGATAAGAGCTGTAATGGAGGCATAAGCATTTGAACAGTAACTGACCTATGAGTGAAGGTTCCCAGAGTGACCTTGGAGGATAAGAAGGAGCTTCCTGGGCAGATGATAAGTGGGTAAGTGGGTGTAAGTACATTCCAGGCTGTGGGAACAGGAGGGAAGGGCACAGGACCATCAGAGATAAATGTGCTGGAGAATGCTGAGTACCTCATCAGCCTGGAATACAGGGTGGGGAATAGAGATGGGAAAACAGAAGCCACAGCCAAACAATGCATGATCAGTATTGAACTCAGATGTTTTCACTCAGTCCTGTAGGCAATGGAAAATAATATTAACTTTGTATTTCTGGAAGACTGCTTTGGCAGCCGTTGAGAACAAGTGATACAATGAAAGGAAGCTGGATAAAATGATTCTCCAATGATGATCCAAGAGACTAAGACAGGGCAACAAACACACAAAGAGGCGGAGCCCATAACCATTTGGTGAGCCAAATGGACAGGACTTAACAACAGGCTGGACTGCAGGAGTAAGGAGAAAAGAGGCCTAGGTTGCTGGAAGTCAAAGCCAAAGAAGAGTCTCTCCACAGGCCTGGAGAGACAAAGGAATAGAAGGCTACTTGGATGGTATATGAACTAAAGTGTCCACATGATGCCCAAGTAGAAAGTGAAAAGCCTCACTGGAGATGGAATGACAGAGGCTGGGTTTCCAGATGAACACCTGGAATTGCTAGGTCATCTAGTGCAGACTGCATGGAGATCCTGGGCCAAGCGAGGCCAGGAAAATACTCGTAATAAATTTCCAGACAGCAACAGCAAGGAAACAGCCTGAGAGAGGTGACAAGGGGGACCGTCCAGCTGGGGGAGTGTGCGACAGAGAGGTGGGTCGGCCATGGGGCCTCTGAAGGGAAGAGCAGCTACTGAACACTTCCTAGCTGGGGACAATGACGACAGCTCCACTCTAGCAACGGTAGAGCACTGAAAGGAAAAGAAAGCTTTACATCTGAGAAAAGGGAGGATTTGGGGGGAAATATCGTCAATGTCTTCTAATCAATGACAATTCTCAGAATGTATATAAACAGGAGGCTCCAAACCACCTAAGTTAAACAATTTCCAACGAGAAGGCACTGTTTGTTCCGTTTCTGAAATTTTCAATGTTTGGAATTTCCTGTGTAATCCTCTATGTTCTCATACATAAACTTGATTTGTAAATCAGCACTTACTAAACTACAAAGAAGACTACAACTGAATGAGCATCCGTGTGCATATCTGTATAAAGGCAGAGAACTTGAACTGAAACTAAAGTCTGAGAAAGGTAGATTTGTTTTCACCCTAAGTGTGTGCCGAAGCCTGACTGTATGTATATTTTTTACAAGACAGAAAAACTACAAGTGTAATTCCTATTCAGAAACTGTGAGGCCTGTGTCTACTAAGAGGACAGTTCAAAAGACAAACCAATGAAGACCACCAGCACCCCATAAGAACATGTGAGGTTATGAAACAACACTCCTTTTATAGAGCTGAAGCCTGTCCAGGGTGGGCTTTAAGACATTCTGACAGTGCACACAAATACTATCTCTGGAACGAAACCAAACAGCACAGCTGCAAGACATCTTCCACTACTGTTGGAACCGACTCAGTTGCAGCTCTGCCTCTTAGAACAGAGTGTATAAAAGCCAGAAGCAGGGCTATTTCCCCCTCCAAACTGTTTAGTGGAACTGTGCTCTCCTGATCCAAACTTTATTGGAAAAAAGAACATACACTGTACATTTAACTTACAATGAAAAAATGTGAAAACTTAAGAAAAATCCCCATATGAAACAAGCTTAAGCTTAAATACATAAATGTACATTTGCAGATTACAGCACACCACACCACCATCACACCGAGCTCACACCACCACTACCACCACCATCACACCAATGCTCACACCACCACCATCATCACACCGATGCTCACACCACCACCACCACCACACCGATGCTCACACCACCACCATCATACTGCCATCATGATAAACAGGAAATTTGGATCTACAGTGACAGAACTTTTTCAAACTTCTAAGCAGTAATAATAAGTAACTAGATAACTAGCATTCATATTAAGAATATTTATTCTGACTTCATATTTATGGTATGTAGCTACTTCTTGACAGGCAGAATAAGAAAAAGGAATCTTAAAGTCCCTGTAGTAACCCAATGCTGGAGAAAGCTCAGACAGCCCAGGGGACGCCTCCTGTCACTCTCCTGTAGCAGCTTTACTCCCGTTGGAATGAAAACCAACACCCGCTTCTCAACAGCCAATAATAAGTGAAAATGAAAAGACAAAGAAATCAGCCTTCCCAAATTTGATGCACAAACTTCAAAACCTATAATTTGATAACGTACACAAATGTGAGTGAGCCTCCTGCATTAGGAAGTTAGAGAGAACACAAAACTGTCTAGCTTCTCTGACAATAATCATTCTGAACAACAACAAAAACCACAATAAAAGGAAATAAGTAATTATCAACAAATGAGCTGGGAATGATACCTATATCAAAACACTGAACTAAAGCCAGAGCCAAAACACAAAAAAGAATCCTGTTCTAAAGTCAAAGGATAAGTGAATCTTAGTCACAGTTTCAGATAAACTTGCAAATCTGTGCTGGTGCTACTGTTTTAAAGTAAATAAAACATTTTTTCTCATTGCAGTAACCCTGTCAACTTTGGAAGCAAACACCTCCAAATTACAAGCATCCTCATATTTCTACTTCAAAAATCTCTGCAAAGTATTATAAAATTCATTTTAATAAAATCCATTTCATATTATAATAAAATGAGGCTCAGAGAAATTAAATAACTCCCCTTAACAGCACAGAATACAAGTCCCTCATCTGTCCTCGATTTCCACAACTTGGCTTCTGGCTTCTAGTTCAGCGCCCTGACAACTGTGTGAGGAGAAGAACCTTCGTCTATTTCACATGAGGCACTTTAACGCTGCACTGTGGTCATTGAACTCCAACAGTCTAACCATACACAGCTCACATCCCTACCATTCACATGTCCACACATAGGATTGGCTGAATTATTTCTACTCCAATAAATTTTATCAAAAACATTTTTAAATATATACAATAAATTATAAAATAGAGAAAAACCCACCACCTAGAACTTTTCATCTTCCAGACAAATGCACACAGATGGCATTTCATGTTAAAGCATGACAATGACTTTCCCTGTACACCTATACAAGAACTGTAAAATCATTTAAAGAATATATGTTCATATATACCAGGCATGGCTACATGCATTTTGAACCCCAACACTGGGGTCACAGAGGCACACAGATCTCTGTGACTTCCAGGCCAGTCTGGTCTATGTAACACATTCCAGGCAAGCCAGGACTACACAGTTATACATTGGCTAAGAGGGGTGGGGGAATAAAGTGTATCCCATGATACTGCTGAGATAGTTTGTTATATACAAGTGAGTCTGTAAACAACCCTTGTGATATCTACTTTCCATGCTTGACCCTTGTGATATCTACTTTCCATGCTTGACCAGCCTGAGCGACAACTTTTGGCTATGCTGGTCCATGCCTGATCCTGTGCCACAGTCTGAGAGAATCCTCCTAGCCCCAGGACCCAGTGTTTAGTAAGGTCTAGCTCTCAAGCAGGTGCGGAGGAAGATGCTGCAGTCACTATAGAAAATTATTCTTACTGCGCACTACTGGGACCTACCCAGCCTTATGGACTATATGAGCTCTGGACCTGTTGTGGCCATCATCTGGGAAGGTTACAGAGTGGTCCACATCTCTACAGCCATGCTAGGACACACTGACTCAACTGAGACAACCTGCAGTGGGGGTGGAGGAATGAAGAAGACTTCAGTGTTTGCATCATCCATGCTAGCTGATGGAAAGGGACAGAGGAAGACCCGCTATGGTTTTAAAGCAGATGGTGGAATGGGCAGTTAGTGGGGAGCACAAGAGCTGCTCCCCAGCCCAGGGGCTTGAACTGCAGTGTCCACCCAGGACAAACTATTTCTGTCAACAAGAACACCCTTCCCAACATCCAAACCAGCTTTTCCCCACTCTAACCCAAGTGAGTTTAAGCCCCAGCTTTGTCTTATTTGTATCCTGAGCCAGCACAGGATTGGATCATACCCTTCTATGCAAAAGTGGGGCATTAAAAGATGACCTCACCTGCCCCAAAGGAAAGACGATGAAATCCTCTGCTTAAGATCAACAAATAGTCTGTCTACAGACACTACAAACACATAAAGCAAATATCCCAAACAATTCTGAGTCCCACTGGTATATCTACCGTCTCTTGGGGTGAACTCACAGCCCAGGTCACATTTTCCAATATAATCACCACATTTTAGGAGTTTGGGGAGAAAAAGTATTGCAGATTAGAGTTGTGAATGGAAGAAATCTAAATGCAACTTTGAAAAACAAAAGTTGGATTGTCACAGCAGCATCCACGAACTATGGGAACGGCCTTGCAAAGTGAAAGGCAAGATGCACACGATGTTCTGGGAGAGTTGGGGAGTGGACGCTGGCAAGCAAAACAGTGACTTCAACAGTCCCTACATCTGAGCTACATGCAAAGACAAGTTAGCAGTAACACTGTATACAAGGCTGGTTTGATAAAGGACAACTGATAAACACATCATATTAATAGAAATGAAGGGGATGGAACATGCAGGATCAATTCAAAACAGGAAAGACACACTTGTAAAGCCCAACACCTTGAGCCAGGCATGCTGGATCTTGTCTTCAATGCCAGCACTCAGGAGGCAGAGGCAGGCAAAGACCTGAGTTTGAGGCCAGCCTGGTCTATAGAGTAACTCCCAGGAAAAGGACAGCCAGGACAGATCCTGGCTGAAAAAAAAAAACAAAACAGAAAGAGAGGAAGAGGAAGATGAGGAAGGGAGGGAGGGAGGGATCTTTCCACCATAAACAGAGAATAAGCACACAGAGACATCTCAGCACAATGAAAAGCAGCTACTAGAAAGAGCCAGAAACACTGACAGCCTTCCTTAGTGTGGGGGGGGGCGGGGGGGGGGTTGCCTTGCCACTTCTACTCAACATTGTTTCCAAATATCATCAAGCCAGAGTAATTAGGCAAGAAAGGAAAAAAAAAAAGGAGGGCACTATGCTTTTAAGAAAAATAAAACTCATTTAATTAAAAACTAAAAATAGCAAAGGAGCAAATTATCTCTATTGACAGATAACACAATCTTATACTTCAGAAAAACTCTAAAGAACATTTTTAAGATAATGAACCAGCTTGTTCAGAAATGGGTAATAAACAATATCAATAATATCAGCTGTATCTCTACAAAATGAACAACCAAAAATGAAAATGTTTCCACTCAACTTCAAAAAGAATAAAATGTGGAAGAATAACCTTAACTGAGGAAGCAGAAGATTCAAACACTAAAAACTAGAATACATTCAAAGAAGACTTGTTAGTGGATTCAAAGGTGCTGAAATGGCGCCTGGCACCCTCCACGCTCACCTATAGGCACAGTAATGCATCAAAAGCAAGCTGGCTTCTACCAAAATAGCCAGGTAATCCTAAAATTCGAGTAGAACTGTAAGAGAACACAAACAGCTAAACTAATACTGAAACAGAAGACAAAAGTGAGTCCCATTTTAAAATTATAACACTAGGTTAATCAAGATATTATAGCATTGAAATAAAAAAGACAAAGAACAATGGAAAAGAAGCTGATAATTCCGAGTCAAGAATGCCAAGTATATGACTGAGGAATAAATTCTCTAAACAAATGGTAATGGGACAACTGGGTATCTGTATGACAAATAAATCTGAACTCTTATCTCACACTATGAACAAAACAAAATCTAAAATATATAAATTAAATGTCAGGGTAAAATCTATAAATCTTTTTTAGAAGGATACAAGTGTAAAGTTTCATTACTGTCTGGCTTCAATATAAAATGTTGCCTTTTCCAAAGGCAACATAAGAAAAGGAAGGAAAAGGGAAAAGCAAACAGATGAACTGGACCTCATCAAAATTATGAGTCAATGACTCAATAATCAGAAATATTTGCAAGCCATGTATATGATAAGGGTCTTCCACACAGAACATATAAAACAGACTCAAACCTAGGCATGGCTTAAACAGACATTTCTGAAAATATTTACAAATGATCAACCATGACATGAAAAAAAGGTTTGATATTACTCATTATAAAACCAGGGGCTGGAGAAATGGCTCAGCAGTTCAGAGTACTGGCTGCTCTTCCAAGGGACCTGGGTTCAATTCCCAGTACCCACACGGCAGCTAACAACTATTTATAGCTCCAAGATCTGACACCCTAACACAGACATACAGGCAGGTAAAACACCCATGCACATGAAATAAAAATTAATTAAAATAAAAAGCATATTGTGACAGTTCTTCATACCCACTGAGATGACTATTTTAAGAAAAAAGAAGACTGAAAAACAGTGTTACAAGATAAGTATGATCACACATGTGTGAAATCCCAGCAGCTGGAAGGCTGCTGGGCCAGGAGTATAAAACTATCTGAAAAACAAAGTGCGCTCATGTGTGTGTGTGAGTGCATGCGTGCAAATGAGAACACACACAAAGTGTTCATAAGGATGTGGAGAAATATAAGCCTGAATTCTCTACTGTGGAAATGTCCAACTGTAAGGCAGGCTCAGAGGGATGATGATTAAAATATACAAGGTTTCTTCTGGGGAAGAGAAAAACGTTTTAAGGTCTCACAACATCTTGGGTATAGTATAAAATACAGTGGAGAGACAGTGAAGAGATCAGGATTGAAGAAGACAGAAGTAAGGATTGACGAGGCCAGACAGTAGAAGCAAGGAAAACTCAAATGAAAAGCTACGTAATAGGCACAAACAGAAAGGGCAGTTATAATACATATTTTTAAACTTTTGAGAAATTAACTCTTAGAACTTTCAATTCATCTATGTTTTAAACAGTTGACAGAGAAGTAACTAGAAGCTGATCCAGGCCTAGAAGACCAGGATAGAATATATGACATTAGCCCCTTTAGAGAGGAAACCAAGGATATAAACGGCAATTTAGGAATCACCTCAAATGTAAAAGCTATTTCTTATATCTGTGACTATTATTAACTTTATACCTGGTAACCAAACAAATGACTATTCCAAAAAACTAACTTTCAAGCAGGCTTTGGGAGGGTGTTCCATGAGTAGGGCTGGAGCTAGAAGGATGTACGTGTACATAAGAAGAGAGTTCAGGGTGCTCTAAAGAACTAAACATCACACATGGAACCTACTTTCTCAAGCAGTCACAGAGTTAGTTACAGGTGTTTGATGAGAAAATGCCACAAGAAATCTCAACAGCAGAGTTAATATAACAAAGAAATACTGACTACAAACAACAGAATGGGCTAAGAGCAAAATATGAGTGGGAGACCCAATACCAGAGCATCCATTAAGCATTTCTTTATTCACTGACTGTGAGCTCGATTCACTCTGGACAACCGTGAGCCAGGATGAAGTAACTGCCTGTAGCAGGAGGACTGACCTGACTCTCTCTTCTGAACTACCACCTGCACTCTTCAACTGACTGTCAATCATTCCCTCCATGGAGTTCCAACTCTACAGAGCTGAGTATTTGCAACTTTTTAAAACATGAGTAGCTACAATTTATACTTCCCTCTCCCTCAAAGAGAATTGTGCCTTTGTAAATTCGAGTCTGAAAGTTCCTTAAGCAAGTGGGGAATAGAATGAGCTAGAAGAGAAAAAGGGAGCGTATAGGAGGAGCACGCCTGGGTTTGTCAGAGAATGTGAGATGCCAGGGATGACTAAAAAAGGTTCCTGGGGACCCAGACGTTAGACCAGGACCAGAGGACAACAATCCAGAGAGATGTCGGAGCTTCAAAAGTGATGAGTCAGGATTATGTGGCACAGAGTATGGACAGATTTCACTATTAGAAATGGGACCCTTCGGGGCTGGAGGAAGGTGACCCACTCTTCCACATAGAAACGGAATCTAGGGCCAGCCCTCAGACATTTAGTTTCCCAAAATTATCCATGCATAGGCCACAGCAGCCCTTCAAAGACCTCAAAACATCCCTGAATGTATGTAATAACACTAGACAGAAGAGAAGAAATAGAAAAAAATGTGCTAAAACTCCTATGAAATCATAAAAGACCCTAGATAGCCAAATAATCCTAAACAAAAAGAAAAATGCTAGGAGCCTTACCATCCCAGATTTCAAGATAAATTACAGGAACATAATAATTAAAAACAATATGGTAGCAGAACAAAAACAGACACATAGACCAATGGAACAGATTTAAAGACCCAAACATGAGTACGCCTAACTTCAGCCATTACTATTTAACAAAGATGCCAAAAAACGTATGTTAGAGAAAATGAAGCATCTTCAACAAATGGCTCTGGGGAAAAAAGGATGCCCACATATATAACAATGAAATCAGACCCCATCTATTACCTTGCTTTTACAAAAACTAATTCAAAGGGATAAAAGATCTAAATGTGAAACACTGTTGCACATGTGACTGACAATATAAAACTAAAAACTTCCCAAAGAATCAACAATATAATGAGAAAGAGCCCACAAACTTCATGGATTTTGCAAATTCCTACACTGTCCCATAGTCTACTGGTCCTTGCCAGGTGAGATTCCGTTTTGCAAAGTGTCTTGCTCCGAGGACATTATACAGGTAGTCATAAGTCATACGCTGATCCGAGACTAGGCTGCACAGCTCCCAACACTACGTACAGATACTTGTTCAGTTATGTTCAGTACAGCTCTTAGTCACAATAGCCAGAAAATGGAAATAACCTAAATGTCCTTCAACTGGAAAATGTTTAATGAAGATGTGGATATGGTTATGGAGTATTAGTAGGGTTATGGAGATCTGTCTACCTATAAAGAAAATGAAATCTGCAGATATGTATAATCCTCACCCTTAATCAACCTTAATCAAGAAAATTGTCTCCGTAACAGATAAGAGGCTGAGACCATTACAGAAAATCACAACCGGTCACAATGCAGCATTGTGGCCTCCGGTCTCAAGTGATACAATGACAACATAATTCCTGCACCTAAGGCTCAGGGATCACTGAAGAAGTGGAAAGATTGTAAAAGTCAAGGGACAGGAAGTTTGCTGTACAACTGTGTCTGACAAATGTCAGAGATGCTACACTCATGAAGTCTCACCAACATGGCTGCTAAATATGACCTGAATAGGGACAACACTAATAGAAATGCTAACCTAAGTGGAAAAGCTCAGGAGGTCTCAACCATAGACTAAGAACTACCGCTAACTAAAGAATACTGAAAGCAGAGGAAACAGACTTCCCCAGGGAAGAGCACACCAACTGAGTAACTAATGCCGAATGGTCAGCCATGAAAACATGCATACAAATAACATGTTATGAACTAAGTAGGTTGTATTTATATATTTATTATATATATGTATATATATATATATACACACATATACATATAATACATTAGCAATTAAGGAAAAAGAAGTTATAAATTTAAAATAGAGAGAAGGTACATGGTAGAGGTTGGAAGGATTAAAGAAGATGGGGAAAATGATAAATCATAATCCCAAAGTATTTTAAAATTATAATAAAAAAACACCACAGGAGATGCTCAACTGTAACCTGATTTTGGAGGAGGGATCAGGTTATGGAAAAGTATGGGGTCTGATCTATATCTTCTCAAGAAAACTAGGAAAGAGAGGAATGAAGCAATCTGCTCAGAGCTTCACTGTTCAAATAAGAGACCAGAATAAAAACAAAGTGACTTCCCAATACTGGGACTAGTGTTTCATTAAATACCAACACTAAAAGTCAACTATGAATAAACTCACCTTTGTGACAATTATGAAGTAGATAAACCCAACAAATATTTCAATTAGCAGAATGGCAAGGAGAATGTGGCCAAATAGATACATGAGGGGAACAAAGACAATGATCAAATAACTGAGAAGCAAAGCCATTCACTGAGACCGTTATTAAAGGAAGAACAGTAAGGGGGTTGGAGGCAAGTGAATACATTTATACTTAGACTGGATATCAATAAAATGGAGATATGACCACAAGGAGGTAAACTGAAATCAAACAAATATTTAATCTATCTACATTGATAGGAAAGGAGGGAAAAAAACAGAAGAAATAGAAAACAAATGACAAGATAGTACCTACCCACATTAATAACTAAATATAAATTATCTGAAGGCACCAATAACAAGGCAGAGGGTGTTGGGCTGAGCAAAAAAGGCAAGACCCAACTTTATTATGCACATTAAACACAAAAGACAAGACACCACTGGCCCAGAGCAAAGCAAAGGCTCCAGGCAACAGAGGGTGCCAACCACTGAGCCATGGAAATCAGCACCAAGATCAGCCACAAGATCCAGAATCATCAGTGGGAAGCTGCATATATAGGACAGTACTTCAAGGCAGAACTTTCTGATTGCATCATGGAGATGGTAGCCAAAAATTAGTCAGAAGCAAATGACAAGAAAACGCTTCTAGGGAATGGCACACTTCAGTTCTCTAGCTCTGCTACAAATGAAGAATGCTAAGTCACAGCCAAATGTTCACATTGATGAAAACCTCGGGTTTGTGTAGGAGATCCCTTACATAGGAGGAGACGCCTACAGCGACCCTTACATAGGAGGAGACGCCTACAGCGACCCTTACATAGGAGGAGACGCCTACAGCGACCCTTACATAGGAGGAGACGCCTACAGCGACCCTTACATAGGAGATACTGACAGCGATCCTTATATAGGAGTGGACACTGACAGTGACCCTTATATAGGAGGAGATACCGACAGCGCCCTTACATAGGAGTGGACACCTACAGCGACCCTTACATAGGAGGAGACAGAGGAGACATAGGAGGAGACAGAGGAGACATAGGAGGAGACAGAGGAGACACCTACAGCGACCCTTACACAGGAGCTAATGCCTACAGCAACCCTTACATAAGTTTCTTCTTGCACCTCTACTGTGATTTATCAAGCCCCTACAAGTACAAATGCACTTATTTAAACAGGCTGTGATGTCAGCAGCAGCCCCAGGGTTCACAGCCAAGCACTGGATGTACAGAGGGCCAGTATGTGAAGGGGATGGCCGTGACTGCCCTGTGCCCTTCCCACCCCCTCATCTACGACATTGGTTCTATCACAGCTATCTTCAGCACAGCCACAAATGTGATGTGAGTCATAGGCAGGGCTAAGGTTACCTGAATATGGTTACAAAGTGGACAGTCACAAGATCTCTACTTTGGCAACTATATGCTAATGTAATAGTTTAAGGTAAAGCCTTCACACCGTAGAAGGCATTTCTCACCGAGCACTTCTGAATTTTCTGCCTTCCTTTATACACCTTAATTCTAACAGCACATTATTTCTTTCCCCCAACTCCTAAACTATCTACATTCTGAAAACAATACCATCCTGTGTTATCTGAACTTTCAAGCCACCCTAAAAGTGTCTACATATGTGCTTTTCTCTGCAAGGCTTTTAAATCACAAAATCATGGCCAACACACTCAATGTTTGTAAATTACAAGACGATAGCAAAAACAATATAAAGATACATATATACTTAATGTGTTCTCTTTGCTTTATTCTTTGGAGAAATCTACTCTTTGTAAAAAGAAAAGCATGAAAAATATTTTAATGCTTTGAGAAAAATGCAAAAAGTTCACTACCATGGCTACAACTTGTTTCTCTTAGATCTACACACACTGGCTTCAGAAAACTGTTTGAGCAGAAATCTTAAACGGCACTAAGTGACACTTCGTGAAAGTTCCAATGAGGTAGAAAGACCGTAACCCCTTTAACCTAACTAAGCATGGTCCTGGCATGTAATGGCAGGGGAAAGGAATATGTGATGGATGTATGAGCAACTGCATATAATTCATGAAGAAACAACAGCTACGACCAACCCCCATTCTAAAACAGCAAAGGAAGACTCAGCAGACTCCATTCCTACCTCTGCATCCAGGCCATACTGTCCTTCCTCTGTGACATTAACACTTAGTCATGCTTACCGGGGTCCTATGAACTCAGCAGCTCAGTCTTCTTCCCCGACTGTGAGTGTCCTCAGCCTGGCACACGGTAAAACTGGACACAAACGTGCCCCATAATAAAGGGCAACGAGTTCCAAGTCAGCTCCCCAACTTAGCATTCCCACATGTCTATCACTTCTCATAGGAATTTACTCAGAGGGTTTCACTGTTGTCGTCTTTAAAGTAACATTTAAAAAAAAAAATAAAGAATGAATGAATGAATGAATGAAAATTCAAATAACACCAAGGCCACTTGATGAAAACTTCAAGGAATATCATTTTTACGATTACCTAAAATTACACAAAGGGCATGTCTGTATTAGTATGCATGTGGCTGACTGTACATGCACACATGTGCATGTCTTAAAGGAAATTAAGTCACTTGAACTGATACTACAGCCCATAAGAGCCATAAACTAACAAAAGCCCAGCATGAGAAACCTCCTTTCAGTGGTTGGTCAGGGTAGTCCAGGTGACTTCCCACAGCACGCAGATGGCAGTGTAGCCCTTGGCTGCCTCCCAGGGGTGGGCCCTATTACTAAAAACACCACACAGTTAGGCCACAAGGCAAGGGTGATTCCAACTAGAGCTGACCTAAAACCCTCCTTCCTGAAGTCTGGCTCCCAGGGCACCAGAAGTAATGCTAAGCAAGCTGCCCAGGGAGGAAGCTATTCCTACTTCCTCCCTCCCTGTTGTCTTCCACTTCCCCTCTGTAGCCCTCACACCACCCACTCCAGCCATACTGACTTCTTCAACACGAAATGCTCCCCATGCTTCCATAACATGAACGCAGACATTCATTTTAGATCTAAACTGTCCACTTCCCATGTCTACACTTAAAAGCAAACAAATCAACAAAAATCCAACATGAACTTCCAGGAATCCAGCAATACTTATATTACTGATTTTAAAGTCACAGAATATCCACAAAGGCATGTGGGTCAGAGGGGAACCCAAGAGTTAACTGTGTGTTTATGGTACATATACAAATAACAAAAGCCATGAAAAAGAAATCTAGATGACAAGACACACCAGTCAAATCAACCACTAACGATAAAATCAGGATGTCAGAATGTGATCTAAAATGGGCTAAGTACAGCATGTCTGAAGTGACCCTGAGTATGTATAGCACGGCACTTGAAGCAAATCTCAGACAGAAGCAGATATCCAGATCACCCAGGGCAAGCATTGCTCTCACCTGTCACCTGTGCAGTCATCCAGCCCAGGAACCACAAAAGCAATGACCTACATGATGTGAAGGAGCCATGCAAAGGGACAGGGCAGACCTAACAACGGTGTTCAACACTGACATGGGACAGAAGGCAAAAGAACAAGATGAACACACAAGCCCTGTGCTCTGTGAGGCAAGACATTCCTTCCAGACACAGCAGATAAAAATGGAGCTGCAAGATTTGACCTGGAGAAACAAGGGCTGGTACGTGTGTACATAGATGTACACACACACACACACACACACACACACACACACAGTGGGGAACACTCATAATAATCAATTTAGCAACTTCACTACCTTCCCCTTTGCCCTACTCACCTAACCCTTTCCTCCCTCCATGGCCAACCCTAATCTGATGAATACATATCCCAGCAGTATGGGTACAGTAATAATTAGGAACCATCTCATATCTCTCTACCCAATCCTTCCCTAGTTCCTTGGTAATTTCAGTTTACGCATACTAGAATATACTAAACTGCAGTTTTAACTAGATAAGGAAACTGTTTTCAGTGCTGTCTCTGTCTATAGTAAGTATTCTTGCTGTAGCCTAAGGTAAATAAGGAAGTCCAAGGTCACTTTTTCTCTTCCATGGACCAGTGGCCCCAGAATCGTAAAGTCCCTTAACTGGCTGATTGACTTTCACTTAAGACTACAGAACAACACCCATATAAAGAAAATTTGGTTTTGTCATGGAGTTGATTCGAACAAGATATGCCCATACCAACTGTATATTTACCTTTAAGAGAAACAGATGGAATATCATGGCACAGGGTTTAAAATCACATCAAACCTGCATAGCTGCTGCCCAGACAGATACAAACACTATTAACCCCCACGTACCTCTGCGCGGATAGAGAATCAGGTCACAATTCAGTCAGCCTTTGGAAATCAGCAAATTAGCATTCCAGGCCAAATTAAGGCTGTGTGATCAGATCTCTATTTCAATGGTTCCTTAACAGTTACAAGGGACCTGCTATACTTTATAATCTCAGAAAACATCCAGAATGATAGCCTATCCCTTTCTGGCCACATTTGCAATCAATACATACTTGCTACTAAATACAAGCTTTCAAATGAGGTTAATATTTCCAAATACAGGCTCTACCACTTTAACAAACTGTAGCACACAGATTTTTTTTTTTTTAATTGTACTGCTCTGTTAAAGAAAAGTACGTTTAAAAAGAAGATGCTGTTGTGTTAATCCTACTCATGCCTACAAACAAAAGACTAGAAATGCTTAACCAAAATGCTAACTGGGAATTCCAGGAATATGGACACTGGGGAATTGTGTTTTATTTGTAGTTTTCTGTTCAAGTTCTCTGTACATAGTATGTGTTGTTACTGCAATAACAAAAAAATGAAGGGCCATCAAGATGGATTCACAGGTAAGAGTGCCTGTCACTAAATCTGATGGCCCGAGTTCAACACCTAGGTCCAATGTAAGATCCAACTCCCACAACTGTCCTCTGACCTACAGACACAAACAAAAATAAATAAATGTAAGGAAAAATATAAAGTCCTTACAGATATACAGGGTTTTTTCCCTTTATTTTCCTCATCCTGAGAGTTTTAGAGGCAGTAAAAGAAGATGAAAGTCCCAGCAAGTTATGGAGCTGCATGCAGAGCTACCTGAGCGGGCAGGGACACAACCTGTAGGACTCTGAAGACCCAAGGATTTCAGACACTGCTACAACAGGGGGCTTTAAAAGTCTGATTTCAACTGGGTTCAGAAGAATGAAAGGAATTTTATCAATGCAATTAATTTCCCAGCAGATTTCTGCTCCCAATTCTTTTGAATTCAAAGGTTAGGACCCTTAGCAAATTAGAGTGTATTTCCCGTTAAAATTCTGTAAAGATCACACAGGGCAGGGATGTTTAAAGAGCAACGAGGCTTCGAGTCCTCCTCAGACGTCATCTCCACTATGAAGTTGGCCACAGAGCATCAGCCATCTGTGGTCACTTTAAGTGCTGGTGGGATCTTCTGCTTTGGGACCACACAGGAAAATGTAACAGACATCTCCCTAAGATCAAGAGATGGGCGTTCTTTGTTTCATTAGTGTATGACAAGTGTTGTTATCTAGTTTTCTCTATAACTTTATTACACTACCAACCACAATGCATGCACAATTTAACACACACTACTAGACCACATGCCCTTCAGAATTGTAAAATGGCATCCGTAGAATGTCTAGAAGGAATCACAAAGGCACTCCTTTATCCTAACAGAGAACAATGTTTCCACTAACACACAACAGGGCTTTTGCCTTTAGGAAGGAGAAACAGTAAAAATGTACAAAGCAGAACTAAAATCAATCTACAGAGAAAAAGTAAAACAATTAGAGCACAATTTCCCTCATTACAACACAGCAACACAGAACAGAGTTTTATTTAAAAAAAAAAAAGTAAGTATAAATATGAAACTTAAAAACTATCAAAATAAATTAGTTCCGGGTGGAATTTTTTACTCATGAGCAGTATGTGAGGAGCCCCACTGCTGAGGAAGAGAGCAATGGTGGCTTCTCCCGACAGGGACTACTCTAGACCCCCAAATGGACTTTACTTCCTTGTGCCTCTTTTTATAGATAAGGACACTGAGGCTCAGAGACACAAAACAACTCAGCCAGCAAAAAGAAGACCAGGTTTTAATTCCAAAATCCTTCTCTTACCGGTCAGGACACTGACTTTCTAAGACTATGAAGGATGAGTAACCTTCACATGGATTAAACACAAGCCGTTTTCAAAAATGGCACAAGAGCCTTCAAAGTAGAGCTAGAGTAATGACTTCAAGGGTGAAAAAGAAATCAGGACATTCTCAACCCGGTGAACCAAGTATCGTTTTCAAACCCCTGCTAAGAGAGTGGCTTTAGAAATGAGCCAGGAGGACTGGAGAGAGCCTCCTCGGAAAGCATTTGCCTGACACACCAAGCATAAAGCCTTGGCTTCATCCCCAACACAAACAAAAACTAAAAGCAAAATGAGAAATGCACTGCGAAAAGTAAGAGTGCCAGGATAGGAACCAGGGAGCAACACACCTGTGCACCCTGCACAGAGACCAGTGACGACATGTCCAATTACTCCAGGTTTTACCCGCAGTGTATGTACTCAGAGAGCTTCAGGAGACTGCCCGAAAAAGTACTTTCGTAACTATAAATAAGCTGATGTAAGTAAATGAGTGACCAACAAGTAGTCTGCTCTCCCTATAATTGTTTCTCATAATTTACTGGTCAGCCCTACTTCCAATCTTTCCAGAACCACGCTTCTCAACCAATCTTCCTCAACTCCAGTTCTGACAGAATCATTTATGAGTCTACAAAACCTGAGTGACTCCAACGTTGCAGACAGCAGCTCAAGATCTTCCACCCAGAATGTCTTCTGATCTCACCTCTCCCAGGCTTAAGGCCACAGTGTACAAAAGGACTCAGCCTCCAGGTCACACCCCAGGCCTTACTCAAAAGCAGCTAGCAGAGCTCACCATCACCTCACCGCTGGGCCCCGAGGCTTTTCATGATCTAAAGACTGCACAGTCACCAGCTTCCCTCCCTTCCTCTGGGTCCCACTGCCCTCTCTCTCTCTCTCTCTCTCTCTCTCTCTCTCTCTCTCTCTCTCTCTCTCTCTCTCTCTCAGAGCTTCTTCTGTACAAAGTTATGCTTAGTTAAAGTTGATCAAAAAGAAATGGGAGCAAAAGGAGGAAATTCAGTATCCCTACATCTTCGAGCAATCTTGGGAATTGATCTTATTTTTCTATTATCCAAGATAGTAATATAATGATCCCATAGATATAATATTACATTAAGAAACACTCCAAAGAAACATATATTTTGGCAATTTTAATAAGAAATATGCACATTAGAAAATATGAGAAGTGGCAGGTATGCCAGCTTGCATCTATAATCCCAGCATTTTAAAGGTGAAGGCAGGAGAATTAGAGTTCAAAGTCAGCCTCAGTCATAAAGCAAGTTAAAGACCAGCCTGGCTATAGTGAGATCCTTTCATGAAGAAACAGCAGAGGGGTAACCATCTCTAAGGGAAGCAAGAGAAAAGGCAGGGTCTGAAACAAACCCTAGAATAGACCAGGAGTACAGAAGCCTTCTCAATGACAAACCAAACAAATACCTTAACCCTTGCTTGATAACTACTAAAGAGTCTGAGAAACTTTAAACTGACCTAAGTACACGAGAGGTCAGCTTTTTCAAACATTCTGAGAAAGCAGAACCCCTGCCTCCCTCCAGCCAATGGATATCTGCCAGGGTCTCTCATCTGCATGAACCTTGTGAAATGGTGGTACTAAACTGTGTTTCTGAACAAACATACCCCTCACCCTCTCTCTCACCTCAAATGAAGATCACTGCCAGCCTGCTTCCCCAGAACACTTCATTGCTGAGCTTCCCATTTCTTCAAAAGGAAATGAAACAGTGCCTGGCCACATGGAAAACTGGGGCAAGATTGGCCAACAGAAGCTACATAGTAGGGCTGATTTTAACAGACAAACAGATAAATGTAGGGTAGTAGGTGCTTTTTTCAAAACTACAGGAATGATGACAACCTCTCACCAATGTGTAGCATCGTTTATGAGAACAGGAAAGGGATGCTGATTCCTTATAGGTTCAGGTTAGTACCTGACTGCTACAGGACCCTGATGGGGGCTAGTGGAGACCAAACAAACATTGTTAGCTACCCCCAAATATAAAAGTGGATCCCCTGGGCCTGCCAATCACCTGGACATGGAACTACCTTCAAGAAAGCGGGCTCACCTTAGTCCTCGTTACAGAGATGCGCTTTCCCTCCCAGCACTCCCAGGGTGTTTAAGGTTTGCAGCCCTGGGGTTTCCTTTAACCCTATTAAAGTTATCCTCTAACTGCATAGTCTGTTCTTACTGTTTGATTAACATGACTAAGAGACTCACAATTTCCCTGATAAGGAAGTCTTATCAAAGGTCATAAGGCTGGGAAGGCTGGAGTACTGTTACAGCTGTGACAACTGAGCCATAAGACAAGAAATCTCCATCATGTGATTTTTCTGGGTCCCCTCAAATATAATGTGCAATGGCTACATACAACCCTTAGGATAATGCTAAATAAAATAAAACTTGTCTTCTAGGCTACCTAGTCAGTCTAACAACCAGGAAACCAAACTGGCACAGTGCCTCAACCAGCTGTGCAGCTGCTCCTCACTAGCTAGACACCTTCTTTTATGCTGCAACACAATAGAACCCTTTGAGAGCAAATTCAGACATGCATTCTGTCCTAGCACAAGGGAAGACCATCAGAAACAAATGCTACTACCCACCAAGCCAACAACACAGCACTCAGGGAAAACACAACTCACAGTTATCAGTAATGGAGTACGAGGAGCTCTTGGACCCGCACCTGCCGCCCAGGTCTGCAATCTCTGCTACCACCTTGCTCACTAGCACTGCACAAGCCAAGGACGCCTGGATTAGGATAAACCCCTTAAGTAGCAGTGCTACTTAAGCAGTCCTAGCGCTGATGTCAGAGGTGGCACAGCTCCAGGCCAGGAAATAATGCTACTGCCACCAGAGCCCAAAGGTAAACACAAACAGCCCTAAGAGGCAGTGTGTCTTCCCAGTCATAACATTAACTCCTGGGCCATCTTACCTCTTTCCAGCCAGTCAGAAAATAATCCCAATTGTCTTAGAGTATGCACAACTGTTAAATGTAATGAATTGGGGGCTGGAGAGAGATGGCTCCAGGGTTAAGAGGACTGACTGCTCTTCCAGAGGACCAGGATTCAATTCCAAGCACCCACATGGCAACTCACAACTGTTTCTAACTCCAGTTTCAAGAAATCCAACATCCTCACACAGATATGCATGCAGGCAAAACACCAATATATGTAAAATAAAATAATAATAATAATAATAAAGTAAATGTAAAGAACTAATAAGTATTCAAAACATGAGAGATCACCTTAGCAACAACACACAAACACAAAACATGCATACATACACAAAAAAAAATCATAACTATTCTTTCCTTTTTAAAGGAAGAGAACATACTTATATGTTTATATATACATCACACATGTCCCTATACATGAAGTGACAGATCTGCTTATGGAATCTGTTGCACCTACACATTCTGAGCAAGTAGGGTATGGATGGCTCCAATATCTACTCTAACAAGAAGCAACGTGGGGGTGTCACAGTCAATCAAAGGGAAGATGCTTTTATATTAATTTGAAAAAATTAAAAACTGTTGGCTGAGAGAACATAAACATCTATTATCACCTAAACATAGACTCAAGTACATTATAAGAAGCACAGAGTAATGCCTGGGGGAAGGGGGGATAATTCTTTTAAGTTGTTTTTGCCTATCATATCTCACCACTTGGCCAATTTCTGTTATATTTCTCTGGTACTCTAAGCTGTCATCTCTAGGGAATTTCACCACCCATCCCAATCACTTTTTAAATCTTGTGGGGAAAAATATCAACTTTGCCAATTGACATTTGGACTTAGATTCCACCCCGATAGCTGGCTGTCTTGCTATTTTTCTGTCTCTTTCTACTCTTCATTTCTCTCCCTCCCTACAAATGGATGCAGAGAGTTCTGTCCCTCACTCCTTACAGCTGCAGTTTTAGAATGGAGTTATCTCCACCCTTCCCACCTCTTCAATAGCTATCAGAGAATGCCAACCATGCTTGCCGGCTCCTTCATACAGGACCAGTACTCAGGGAGGCTGAAGCATGATGGCTGCCCAGGGTTCAAGCTAGCCTGCACCATGTGAGTTCCTGGCTACAGTGATACTGGCTCTGAATACAAAGCAAGAAACTGGATGCTTCTATCTACTTTGAGATATTCCCCCACATCTCACCAATGTCACTTAGCTCATATATATTCTTTCAGATTTACACTGTCACCTCTGAAAGATGGCAGAGCGTTTGAAACCAGAACGTGTGCCAAGCATGCCAGACTTGTTTATTCCACAGAGACTCCTTAGATCAGCAAGGCTGGCAGGACTATAACCCCAGAGACGCTGCTTCCTCATGTGCTCCCAAAGCACTCAGAACATCTTTAATAAGCCATGGAAAGACAACTGTGGACCTGTGAGGGCCTCTGCTAGGAAGAAGGAAGAGAAATAAACAGAAAAGGGAACATGAGAACATCCTCGTTCTTGAGGACAAAACCTTTCATGGGTAACAGTTATAAGTCAAATTTCAAGGTAAGAACAGAATAAATGTCATAAGACTACACGTGAACAACTTGCCAAAGGAATTAGAAAGCTACAAATTCTTTCAGGATATTCAGCAAAATAAGGGCAAATATATTCCATAGTAAAGCATAAATAAGATGTGAATTACTTCATCAAAATGTTTTTGAAAAACTCTAAAGTGTGCGAGAGAGATGGATGTCAGTAAAGTGCCTGATGTTTGACCCTCAGTTCCCACATTGGGGGTGGGAAGAGGAGGAAGGAAAGGGGGGGGAGGAAGGGGGGGCTGGAGGAATGGAAGGGAAGTAACAAAGTGTAGAACCTTCACCTGTAATCCCAGTGCACACAAGGCTTTCAAGGACCTTAAGGCTTTTAACAGGGTTGAAAAGAAAAACCTCCAATACTCATTGCTAAAGGTGACCCCACATCTTATCTCCACCTCCATACAAGTCAAACAACTCAAAAGAGCAACAAAGCAAGCGTATCACAATGTTTCCCAAATGTGTCCCAATCACTTGGGCCAAATTCCTGAATAGTTGTATTTGGGTGGTCTCAATTTTCACTTTTTCATACTCAAGTTTCCAGTCAGATGGGTTTAACTCTCTGGGGTCAGTGATCTCTAATTTATTCTAGAACACACAAACATTTCACAAATTCTCATGGACAGCAAAGCAAAACAGAATGTTGTACATCATAAGAGGAATTTTGACTATTCTAAACCCAGCTCTGAAAACAACAGTAGTCATTAGCAAGTTATTTAACGTTAGTTGACTTTCTTTACCTATGGAGGGAAGAGAGTTACTCATGAAATGAAGTATACCTTAATTCCAAAAGCATACGTTTTTTTGGAAGAATCTGGCATGGCAAGCTATACAGAAGGAGTGAATTAAGAAAGACATCAAAACCAAGCATAAAGTTTGTGATTTCCTTCATTAAATGTACACAAATCTGTATTTATAGATAATTTACAACATAAGCTATGACTGCAGAGCACAACATGATATTAATAGTGATTACGTCTGAAGGTAAGAATAAGAGCGGCCAATTATTTACAATTCTTGCATTACAAAGTCTATCTATACACATGTGGATTCTCTATTAAACAGATCCAATCTCTTTAATCCAAGCTTGACATTTAACAACATTCTTCAATGGGCTGGAAATCAAAAGCTCTCAGAAAGTCACTGAAGATCCAGTCATCAGGTGGGGAGGGGATCTCCAACTTTTATTTTTCCAGTTTCTTTCTCTTAAGAGTCTGAAATCTCTAGAGGACCCCCACCTCTCCTGGCAAACCCTCCTGTGAGTAACTGTATTGTTATCTTGCTACTCTGCGCACAGTGGATTCCATACAGATCTCACAGTAGTTCTTAAATACACTGCCTGTTCTTTCTTCTTCTTTTAAACAAGGGCAGACCACATAGGGCGGAGAAAGGATTTGGCACCTGTGGAGATGATGTCACTATCAGCCATGACTCTGAACGGTCTCCGGGATCCAGCTGCTGCTTGATTCCCAACCCATCCAATGCTGCCTGTACCACATCAGTGGGCTCCTCTCCAAGCCCTAGGACCTCGAGGTCTCTAGTCTCGCTGTGGGGAAGCCCCTGCTTCAACTTTTCAGTTTTAAAGTTTTTGTAGAACATGGATCAACTCCTGACAAGATAATCTTCAGAGAACCAACCATTCACAGATCTTTTTATTGAGTGGCAGGTCTGAGGGGGACTAGTTTTTATGTTCCTATCAATAGAATGTTCCTGAGACTAAAAACTAATTTGTAGACCTTTGAGTTTAGGAAGGAAGGAAGGAATGGAGGGAGGGGAGGGAGGGAGGGAGGGAGGGAGGGAGGGAGGAAAGGAAGGAAGGAAGGAAGGAAGGAAGGAAGGAAGGAAGAAAGGAAGAAAGAAAGAAAGAGGAAGGAAAAAAGTATGCATATCTTTAATTCTCATCTCACCAAAACCAGACAGTATGGGGTTGTTAGAGAACACATAGGGCATGAGCCTTGATCTATACAACTGGACTAAGGAAATAGTTATCAGTCTATCGCTGATGGGTTATCTTTGCCACCAATTCCAATGGATTTAGAATTACCCAAGACACCTCTGGGTATGTCTGTGAGGGTGGTTCCGGAGAGGATGGACTGAACCCCAAACTTCATCATATATAAAGCATTCTAAATGTAAACGCCCTTTATTCACTACCCACACCTTGTGCTTTCTCCAGAGCTCAGGAAGACCATGTGTTCCTACTTAGAAATCAAACCACCAAAGATCGTGTTCTTCTTTCCATCTCCACTTTCCACTCGCATAGTTCCACTCTGCCCTTCTAAGTTTTTCCAACTGTGACCCAGGACTATTGACTGCCTAAACAACTCACAAAAACATAGCAGATAACACCAGTTTTAATGGAAACCATGTTTTCAAATGAATGACCTTGTGAAACTCTGATCAAGCCCAAAGCCTAAACCTAGACAGTCTATCAAGTCCAGCCCCCACTTTGCGACTCAACAGATTTCACTGCCATCTGACAAACTCAGCCACAAAAGGCCTCCCTTTCCCTCCTCTCCCTCATTCATGGAAGTTCTTACACACGATGTGAGCTGAGTCACACATTATTTATTGTTTCCCTCTTAAATGTTGGTTATGTGACCCTCTACAAAACTCTATGGAAGTCTAACACCAACAACCTTACCACAACCTCAACTTTTAATTCATCTATCTTTTCGACTCAAAACCTCTTAAACACCAATTCCAACACTTATTTGACCATCAAGAGCCCATGTTCCTACCCATCTACCTGAAGCAGCTTGCATCCCTAAAGTCACCAGAGTAACTAACATCTTAGCTCCTTCCAGCATCCTGCTTTAGAACTGCCCGCACCCAACTGGTCTAACAAAACCCACTTGTATTCATGTATGAAATTCTCAAATAATGAAAAATTTGTTTTTACTGATTTTTTAAAACTATCATAGTAACATTTCTCAACCTCAGATTTCAGGCATGGTAATTCATATATTAGTCTCAGCACTCAGGAGGCTGAGACTGGACTGTTATGAGTTCAAGCTCAGCCTGAGCTACAGAGGGAGACCCTCTCTCAAAGACAAATAAAATAAAAATAAAGTATCCAACAGTTACAAACCTTAAGAGGACCTTTACTGATCCCCAAAATCCTACCAAGTTTTTAGTCAATACACATTTCCAGAATCATAGACAACAGTTTTCCATCTGTACATGCATAAAAGAAAAAATGTTAGGCCCTCCAAATACATACAATTTGAAACTGGAAATTAGATGCTCTTCTGTTCTCACCAGTAAATCAAACCTCAGCTGTCCTTCAATGTAAAAAATCTAATATTCTGTTTATCAAATTCTATTACCCAAAACAAAGCCATCCCAAAACAAAGCCAGACACTTGAGGAAAGGAACGGGGTAGAAAGTAAGGAGAAAAGGAAAATTACACTGTCTACTATCACCAAATTTAAGTGTGGATGCCTGCTTAGCAGAAAGGGAATCTTTTACTCTCAAAAGCGGTTTTATTTTCTCCACTACAGTAAAAATTTTTATAATATTTATAAAATAGCCCATATGCAACCATGCCTTGCTTCTCCAATCACTCCCGGGCATAAGAGCTTATTGTCCAAATACAATTTATCTAACCATGCAAACACTTGTGCAATCAGGCATGGTCAATTTGTAAAAGTCAAGAGCAATAAGCATGGCCACAGTGATAAGGGCAATGTCTTACTAGTGGGCCTTTCAATGAAAGGGACAACTTCCCCATCATTATCTCTCATTTGAATCCAAACATCTAATAAATGCTTTCACATAATTCAAAACACAATCAAAATAACATACATGCTCGCTCTTTACTATAACATGTAAGCTCTAACACATACGAGACTAAACCCTGAAGAGACATGAGGTTGTCTCTCTGAAGACAAAGACGGTACAAGTGAAGGCTAAGGAAGTAAACCTGCCCAAAGTGACAAGAAACCACCCAGCTCAAGGGCTACACGAGCTCCATCTGTGAATCTCTGCAGGACCTCAAGGGCTGCTTCTGTCATGGTGAGGTCCAGTTCTTCCCGACAGAGATAGAGACAAAGGGAGGAGGAAGGGGGGGGTTGCCAGGATTTCAATTCGTTTTGAGAAATATCTACTAAAACCAGAAACATGAAAAGTAAACAAAAGTGCAAGAGTGGAAGGAAGAGCAAGCCCAAAGTGAGGCTGTGACTGCAGGGAGCACAAGGGGAGGGAGCAAGGAAAAGCAGACGACAGTTACCCGGCATAGAAACCTGGCAACGACAGAACAGTTCAACCAATCAAAATGAAGCACTGTGGAGTCCAGTCGTGATGGGTATGATGGGGGAGTTCCTTCTGTATGCTGTGAATATACGTTCCTCTTACTGGTTTAGTAAAATGCTGATTTGCCAGTCGACAGGCAGAAAGTATTGTGGGGCTACCAGACTAGGAGAATTCTGGGAAGAGGAGAACAGGGAGAGACATGAGGGAGATGCCATGTACCTACTGGGAAGATAGGACACCTGGCATTCTCCAGTAAGCCAAGACCACATGGAAATACTTAGATTAATAGAAATGGGTTACTAATTAAGAAAGAGCTAGCCATTAAGAAGCTAGAGCCATCAGCCAAACAGTTTATAATTAATATAAGCCTCTGTGTGTTTGTTCACTTGGGACTAAACAGTTGCGGGACCAGGTGGAACAGACACTTCCATCTTCATCAATACATCTACAATATAACTCCTGCACCTAAGTTTCAGGGAACCCTGCACATGAGGGTCAAAAAAAAAAAAAAAAAAAAAAAAACCAGTATCAAGGAGTTTGCAGTGAGACTGTGTCTCCTGGTAACGTCAGAAGCTACACCCATAAAGTCTCACCAACATGATTGCCTAAACACAACCTGAACAAGGACAATAACAGACATGCCAAAATGGACAAGGGAAAGCTCAGGAGGCCTCAACCCTACACAAAGAACTAAGGCAACTAAGGAATGCTGAGTCAGAGTGGCAGAAGCCATCTCCCCCAGGGAAGAGCACACAGATTAGTTATCCAGTACCATATGCGCAGCCCTGATAATATATACACAAGTAACATTATATAGGCTCAGCAGGTTATACTTAGGAATATGCAGGAATACACCTATAATACGTGCATTTAACAAGAATTAATGGGGAAAAGGTCATGAATGTGAAAGAGACCAAGAAGGGTCACAAGGGAGGGTTGGGGGAAAGGGAAGGGATATAATCATAATCTCAAAAATAAAAGAAAAACTTCATAATCAACTATAGACTGAACCTTTTTTCTTTTTTTCTCTTTTCATCTTTTTAAACAACAAAAGTCATGAATGCTATGCTGCAAAAGCCACAGGTGATGACAAAAAACACACACACGTACACACACACACAGAACAGCTGTATGATAGGAAGAAGTATTGGGTGAAGGTAGGAAACAGATAAAGAGAATCCAATGCAAGGTTAATCTGTGTCATTAACCATAGAGCTGAGTGAGAAAACGGATAGCCTCTTCCTCCATCGCCAAAACAAGTAAAATATGTGCCCAGACCTAGACCATTTTGTTATGAGAAGTCAGGGTTTCTGAAGAATCTGATGTTGCCTGGGGCCTCAACTTACCAGAGCTAGGATTGCTCAAGCGCTACAATTTTAACATTTTGCTATAAGAAGCAGCCCTACCTGTTACAGGATGCAGCCTCTCTGCCCTGCATAGAATAACAGATTGCCCTCAAATGGGACTGAAAACCACTGTACTAGATTAGGAGCAAAAAAACTGCTCAGCAGGGTTACAATTATGAAAAACAATATTGTGAATATCACAAAACATTAAGAGAAAGATTTGCCTTAGCCAGCTGCTTCTATACCTTCCACATCCCAGCTCCAACCACTGTTAGCTACAGGACACCCTCTTTAATCTGCTTCCCTTTCCCTCATCAGGAGCTAATGTTCAGGCGACACAGCCAGCGTAAAGACATCAGCACTGTGCTCGGTGCACCAAGAACAAGCAAGTGGCAAGTTCCAGCAGTTATATACATGATTCTAATACAGCATGAAATGCACTTAATAAGTGAATTTGTGGAACAGGTAATTCTAATTGGTTAATGGGGGGGAGGGATGGGGGACACAAAACCTATTCCTGTAAAATGAATGCCAAGATTTACCTTCACATCCAAGGCAAAGGAGAACTGATTCTCTCTAATGCACATAGGTGTAAAAGCAAAACAGAAATGCCCTTTTAATAATGCACCACTTTCCACTTGGACTAAATCAAATATTTCTCCAGATTTCTGTCTCAAATCAGCCAAGGCATCATTTCTAGCCATTGAGATCAAAAACTCACTTTATAAATCTTGTAAACGATCTAATGATGGTGTAGGGAAGCATTTCTCACATACCCAAAGGCAATCTGGAGTTGCTGGTCTGCCTCACAGTTGTTTTCTAGCCACAAGCTACTACAAATTGTTCAGACCCTTTGGCAGCAACACAAGAAACTGCCCTTTTCATCCATTCTCCCACAAAAATGCAGTCAATTTCCAAGAGAACCCTTCTCCCAAGGGTACTATGCTTTGTGAAGACAAATGTACACAACTTTTCATTTAGCAATGAGCGCCCTGAATATTTTGCATTTTTGTGAAGAAAATTGAAAGACATATGGGCAAAGTTCTTTATTGAATCAGCTCAAAAAGTGCGGTATGCCAACATTTGAGATTTATGGGGAATTTGGAAGCACAGCTGTTTCTATCTTCTACAAATAATCAAGGCTGTGACAGGCAGTGTGTGAAGCCATTTCCTGCACTTGATTATCCTTAGAGCCCCACTAGTCTCAATCTGCCTATGTTTTATATTATTAAAATAAGTTGAGTAGACTTGCTTATAAGTCAAGCAACCCATACACTGTATCTTCTATTTTGATCTGAAGTCTTGCTACAATCTTATATATCACATAAAGGCATTTGGACACATCACAACAATGAAAACTGGAGGTCCTTGTCAGTTTCTTATCCAAGGATACAAACAGCCACAGATACAGATCCTTCCATTTATTTAAAAAGAGGTGCAGGCATGAGGTGGTACATTACTCAATAGCTATAAAATATTTAACTTCCAAAAATAAAGCCAGCATTGCCTCTTTAGAGAATGAGAAGATGCCCCCTTTGAAAACCAGGAATTCCTTTGTTCCTCAATTCACAGACTGATCATTTATCAAAAAGAAAAAAGCCAAAATAGTTAAAAGGCACCAAAAAGTAAAGTTTGATAGGACTGAATCAACAGCCAAAAGCCAATCTGTGAACAAAATGCATGATTCTTGAAGAAAAACAAGTATCTGGCCAGTATCTTCCAAGCACTGTCTTCGGTGTCCAAAGATGACTTAGAACTGCAGAGCAGTTCCAACAGTAACACAAAGGCAGCTTCTCCAAAAGTACATACAACACACACACAAGGTAACAGACAGATTTCATTATACAAGATCCACTGTACTGGTTTTTTTGTTTGTTTGTTTGTTTTTTGTTTTGTTTTTTGTTTTTTAAAGACTAACCTTGAGCTCACTATGGAGCTGATGATGATATTAACTCCTGATCCTCCTGCCTCCACCTTCTGGGCACTGGGTTTACAAGATGAGCACTGCCACGCCCAGTTTTATGCAATGCTGGATAGAGCAGCCAGGGTTTCAAATATACTAGGCAAACAACTGAGCTACATCCCTAGCCCAACACATAGCCCTCTTGATTTAATAAACGACAATCAAAAGAATACTTTCAGAGTTCAGTATAGATGTGTGAATTGAAGTTAGGCTGCCATTCAAAACTCCTTGTCAAAGGAATTTTCAATAAAAAAAAAAAAAAAAAAAAAAAAAAAAAAAAAAACCAATCAAGCATTATAGATGACACAAGGAAAAGATCTTGAAAGCGGATCCTAAAATTCCAACTGGAAACTCCAAGGAAACTAGACAGCAAGCAGGTGAATAGATTTGCCTGGTATTTTAGATAATTTTTCTAATTTTACTAGATACCCTTCAGAGTGGAGCAAAGGATAATTCTATTTTAATTCACCACTTACCTACTGTTACTAAGTCAGACTATCTTCTCCGTGCACAGCAGGTAGCTTTACCCTACTGTTTACTACCCTATCTATCAGCTTCTATGTTGTTGGTTTTTTCAAGAAAATCTGTGTAGAAAAGAGGAATTACTCTGCACTGCAAAGTTACTCTACTGGCTCTAAATCTTTTGTGTGATGTTCAACACCAGCACAATTAGAGAAAACCAAACATACCACAATTCTTCACCTGACTGTCCATATTCTTACACATCTACTTTCAACTAAAGAGCAATTGCCCCAGGTCAGGCAGAGGTCTGGCAGAAGAAAACAAAGCACTAATTTCACTTTTCAAACACATGGGTTTTCTGGGCCATGTTAGAAAAGTTCAGCCTGGGAAAAATGTACTTCAGATTTGAACTAAACGAACAATTAGGGACTCTTCCATTGTTACATTTTTTTTCAATTTCTCACATTAAAAGACATTTTCTGAACAGTACAGTAAGTCACTTATTGGTAAAAGTGCCATCCTACTTTGACCCTAAATGCAGTTAACATCTCTTGTAGTTACATTAAAAAGTCCACAATGACAAGCAATAGAGATGTATCTTAGCTCCAAATGCATTGTCTTTACATCTGTATTTACACACATAAGTTGACAGTGCTGTGTATACTTGTTTGTTTTATACAGAACCTCTGTCCTGTTTGTTTACAGCAAAATCACTGAGTACCTGCTATGTACCTAGAAAGCAAACTGTGAGTGTGTGGCTTCCACAGAGCTAGCACTTTCTAGAAGATGCATTCACATAGGAATGTCTACATTTGTATGATGGAAAGGATAAAGGGAGCAGTTTTCTGTGTTGCTGCCAATGGCTGAACAATTTGCTAAGTTGTGGCTAGAGAAATTCCCTGAAGAAAACTGCAGTTCCCGAGCTGCTCTGCTGTAGCTGTACAGAAGAATGTGGGTGTTATCTGTTGTCTTCCTCCTCCTCTTCCTCCTCGTCCTCGCTCCTTCCCCTCCTTTCTCTTCCTTCTCCTCCTTTTCATTTACTCATTTTTTCTGTTATAATTTTCCTGTAAACTCCATGTAATTTTACAATCATGTTTAAAAATGATTCTATAGGGCTGATGATAATGAATCACTAGAAGTCGATTTCAGCCAATGTGTAACTTCTGAGCATTTGATTCTTTCTAGTGTTGTCCATAGAATCAATACAGGGTACAGCCAAGTCAGCTGAGTATACTCCCAGATGTCTGACAAGTTCTTCCTAAACTCATCCTGAAAATGCTATTAAAGCACTTAACTAGAGAGAGAATTTAAAAAAAAAAAAAAACTGAAACCAAACAAATATGCACACCACACTGGGTTACTCATAAGAATAACAATGCCTATTTGGTCTACATAGTCAAATCCAGGCTAGCCTAGGCTACATAGTGAAACTAGGTGAAGAAAGCAGAAGGGGAAACAAAAGTCTTAAAGAGACACATGAGTCATGGGAAAAACAGGGAAGACTTCTGAGGGTAATCCTAAACTCAGCCCATAGTTCTCTAAAAGCTGAGTGGGGAGGGAAGTACTCTCACTGATGAAGAGACTAGGTCTTCTCAATAAAAATCACACCACTACTTCTAAAACTTGCATCGTGTGTTAAGAATAAGTCTGCCATATAAACAAACTACTGTTTGTGGGGGAAACCAAAAGTTACTATAAAAAGAACTAAACTGAGAACCTGAACAGGACTGCTTAATTCACACAAATGAGGATTCATAACAGATGAAAACAAGTTTTACAAAATGCTTTATAACTTTAATGTATCAGGGGACTTGGAGTAGCTCAGCTGTTTTAATAAGCAGACAAAGACAAGTCGGGCATAAAACATGCACTGAGTCAAGCTGGCTGTGTTCTAACTCGGTGTTAGGCTCTCAGAAAAGTCACTGAGCAGGAGAAGAAATTTATCTCCCGAGTTAGCACATGTCTCAGCAGTGTAGCTGGAGACAGTATTTTTCATAGGTCAACTTGCTTTCATATTTTTTATAATTATCACTATATTCACAGTCTTTGATTTCAGGTCAATATTGGGGTTTTCATATATGTAGCTCTAAACAGGTCCACGTTCTTTTTTTTTTTTTTTTAACTACTGCTACATTGTACTCCATCATAAATAACACATTCTGTTTTCTAATTGAAAGATAGGTTGTTCCTATCACTTTGCTACTATGAATGGCGTCAATGGCTCCCTAATACCCAGGACTACACTGAAAGCATGCTCCTAGAATGCCATGGCTGGCTTAACTTCACCGTCCCAGACTGCTCCCCAACAGGGCTGTGTGGTTGCACCAACTTATGTTCTCAGCACTGGCGCATGGCTGTAACCACTTTTCGAGGTCTCTCGCAGTAGCCACTCCGTATGTTTAGATGCATGATGGTTATATGTAACTTGCTGGTTTAACCTTTATTTTCCACTGACTAGAGCACTCTAACCCTTGACTTTCCAGTTCTATCTTTAGTGTGTCTGGCCCAAATGTGTTCACCTTCCTACAACTTGGCAGCTACACGGGATCCCTATTCTGATAAAATGTTAACTGCTCGGGTTAGTGCACAAGTTCCTTTCCAGCCAGCTGCCCTCAAATGCAGTTGGTCCTCGGCACCCACGCACCCTTGAATCTAGATACACTCATTTCACCTCCTTCTTCCCAGCCCTTTTCAACTCTCCTCACTAAGTCGTCCTCATCTTCTCCCCTTGTATTCCTTTAGAACCTCAATAATAACCATCATAGGCTATAAAGTTACTATCATATCTTAATCTATTATGATCAGTACTCTAACTTATAAATAGCTTAACTAGAAGAATTCTTCTATATCCCTTATGCCATATGGCAGTCACATACTATAAAAGAACTAAACAGGTAAAAACACTATAATACAATTAAGTTTTCCATTTCAACTTTGAATTTCCAGTTGCTTCAAGGCTTATTTTCTCTAGTAGCTGCAGTCAGAAACATTAAATATAATCACTGACTTCAATCTGAAATACAGTTAGTCAGTCATGATAGTAAGGCTATAATTTAGTTTCATACTTAAGGTTCATCACTCATATGTAAGCATGTATTTTAATACAACAAAAGATGATGGTAAGAACACAAGCTTTCTATCCACAGGGACATGTCCCTAAATACCTGTTTCGCTCCCCCTGGAACACAACTCACTGGGTCTCAGCAGGCCCGTTGCCTAGGAAGCCAAACAACTAACCATTACTTCACAAGCCTGCAATGATTCCAATGTTTGCCAAAAAAAGACTCAAGGCCAATACTGAAATATAGCCAATGATTACTAATGACTCCATGAGTCAAATAGCGACAGGACTAGCATCAACTTTAAAGAGTTATGTGGACATTACTGCAGCCTAATATTTAAGGATAGCAACCTACTTACTGCTCTGAAATAAATGAGAACGTATCTTTATTCAAAGTTAAGGTTCAACAGTGACCAAACCTTCCCGTGTCACATCAGAAAAGCATTTAAAACAATTATGACTGTACTATCTTAACAGTTTACAAACACTGCATTTTGCAATTCCTTAGATACGTAAACTAAAAACTAGTAATGCCTTAAGATAATTCTAAAACAGGAGAAAATTTACCAATGGAAAAAAATGATTTGTTCATTCAACAAAAGTGTATTGAATTCTTAATCTAAACATAAAAATTTCTATAAAAAGTCTATAAATCATTTTAAACTGACTTAAGTTGCCAAGAGTCTGTCATACAATACTCCAAAGTCAATTAACTTTTTTCTGGTAACTAATTCCTTGATTTAAAACACTTCCAGATGGGTGATGGTGGCACACACCTTTAATCCCAGCACTCGGGAGGCAGAGACAGGAAGATCTCTGTGAGTTCAAGGCCAGCCTATCTACTGCATGAGTTCCAGGGCAGCCTCCAAAGCTACATTTCCTGAAAAACCAAAATAAATAAATACACTAAGAAAAACCAAGTGAACTTTTTTTTCATAACTTCAATGATAAGTGCCTACTCAAAATTCACTTAACTAACATATAGTATACTTGTTTGACAGCTGCAATATTATTTTTAAAAAAATTGACATAAAGAAGAAAGCATAAGCAGTTTGACAGTAAAATGCCAGCATCGCTACAGTTTAGAATTAGACACTAAGGAGAGGAGCAGGTATAATTCATGAAGTAGATTTGCCCTTAATTACTGCTCTATACAAAAAGATGATGGAAAACCAATTAACTTCACCTAAACATCAGAATTGCTTACCCTTCCAAGTATTAATACCTATTAAATCTGGGAGGAGGTACAAACCAATCCTCAGATCCACTTAAAAAGTATACCCCAAACAGGTTTTTCATGATATGGATACACAAAGCCATTTTGCTCCTGTGTGCAGGAGTACTTTGCCCTTCTGAGGCTGACTATCTGGGTGCTGCTTTGGTCAGTAGTGGATTAGGTCATCCTTCAGTGTGATGGCTTTACTCCCTAGGAACTAAAGCAGGGAAGTAAAAGACTCCACTATCTGATGCTCAGGACATACCACACTTCATCAAAAGCTGATTCTAACTGGCCCAATATTTTAAAGGGGAAAATGCTAATACAAATTCATAATCAAACCATTAAACTGGCTCTAACTTTAAGCAGTAGCATGCTATAATGTTTAGACATATTACCCTCACCAATCTTTGGTATTTATAAGAAAATCATCCAGCTCTCTGAATCATACATCAAATTACATATAACAAATTACCGACATATATGCTAATATATACCAGTTCTATGGAATGCCACTTAGAGCACACCACTTACTAATAATAACTATACATTATATATTTTTTCATCACTGACCTCCAATCATATTTATGACTCAAATGCTGCAAACTACTTGAAGCAATGTTTTTCAGTATGAAATGTCTGGATTTGATATATTTCAGGGCTTGGTTAGCAAGCATTTCAACCTCTCATCTCCCAATCAGTCTAACACACTGATGATCCCAATAGACAGCCAATGCTTTATTAAAGCATTGCATCCTCACACAGTACTTTCCTCCCTCATACCTATTCCTTGTTTCCAAAATTCTGGAAACACAAGACATTTTCATTAATTTCTCCTTTAGCATCTAGCAAAATGAGAAGACTTTATTCAGCTCAAGTCTACACATAAAAATTTGGTTTGAGCATTTATGAATGATCACCTACAATAAATTCTACTGATCAAATGCTGATGAATCATATGGGTAAATAATACACTAGTCACAGTCTATCAAAGGTTACATTTACATTTTGTAATCCCGTTCTACAGAAGCAAGTCTTTAAAACATGTATAAAGGATCGAGGTCTTACTGCTCCCTTTTTTAAAACTTCCACGTTAACTACAGAAACTAAAGGCCACTTTCCCTCCCAGGGCTCTGAATAGTATTCAAATGCCACAGAGTGTCTTAGATAGACTTATATATTTACTTTGGAAATTTAGAGATACCTGCAAATTAAAGCAACTGCCTAAACATTCCAGTGACAGTTAACGGCCACCAAACAGCAGGAAAGTGGCCTTTAGCAGTGAAACAGTCATCAGTGCCACTTCTCAAAGTCTGAGCCAAGATCTGATAGTCCTGAATGATTTATCCATCAATAAAATCAAAGGTTGGCTTCTGAGTTTTAGGGGGCTGCTGTGCTTTTTCATAAAACACTCACAGCCCATGCACAGAATTTCTTGATGAAGATGTCAAGAGCGCAGCAATCATCTACAAAGATGCATGTACTCTCAGTTATAAACTGTTTGGAGCCTTTCTGGCTTCCTGTTCACTATATTAACGAAAGGTTCGGGGTTTTGCTAAGAGTGACCTACTATACTAGCTGCTTCCTTCCAAGACTTGAGGCCTTATGCTTACAGCCACTATGGGAAACCAGAGGTCCAATGAAGCAGAGTGACCAACTCAAAAGCAAGGCAAGAAACATAAGGCTATATATAACCTGTATACAACCTGCAGGAACTACCCCCACCCCACTCACCAGCCCATTTAACCAGATGACAGTACATCCAGATGACAGTACATTCAGATGACAGTACATCCAGATGACAGCCATGTGTGCTGTGGCCCTCCTAGCAGTCTGTACCTCCTGTTCTCACAACAGCCTCTCTGCCTTCAACTCTAAGAGTAACAGCTTACTCGGGCACTCCATAAACAATTTTAATCAACAGGCTTTCTGAAAGTTATTTCTCAACTGACTAAATAGTTAGGACATGGCTAATAGCCCACTACAACTTCAAGAAGCAGTAAGTTAGTGACAATCACGTTTATATATGCTTTCCTTCTGATAGCAGTAAGATCCAACTGAAATGTGCAGCCTTCCCTACACATTTCAGATCCTCAAAATGTATCTCTTTAACATTCACTGTCTTAGCTTGCTTTATGTTGTGACAAACACCATGACCAAAACCAACCTGGGGAGGAAAGTGTCCATTTCATCTTATTTTATAGGCCATCAAAGAAAGCTAAGACAGGAACCTTGAGCAGGAACTGAAACAGAGACTGTGGTGGATTGCTGCTTACTGGCTTGCTCTTCACAGTTTGCTCAGCTTGCTTTCTCATAAACCAGGGATGCTATCACTCACCATGGGCTGGACCCTCCTGCACCAACCATTAATCAAAAAAATGACCCACAGGTGTGCACATGAACCAGCCTCATTGCTAGAGGAAATTCCTTAGAGGTGTTCCCTCTTCCTGGGGAACTCTAGTTTGTGTGAGGGTGATAGAAAGTAGCCAGTACACACTCCATTTCTAAATAGGCAATTTCTCCAGCACTTACTACTGAACTACTCTTAATCATTTATTTAACAACTCCACCAATGTCACTATATAAAAATTTACTTGTACTCATACAAAATTGCATAGTATTCAAATTATCAATAAATTGAGAGTGTCTGCTTAGGGATTCCAAACTCTCTAACTTATAAATGCATACAGAAAATGCCCAGGCATAAATGAGGCTGAAGCAGGAGGCCCATGACAAGACCCTGTCTCAAAAAATAAAAGCCCATAGAGCATAGTAAAGAATATTAAAATACAGCTCAGGGACACACCAGAGGCAGAGACCTGTACTCCAAAAACTCTGACAACTGAGGCATGAGGGTTTCAAGTTCAAGGCCAGCCTGTGCTACAGAGTGAGCTCAAGGCCACCTTAGAGAATTACTGAGACTACTGCCTCAAAATAAAAAGTAAAAACCAGGCTGGAAATGTAGTTCAGTACTGAAACACTTACCTACCATATACAAGGCCCTACATTCAACCCCCAGTACTACAAAAACTAAACTGATTTAAAAAAAAAAAATAATAACTGCAGTCAAGTGTTAAAGATATTGGTACCCTTAAAAAATGACTAAACTCTTTGAAAAAAAAAGGGGGGGGGGGAAGCAAGCTACCTAGCTAGCATCCTTTAGTCCCTAAATGCTAAATGTTCATTTGGATAATGAGTAGAAAAGTAAGCAAGAGACAAGAATGAGAAAAGATACAGTGATTCTTTTTAAGCCATAATTGAATCTACTTAAGTGATAACAATAGGATCGAGGCGAGCCAGAACTATACAGTAAGACCCTCAAAAGAAAAGTTGACATGTGGTGAGGTGGCTCAATGATTAAGAGCAATTGTCAGACCTGCAGAGAACCTGAATTCTGAGTTCCATTCCCAGCACCTACACAGTGGTTCACAAACAGGTCCAGCGGACAGGCACCCCTTCTGATCTTTGCAGGTACACGGAATACATACACGTGTGTGCAGACAAAACACTTATGCACACAAGTAATAAATCTAAAAGGAATTTTAAAGCTGATCAACATCATCAAATCATTAGGGAAATGTAAGTGAAAGCAACATTTGAGATACTACTTCCTACCCATTAGGATGATGATTACTTGGGGCGTGATGAGTAACAAGTGCAGGCACTGATGTCAAAGACATGGAGTCTTGGTAAAATGCACATAGAAACACAGCATAGCATGGCATGGTCTATAGGACAGTGGTTCCTCACAAACAGCAATCCCACTTCTGGCTTCTGCCCAAGGCTAAAAGCAAAGACTGCAAAACTTGTTCACCTACGTTCACACTTCACCCAGCGTTATCTGCAATAACAGAAGCACAGAAACAACACAATGCCCAAGAGATGCATGGATAAACAAACTACAATGAAATTAACACAATGAAATATTACTGTCTCAAATAAGAAGGAATTCTGACACATACTTCAATACAGATGAACCTGGAAAACAATCACTGGCTTAAGTTAAATAACGCAGAAGAGAAACAAGCATATAATTCTACGTATGAAGTGTGGAGAAGAGGCAAATTCATAGGTGGAAAGTAAAGTAAGATTACTCAGGGCTAGTGGAGAGTAAGGCAGGAATGGCTATCTACTGGGTATAGAGTCTATATTGAGTATGCAGGGAGATGCCTCAGTTGGTAAACTGCTCATGTTACAAACACAAAGGCATGAAATCCATTCTCAGACTAGAGCTAGGGAGGCAGATGACAGACTGGGATTCAGTTCATTTCAGATTCAGTGAGAGACCCTACTTCAAAAATTAAGGACCATGATAAAAGAGGTCACCTGATTCATGACCTCTGGCCTCCAAATACATATGCACACACTTGTACGGATGTATGCCGATATATTTACATGGATACATTCGAAAATACACACATGTGTACTACTACACCACAACCCAAAAAACATATTTTTTTTAATCCTGGAAATAATGGTATATTTGCACAACACTGAGACCATATTTAATAGGAGTAGATAACAGCTAAAATGGTAACATGCTGTGTCTTATGGCAGAATCTCAATAAGTAATCCAGGCTGGACATACACCCCAGGCTGATCTCAATTTGCAATCCTCCTCCAACTTCATCCTCTTCAGAGCTGTAATTACACCATGCTCAGCCAAAACAGTAAATATCATGTATATTTTTATTAGTTTTAATGTATCTTTCATATATTTTATCAGAATAAAGATAATTTAGGAGCTAAAACCTATAGTCCCTAACAACTATTTCTGAAGGCAGCAAAGAATGTGTTAATGTGTTTAAAACATTCCTTAATGTGTTTAACACCCCTGGTGATGGCACCTGTCTTTAATCCCAGCATTTAAGAGGCAGAGGCAAGTGGATCTCTTGAGTTCAAGTTCAACCTGGTCAACAGAGCAAGTTTCAGGACAGCCAAGAACAGCTACAGAGAAACCCTGCCTCCGGAAGTGGTAGGGGGTACCCTAACAAACTTCCAGGACCACTGCATGGTATACCTTTACAAAACAGAGTTTGGTTTCATTTCCATCACAAATAAGTTGTGAATGTAGTATCAAATACCAGTAAATGCACTGGAAGGCAAGCAAAAAATAACAAAATCTGACCCGTTAAAGGTTGAGAAAGAAAGGAGTTCACCTCATTTTTCCAAGGCCATCAACTAGTTAACAATGAGGTAAAGGCAAGAATAACCCAAGTCTCTGTTCTCCGTACACTTTGGTTAGCCTCAACATGTCATTTAACCTCACTCTTAAGCTATACACAGCATTTATTTCAAAATGGTTATTCAAGTATCTTGAAAAGTATACTTCAAAGCCCACCCTCCAAGTACGTTCTTGAACCCACTAGGTGCATTATCGTACTCTTAATTATTAAAGACTAAGACTGGACAATATTCTATGAGAGTTATTTCTGAACAAAGAACACTAAACACAAATCCTTAAAAGAAAAAAAAAATCGAGAAAATCAATATGCTTAAACAGATTAAGGGTTTCAGTTTCGCCTTGTTATGACTACAACAGACACACACTGTCCACATAATCTACACCATTGCAGAAGGCACTTGCCTGGCTTAAGCACTGCACCAAGTTGGAAGCCCTCAGTCTAGGAGACAAGTTGAAGATCCCAACTGAAGAAAGCATCCTTCCATGGAAGCTACTTATTATTCTCAGTACCACTTAACTAAGGAAACACCACATGCAACAATGAACAAGGTCAGACATATCTATGGGCATCTAGGACGCTAGCACAAACTCTCCAAGTAACTCTAACTTTTTTCAAGAACAAGAACTTTGCTGCTCATCTCACCCAGAGAAATGTATGTCTCCTAGATGTAGTGTTGGGGTCCATTGTTATTGGCTGTGTTCCACCTTGACTTGAGGTCAAACAGTTCAAGCCTATTATTACTCCTCAAGGTTAATCATCAACAGGATGTTTGGCCTAAGGTGTGGCTACTGGATTATCTTGACCCTCAAGAGCAAATTATAGTATATTTGACTTAGGGCACAGTAACCAGATGTTTTGGCTATTGGGAAGGTAACCATGCTTGTCTGTTCCTTGTAGCACAGTAAGTCTTTGGTCCTCCCCTTTTACTTGGGGTGTCTGTCTACAGTATTCATTGAGTGCCCTCCTGACTCTTCTGTCTCGTCTCTTTCTCAATCCTCATCGCTTCCCCCAACTCATCAGCTGGACCCAAGAATGCAGCGTCTAATGTGGTTTTAGACTGGCACTCCATCTTTCCTCCAACACTGTACCAATGCTTTTGACAGCTTTCCAATTAAGGAAGAAAATGTGTACTGAGCCCAAAAGTGGTATTGTTGGGTCTTGCAGTAGATTGATTCCCACCTTTCTGAGAAACTGCCATACTGATTTCCAAAATGGCTGTACAAGTTTGCACTCCCACCAGCAGTGGAGGAATGTTCCCCTTTCTCCACATCCTCTCCAACATAAGCTGTCATCAGTATTTTTGATCACAGCCATTCTTGTGATACCATGCAAGATGGTTCTCAAGAGTTATTTGATTTTCATTTCCCTGATGGCTAGCTAAGATTATTGAGCAATTCCTTAAATGTCTTTCAGCCATTTGTTCTTCTGTTGAGAATTCTGTTTAGATCAGTACCCTGGGTTTTTAATTGGATTATCTGGTATTTTGGTGTCTAGTTCTTGAGTTCTTTGTGTATTTTGGACATCAGCCCTCTGTCAGACATGGAATTGATGAAGATCTTTTACCATTCACAACATAAGCTCTTAAAGAGCAACAGCATTGTTAATTACTACTTCAACAAAAAGTATGATGCTATCATACAACAGCAAATGACATTAAAATCTGGTGCTACACTAGAGCCTATGCTTAAGTGAATAGAGAAGGTATGAGAGAAATACAGAATGCCAGCAACATTCTGAAAAAAATAAATCATGTGAAAAATGGACAGAGACATTCATTAGCTATAACCTGGGTCTGGGGCTACTTTTCTTTAGCATAGGCTGTTTGGAATCATTTTTAAATTTCAACATTTTAGGTTTTCCATTTATAAGTTAAAAGGTTCAGTTAAAGAATAGCCATAATTTTCTACAACTCAAAATTCTGTAATTAGTGTGAGAACTATAAAAAAGAGAAATTGAGAAATAGTATACAGACGAGGCTGGAGAGATAGTTCAGCAGCTAAGAGCATTTGCTGGTCTTCCAAAGAACTCAAGTTCATTTCCCAACCCCTAATCAAGTGGCTCACAGTCACTTGCAACTCTAGCTCCAGGGAATCTAATAACCTCACCTGGACTCTGCGGTACATGCACTTACCCACACACAACACATACCCACATGGAACATACACCCACAATGGCCCACACATGTACAAATAATTAAAAATAAAAAACATTTTTAAAAATAAAAAACTGGTGGCTGTGGCACACGTCTTTAATCCCAATACTTGAGAGGCAGAGGCAGGCGGATTTCTGTGAGTTTGAGGCCAGCATGGTCTACAGAGAGAGTTCCAGGACAGCCAGGGTGGTTACAAAGAGAAACCCTGTCTCAAAAAAGCAAATAAATAAATTAAAATAAAGACACAGCTTGTAGAATTTGTTCAAATCTGAAAAAGACTGTAGCTGTCCAGAGGCCACAGGAAGTCCTATGGCTGTCCTCTCTCAGTCCTCACTGTTAGCTTTGAATTTTCTCACATTTCAAAGGGAGCTCTGAACAGCTCTCCAGTAAGAAAGTGACATAACCAAACAGAAAGAGCATCTCAACAAACATGAGACTATCAGGGAATATCAAAGTGTCCAGAATAAACTAGAAAATGGAAATTATGGAGTGGGGGTTAACAAAGGACTAAGAGACAGGAATCAAGAATGCAGAGCTTGGAATGGGAAATGAGATCCGATCCGTGGAGAGGATATCTAAGCATCCAAGTTCTTGCCCCAAGTCTTAAGAGGAAACAGATTCACTAGTTCAGCTTCAGAGTTTGATCCACTATGGCCAGGAATGCACACATGGCAAGGAGCTCACATCATGTACCCAGGAAGCAGAAAAAGAATGACCCGGGGAATAGGCTTCAAAAGTATATCTGCAGTGACCTACTCCTCCAACTAGGCCCCACCTCCTAAGTTTCCACTACCCTTCAAAGCAGTGCCTCCAGTTTCAGGCCAAGTACTCCACTAACCTGTAGGGGATTATATATTTGAACCATAACATAATCTGAACTCCATTAAGCTTGTTTCATTTACCAGTTTCCATTCTTTTCCTAAACACCTACAGTGTGCATCAACACATGCCAATCACTGGGAAAGCCTCGCACACTTGGCATTTTAAAATAAAGCCTCATAGATACTGTTATAGTCCAGGAATGATAACAGTGACAGCAATGTTCAACACACTTGTGGAAATTAGAACTTGCTTACTCTCACAGGAGCAAGAGTTGGGGAAGAATTGGCTTTAAGCATAGAAACAACTTTGGAGTCTCAACTAATCTTTTTTTTAATACAGGTCTCCCACTATATTTCAGGCTGGCCTCAAATTGCAGCAAGCCTCAGGCCTTAGCATCCAGAGTACTAAGATTAATGAGCCTCCCGCCTTAATAATAATTATTTCCTTTTTACAAAATGTTACAAGTCTCTATACTTTAAAACTCAAAGGACTGGGAAGCTCATTAGCAACAAGTTTGCACTGTAAGCATAAGGAGCAAACTGAGTTCAATCCCCAGAACATACATCTTAAAAGGGACAAGGTCAGCTATGTGTTCACCTACACTCTCAGCACTGAGGAGGTAAAAACACTTGATTTCTGAAACTTGCTGGTCAGCCAGCTTAACTTCCAGGAGTGAGACAGCATATCTCACCTCCCCCAAAAGAAAATAGTAGACAAACATTTCCAAAGAACAATGATTCTATCAAGAGCAATCGGATATTCTGAAAAAGTATGTTTATATAAAAATAACAAAACAAATATACACATAAGCAGAAATATTTACAAAACGTATGCTGAGTCATGTTATAGCTGTATGTGTAGATCTCCATTTGGATACTTTCTCTTAATTCTTAATTTACCTGACTGTAATTGGTCTTTACCTAAGAAATTTTATCATAAATATTCCCTGTAAGATGGCATAAATCAACTGTATGGTAATGGACAAAATAACTACCATTCAAACTACACACACTTGTATTTTCACATAACAACTTTTATAAAGTCAATACTGCACAAACAAATTGCACTTATTCACAATTCATTAATATTATGAATGTGAAAGAAATAACCAAGTATTCATATTACTCTGGTTGCTGTAGCATCTGGAATAGTCATAAAAGAGCTTTATCTGCTAGAAATGATAGTGTTCCATTTCTGCAGTTTGTACAAATTTAGATATCTTTTAAATGCTGGCTCTTTACAAAGTAAGTTTCTTATAGTTACAAAAAATAATGTTATATTTACAAAGCTGCCATGACTTAAAGGCATAAAGAGGAATATTTCTAACTAAAAGTTACAATATAGTATGGGTTTTTTAATTTGTACCAAAACTAAACTCACTGGAGAATAAATACAGGATTCTACTATACTTCTTTCTATTCTTGGAAAAGAAATGGCTTTTGAAAGCACACCATTTGGTTTGTATTAGTATGGTATGCAGCTGTATTATTTGTACTGCTGCCCAACAGCAGTACGTGTTCAAAGTATTTAGAAACTGGAGGCTCCTATTTAATACTTAACAAGAGAGCCATGATGGCGACTATGGTGAGAACAAGAACAAACCAGATGACCTTTACACTGGAAAAGAAAGCTTATAAAACTAGAAATATCGCTTACACGATGAATGCAATGTGCATTAAACTCTACTGTAGGAAAAAAGAAAAGGAAATTTACAAGCCAACGTGTGTGTTTTAAGACGTCAAACCCTGTTTTCCCAGAGGTCTGGAAACATGATGCGCTCATGAAGACTTTATTCAATTACTGATCAGTCTTTCACAAATCACTTATAAGTTTCAATTCCTAATGTGACCTGTTTACTCCAGAAACAGCTGTCTACAGGAAACTCAACAGTCTATTAATCCAGCATGACACACACAGAGCGCTTAGCTATGCTTTGAGATGAAATGGAAGGCAGAGGTTAGCATGCAAACCCTCCTCATTTCCTCTGAGGACAGAGTTTGTTGCAAATCTCATGTCTCCAAACTGAATCCGTGGCCTGGCAAGCTGACAGGGCAGTGAACAAATTATGACATTTATGTCCAAAAATCTAACAATACACAAACCCTTCATCTATTTTGTTCCAATGATGACTAAATAGCAAAACAACATTTAAGTGTTAAAAGACCACGCACCGTACAGAGAGGCCTTGGAACTGGTCTGTCACTCTAGTTCTTAGATGCTAGTGAATGACATGATATTCAGCTCTTGGCATGCCTCCCAGTACTTTATATCATAGGTCAGTTTCTTATAGCTAATGGGAAGTTGATGCTAGACTCAAAAGCTTAAAAGAAAAAAAATTGTCTTTAATAAATTTCTTGTTTTCAAAACCTGATAGGTTTAAGTCAAAAAGACAGCACCAGTTTGAAAGGACTGAGGGAATGGGAACAGCAGACAGAAAAAATGACCAGGCAAGCATGACGGTACAACCTGTGATCCAGCAAAAAGCAAGTCCCTGATTCAGATTTAAAAAAAAAAAAAAAGGTCTGAGTGTAACTGCTCAACATCCAGCAAATACACAAAAATTCTTAAATCAATGAAGATACTGAAAAAAACAAACACACTGTTTCTGTTAGCCTTCCACGGCTGTAACAAATAACCTCAGACAAACCTGCATACTAGGATAAAAGGCTCGTTTTGGCTCACAATCCACAGTGAGTTGGCGCCATCATTCTGAGGCCGGTGCAGGGTAGCACAGCATGGTGGGAAGAGTGAAGGAGAGCAGGGCTGCTTGCCTCCTGGAAGCCTGGAAGCAGGAGGAGGCTGCCTCCCAAAACGCCTGCAAATACCAGCCCTCCCATGACCTAACTTGCTCTCCCCAGGCCCCACATCCTGACACTTGCTCTCCTCCCCACATTCCACGGGCTGGAGACCAAATCTTTATACATGGGCAGTTGGGGACATTTAAAACCAAAGCTTTTTTCTGTTAACAATGGAAAAGAAATAAGGAAAGAAAAAAGGCATAACTACTAAGCTTCTCAACTGTGGTAAAGCAAACATTTACCCTGCATTTCAAATTTTAAAACTACTTTATGATAACCAAAGAGCCCATATTGATAAGGGAAAGCTACTTAGCAAAGAGCAAGCAAATAAGATTAAATGAACAAAAATTCTAAATACCACTTGGGACTCTTGTACAGGACTGGCATTCAGTCCCCAGTGCCAAAATAGCAGCTCACAACCACCTGTAACTCAAGTTCTAGGGGATATGACACCTTCTTCTGACTTCCACTCACTATATATACATGGTGGGTGCACATACATACATACATACATACATACATACATACATACATACAGGCAAAATACAAAAAAAAATTTTTAAGCATTTAAATACCATTTCAGGATAAACAGCTTCAATGCTTTGAAGATCACAAAAAATTTAATACTGAACTATATGCTTAAAAATGATCAAAAAAGTAAGCTTGTGTATTCTGACTTAGATTCCTTAAAAATCCTGTTTTACAACCTTTAGCTAATTCCAGTAAGATAAATGATTCTCAGGGAAAAGAAAGAAAGAAAAAAAAAAAAAAAAGAAAACCTACCAATTGATACTGTATTAGGTAGAAGTTGGATAAAGAAACTAGACCTGTATGTACTGCCAAAATTTCACTCTTCCCAGATGACACACTGATATCAAAGGGGAAAATATTTTTACACAATGGGAAAATTTATCATCACCATAATCAATCCTAGATGTATTAATAAAGATCTGCATGGTTCCTGCTATGATGCATTGTATCTGGTTATTAAAAACTACTGAAATCTTGATTCTGAATTCAATCAATTCTTCAGATAGACTTGACAAAAATATGGGATATAGAAGAGAGACCTAAATACAACATAGAAACAGTAAAACCAACTCACAAAAAGAAAGTTTTAGGAGAGATTGGATGACATCACATCTTTCTAACAAGTTCCCATCATGAGAAGGTAATGAAACTAGAAGGGGACTAAACTATTTCAAACTAAAAGAAACTAACTAGCAAAGGCAAGTGCTCCTTTGCAAAATTCTGGTTTAATAAGAACACCACAAAAGATACCATGGGAATGACTAGAGATATTTAAATATACCATAAATTTGATATTAGAGAATTTCTGCCAATTAACTTATAAAAATAGCAACACTGATGAAATGTGAAATTACCCTTTTCACAAATACATAATAAAGATGTGGACATGAAAGGCTCTCAGTTCCATAATTTAAATTACTTGAGTGAATGAAAAATACACATGAAAGTAATGTAATCACATAATGTAGCCAGGCAGTTAGTTATCTACCAATGGCTGCTAAAAACTATTAGGTAAATACCTGATATCCTTACATACCAGCTGAATCCCTCTGATCCATCTTCATTCCGGAAGACAGCGCCACAAGAATATCTTTTGTTCTTACAATGGTGTGTGTGTGTGTGTGTGTGTGTGTGTGTGTGTGTGTGTGCTGTATTGTGTGGTTACATAGATTTCAAGGATTGAACTCGGGTCATCAGGGTTGGGGACAAACCATGTCACCAGCCCTACTACAGAATCTCCCGATGAGCTGCAGTAAGGATAAATGGAAGAACAAAGGACAGACACACACACACACACCTCCCCACAAACTAACCTCAAGTCTCTGCTGATACTTACAGGAAAGTGAAAGACACAAGCATATTAAATATTACCACAAATGCTGATGCAATCAAGAAAGTAGAAGACACAGAAGTTCCCATAGAACAAAGAAGTTCCAACTAACAAACTAAAGAAAAAAGAAATAAGCTACATATTAAAATACTCAAGAGCTAGCCAGGCAGTGCAGGCATGTACCTTTAAATCCAGCACTTGGGAAACAAGGGCAAGTGGATCTCTGGGTTTGAGGCCAGCCTGGTCTAGTGAGTTCCAGAGCAGCCAGGGATACACAGAGAAAGCCTATCTCGAAATAAATAAATAAATGAATAAATAAATAAATATGAAAAAAGGGAAAAATTCAAAGGCCACAGCAATTAAATTAATATAAATATTACTCAGAAACAATATGAATAAGAACAGAGAAGGCTTAAGAAAACAACTAGACAAACATGAACCCTGAATATCTGACGACATTAAGGACAGCTCTTTAGATCTGGGGGTTGTTGCTATTTATTCTGAGTTTGAGTGGTCTGGGGGTTTTTGTTGCTGTTGCTGTTTTGGTTTGCTTTGCTTTGCTTTCTGAGCCAGGCTGGAATCTCACTTTGTAGTTCTGCTGGCCTGGACTGCACTGACCTAACACCCACCCACAGACATCAGCTGCCTCTGCTTCCCAGGTGTTGGGATTAAAGCTGAGCTCTTTAGATGTAATTGAGGAATTGTGGCTTTGATTTTTTTCTTCAGGTGCTTCTCCATAACAGATTTTAAAAAATGATGCCATGTCTGGTATTTGCTTTAAGATAATCCAGCACGGACTGCAGAAATTACTCCACAGTTAAAGCCCTAGATGCTCTTTCAGAGAATTTGAATGATTCCCAGCATATCAGGTAGCTCACAACTGCCTCCAACTCCAGAAGACACCTTCTTCTGAGAATATCCATACACATACAGCACAAACATAAGCAAATAAAAATAAATATTGGACTTTTGTTTGTTTGTTTGTTTGTTTTGGTGTGTGTTAAGATAATCTGGTACAAAATTAGGGGAAGATACATGGGTTCAGATGCTACAAAATCTATAGTTCTATGTTGATAATCAGATGGAAAATGGTGAAATTCATTCCTCTAGGCTTGTATATGCTTCCATTATAAAAAAAAAAAAAAAAGGAAAAGTACTTGTCTTAAAAATACAGGGACTGGAGAGATGACTCAGCAGTTAAGCGCACTGACTGTTCTTCCAAATGACTGGGGTTCAATTCCTAGCACTCACATGGCAGCTCACCACTGTGTGTAACTCCAGTTCCAGGGGATCTGACACTTCACACCAATACACATAAAATAAATTTAAATAAATCATATATAAAAAGACACTGTTAAGAAAGCATAATTACATTATCTTCGTCTATCATATAATTCCCTTCACCTGTTACCTAAAATGAGACAACCAAAATACATACTAGAACTAGCAAAGATTATCAGCAATATCAGCACTGATAAAGAAGAGGAGAGGGAGGAGTCTAACACGCGCTCCAGAGGCTCACTAGGAGCGCGTTTATCTGATTCCCTTACTTTAATCCTTTTACTCCCAACTGCCAAGAAAGAAGAGGGAAAAGGCAATTAAGGATCCATCCTTAGTGGGTGGGAAACTTACGCAACCAAACTGTCCCTGTCACTGACTGCTCTGTCTGTTAAGCATCTCACAGTAACTACAAGCCAGGCTTGTGGTCCACAGGACTACAAAGACAGCTGTGCTTTCTCCCTTTGTTTCCTGAAAGCAAAGCTAGACTAGAAACTCTTATGTAATTTGTGTTTGGATGTGGTGTTTCAGGAGATTACCTTCTCAAATCTGTAAGTGGTTCCATCTGCCGTTATGGGAAGTTTGGATTAGGCTGACTTCAGAAAATCTCAGCATCCTTACAACTGGTTTTGGAACACTCCTTGAGTAATATTAAGAAAAAACGTAAGCAGAGGGCTGGAGAGAAGGCTCAAATTGAGAGGACTGGCTGCTCTTCCAAAGGACTCAAACTTCAGGCACAGCACCTACACTGCAGCTCACAGCCGTCTTTAACTCCAGGCCCAGGATTTCAAGGCTGTCTCCCTGCTTCCACAGGCACTACAGACAAACATGCAGTCAACACACCAATACACATAAATAAAACTAAGGGTTAAGAATGACAAGGAAAGAAATACATGGGAGATGGCTCTTCCAGGGGACCTGGGTTCCAGCCCCAACACCCACCCCAGCAGCTCCCAACCTGCCGTAACTACAGTTCCAGAGCACCTGACACCCTCTTCTGGCCTCCACAGGCACTGACCATATATGTGGTACAGAAACATACATGCAGGCAAACACATTTATACTCAAAAATAATAATAAACCAAAAATTTTAAAGAAAACATAAAACAAAATATTGAGGGAAAAAAGGAACTGGAAACTAGTATTTTTAAAGTTTCTGCTTATTCCTACCAAGCTAAAAGGGCCAGAGGAATAGAGCACCCTACAGAGGTGAGAAAGACACCATATAAACTGTCACTTCAAACAAGTAAGTAACTGAAAGGAAATGCAACCTGTAAGTTAGAGAAAAGTGAAGAGAACTATCACTAATTTGGATTCTAATTCAAACAAACACTAGAACACTAGCCGGGCATGGTGGCACACCTATAACCCCAGCTCTCAGAAGCCTCCGTGTCTCAAGGTAACTGTTCTCCTTCTCAGCACTGCTGACAACACTTCTGAACAGCGCACTGCCCAAGGCCACTAACTTTTTTCTAGAATGACTGAGATGTTTCCTCTCCACATAGCTACTCTTAGCCCTGACACAAGGTGCCAAGTCTCAGTTGCTAGCCACAACATGTGCATGCCTCCAAAACCAGTAACACCTGGGAACTCCTATACTACAAAGTTTGGCTGCCAGAATGAGATGCAATCTTGATTCCTTCTGAAGCACAGCTTCTATGTAGGGCTGACTATACAGAAATACTAACAGGTTTATGATCCTCGATGATGCTGATCTTTTGTTTTTGTTTGTTGTTGTTTTTCAAGACAAGGTTTCTCTGTATAACCCTGGCTGTCCTGGAACTCACTCTCTAGACCAGGCTGGCACCGAACTCACAAAATCCTGCCTGTGTCTGCCTCAAGTGCTACCACTGCATTGATGCTGGTCCCTTCTTAACCACTGCTATTTTCTAAGCTCCACCAAGCACCATCAATTGCCCCAGTAAAGGCAAACTTTCACTTGAGTGGTGCTGGTCTCTTGTTCCTCACAGCTCAGTCTTCATTACCAGCTGACCAGAACCACACACTCTTAATTCAAAATAACACATAAATGGCCCCAGTAGAGTCTACGTCTCTCTGAAACTCTATAAACCACATCTCCATGGTCTGCCCTGCTCTTCCAAGCTCCCGTAGAATAGCCCACTGAGCTCTGAGCACTCAACTGTGAGCTTTTGTAGCGCAAAATACATATGTTCAGTTCTATTGTAGTAAACCCCACTCATGGTACCAATTTCCATCATAATTAGGGTTTCTGTCGCTATGATATATAAAACACCATGACCCAAAAATCACTTTGGGATAAAAGGGTTTATTTCGTCTTACAGCCTGTATGTGTGTAGCCCATCATCTGAGGAAGAGAGGGCAGGATCCCCTCATTTCAGGAGCGTGGATGCAGGCACTTGTGCAGAGGATGTGGAAGAGCACTGCCTGCTGGCCTGCTCCCCAGTGCGTGCTCCACCTGCTCTTACAGAGCTCTAGGTCCACCTGCCCAGGAGTGGGACTACACACAGGGCTGGGCTCTCCATCGTCAGTCACTAATTAGGAAAATGTCCCACAGGCTTGCACACAGGCTAATCTGAGAGAGAGAGAAGAGCCAGTAAAAGCCCTTTGCATATGACCCTGACAATCAACACTCAAGCCTCAGAACCCAAGGTGGAAGGAGAGGAACCCTGAAAGTCATCCTCAGATCTTCAAATGCATGTTGTGATGCATAAGTGTCTTGTCTTCTCTCTCTCTCTCTCTCTCTCTCTCTCTCTCTCTCTCTCTCTCTCTCTCTCTCTCCCTCTCTCTCTCTCTCTCTCTCTCTCCTTTCTCTCTCTCTCATACACAGAATAATCATGGTAATAATAAATTCTAAACTTGAAAAGAAATGGGAGATAACGTACAGACTACAAACGTCTGTGGAAGTCATTCCAGGCCACTTTTCACTTTATACTGAAGTGTTCTCAAGGAATGTATAATTGGAGAAACTCAACAACTCATTTCTATTTGCCTTGTTCATCTACTTTGAAGCATGGCAATGTACACAATTTATGGGGTTTCCCTATATCCGTCTACAAAATCTACATACCCAAAGGAGATTAGATCCCGTATTTCAAATTGACATCTGTGGGCCAGTAGGGAGATGGCTCAGCAGGTAAAGGCACCTGCTGCCAAGCCTAACAAAGCGATTCCAGTCCCTGGTGCCCCCGCCGGTGGTAGAAGGGGGAACTGACCTTCACATGCATGCTGTAGCATACACAGAGAGAAAACAAAATCACTATTCACAACCAAGAAACAGTAAGGCTACCTTAAATAACATGCTGTGTTGTTTTCAAAAACTTAAAGATTAGAATTTAAATGTTGCACCATAAAGAAATGTTTGAGATTAGATATATTGAACACAACTCAAATACTACACAATATACACATGCATCAAAATAGCACATGAAACTCACAAACATGTGCAGTTCTTATAGAACTTTCTGAGATTGCTTTTGTTTGGGCATAAAATCTCATGTCTAGAAGTCACAATCCCCCTGCCTCCACAAATATGTAGCACCACACTTGGTTTATGCACAACTGAAGACTGACCCCAGAACATACACACTAGGCAAAAACTACCAACAGAGCTACATACTCAGACCAGTTTTGTTTTTAAGTGTCATTTAAAAATAAACTTTAGGGCTGGGAAGATGGTTCAACAGTTAAGAGCACTGGCTGTTCTCCCAGAGGTCCTGAGTTCAATCCCCAGCACCCACATGGTGGCTCTCAATCTATAGTAGGAAATGATGCCCTCTTCCTTGCATAAAGGCATACATGCAAATACAACACTCATATACATAAAATAAGCCTTAAAAATTAAATAAATAAACAAACTAATTTGGAGCATGGGGGTATATACTTTTAATCTCTGCACTGAGGGAAGACACCACAGGATCTGTCAATTCAAGCCCAGCATGGTCTACATGGCAAGTTCCACTTTATGTGGTGAACGTTTATCTCAAAGGTAATTATAATAACAAATTTTAAAGTAAAAACTTCAGTAGGTGTTAGGGGATGGTGGTGTATACCTTTAATCCCAGCACACAGGGAGCAGAGACAGAGTTCTCTGTGTTTGAGGCCAGCATGGTCTACAGAGTGAGTGCCAGTGTGGCCAGGGCTCACCAGTGAAACCCTTTCTCAAAAAACCAAAAGAGGAAGAAAAAAAAAACCTCTGTAGTGAAAAAGAGATGGTCAATGTTAAGATTCCAGTTAATACCACCAAATTGCTTTCCTCTAAATTATTTTTCCACAGTTGCTAGAATGATAACCATGAAAGCTTTATCAAATATTTTACCAAAATCGTTCATCTATTTTTTTCATAAGGAAGGGCATTTTTAAGTAACTTTTACTACAAAGATAAATTAACAAGTCCCAAACATAAATTAGGACCATTCTCACCACAGCTGAGCCACTGATGAGAAATCAAACAGTAGCAGCAATGCCCTAGCCAGCACTGTCCTCAGTACTCAGTGCACTGAGACTGGAGCACGGGTCTACAGTCACTTCCTATGGGAGACAGCATGCAATTACCTTTTCTGTGAAGATTCTAAAGACACAGGACAAACTCATGACCAAGTCTGCAGCACTGGCTAACCACAGTCAATGTTCCAGTAATACATTTGCCGCTCCAAGGCACTCAACTGGAGACAAGATCTCACCATCTACTGGTCCTTTGGACTACTTACTGCCTTTACCAGGGTCTTTGTGACTTGTCAACATTCCAGATGACTCCACATTCCATTTCAGAGGCGGGCGGGGCTGGGAACCAGAGTGGGCAAAGGGGGAAAAGGACAAGGAAGTATCACATGTTTCTCTTGTCAGAATTTTCATCTGAAAAGCATTTGAAACTATATGTACATAGGTCATGATTTTACACACACACACACACACACACACACACACACACACACACACACACGACATAAAGGAAGAAGAGAAAATATCTGAGAAAGAGAAAGGTCCAGGTTGGTGTGAGGAAGGGAGACAGAAGGTAGTGGGAAGTCAAAGTACATGATATATTGAATGAGGAGCATATATGGTCAAGGTACTTGAATAAAAATATCTACAAAATCCATGACACTGTACAATGAATGCAGCTAATTATTTTCTAGGGTGGAAGATGAAGGGAAGTGGGACTAAGAACAAATTAAGATGATATGCTTATATGAAAGATCACAATGAAACCTATTACTTTGTATGTGAAATAAATATATATATATTAAAAGGTAGAAGTTGGGTGCACGTAATCCCAGTATTTATGAGGCTGAGGCAGGAGCATTACCAGTGAAAGACCAGCCTAAACTGCACACTGAGACCCTGTCTCAGGAAGATGGAAGCATTAGGAGACACTACTGGTCACAAACAACTCTCCCCATGCTTCCATAGTCCCTGTTCCCAGACATAATTCAAACCCGTGAGCGGAATCTCATCAACTGCTCTCAAGCTGCTGAATGAAACTCTCCTCCAGGGATCAAACGATTCCCTACTGCAACAGAGCAGGATTGGCTCAGGATAGTCAGGTGCAGACACAAACAGTCTGAAGGAGCTTACATAGTCTTCGGGTTAATATAGGACAGTATGCAGAACAGAGGCTCTCAAACAGCCTAGCTTCAAAGCCCTGCTCTGTCTCTAGTCAACAAAACAACCCCAGGAATTTTTAATTCTGTTAAGTTCCAGAGACTTGAAGGGCCTCAATTTTCTCACAGGATTCCTCCTACAATGATCAATTTCTACCCAACCGTGTTACTATAGGACTCAACAGTAAACACAAGTCCAGTGCCATGCCAGGCACACTAGAAGGGTCAAGCAAGGCCATCTGTTACCAGTGCTTGTCACCCAATGCCTTTACTAAGACACTGAGACTACGTGTAACTTACACTGTACACTGATATAAAGTAAGGGACTTCCAACATTAAGAAGCCCACTTAAAGGAGGAAAGCAATGCAGTATCAGAGACTATGAGCTGAAGCTTGCTGCCAATGACTGCCTGATCTCTAAGCCCAGAACATTTCTTTTAATTCTCACACAAACCACAGAACATCAAAGGACAGAAGGGAAGAAAAGGGGGGAAAACTCTAAAATAAACACAAGTTGGAGCCAGGGGAAATATGCATATACATAAACATAACCTTAATAATGTACTATCTCAGAGTGGGCCCCTTTGGTCAGAATGCAATATATGTGTGAATAATAAAAATAGGTCAAGTATGGTGGCACACACTTTTGATCCCAGCACTTGAGAGACAGAAACATGAGGATCTCTGTGAGCTTAAGCTAGCCTGGTCTACATAGTAAGTTCCAGGGCAACCAGAGGTACAGAGAGAGACCCTGTCTCAAAGAGAAAAATACATTACAATTAGATCTCTTCTACTGTGTCTTCAAGATCATTTAAGATTTCTCTATCACAGCTTATTTATTATATACTGTAGTCTGTTTCATTGTTTGTACTGGCTAAAGCATACACAATGCTATCTTCAGAGAAATTTGCTTTCAGTAAACACTCAGGTGTTTATTTCAAATGCACTGACAACTAAATATGTTATAAATGAACTACTTAAATACTCAAAAAAGAGTAAGTTATGAACATGAACTTTATACTCCATATAGTACTAACAGGGCTCCCATACTATTTATATAAGAAATTATATGATGTTTATGGGCAGTGGTGAGAGTCGGGGAGTAGAGCGGGAATACACCTCAAACACTACCAGACTATCACTGATAACTGCTAAAGTCATTTGGGCACAGGGGCTCCCTATTAATTCTCTCAGCTCATGAACATACTGTAAACTTTCTAAAAATGCAAAAAAAAGGAAGCAGAGAATGACATGTCAGCAATGTCTACAATCCCAGCACTGGAGTTGTGGATACAGGAGAGCAAGGGTTTGTTAAACCCTGCCTCAGCTAGAGATCAGTCTACATGGCATAAGACTGTCTCTGAAAAAAAAATTTACTTTCCCAAAACTGATAATACTACGGCGAGTACTACTCACAAAATAAAGACCAGCACATACATACATACATACACACACACACATATACATACACACACACAAATACACACACACACACATACACACACATACACACACATACACACATACATACACACACACATACATACACACACACACATACATATACACACACACACACACACACACACACACATACACACACACACACCGGCTTTAAAATTACAAACACACACAAAGAAAAAAGTCCTTAAAATGAGCCATCTTCCACTGCTGTCCTGCGTGCAGCACAGAGCAAGTAGCAAACAGGTCACAGATCCATAGAATGGCCTAGAATTAACCGGAGCCCACAGCACGGGGGATGAAAGTGAACTGTCATCGTGTAGGCAGAAGCCACATCTGTGGGCGCTGCACACGCACCAAACTGACATCTCTCCTCAGGGCTGAGAAGTTACAAATGCCCTCCACAGACCTCATTTTGCTTCCTGTTTCAAGCTGGGGGCATTCAGGGAGAAACCAGTGTTTTCACATCCCATGTGTGCTTAATTTAAAACAGACACGCTTGGCATTAGGAAGATAAAGACACCAGCTTTGCTGAGGTTGATTTAATGGCCATGTTCCAAAACCAGTTGTGATTACAAGTGCATAGGGAAACCTTGGTTTCTTCTTTAGACAGGCTCAAGTCATTACCTGACACTCTTAACTTTTCCTACACATAATTTTCATCCACTCTGTGGAGGGGAGGAAGTTTTTCTTTTCTTCATTAAGACAGGTGCATTAAAGGAAACTTTCCCAGGATGACGGTCACTGCGCTGCTTTTAGAGGACCAGGAAGAAGTGTAAGAGAATCATGACAGAGGAAGGCTCCCAAAGCCAGCTGACAACGGACGCTCTACATACCTCCAGGGCCGTGTTTGCTTCTCGAACACTTCTGAAAGCATTTGGCATCATTTTCCAGTAACCCCAGAGCACTAGACTTCCTTGTTTTTTCAGTAGTATTTCAAAACCTTGACACATTTATTGAGGTATTTTTGGAAGACCTCTGTTTGTCTACCTTCAGGGCTCATGATGCAAATATATGAAAGCTATAGGACAACCCTTTAGCTACAAGACTTGGCAGGCTTCCTGGGTCTCCAAGAAAATTCCAATTAGCTACTTTATGAGCAGCAAGAGTACGATGGGAAAGGGACAGCTCTAAACACAGGAGACTGGCCATGCCTGCCAGTCCACTTGTGACTTCCATTTAACCTCTTCCTGGCTTGCTATTCTCACCTGTCAGATCTACAAAACAGAACTTAAAAAAAAATTCCTAAAGTCAAATGACAAAATGTTCTAAAGATTTCTGTTGGAGAAAAACTTTAAAATTAACAGACACCAAACGAAAGAACAGAGGAAGCAAGCAGGGTAGTCCTATAATCCAGCACCAAGAAGACCAAGCCAGAGATTTGGGCTGCGCAGGGAGACCCTGTGGGCAAGAGGGAAGGGAAACGCGTGCAAGGCTGTCACTGTCAGCACCTAACTTTACACTACAACCAAAAGACAATGGATTGAATGGAAGCATGACCACAGAAATCTTTCCTGGAACCTACCCAGTGTGGCTTTTTTGAAGGGGTCTGGTTTTATGTGAAGCAGGGTTTCAGTAGCCAAAGGTAACCAAGAACACACTATGAAGCAAAAGATGAACTAGAACTCTGCCTCCATCTTCTCACTCCTGAGTGAGCACAGAACACGGGCTCTACACTGATAAACCTCTGAAACCCCCTGGGCATCTTAATAGGGACCACACACCTGCAGGAGTTAGCTCTTCCCCAGACAGCTGGGCCACACAGCCACTGCTACTGTACAATTTACCCAGAATCCCTTTTGCATCTCAATATTTCCAAAATCCATTCACAAACATCCTCAACATCCAAATTCACATTACTGTAAAAAGTCAGCAAATGGATAAAGAAACGGTTTTATATGGCTGCAATAAATCTGCATTAAGTACCACAATAATCCTCTGAATTTTAATCAATACAAACCCTAAATCCAGACAACTGAAGGCAGGTTAATTTTCACTTCCTTAGAAAATAAAACTAAGGTTAAAAACAAGGCGAGCTAGGGGTTGGGCAGTGCACACCTTTAGTCAGGAGCCTGAAGCAGGAGAACCACTGAGAGTTCAAGGCCAGCCTCGGCTAAAAGGGGAGGGGAGGCAGGCCAGAAGGAGAGATGTTCGAGCAGAACTGGAGAAAATGGAGAGCACATGGACAAAGCTTCTGACGCAGGAACACAAGTTGCAACCTGAATTACTGTTTTGGTGGGAGGCAAAAGGAATGAGGGCTGAAGTTCCATGCACATTAGGTATCTCTGAGGGCCTCAAGTCTAACACAGAGCTAAGAGGGCGAACTATGTCTCCGCACTTTGAGGGAAAGTAATCACTAGCCTGGAAACCTACCCAACTGTAAAAGCAGTCAACTGAAAATGGAAGGGTATTTATGACACACCCAGGCCTTAAGAAACTGACATCCCTCCCACTTACACCTTCTTGAACAACTGCTAGTTAAGTTCCTATGAAACCAGAATTAAATCAAGAAAGGGACATGGAGCACAGGAGACAGAACCCAGGAAGAACGATGCTTAGAAATTCCCAAAGTGCAGTTAGCTACACAGAGGTTCCAGAAATAAAGTCTGGGATGACAGAATAACCCAAAAAATGGGGGAAGGAGGGACCAAGGAGATCATCAGTAATGTGCTTACTGTACAAGCCTGAGGATCTAAATTCAATCCCTAGCACCCACACAAAAGTCCAGATCTGGTGACACCTACTTATAATCCCAGCACTGGGAGACAGGCGGGTCCCTGGAGCTCCCTGGTCAGTCTGGTCTAATGTGCAAGTTCATGGCCAAGAGAGAGACCCCATCCACAAAGTAGACAAATCCTGAGGAATACCACCTGAAGCTGACCTCTAGCTTCCACAGGCACAGATGTACACCTGCACACACACACACACACACACACACACACACACACACACACACACACACGAGAGAGAGAGAGAGAGAGAGAGAGAGAGAGAGAGAGAGAGAGAGATCTAAAATGAAATTGAAAAAATTGTTTTATTTTGGAGCCTAACTTCAGGAAATTTATTTATTAACTTTTAAGATTTACTTATTATGTATAATGTTCTGCCTACACGTCAGAAGAAGTCACCAGATCTCGTTATAGATGGCTGTGAGCCATCATGTGGTTGCTGGGAATTGAACTCAGGACCTCTGGAAGAGCAGCCAGTCCTCTTAACCTCTGAGCCATCTCTCCAGCCCCAACTTCAGGAATTTTATAGCTTTCAACATAGCTGAACTAAGGGCTGACATCAAGAAAACCAAACAAATGAGGCAAAAACAATCTTTAGGATAATGCATAAAAGACTGCTTTAAAAAGTATTTTTAATGCCAGGCATTGGTGGCACACACCTATATTCCCAGCACTTGGAAGACAGAGGCCAATTCAAGACCAGCCTGGTGTCTACAAGAGCTCCAGAGCCACAGAGATACTGTCTCGAAATATGTATGTATGCATGTATGTATATAACCAACACTTGACATGGTTCATCTTTCTAAGATGAAGAATGGAAAGAGTGTGGGTCTGTGTGAAAAGAGATTAAACAAGCTAACTCTAAACAAAATGTAAAGTAAATAGGTATATAGTAAATAGGTATATTATTTATATGTACAAGAGATGGGAGTGGGGAGACACCAGCAAGACTGCATAGGTCTCACAAGTGGTGTGAACTATCCATGCACAAAAATACCTCCATATGAGCCAAGGAAACCAGACAGTGGCTATTAAATGCCTGGGAAACCAAATTCTTGACTTCCAGCATGTCCTGTCCCCTTAAAAAATGAGACAAGAATTTAACAAATAGTAAAAATGAAAAGTATTTCATCAGTTTTTCAAAAGTCAAAAAACATAATTGTGTTACTTGGAGACCAAACACACCAGAAAACAAACTAAGAAGTATTGAAAGGAGTGGCCTCTGGGGACCTAAAAGTTGTGAGGAAGACTTAGGGCACAGGTCCGCCTGTTTCCCTTGTGTCCCTAAAGCACGCCTGACCTTCTAAATCATGTGAGAGTGCTCTAGAGAGTGCCACTTCCACTGTAAATTAAACAGCAAAACGTGTAAAACCACATCAAAGAAAGAACTGGCTGGGAAGAGGAGAAAGACACACTTTATTTTTGTTGTAAACCCTGGCACATTTTGCTAATGCTGGAAAAACAGTTGAGGAGCATTACATGAAAGGCAAGATGAAGGTCATTCCCCACTGAGTACGGAGCAAGCAAGCAGCCCTGGTTTCAATCACAAAAGAAGTAAAAACCACACAACCTAAAGTAGTGCTCAATCATGCTACACTTGTTACGCAGTGCTTCAAGATCACACCTTAGGGAAGAAATGAGGGGCACAAAACCAGCCACAAAAGCAAGCCTACCTCCTCCAAAAGCCAGATGCTGAAAATGCAACAAACTCCCAGAAGAGGGCACCAGCTCTCATAGACGGTTGTGAGCCACCATGTGGTTGCTGGGAATTGAACTTAAGACCTCTGGAAGAACAGGCAGTGCTCTTAACCGCTGAGCCACCTCTCCAGGCCTCAAGTACAACAGTTCTTAAGAACAGCATTAAAAAACTTACTGACCCTGTTGTACAAAACTAACATTCAGCCAACATGTACAGAGTGCAGTGAGTAACTCATTGAATTCTCAAGCAGGACCTCTGTAAAATGGAGTAGCATGTATACCAGCTACTCCAAAGGCTTAGGGATATGAACATGTATAAATATAGCCCAAAACAGCCTACTTGTTTTCTGACTGAGTTTTTCTGGAACTTCCTTCTAACATGCCACTGATTATGGATGCTTTTGCACTATACTGGGGGAATATATGTCTGCAGGTGTATTTCACACATAAAACAATGTACTGCATTTTAGTGGGTTGTTTGCCAGAGTTTAAACGATTGGCAAGACATCCACTTAGTATGAATCTTATTACAAGTTTACTCCAACTACAGAGAGAAGACGCTGTGACACAGCATATGCAAACATTTTATACTCAGGATCTGTTGCCTCTGGCAACACTACAAAAAGACTACATTCTCCCTGCATTGCTGAAACCAGATCCCAAGAGCTTTACCACGTATACACTACTTTGTGCATTATTTTAAAAGATGGACAAGAGTAAGTCAATGGTCTTGTAAAAAGTTCAAAAATTCTAAAGGTACTGTACTAAAAATAGTTTTTAAAAAACATTTTAGTCATAAGAAATTCTAGCCTCATATCAAAATGCATTTCCACACAGATAACTGGTTCCTGACTACTGAAAAAAAAATGAAAATGTACTTACCACATAGTCACAAGCAATCCACTGGGTCATTTCATAACAACACTTCTCACAGATGCCAGGCACTATGTGAGGCATTTTATAAACACTGCCTCATCTAATCTCATATCATTCTATGAGATAAATGTGATTTTCTCACACACACACACACACACACACACGGACGCACGCACGCACGCACACACACACACACACACACACCATTAAAGACATGGCTTTGTGAAATAGTTTGCTCAAAGTCCCAGGCAGAGCGGCAGCCTAGCCAACAGCTAATAGCACATCGTTAGTGACCACGGGAAGTTTCTAAGGAAATACAAGCAGTCATTAAGCTCACAGGTAAGAACATAAGTGGCTAAGATTGTCTATCAGAATTGGGTTTCACCTTGACAACAGCACAAAAGGGCTCACCTAAAGAACTCAATGGAAAGGAAGTAAGCACAATCAAGGGGAGGAGGAGGCAAGTAAGTGATAGAAGTATGATAGCCTAGCTGAGACACAACAGGATGTCTCTGAAGACTGTAGTGTCCTAACCTCCGGACATTTAAGAACTAGGTCTGGGGGTATAGCCCTGCTGCTACAGTGCATGCCAGGGGTTCAATCCCCAGCACCACATAAATGGCTGCTCAAAGTCCTCTGCAGATCCATACCAAGTTCAAGGTCAGCCTTGTCTACAAATGATTACTTAGAAAATAAGAATTAAAGCAGATCAGCAATTTGAAACCTTTTATGAACCCCCAAATAATCTCGTATTTCTTTCTCCGTGTTCCCCCTCAATTCTCGGTAACCTCTTTCATGTACTCATTCACCAAAACGTAACTCACACACAAACACAACCTAAGTTTTTGACTTGCTACAGTTGGAGGCATATGCCAAACAACACAGTCTCATTAAAACTTCCTAAAGGCAAGAGTAAGAAGTAAATCATGCCTAAGCTTCCTTCTGACCAAGTTTAGGGAGGTGTGTTGTGTTCGTGTGTGTTCGTGTGTTCTTAAATACATTATGTGGGGGGAAAAAAGCACAGTGGCAAAATACAAAATTACATTTGATTGTGTTCAAACTACTAAGATGTATACTGGTTGAAGACTGAGGATTCAAGGGAAAAGTAAACTCAGCACTGTTGTTGCAATTCTGTTGGGTTCAGCTCCAAAGTTCATCCAGTGATCTAGGAATCTGAATTCAGGGTTTGAAAAGGATGAGTAGACAGTTGATAATTGAACCTATATGCTATATGCCACATTTTCTCTATTCTGCCTTCTCTTATAGGCCATTTTTAAGCCACCCAAAGGGTGCTAAACAAAAAAATGTGCTAAAATTAAAAAAAAAATAAGAGTTATCTGAATGAAACATACTAAACAGTATGGAAAATATTAAGTCAATTTGCATCTTGGGGAAAAAAACAAGAATATGAATGTACTGATAAACTACAAAGGTCTGATCTGGTATCTGAGATTACTTAAAAAAAGGAAAATTCAGGAAACCTCTTTTTTTTTTTTTTTTTTAATTCTTGTTAAAATAAATGCTATTCCTCAAACCAGGGAAACGGTAATATAGATGATTTACAGTTGTAGACATAGAAAACACACATCTAAAAAACCTACAGACCCCAAACCAATCAAAAGAACAAGGAGAAACTATATCCAGAATTTTTTTTAAAGCAAGTCCACTTTATTATTTATATGTTTCTTCATAAACTATGACCAATTTCTATAAAGTCAACTCATGCTTCCAAAGTACCCAACTGACATGCCAGTATTTAAGAGATGGAAACAAGAAGATCAGGAGTTCAAAGCCAACCATAGCCACATAGTAGGTTCAATACCATCCTGAGTTGTATGAGACCCTGGGGTTTTTGTTGTTGTTTATCACTTTGTTTTGTTTTGTTTTTGAGGCAGGGCCTTTGTACATAGGCCTGGCTATACTGGAATTCACAATGTAGACCAGGCTGGCCTTGAACTCACAGAAATCTGCCTGGCAAGCACCACTATACCAGAGGAGACCCTGTTTTTTTGTTTGCTTAATATACTACAGAAGGATGGTGAGATGACTCAGCAGTTATGAGCCTTTGCTGCTGCTCTTGTCCAGGGTCCAGTCTGATTTTAACTTCCCTGGGGATTACAACCACTGTAACGCCAGTTCCAACAGAACTAGCATAGCACCCTTTTGGCCTGGTGCACATACATATACACAGACAAAATAATCACACACACACGAAATAAACCTTTAAAAATATGCAAAAAAAGGTCCAGTGAATTAATTTTTCCACTAGTGAGTATAATATAAAGATTCCCCATCTATCAAACATATGTAAAATATGTATGTGTGTTGTGTATGTGTATTCCCTTCTACCTCACACAAAATATACTAACATACTTTATAGGAAAAAAAAAGTCCTTAAAAAGTTGTTCCATGGAGCCAGGTGTTGGTGGCACACTCCTTTATTCCCAGCACTCAGGAGGCAGAGGCAGGTGGCTCTCTGTGAGTTTGAGGCCAGCCTGGTCTACAGAGATAGTTCTAGGACAGGCTCCAAAGCAATACAAAGAAACCCTGTCTCAAAAAATCAAAAAAAAAAAAAAAAATGTTGTTAACTGTCAATTGTTTCTAGACATATTAGAGAAGGGTTTTTCAAATAGCCTTACTATAAACTTCTAAGCAATTGCACTATTAATAGGTACTGTGGTAGCCATATCCCCACAGTTAATGAAACAAAGCAGTCATTCGATCTTAGATTTTAGTTTGGGACATTGCCCAGATGGACAAATGATAGAAATCTTATGAATATCAAGTTACTGGTTCATGTCAAAACAAGGCCTTCCCAAAGGATGCTCTGTCTACAATCTGTGAAGGACCCGTTTACTGGGGTCTTCCAAAGACGCTAGAAAGGTCTGCGTGTGTGGAGGGCAGAAGGGACAGGGCTAAGAGCAAATTTGCTGACTATTCAAAGTTCATCCCTGAGATTGATCCCAAGCATCTATAACAGAACAGTAAGTTAGGGTTTGGTTAATATCTGCTGACTATGGAAGCCAGAATAAATATTTACTTGAGGCATTTAAATGTACCCAGTGGTTAGGTACAGCGACTCCAGTCTGGGGAAAAAAAAAAAAAAAGAAGAAGAAGAAGAAGCAAGTCTAATGGAACTCTTTCTAAATAAAGGTGGGGTGGAGGAGATAGGCACATTTCCTTTGTTTTCTCTAATCAACAATCCAGACTTCAGAAAGGCATCAAGCCAGTTGGTGGTATTGATCTCTAAAAACTTTTGCTGCCCCCCCCCAAAAAAAAAGATAAAAGAAAAAAGGAAAAAAAAAAACTAGCAATTTATAATTTCAAAATGTCTACCCACAGCTACCTCCATTCAAAAAAAAAAAAAAAAGGCCAGAATTTACTGTGGAAACAGAAACAAAAATCAAGCCTTCAACTACATAAAATATGAACACCACATTCCTAAATAAAATGGCAAAGACACCTTTGTAAGTCACTACCCACAGCAACATGAGGCAGTGATTCAGAGCAGACTAAATGTTAAGCATAACTACACAGAATTACTAGTTACAGATAAAATTTACCAATAAATATTTTGGTTGAGGACTGCTTTGTCATCTTCGTAAGTATTTTTAGTTGAAAGCATATGTTTGGATAGCCCACGTGGTCATGATTCTGATTTTTAAATATCTATGTTTTACATTCTGGTCACTGGTTAGGTTTCTAAGCTCAAATCTTTAGAACTGGTAATTTGGAAAGGGTAAACCACAGAACATTATATTAAAAAGCAGAAGACATCAAGCTCACCAACTCAGGTCAGCAAAGCCAAGCTGGAAGAGTCAGAACTCTCACAAATCTAAAGATGGGCCTCCCTGGTCCAGAATCACATCTAACAAGAAATGTACATGAACAAAATGTCCTAAAGCCATTCCTCAAGGTACAGCAAGACTTACTTACTTTTCTTTCTTTCTTTTTTTTTTTTTTTTTTTTTTTTTTCCTCTCTCTCTCTCTCTCTACAGCTTTGGAGTTGGAGCATGTCCTGGAACTCCCTCTGTAGACTGGCCTAGAATTCAAGAGATCTGCCTGGGCCACCACCGCCTGGCTTGAGTTTCCTTACTTTTCTATCTGTAGTTATTTTGGGGTGGGTGGTGGGCATCCATTCAAATTCTTCCCCTAATGCTCTAAATGGGCTTCTTTCAAATTGGATCTAAAAATGCATACTTTAAATATCCATAATCAATTATTCTGAAACATCCCATAGCAGTTTGCATTTTTTTACAGAAATACCAAAAACAAATCTATGAAGATGAGTTATGTTACATGATGGCATTGCTTTTGATTCTTTTAAACAATCCCCATCTAATTTAGACTTGAAGAGCTTTGAGGGTTGGTAGCTCAATCAATCGGTCCACACATTTTTTTTTCCTTGCACCCAGTGTCGATTAAAGAACTGTATGACTAGGTCTTTCTTAAAGGGGGAGGGGTGTGCTTTAAAAGGAAAGAAACTGTTCTCTCCTATTAATGAGCAACCTCTTTCTTGTTCTCAGCAGTCAGTTTGCACACAAGACCACTACTGACTTGAGTGGGAATTCTGCCTGAGAAGTGAGGGAACACACAATAGGATTAAATTAGCAAAAAACGCCACACCATTGCTCTAAGCCACTGCTATTCCTCCAGTTCTCTAAACGCCTCCAAAGAGCAACATGTGACATGTGACAGTGGCTCTCAAAACTGAATTGTAGAAATGATCGCGCTACCCCTGACAGGTGACACAGCTTCTCTCTTTAAAAGTCAGGTCAAACTAGCAGCCTGATGAGAGAGTTGCTGACCCTTACCAAGAGCCAGGGTCACACTGCAGTGCAGCCCCTTCAGTGGCTGCAAGAGCAAATCCGAGATTTCTCATAGGAGCCTGCAAGCAAACGAAATAGTACGACGCACCACTCATGCCCCCAGGAAAACCTGTATAAATATTGAGAATTCTCAACCCCATCTCCCACAGCCAAAAAAAAGGATCAAGTTTCCCTCAAATCCAAGGGGATGTCTGACAGGGTAGGCTAAAATGCTGTCAACGCAGTGTTATCAAGAGATAAAACATACACCCACAAAATAGTAACAAAACAGGAAAGACTGAAGAAAGATTAATAGAAAACTGTGACAGTAGTTTGTTGTTGTTTTTAGCTAATCACAGTAATTAGAACATACTGCCCTGCATCCGACATTTCACATGCTAGAAAGTTCAAGTAACAGAGAAAACCCTGCTTCTGAATGGAGAAAACACATTCACAACTCCCCCGGGTTCTACTTTCCCTACCACCCACCCAGGGACCTTAAAAAAGAGGGACAGCTGTTAAGGTGTCAGAGATTTACTGAATGGAAGAGATTTAATGAGGGGCTTCCTCGGTTTGTACAGAAGGCTCCACACAGAGACCATTCCCCAAAATAACAACACTGTGGGCGGGAGCTCTTCTAACTTCACCAAAACCAAAAATCAATCACTCAATAAATAAATAAATAGGAAGAAGAAAGAAAACAACAACAACTTGGCCCCGCCAGAGGCTGGGATCCAGGGACACTTAATGACTAATGTCCCTCGCAGACGTCTGGGATGGAGGGTGGGGGTCCCCGGACGCCAACCTCCACACCAGCGGGCTCCGCTACTTCGTGCAGCGCGTCCTTTCCCTGCAGCGCACCTAAGCTGCTCCCATCCCTCCGCCCGCCAGCGCGCAGGAGAAAAGGAAGCCATCCGCGGCTGGATGGCCTGGTGTCGGAGCTGGAAGGCTCGCCGCAGAAAACGTGCGTGCCGGCCCCCAGCTCCCAGACCGCGCAGCAGGCGGCGGCGGGGGCGGAGGGTCGCCCGCGTGGGCCCGACCCCGCGGCGCGCGTGGGGCTGGCGCAGCGCCCTCCCCGACTCCCGCAGAGCCCGCGCGCCCCCACGGGCCCGCGTCCGGCCACCCCGAGCCCTGGCCCTCCCCGGAGGGCGCCGGCGCGGCCGAGCCCCGCGCCCACGATGGAGTCGCATGCCTGGGCTGCGACCCCGGGGGAGCCCGGGGACGGTGCCGCCGTCCTGGCGGGGAGGCAGAAGGGCCCACGGCCGCCCCCTCCCCCGCCCGGGACAGCCGCGCCGGGCTTCCTGCCGGGGTCGGCTTCCCGCCTGCAGCCCGAGGGGACGCCGCCCGCCACCGCCCGCCCAGCCCGCTCGCCTCCTTACCCGGACACCGCCCCTCTCGAGCCTGCTCGCCCCGGGACACGTCCCGCTTCAGCCCCGGCCGCCGGCCCTCCGCGTCCGCCGCCTCCACCCTCCGCCGGGTTTCAAATTGAAATTCCCTGGCTGGGGCCGTCAGAGAACTCCAGGCGCAAGCCCCGCCCCCTCCTGGCGGAAGCCCCGCCCCGCATCCCCCGCCCGGCACGCCCCGGGCGCGGAAACCCCCGCGGGCAGGCCACGCCCCCGCGGGCAGGCCACGCCCCCGGCGCCGGCTGGCGTGGGAGGGGGGCCTCCCCGAGGGGTTCGCGCGGCTCCCAGGCCCGGTGCCCCGCCGCAGGGGCCGCTTGCGCCCTCAGAGCGACCCTGGAGATAATGATGGCCAGTGCGTGTGTGCGAGGCGTTCTTTCTTAGAATCCTGGCCTTAAATGCCCTCGCAACTTCTGAAAGTTCTTTCTTCAAAGTGCTTTCACTGCCTAAACCTTCGCCGGGTGCCTATTTCGTGGCAGACAGTAGAGCAGGTCCAGGAAACCGAATAAGGAAAGCTGCGTCCCCCTCGGTCTCCAGTGAAAGAAGCGCTTTCACAGGAAAGGCTTGAAAAGGAACCATTTATTCTTCCTGTGGGAGAGGCAGGAGAGAGTGGGCAAACCCGCTGGAGGAGAGGAGCGTTGATGCTCAGCCTTAAGAGTCAGGATTTCTCCAGGCAGAGGCTTGGAAACCTAGGAAGCAAAGTATAATGGGATGAGGCAGTGTCAAAAAAAAAAAAATCTAACGGGTCAAACCATGGCAAGTTTTACACACACACACACACACACACAGACGGAGACAGAGAGAGACAGAGAGAGAGAGAGAGAGAGAGAGAGAGAGAGAGAGAGAGAGAGAGAGAGAGAGAGAGAGAGAGAATGTACCCTGGGTCTTTTGTACAATTAGACCTCGATCTCTTAGTCTACTTATTTCATCTTTCCTTAGCATTGCATGTCAAACTGTCAGCGTCAACTCAATACCTCCAGCATCCAGTCATGTTCCTCTAGTCATTTGCTTCCTCCCACCTCTAATAAAATCTTTAGTGATTCACCTTTGCCAAAGTCACCTTTTCTTTCCTAAACATCGTAAAATTAACAATATCAAATTAACCCTGGGGAGCAATGCCTGGCGTGTGGATGGCACTTTCTAGGTAACAACACACACTCATGTATTTTATCAGTTGGTTCTGGCTTGGGAGGGGAGCCTCACAATAACTATGAAAGAGCCAGAGAGGGTATTACCTTTACTAAATCAAAAAGGAAAGAGTAAGGGAAATAAAGTTACTAAAGTCATTCTCAATAAATAACAAAATTATTGCAGTAGTGGCTAGCGTGTGTTGTGTGACCAGACACCTGAGCTGATTTCCTCAATTGCAGTCCCAGACACTGAGCACACAAAGTAAGTTTGATAAGGTGTGTGACATGTCCTGGAATCCTAATTACGTACATTTCTAATGAAGAAGTACTGGGAATTTATGTTCACTTCTGTTGCTTTGAGGAAAAGCCTGAGATAAGTAACCTAGAAGAGTTACTTTAGCTTACAGTGCCATAGGTTTCTGTCCACAGCCACTCAGCCCTTTGCTGTGGGTAGGTGTCAAGTCATCCTGGTAGGGGACATATTCAGCAAAACTACTCACCTCCATCATGGAATCGCAGCAGTCAAAACTGAGAGACTGCGGTCTTAATGCACCCTCCTCTGATGTACCCTGAGTTACCAAACTTCCACCAGCTAGGCCCTACTTGCAAAAGGTTTCCACCTCCCCCACAACACCATCAACTGGGGACCGCACCTTTCAGCACACTCCACATTTAAGACCTCCACCACAGATTTCATGCATTTATGCTCCTTGAAGCAGCTGTCATAAACCTGATTTAAAAAAAAAAAAAAAGCCTCAGGACTCCTTATTTCCACAGACCTTGAAACTAATATTTGCAATTTTGATTCCATGTTAAGAATAAGTCGAATAAGCTATTTTCATTTGTGTTTGTTATGACAGACACTCGATGTGTCGACAAAGCTGGCCTAGAGTTCCTGGGTTTAAGTGATCTTCCTACCATGTGTACTAAGACTACAGTTTCATACATAGCACTGAACATAATCTGGTAAGTTTGAGGGCCCATAGATCTTCATACACACAGCTGGAGAGGTGGCTTCGTAGTGAAAAGTATTGCTGCTCAACCAGAAAACCTGAATTCCGTCCTAACAGCCAGGTAACCAGGCCGACATAGGATCACAGGTGCTTAGAATCCTAGCACCATGGGGACAGACACTGAGGGGTCACGGAGGCTTGCACACTACCAGCCTAGGCCAAAACACAAAAGGACCAAGCTCAGAGAAAACCCCTGTGTCAAAGGACTAAGACTGAAAATGATAGAAGTGTCAGTTGCAGATGAGTGATTTTTCAAATACCAATGCTAAATAGCAAAATGAACATACATGTAGTAATAAAATATAATATTGCTATTATAAAAAAAAGACATTGCTGTGGCATTCTCTGCTGCACTATATAAATCATTCCTATGTGCTTTTTCCCCCCAGAGGGAGAGGTTGAGACAAGGTATCAAGATCTTAGGTTGATGTTCTGGATAGTTTTATGTCAACTAGACATAAAATGTCCCGTCCCCGTCCGCAAGCCTGGGTGCAAGCATTTTCTTCACTGATGGTTGGTATAGGAGGGCCCAGCTCACTGTGAGCAGTGCCACCCCTGAGCAGACGGTCCTCCGTGCTGTAAGAAGGCAGGATGAGTCCGCCATGAGGACCAAGCCAGGAAGCAGTACCCTCCACAGCTCTGCTTCAGTTCCTGCCTCGGGGGTCTTGCCTTGACCTCCCCCAGTGATAGACTGTGATGGGAAAGTGAAAACGAGTAAGTTATTTCCTGACTTACCTTTGGCCTTGATGTGTTTTTAATCACAGCAATAAAATGCTAACTGAGACAGTAGCCCCTGCTGGCTCTGAGTTTGCTATGTAGCAAAGGTTACCTCCATTTTTCCACAAGTTGGAAGTATAGGCAAGTGCCACTGGACCCAGCACTATGCCACTTTTAAAGAATATTAATAAGATAATTATATCTATAAATGGACTTAGCTTGAAGAAATCATTTAAGGATATTAAACAGTTATCACCAAATAAGTAATAATGTGTATGCATGAGAGAAAAAGAAAGGGACAGGGGAAGGGAGAGAAAGAGAGAGAGCACTAGGCTGGCCTCTACCTGGTAGAAAATGACGCCCCTGCCCCTCCCCCCCCCCCCGCATTTTTCCCATCCTTTATTTAGGAGAACTTTCATGTATGCATATAACATCTTTTCATTAAAAGCACCCCCCCACTCCTTACCTCAAACTCCTCCCCTAATCCACCACCACTTTCTCTCCAATGTCAAGGTCACTGTCCTTTTAAAACATTTGTTTCCCATTGTTAAGGTTGTGTGTGTGGTTTCTTTGTCTGCAAGGATGCCTGTGAACCTTGGGCATGCAGTGCCCCCAGAGGTCAGATAAAGGCACTGGATCCCTTGAGACTGGAGTCACAAGCGGTTGTAAGCTGCCCTGTAGGTGCTGGGAACTAAACTCAGGTCCCGATACTTCTAACCACCACCTGTCTCTCTAGTCTCACGAGCACTTTTTCATCTTAAGCCACTGAGTGCCTTTGGTCCTACCAGTCTATGCACATGAGCACATCCACTAGTCAATGGGAATGAAGCTTTTAGGCTGGATTCAGTTTGATTTCTCCATGTCCTATGAATCCAGTATATGGTGTCTTCAGCAAAATGGTCTCATCATCAAATTCTGAAGGGGGATTGCCCTGGTTGGTTCTATTATGAACTTGACATAACCCAGGAACCTGGGAAAAGGGAACCACATTTGAGGAACTGACCAGATCATGTTGTCTTATGATGGCATCTCTGAGAGACTGTCTTGACTCATGACAGATAGTGGAGAGCTCAGCCCACTGTGGGGGGCTACAGTTTTCAGCAAGTGGCCCTGAGCCAGTTGACCCTGAATCTGAGAGCAAGCTAGTAAGTAGCTCTCCTCCACAGCCTCGCCTCCCATTTCTGCTTCCAAGTTCCTAACTTGAGCTCCTGTCCTGACTTCTCTCAGTGTTGGACCAGTCCGTGGAAGTATAATTTCAGATAAATCCTTCCTTCTCTCAACTTACGTTTGGTCACAAGTGTTTAGCACAGCAGCAGAAAAGCACACTAAAACAGCAACAGGGAGCTGAGGCAATACTGTGGAATGTTTGAGGTCTATGGGACTCCACTGACAAATAACTCAGAAAGAGGTGACCCTGATCAGGAACTGTGCTTTTTGTTTAATAGCCTACAATGCCTGGGAGAGGCGTTGTCTCCTGTTGTAGGGTAACTGCACTTAAACGCTTTTTTTGGTGTTTGTGTATGTATATATTTTAGAACTCTTTCAACAGTGGTGGGTTTTCATATGACTGTCTCAAAGGCCTTTCATGTTAGTTACACCTCCCTGTATATCCTCCTCTATCCTGTCCTCCTACATCAACCTCCTGTATCCTTCTTTCTCCATTCTCTCTTTGTACTACCTATGTTCTCTCCCCCTCTGTTTAAGCCTCCCCCCGCCCACGCCCGGCCCATTTGACCCTTACTTGATGGGAGATGTCATTCTGTAAATATGTTTCTCTTATTGGTTAATGAATATAACAGTGTTGGCCAATAGGGAAGCAAGATAGGTGGAACTAGGAAACAAGGAGGATTCTGGGAGATGTAGTAAAGAGATTCAAGATGTAGAGACTTGAGAGAAGAGGTCTGACCTCTCCCTCTGGTAAGGTGAGACCATGTGGAAACACTTAGATTAGTAGAAATGGGTTAATATTTAAGACAGAGCTAGCCGATAAGAAATGCTAGTAACAGGCCAACAGCTTTATATCTAATACAGCGTCTCTGTGTGTTATTTGGGACTGACGCAGCTCTGGGACCAGGCTGGGAGAAAAACTGCTCGTAACACTTACTAGCTTCCTGACTTCTGTGAGTGCTCCAATCTAAACAGAAATCTCTAAAGACTCAAAGCTACACCCACTTACTCAAAAGAAAATGTGGCATTTGCCTTTGCAGGTTTGGGTTTCTTCATTCAGATTAATCATTTGCAGCTTCATCCACAAATTTCATTTTATTTTTCTTAACAGATGAGTAATATTCCATTAGGCAAATGGACCACATTTTCACTTCACTATTTACTCAACAGTTTACCAACATCTAGGCTGTTTTCATTTCCTGGTCATTGTGAATAGAGCAGCAATGAACACGGATGAACAAGTGTCTCTGTAGAATATAGAGTCGTGTGCCCAGGACTGGTCAGCTTGGTCACATGGTAGATCCACATTTTATAAATAAACTCTACATTGATTCCCAGAGTAACTGTAACACTTGGTACTCCTACCAATAGTGAATAGGTGATCCCTTTCCCCAAACCCATGCCAGGATTCACTGTGTTTTGTTTTGTTTTGTTTTGTTTTGTTTTGTTCTTAGCCATTCTGACTAGGGTAAGACAAAGATCTCAAATAATTTGTATTTCCATTGTGGCTAATGATATTGAAGATTTTTGTAAATATTTCTTAGTCATTTGTTCTTTTTATTTATTTATTTTTTAATTCTCTGTTTAGTTCTGTGCCCAATTATTTTTAATTGGATCATTTGTTGTCTTGGTAAAGTTGTTTTTAGTTCTTTGTATGTTCTAAATCGTAACTCTTTATGAGAGGTATTGCTGACAACTTTTCTTCCCTATTTTATAGGCTGCCTTATCACTGGATTCAGGGTGACCTTTGCTGTGCAAAAGATTTTTCTTTTTTAGTTTCATGAAGTCCCGCTTGTATGTTCATATATGTTGACGCATGTTCCCTACTTTTCTCCTGTAATAGATTCAAGGTATCAGGTCTTATGTTACGATCTTTGAACCATTTGGGATTTGTGGAGGGTGAGAGACAAGTCCCTAGTCTCATTCTCCTACAAGTAGACACCCAGTTTGTCCAGCACATGTTGCTGAAGGTGGTATCTTTTCTCTAATGTGTATTTTTTGCTTTTCTTCTCTCTAAAAATTCAGGGGACTCTGGGAGCATGGTCTTATATCTAAGTCTTCAATTCTATTTCCTTGACTTTAAAATATCTTTAGTTTTTATGTGTTATGCATGTGCACGGCTTTATAATGCTATAGCTCTATAATGGGACAATATCAGGAGCAGTGGTACTTGTAGCAGTGTTTTTGTTCTTCGGGAGTCTTTTAACTTCCTGTGTCTGCAGTGAGAGATCCATCCTGCTGCTCCTATGCTGCTGACCACACCCTTTAGGCGTGGCCACAAGTGCGTGGGTGAGCATGTGGTCTGGGGTCCGGGTCAGGCTTCCTCTCTTGCCCCAGGTCTGGTCACAGAGGGCAGCCGGTGTGGACCCTCGGAGCAGGGACTTGCAGAAGTCATCTGCGTCTTGTGTAAGTGATTTCTCCCCGAATAAAATTATATTAATCTATATGTGAGCCAGTCCCGTGAATCTTGTGCCGTGCAGCAGTTATCTACTTCATGGGTCCTTTGTATTTCCCTGTGTACTGGCTGGTTTTACATGTCAACCGGCTACATGTCAAAGCCTCAGCTGAGCAAATGCCTCCGTGAGATCAGCTGTAAGGCATTTTGTCATTTAGTGATCAATGGGGGGAGGGCCCAGCCCATGGTGGGTGGTGCCATGCCTGGGCTGAGCAAGCCAGGAAAAGCAAGCCAGTAGGCAGCAGCCCTCTATAGTCTCTGCATCTGCTCCTGCTTCCGGGATCCTGTCCTGTTTTAAGTTCCTGCCTGACTTCCTTCAGTGATGCCCAGCAATGCTGAAGTGTAACCCTAATAAAGCCTTTCCTTCCCATTTGCTCTTTGGTCAGTGTTTTGTGGCAGCAATAGAATCCCAAACTAAGAAGGATTGGAAGACTTTTTGTTTGTTTGTTTTTGGGTTTTTTGTTGTTGTTGTTTATTTTTTCGAGACAAGGTTTCTTGTGGCTTTGGAGGCTGTACTGGAACTAGCTCTTGTAGACCAGGCTGGTCTCGAACTCACCAGAGATCTGTCTGCCTCTGCCACCTGAGTGCCACCACTCCCTGGCAAATTTGAAACTTTTTTTTTTTTTTTCAATTTTTGTGAAGAGCCGTGTTGGAATTTTCATGAGGATTGCCTCGGATCTGTAGCCTGCTTTTCAGAAGATTAGCATTTTCACAATAGTAAGTCCACCAATCTATAATCATGGGAGGTCTCCCTATCTTCTGGTGTCCTCTTTGGTTTCTCTTTGCAGATGTTCTGAAATCTGTGGAAAGTGTGTATGGGTCTGTGTGCTCCTCAAGTGATGGCAGCTCAGGGTGGGGGGAAAGAGAAGGGAACAGTCCTACCTGTGGGAATTGCATGGCTCTGCACTGTCCTCAGGTGCTGGGAACTGGGGTCAAGGCATAGGTTGTCCAGTGCTACCTCTGAGAGGCAAACTCAAGGAGCAGTGTGGACAGGAAATGCACACATGATCTCCCTAATGCCCTTACTAACTCCACAGGTTGTGGAGAAAGCTGGTCTTACTATTACTATAGTAGTGATTTATATGTGTGCCTGCCTCAAGCCACAGAGACACATTATAATGGCTCTGGGTTGAAAATCAGCCCTTCCTTTACACAGTACGGAGACAGGTAGGCCTGACAATACAGTCTTCTATTAACACTGACTCATGTTCTCAAGCCTCACCTTCCATATAGGCAGTCCCAATTTCACCACCACACGCAACCAAGAATGGCATTCAAATATCCCAGTAGAAGACACTGTCGTGACCAATCACTAGTATAGTTTTGTTGGTCTTCAAAACTGTAAAACAACTATTTATCACCCATGAGTCTTTTAGGCAGAAATTAAGGCAAGACTCAAAAGAATTCCTCATCTCCACTCCATGTGGTATTGGCTGGTAAGCTTAACTAACGGTGAAGAATCTAAGATAGCTACACTAACATCTGCCAGTTTGTCTTGCCTGTTAGGCTGGGCACCTAGTTTCTCTTCCATATGGATCTTCACTGCATGTTGTTCCCCTCTCTGCCTCCCTCCCTCCCTCCCTCTCTCCTTGTCAACCCCCCCCCTCAATTCTATGTGACTTCTCTAATAGGAGAACCCAGATTTCTTACATGACACCTGGTTTCCAAGAAAATACAAACAAAATCTGAGTCTGGCTGTAATAAAGCACCACATCCTGTTGTCTTGTCAAAGAAATACAGACCAACAGACCCAATTTAAAAGAGGGTTCACTGACTTCACCTCTTGGTAAGAGGGGTAGGTCTAATAGAGAAAAGAAAAGTTGTTGGCAGTTGTCTTGAGGTATATTGGTAAACAATTCACAAACACCACACTTTCCTTCCTTCCTTCCTTCCTTCCTTCCTTCCTTCCTTCCTTCCTTCCTTCCTTTCTTTTTAAGTAGGGTTCTCTCCAGCTGACCTGAGCATGTGGGAGCTCACAACTCTGGATGATCAGCTAAGGAGTCAGCATGAGACCAACCTAGGCCCTTTGCATCTGGATGACAGTTATGTAGCTTGGTCTTTTGTGGGGCCCTAGCAGAGGGACCAGAACCCGTTCCTGATGCCTGAGCTGGCTCTTTGGAAACTATTCCCTATGGTGAGATGCCTTGTTCAGCCTTGATATGGGGTTGGGGGAGCTTGATCCTGCCTCAGCTTGATATGCCATGTTTTGTTGATTCCCATGGGAGGCCTTACCCCATCTGAGTGGAGACTGAGGATTGGATGTGGGGAGAGGAGGGAGGGGAAGCTGTGATTGGCACGTAAAACAAATAGAAATAAAACAAATAAATAAATAAATAGGGTCTCACCATGTAGTTCTGACTGGCCTGGAACTCTCTATGTAGACCTGGCTAGCCTTGAACTCACTGAGACCCACATGCCTTTGCCATAATTTTCCAATGCAATATCAGACTCCTCCCTCAAGTAGCCCATTTCTTTTTCATCTGCAGTAACATTCTCCACATGATTTCCATCAGAATCATCACAAAGCCCCCTTTTCGTATAAGTTATAGTAAATGATGCAATCTTCTTTTGAAAAGCCACTGTGACTAGCGACAACTATAGTCATCTCAAGTCTACCAGAGGGTAGTGTTCCCTCCACTGTAGCTGGAGTTTTTCCACTAATGCATGACACTTCGTCTGACTCTCAAGAAGAGGGGGCATCAGCATGCTGCTTCCTGTAAGACACAGAACCCCATGGTTGCACATGGGTTCTCATGGTCAATTGCTCCTTAGAACTAAAAGTGGGAATAGGATGTGCAGAGGATGTAGCTCAGTGGTAGAGCATTTGCAAGAAACCCTGGGTTCAAAGCCTAACCCTGAAAAAACTTCCTAGAAAAGCTACATTTTAGAAGGATACAGCAAAGGTATAATTTCAGTTTAATAACCTGAACATTGTTCAATACCAAGCCTTGCTCTGGAAATAGAGAAACAAGTGAAGCATTCTGCCCACTGTCAAGTTCAGAGCCTGATAGGCAATAAATCGGGGGTGGGAGTGGGGGATAGGGATTTAGGAAATCTGGTTCCTCCAAGTGTCCTCACTTCCTAACAGGAACTACATTTCATCATTTGCATCAAGAGTAGATATGAACTACATTTCATCATTAGCATCTAGAGTAGATATGAACAATGAAGGCAAAGCCATATTTTATGTGAATGACAAATTTCATTGATTTCTATTTTGTGCCAATTCCACTCAGAAAGTAACCACAGGGTAAGAAGATCAAAAGTTATGCTGTACTTTGGTTTTGAATGATGAGTAAACAAGGCCTATAGGGCATTAAGATGGGTTTAAACTTCTCAAGAAAGGAGTTCAGACAGGTCAAAGGAGATTTTAGACTCATTCCAAGACCTAAAGCCCCCAAGGCAAATGGACTGCAGAAGGTGCCTTATGAGCATGGGTACCTATTTTGCTATGATTACACAGATGTCTTGCTGTGGGGACAGACTGAGACAGAATACCATATTTTAATAGGATGAGCATATCCTCTGTACCTCCCCACTCAACTTGACTGCCAGCCTGTCTCTGCCATTCTGAGCTCTTTCCCAGGTAGTCCTGAGAAGAGGGTTTGATTAGGTTGTAGAGAAACAATGTACTTATAATACCCATTTAATTGAATATGGCAACTGGGAGGCAAAATGATCAGCAAGCCTTGGCATTGGACTTCACTTGCCACAAGAACCACCCCACAATACCATGGACACGTTTTCCCACAAGTACCACATCAGACCTGACCCTTCTTAGCTTTGGAGAATGGGTGCATTCAGAACGCCATGTCCAGAGCCTACCATGGACAACTTCTGATGTGGCATGACAGTGAAAGCCAAAAATTTTGAACACTACGAGGAATCTTCTCTGTGGAGTATGATTTGTGAGTGGCCTCGGCAGCTGGTGATGTACAACCTAACAGCAGTGGTGATGGACAGCAAAGAGACTGTTGAATCAAGAGGAAAAATTGGAAGAGTCATCCCCTGAAATGTATGCAGTTGGCCTTGCTAGTGTCGCCCAGTCCTGATGAGCTTGTTTCTTCCCGATGGCTTGCAGAGACAGTAGTGACAGAGCCAAGGAAACTGGAATGTAGCCATTACTAAGCAAACAAATACTTCCACTTGGAAAATGCGTTCTCCTAGGGAGTGATCCTTTGCTTATTCAAAACAGATGTAGGCTAGAAAGAAGGTCGGTATTAGCCAAGTTCCATCCTTCCCTTGCATTCTGTGTGGGTCCTCACAGCAAGGAAATGCGCTCTGCTCCTTGGGAAAGACTTACAATGGATTTTAAGGTTATATGATGCTATTACTGCCTGTGACCCAACCCTCTCCAGAGGAAAATTTTCCTGGAAAGTGAGATTGCTATGAAGAAAACCGCACCCAGAAAATGATAAAAGGCCATACAACTATAAGCTTTAAGAAAGCAGGGATTTCTTCTGCCTTGCAGACCTGGGTATTTTAGTTCTAAGTACAATGGTTCAAATATGCCATCTTCATTAAATATTTGGTGAAATAATAACTAAAAACAAGGAAAGCAACTTCTATTTCCTAGTTTGACACATGAAGTATTCAAAAAGAAGTATTGAATGATTTAAAACTGATGGCTATAATAGTTTTATGTGCATACATGTTCCAGTGTGTGTGCACATGTGTAAGCAGGTGTATATGTGTGGAGGTCAGTGGTCATTCGTCTTTCTGGATCACTGCCCACTTTACCTTTTGAGTCAGGGTTTCTCACTGAATGCAGAACTTGCCAATTCAATTAGCCAAGTTGCCAGCTACCCTTGGGACCCTCCAGTCCCCGCCTCCCCAAACTGCGATTACAGGTGCACACTACCAACTTTTATGTGGGTTCTAAACATAAAATCCTGGTCCTCAAGCTTTCGTAACATTGACTGTGCTCTTCCTAGCTCCCAGATTTAGTACTTAGAAACATATTGCAAATGCATACCTGAGTCTGACAGAAAAGGTAGATATAAGAGGCCAGACCCCAGAGGTGAACAAATGTTAAAGCTGGCACAGGCCTCACACGTGGACACAACTGTGCACTTCCTGGATTTGTCCAGTTGAAGTGAAATGAATTGTAGCAGCAAAGAGAAAAACGGGCCCTTTTTGAAATACACTCCTATTATTGTGCTATAAAAACCTTTGAGGGGACTTTGGCCTGCAATCATTTGCATATTTCTGATAGTTTTAGACTTGTTTTCTGTAAGCCACACTGGTAGAACACGTTTGGTTATGAAAAGCAACACCTTTATGAATAGTGGAAGGAGGAAGCCTTCCCTGTGGGAAGATGCCACATTAATTCCTAGCATGGATTCCCCAGTCATAATATAGAGAAGTCCAGGTACAGTGGTGCATGCCTATAAACCCGGCATTCAAGGTGCAGAGGCAGGAGGATCACTGCAAGTTCAAGACTTGCCTGTTATACCTAGGGAAGGGCGTGTGTTGGGCTCAGGGGGAGTGGAGGAGCATTTGGGCATGGATAAGATCAAAGTACAGTGTATGTATGTATGTATGTATTATGAAATTGTCAGATAAATACAATAAAGGGTCTGGAGAGATGGCTCAGCACTCACCGCTCTTCAGAGGACCTAGGTTTGATTCCCAGCACCCATATAGTGATTTATAGCCATCAGTAACTCCAGTCCCAGGAGATTCAATGCTTTCTCCTGACCTCCAAGGACACCAGACACACATGCAGACAAAACCCCCATACACATAAAATAAAAAGTAAAAAGACAAAAAAGAAGCCATTTGTGCTGACCAACACCCGAATTAGCACATTTTAGGGAGAGGTCCATGTCAAGCAATGTTGCTGCCTCTGTCTCACTGTATCTAGAAGCTGTGTCTTGTCACCCAGCTGCCCACACTCCTTTTGCCCAATGTAGATAAAAGCACTTTACTATTAAGATGGGTGAGAAGGAAGAGACCAGCCCTCTTGTAGCAAGTTAGTTTTTTGTGATTTAGCTTAAGGAAACGTGCATTGTAAATATTACCGAAGTAGAAAATTCCACCTGCTCAGTTAGACGTAAACCCATTATAGTTCAAACAATTGGTTAAATACGTATTTAGAAGTGGGTTTTAGTTGCTTTTATTGCATTGTTTCCGGGGTCTTGTTTTTCATTCTGTCCTCTGGGAAGTCTCCTTATTAGAAATGCTCCGTGATACAATGAAAGGATTGTGTCACCAAACTGGAAAAAACTAACCTGTTTACTTTCCTAGGCCTATTATCTTTGCCTTGCTCTAGGAAGTTTTCCCACAGGCTACATCTCCTACACCCTGAGTGAGTTCTTAAAAATATTTGCTTCTTTGTGTGATAAATTTGTATTTTCCTTCACATGAACACATGTCAACAAATATAATTGTGACGTTCTTATTCCTCAGTTGCTTGTAAGAATCATGCCATCCAACTCATGTTGTTATGCTATTCAAAAATGAGAAAATGTACAGTGCACAGGGAGTCAGAGAAAAGTGGACATTTCCTATGTTTATTTTAAAGTCAGCAAAATAAAAGAGATGTTGACAAATATTAAATACAGTTGCTCATGTAAGCAATTAAATATCTCTTCAATATTTATTCATAACAACTAAGCTTTCTTTAAAAACAAACAAAACAAAAAACTTCTTTCAAGTTGTTGTGCACTTGCCTGTAATTCCAGCACTTGGGAGGTTGAAGCAGGAAGACTGAAGTCAAGGCCAGCCTGGGCTACAAAGGGAGTTCTAGATAACTCTGGGCTGCGTACCAAGCAAGACAAAAACACGCAAAATTTTTAGAAATGACATTAAGAATTTATAAGTTAGACAGCAGCTATTAACAGGAGACAGGGGAAGATCTAAGGCAGTTAGACACAAACAAATACTAAAAGCCACATCTAAGATATTTTAAAATAGGTAGTAATATTTTGACATAACTTGAATACAGAAAATGAGATTATAAATTCTTTCTGATAGGAAGGCCTTATAGAAGCAAAGCATTAGCACCACTTATAGATCATGTTGAAATTTTTCTCAATCTCTTGTTTTTACTTAAAGTGAAAAAAGTAAATTTAGCTGTGAACCTTCCTTGGAGAACTGGTACCTGAGAATTAGGCCATTCCTCTCGAACCTTCATGTCATTTTTAAATTTTATTTGATGAGTATTTTGCTTGCATGTATGTCTGTGTGCCATGGGTACACAGTGTCTAGAGTGCAGGAGCAGCCATCAAATCCATGGGCCTGGAATTACAGGCTCCCTGTGGTTGCTGGGAACTGAACTCAGGTCTGCTGGAAGAGCACCCAGGGCTCTTGATGGTTGAGCTATCTATCTCTTCAGCCCACATGCTTTGAAGACTGAGAAATGGATGGATGGCTCAGTGGGGAAAACGCTTTCTCTGCAAGAACAAGGGATTCAGTTGGGATAGTGGCACACGTAGTTCCAGGGTTGCAGCCTGCCTAGCCTACTTGGGAATACTCAGGCCAATGAGAAGCCCTGTCTCAAAAGCAAAGTGATTGGCACCCGAGGGACAACAGGGGAGGTAAACTAGTGTGCTTGTGCAGAACTCCCATGAGCATGCCCACACTCACCACACACACACATGCACACACATGCATGTAAGTAAAAATGAATAAAAAAGAACGCAAAAATGAAAGCTGTGGCATCTATGCACCTGATATAACATAGAAATTAAGGAGAGAGAGGGTTACACAAAGCTTTCTCCCCTAGACAGATGTTGTTCACTTTGACGTGATCTGAAGTTCTAGCAAATTGTGTAACTCTGTTAGCAATGGTCTGTGAACTGACAGCTAAGGTACTGCTTTGACCTCTTTACTAGAGTAAACACCCTTTGATGTCATTCAATCTTTTCGGCCAGCAAGTTTACCAACCAGTTGGTAAACACTGAAATGAAGAGATATGAACATGGGAAGTAATTTTGTCATTATTTCCTTTTCATTTCCTTTATAAGCTTATACAAGTGTCTATAATCCCATATTTATTATGAGACTATAAACATGCAAACTGCTTTGAAGTTATGACTTCAAAAAGTTTCCAACACTGCGAGGTCTACCATGGAGAGAAGGCTTATTTTATCATAAGTCCTACTTAATCAGTAAAGAACTCTAATAATTTTCAAACTCTCAAAACAAAATTATCCTAACATCTGGAATCTATTAAAGAACTAAGGAGGTGATGCCCAGTTATGCTTAGAAAGGCATTTTTATTATAAATTCCTTCAAAGTGGATCTCTGGAAAGTAAAACTAAATTGCCATTACCCTTTTACTCATGTTTCTCTCGCTAATTAGACATATTGTGATCAAAATATGAGACTACTTTGGGGGAGAACCATGGCCAAGGGCCAATCTGGAAAAAATGGACACTTAAGATTATGAGATATTGCATGTATAGTTGCTGACTTGTATACCACTTACCTACATGTCTATTTGCATTAGATATATTAAAATATGATTGGCTTCCAAGTCAGTCAGAGCTTTCAGTCCCACTTTGTAGGGAGGAGTTTGCTTGAGAAGAGTCATCAGCTCAGAGCCCTGGTGTCCTTTTCATAGAACAGAGATTCCGTGACAATGCATGAATGCATGGGAAAAGTGAGAGGCAGGCTGAGCATCGCTCATCTGACGTGCTTGGGATGAACACGTCTCAGATTTGGGAGTTTTAAAATGCATGGATATTTGCATGTATTAAGTGTATCCACCCTGGGGCCATTGGCCAAATATGTCCTGGGATAGCTGACAATACATCCCTACACATGTGTACACAACAACATCACTTTGTAATGTCAGAGGTCAGATATTATGCATGATGAGTAGCTTTGGGATGGGATCTGAGTCTTAACATGAAATCTATTTATATTGCACACATTCCTTATGTACATGAAAGGTAATTCAATATTTTTCATTTGTTGATTTTCTTTGTGTCCGTGTTACCATGCTCATATGGAGGTCAGAGGACAACTTGTGGGAGCCCGTACACTTTTTCTACCATGCAGGTTCTCGGATTTGAGTTCCGGTCCTCAGACTTGGCAGCAAGTTTCTTTCTCACTACCCTGGAAGGTAACTTTATATGGTATTCTTATTGTGTCTGCAATGCATCATACAATGTTACATATGGAATTTTCTACACTTCCCATTGTGTTGATACTTTTTAAAAAATGTTTTTTGGATTTCAGAGCTTTATTTACTTACTTTTGACGTTAGAGATTACTCCAAGAGAGTTTTACATGCTTGGCATGTGCTCTACATTAAGCTATGACTCTATTCCTCTTTTGTTTTATTTTGAGACAAGATCTCTCTAAGAAGCCCAGACAGCCAGACAGTAGTGGCTCACACCTTTAGTCCCAACACTTGGGAGGAAGACACAGGTAGATCTCTGTGAGTCTGAGACCAGCCTAGTCTACAAGAGCTAGTTCCAGGACAGGCTCCAAAGCTAACCCTCCAAAGAGAAACCCTGTCTCAAAAAAAAAAAAAAAAAAAAAAAAAAAAAATAAGAAAAAGCAGACAAGCATTGAGCCTGATATTGTCCTGCCTCAGCGACCTGAGTTGCTGGGATTATGAGTGATTTCATATTAGAGAGGCGAAAGGTATGAAGTGACTTGTGGTGTCCAAGTATTATTAAGCCCAATAAATGATCCCTTCCACCTTTACATCCTCTTCTGGTGTCAACATGACCTTTCACTTTAGGGCCTAAGGGATGTCACATGAAAGTCTGTGATAACTTCCTGTATACTTCCCTACCCTTGCTAATAGTGGGACATGCTCAACATCCTCAAGAAGGTGACGTGCACATTTCTGGGACAGGATGCAGGAGAAAGCTGTAAATGCATTTTGTTCACCCGCTGCTCCGAGAAAAAGGAAGAAAATGCTTCTGTCTTGGGTCCTGCTCTAAAGTCATGCATCAGATTTGTAATATTCCATCATTTCTATCCTTACTGCTTACGGATGCTGGCTATAAAGCTCATCTTCCTTTTTGGTGCGAAACTTCGGTCACTGGCTTCTGTCGTGTGCACAGCTGTGACAAGAAAAGAGCATGTCAGAGTTTTAAACGATTGAGCTCAAGATGGATACAGAAAGCCAGGACAGATGCGGGTGGTGATGGTGGCTGTTTAAAAACAAAAAGTGAAAGGACCTAGGCATATAAATAGATCGACAGCAGTGTTGCCTAAGAAACTGCTCCCTGGTCCCCTGAATCGTGGAAAAGAGATGAATACAATAGCTGAGAAGCAGAGCAAAGCCTGAGGCCAAAATGTACAAAAACACAAGGCAAACTGGGTGAGCTTGCGCAGAGCTGTAAATGGAGGGCGCATTGAAAGGAGGCTGAAAATATAGCCACGAACAGCATCCAGAATGAATAAAGCCAGGTGACTCATGAATTACACCCTCAGAATGTAACAAACCTCCCGAGAGGTAGGCAGCTCCCTAAAAACCATTAGTCTGGCTGTCAGGCTCCCTCACGGCCATTGTCAGCTCTCCCAGCCTGCTTATTTTCTGTAAGGCGTTGTCCGGTTCTCGGGAGGTATGGATAGCTGTCCGCCATTCTCTCTTGGTGCACAGCAAATTAGTTTAGCGAGTGATGGAAGAGGCATCGAAGGAATAGTTTTCTTTCTCTTTTTTCTTTTTATTTTCTTTAAGGTTTCATTCTTTAGCTGTTTACTGTCTGGCACTCATTGTGTAGGCCACACTGGCCTTGAACTTGGGTCAATCCTCCTGCCTCAGCCTCAGCCTCCACACTGCTAAGACTACAGGCATGTACCACCCCTGACTGGAGGGACAGATTTTATTATTCTGTGAGTATAGCTTTCTCTCTTACTTGAATATACCTTGACAATAGCTTCTTGTGTTTTTTCGTTTGTTTTTAAGTCTTTTTTACAAAACAAAATTAAACTAAATTATGTTTGCAAGTCTTAAAAGTTTGTTATTAATTAATGACAATTATAGTTTTAATTTTTGATATATATATATATAGTGAATTTAAGTAATTACCTGGCTTGTCTTAGATTTCCTCCTCTGAAAATGTTGGCATTCCTACTAACATCTATTTTAAGTGGACAGAGACTGAAAAGTCGAGACAGCAGTGTTGTTGAATGTGAGAGTCAAGCCAGATCTCAACACCTCGCTCCTTAGCTCCACAGACTGGCTGACTGACTGTCCTTGCCCAATATTTCCAGGTTTATTTCCTTTTATCACCTCCTATATGGAGGTCAGATGAAAACTTGCAGGATTCATCTTTCTTTTCTACCTTTTGGGTTTCAGGGATTGAACTCAGGCCAGCAGATTAGGCAGCAAGTGCCTCACCACTGAACCATTCCAATGGCTCAGATCTTTTTAAATTAATGGTCATTCGGCTTCTTAGTAAGTTTATTTCAAACCGCAGGGGGGAAAAAAACTGGGGAGGTTGCTCAGTGGTTAGAGTGCTTGTTGCTCTTCCAGAGGACCCAAGTGTGATTTCAAGCACCTCATAATTACCTGCAACTCCAGCTCCAGAGGATCTGATACCTTCTTCTAGTCTCTGATTGCTCACACACATACAAATAGATCTCCTTTTTAAAAACCCTGTAGTTAAAAGTATTTGATAATTTGTTCTAAAAAGTTTCCATTTATCAAGTAGGAAACTCAGACTGGGTAGGGACAGTTAAAAAGAAGTCTAAGCCTCTGGGACCACCCGTTATAAAGTAAATCTCCATCATAAAACAACTCAATCAGAAGCTCAGTGGTAGACCACTTGGTTAGCATGCATGGGTCCCAGGGTTCCATCCCTGGCACAGCAAAAACAAAACAAAACAGAAAAAGCACAACAACTCAATCAGCCTTTGGATATGGGCCCAGACATGGGTATTTTTCCCAAAACCTCCCTGGCTGATTCTATTATGTAGCCTGGATTGAGAATCCCTGATTCAGAGGAATCTGGTATCATCAGAAGTGCAAGTAACATAACTCCTATTGGAGCTCTCAGAGAACCAAGTGGGGGTGAGGGGTATTTTCCAGGTCCTATTACACATATGCTATTATTGTGACTAATCTACGGATGAAGCTGCCATAGAGGAACTAATTTCATGAATTCTAACTACCCACATCAGAGTGCTAAAACATGCTTAGTGGTCCCTGAGATCAGGATAGTTGTGCCAATAAAAGCAAGTGAGTGAGTTACGTGTAGTGGCACACACCTGCAGTCCCAGCCAGTATGTGACAGGTGGTGGCAGAAGGGTTGGAGTTCAAGACCACAGCTGCAGGAGAGATGGCTTACTGGTTAAGAGCACTGGGTGCTTTTGCGGGGCCCCAGTATGATTCCCAGCACCTGTAACTCCAGTTCCAGTGGACCCCTTCTTCTGGCCTCTGAGGGGACTGCATGCATACGGCTCAGATATACAGAGGCGGCATACTCATATACATAAATAGGAAATAAATACATCTTAAAAGTTGTATTCTGTAGTTGAAAAAAATTAAAAAAAATCAGCAATAAAATGAAGAATGAAGCCTGTGGTGGTGCACATCTGCCCAGGGGTGGCAATACCCACAGTGCACTGGGCCCTCCCACATCCAGTTATCAATCATTAATTAAGGAAATGCTTCCAAAGAGTTGGCTACTGACCAAACTATTTCCTCAATTGAGATTCCCTCTTGTGAGAGGATTCAAGCTTTTGTCACAGTTGCACACACACACACACACACACACACACACACACACACACACAGAGAGAGAGAGAGAGAGAGAGAGAGAGAGAGAGAGAGAGAGAGAGAGAGAACAAACAAACTAACCAGCTAACCAGCCCAGGACATATTTGGGAGACTGGGATACAGCTCAGTTGGTAGAGTGCTGATTCCATCTCCAGCACAGAATAAACCATGCATGGGAATACATACCTGTAGCCCCAGACTAGGGCTGAAGAGCCAGAAGGATCAAGAGTTCAGGGCCCTTCTTAGCTATAGACTGAATTGGAAGTCAGACTGAGATACATGACACCATGGAAGGAAGAAATGGAGGGAGGGAGAAAGGGAGGGAGGGAGGGAGGGAGAAAGGGAGGGAGGGAGGGAGGAAGGGAGGGAGATAGGGAGGGAGGGAGGGAGGGGGAGGGAGGGAGGGAGGGAGGGAGGGAGGGAGGGAGGGAGGAGGAGGGAGGGAGAGGGAGGGAGGGAGGGAGAGAGGAAGGGAGGGAGGGAGGAAGGAAGGGAGGGAGGGAGGGAAGAAGAAAGGAAGGATCTGTGTCCTTCACAGAACTTCCCAAATCCTCAAACTCTTTTGCCAATTGGTGACATTCAGTAAGCCCCAGGATAAGGTCAGGATGGGGCTGGTTGCCAGAGGAATGAACCATATGACCAGAGGGTTAGAACTGTTTGACCCCTTCTGGAGCTCTGGGAAAAAGAAGAGGCCAATGATCTAACTCAATCATGCCTATATGAACTGGGTGTTGTGGCACATGTCTGTAATCTCAGCGCTGGGGTGGCTGGGGTAGGAGGATTGCCAGAGTTCAAGGCCAGCCTAGTCATCCATAACCCCAGTTCCAAGAGCTCCAATAGGTAGGTATGTTGTACACATACATGCATCAGGCAAAACATTCAGACACTTGAAAAACATAAATAAATCTTAAAAACAACCCCTGCAATGTTAAAAAATCAAACCACCGCTATATATGAGCTTTTATACAATGTCCTAAATAACAGCACTAGGCAAACACACCCTCATGCCAGAAGACTAGTGCATCCAACTCGACAGGAACAGAAACTCCTGTGCATGGGAAACTTCTGGATCTTTTTCTGTGTATCTCTTCATCTGGCTTCTTATACATAGCTCCTGTACTAGACCGACTAGTGAAATGAGTGAAGGGTTTTTCTGGGTTCTAGGACACTTTCTAACAAGTGAGTGAACCCGAGGGAGGAAGGGAGCCTGACTGGTCCTTAGGATAGCCAGTAGCCTGATACACATCAACAGCCAATCAGAGATGAGGACTGTCTTTTGAGAGTGAGCACTTTAACTCCACAGAATATAACACTGAACTGAATTACAGAATGTCAAGTTTGTGTCAAGGGAGTTGGAGAACTTCTTGGTGGTATGGATAACCCCAGTCTCATTTTGGTATTAAAAATATTATGAGTAAAAGCTACTCAGAATATTACATTTAACTTGAAAGCAAAACCCAAGAAAAGCAGGAGAGAAAGTGGATAAAAGAACACCTTCTTGCCAGCATCTTCCAAGGATCCCCAGAATATCCATTCCAAAAGGCAGCATCTTGGGAGGGATGGTTAGCTAGAGGATCAGAATTCAGTCTTATCCTTGGGCACCTAGGGAGTTAGAGGCAAACTTGGGCTATGTGAGAGCCTGTATCAAACAACAACAACAACTAACAACCGTGTGCATGCTCACGCACACACTCACACAGACACACAGACACAGGAAAGACAGGGGAGAGCATTTGACACACTGGCTCTTTTTCCAGACAACCACAGGGACACCATGGGGTCTCAACCCCTTGGCACTTCCTGAAGCATTTAGTACGCCTTTATTTGAATGTTGACCAGGACCCTGAAGACTTCCTAACTATTCAGTCAGAGGAGCCTATGATTTAAAAGAGAGATCAAAACAATGCACCTGAGACAAAGTGCTATGAGGCGGGCAATTGCATGAGCTGCTAGCTACAACGACTGGAGTAAAGGATGCTAAGAGAGTGTGACACAAGACATCAAAAATGTTCAGTGCAGTCGCCAGCCAGGGGGTGGTGGCACACACCTGTAATCCCAGCACTTGGAGGCAGAGGCAGGCAGATCTCTGTGACTTCAATGCCAGCTGGTCTACAGAGTGAGTGCCAGGAGAGGCTCCTAAGCGACACAGAGAAACCCTGTCTCGACCCCCCCCCAAAAAGAATTCCAGTCCCCCACTCCTAGCTCCAATAACAGACCTCACTCTAAGTTCCTCCCTCCATTTCAAGCCTTTGATGGCTAGAGTTGGCTGTATTAAGAGACCTGACAGATAGCTCATAATAAGTCATTCACCTCTTATCTCTTATGCTGTCTGCAAGGGATACATTGTTTGAGAAAAGCAAGGTCAGTTCCTTTAGAAACAGAACAGAAAAAAATGTAGCCAAGTACAGAAAGTTGTGCAAAAGGCAATTCAACTTCCAATCAGCACCACAATTCTAAATGTTAGCTTTTAATTACTTACTTTAATTCAGCATTTTATTGGTTTTTTGCCCTATGGCTGGGTTTCATAGAGCTCAGGCTGGCCTCAAATTTGTCATGAAGTGATGCTGGCATTGAATTATTGGCCCTCCTGTCTCCACCTCTTGAGTGCCAGGATTAAGTTTTTCCATCTTTTTGCCTGTAGATATTTTGCACCCTTCTCTATCAGTAGCTGAAATTGCTCATCCAAGGAGTGCTAGGTTGGTTTAATCCAGAAATGGACCACAAAAAACAAACAAACAAACAAACAAACAAAACACATTACCATTTTTCAGAATTTTATTGAGCAAATATATTACATACTTGCTATTTCTTTACTTTGACATTTTGCTATGTTGTCTGTATGTTGTTCATATCCATCGACCGCTGTTTCCTCTTTCATATAGATGATACATATCTTAGACCAGGGATTAGCACTTTATACTCTGCTGTCTTCCTGTTTCTCTTCCTCCCTGCTGGACTGAACTACAGCTTTGCATGTTATAAGATAGGCAGGCACTCAATGGGCAAGTTACACCCGTAACCCTATTGCCTGCTTTTGTATGGCTTTCAAGATAAGAATGGTTTTTAGATTATAAGTGGTTTCTATGGAGTAAAAAGAATAATGTTCTCATTATCTGAACATCATATGCAATTCTAATTTATGTCCATATATAAAGTCTTATTAGGACACAGCCACATGCATTCATTTGCATATTGTCACTGGCTGCTTTTGTTCAGGAAGAAGCAGCACCACCTAAAATTGATGGTGCTGGGGGATCATGGTGGTACATGTATGTAATTCCAGGGTCCCTGAAGGGAGGCAGGAGGATCAGAAATTCAAAGTCATCTGATGGGAGATGTCATTCTGTATATGTTTCTCATGCTGGTTAATAAATAAAGCACTGTTGGCCAAAGGAAGCAAGATGGGGGACTAGGAGACAAGGGGAGAGGAGAGTAGGAGGAGCAAGATGGGAGCTGGGGGCTGGCGCCGCCGCCCCCGGTGGGGCCTGTGATCTGATCAGCGTGGGTTAATAATTAAGGCAGAGCTAGCCAATAAGAACAAGTACCGGGCCAACAGTATTGTATCAAATACAGAGTCTCTGTGTATTATTTGGGGCTGGCGCGGCGGCAGGACAAGACCGGGCGGCGGCAGGCAGAAAAACCGTACTCATTACAGTCATCCACAATTATACAGTGAATCCCAGGTCAGCACGAGACCCTGCCTCAAAAAGTAATTAATTTTAAGATGCCACAAAGACTCCCGGCCCTTCAGTCCCTGAAACAGTCACATGTGGCCTGGTACAGAACTCTTTTTTCTGACCTCTGGATTAACTGACAGCAGAATGCTCATGTATTATCTAGCCTTAGGTAACCAGACATTTTAAACTACTTGGTAATGAAGATAATAACTTCTATGTGTGGGTTGGGGCTATAAGTCAGTTGATAGAGTGCTTGCTTAGCATGTGGAAAGCTCAGGTCCAATTACCAGCTCCATGCAAGCTTGAGGTCATGATGGATACCTGTATTCTCAATCCTGGGAGGTAAACGCAGGAAGATCAGGAGCCCAAGGTCATCCTAGCTATGTAAGGAGTTTAAGGCCAGCCTGGTGAGACTCTAGCTCAAAAACAGTAGCAATAAGCCTTTACATGTTCCCAGTAATGAGTGGCTGTATACACCCAGCACTTAGGAGGCAGAGGCAGGCAGGTCTCTGTGAGTTTGAGGTCATCCTGGCCTACAGAGATAGTGCCAGGACAGCCAGGGATACACAGAGACATCTGGTCTTAAAAACTTAAAAAAAAAAAAAAAAGACAGAAAAAGAATTTACATATCTCACTGGAACTGCTTTTTCACTGGGCCACTCAAAATCTGTGATAAGAAATGTTTTTAGTAAGTTACTTTTTTATTACAAGTCTGCTACATCATGGTATATGCATACTATGTGTTTATCAGGCAAATGACTGACTTTGGTGGGTTGGATAGTGTGTGACCTCAGACAGACATCAAGGAAGAACACATTTGTTCTTGCTTCGTGTTTGAACAGAGCTTAGTAACATACTTAAAGAAGCGTGTCCGTGTCTGAGATGACACTTTCTCATGAGGAGCTGATGCAGTGGGAAGGGGAGGGGCCGCTCTTGGGGAGACCATATCATAATGAACAATACACTCAGAAGGGAAGCCTCGAATGAAGTAGAATTACCCTTGAGTCATAACTAGAAGATACTATTTAATAGCAACAATTATCCAGAGACATCTTATGATTTCCTGTGGTTAACCGGCTGGGAATGTCACAGTTAACTCTTCAATGGTCCCCCTGCTCTTTGGCTTAATCCTTTATACAGTGATGTGGGCATGTTTTTAAATCTATCTCTTTCCCTCTCTTTGTGTGTGTGTGTGTGTGTGTGTGTGTGTGTGCGCGCGCGCGCGCGCTAGAGAAGGTTGTCAGGCATCCTGCTCTATCACTGTCCATCTTATTCCTTTGAAATGGGCTCTTATTGAACCTGGAGCCTACCCAGCTGGCAACCAGGAAGTCTTCCTGATCCTCCCCAGCGCTGGGGTTACAGTGACGAGCATGGCTACGCCTGACTTTTTATGTGGGTCTTGGGGATTCAAGCTTCAGGTGTTTTTGTGCTTGAGCAGCAAGCCTTCTTACCTGCTGAGCTGTGCTCTGCCGGGCCCGGGGCTCCCGTGTCAATCAAATCATGTGTAATGGGTGGGCATGGCTGTGTTCCATGGCTTTTGTTTATTTACAACACAATTTGTCAGTCCGTAGGATCTAGTTTCCTGACCGTGGTCTTCTACTGATAAATAAAACCTACTAGGAGTTCCTTACTTCTCTACAAAAGAATAAACCTCCAATACCACTTCCTTTTCAGGGCGGGCTAATTCTCCAGCTTTCTGTCATTGTAATAACATATAGGGACTTTGACAGTCTTTCAATTCCACAAAATTTCATGGTGTCCCACTGCACTGATGACATCATGGTGATTAGAGCAAGTAATAGGAATGTAGAAATGGTCATCATGTTTCCAAAGACAAGTCCTAGACAGTGGAAAATAATATTCCAGTAAGCTGCAGGGCCTGCTATTATGGTGAAATGCCTATGAGTTAAGCTGGTAGCTGAAGGAAAAACTTCATTCCCAAAGCTTGTATCCCCTACAGTCGAGGAACAAACCCAAACTGGACCTTGTATAGTCTCAGAAAATTACCTGTATTTCAGTAAATCAGAAAATAGTCTGATTTATGATAATGAGTAATGAAGCATTTGTTGATAAGCACCATTTCTGCCCCCCCCCCAATATTCTTCCCTTCATGTCAGGGAATGGTAAATGAAATGTATATTTGTCATAGTCCCTTACCAGCAGGGTTCTAAATATAGTTTAGAATCTGTCCCTTAAGTGTCACATGCTTGACTGTGAAGGCAGAGGAGAGGCAGAAGCTGTTCCTCTTTTTCTACCCATAGTGGTATATTTGTGAACTCAAGAGGGGAACTTCTAATTGCGTATGATGGTATTCCTGTAACTCTAGCACATAGGAAGACAGAGTAAGGAGAACCGTGAGTCCACGGCTATCATGAGTGACTCAGCAAGACGCTGTTCAAAGAGAAGATACACTGGGGGCGTAGCTCTATGGGTAAAGTGTTTCATGTGTATAAGTGTGTAAGTGTGAGGACCAGAGTTCAGGCTCCCACAACCCATATAAATTCTGGGCAGATGTGCCAGCCCATCTGTAAGCCCAGCACTAGGGAAGTGGAGACACCAAGCTCCAAGTTTATGTGAAAGATCCTGTCTTGATGTGTATGGTGGAGAGCAACGGAGGATGACACTTGGCATCAACTTCTAGGCTCCACATGCCTGTGCATACATGTGCATGTGACCCTGTCCATACATTCAAGTACACCATAGATACACAAAAAGAAAGAAAGGGGGGAGGGGGGAGAGGAAGGGAGGAAGGGAAGTAGGAAGGAAGGAAGGAAGGAAGAAAGGAAGGAAAGAAGGAAGGAAGGAAGGAAGGACCTCAGGGCTTTGAGGCTTGTTATTAATTTTCATCAGCTGCAGATTCCTGATTTCTACAGGAAGCAAATGTTCAAATTTTTTGGACTGTAATAAACATGAAAGCTGGAAGCAGTTTCTATAACTTCACTCCTTAAATACTCCAAAAGATTTTTGTTGTTCTTGTTGTTTGGTTTTTCTGTTTTGTTTTTCAAGAAAGGGTTTTTCTGTGTAGCAGCTTTGGCTGTCCCAGAATTCGATCTATTGACCAGGCTGACCTGAACTCACAGAGATCTACTTACCTCTGCCTCCTGAGTGCTGGGAATAAAAGTATGTGCCACCACTGCTCGATGACACTTCAAAAATGTTAAGTCCTGTATTCTCTGTAAATTAAATGCCATTCTGGGCATGGCTGCATGTTTTTTGTGATCCCAGCACTCAGGAAATAGAAGCAGGAAAATCAAATTTGAGGCTATCCTGAGCTACAATAAGTTTTAATCCTGACTGGGCTACATAGCAAGAACCTGCCTCAAGAAACTTTAAATGCTTTAACTCTAAATGGATCTCCATTTCCTTGGCTGAGACTAAACTACGTGCAGGAACAAGATTTAATTCAAGTTTTCATTTCCTATAGTACCTAGCAGGTATTTGTGCATAGAATTCAATAGGATGAGTAACTAAATATTTTTGTATAAAATATTGTAATTATTTTATTTAGAATGAAGATCTTAGAATCATGGTGTTTCTATTTTATTGCTTATATTTCTTCTTTTGCTTTTAAAATTACATTTATCATATAACATTTGATACATATGGCATTGCTTATAATGGTCCAGACAATTATGTGTAAGAAAACTAGTCTTCCTAAAGGATTAGGGCATCGAATTATCGCTCCCTGCCATCTGGCTGTCTGGCATGAAGATATAAACAATATATTAGCTGTAGTAAACAATCCCGTGGTTGTAACATTATACACAACCTGATCCCATGTTCTTACTATATAACCTCAAGAAAACAGATAAAAATAAATGCTGTAAAATAATCACATGGTGATGTTTTATATATTCATGATCTCTTTTTGAAATTATTAGCTTATTGAGATGTAATTCATATGCCATGAGTTTACCCATGCAGATCATATACAGTTCTGTTTTTCATACATCTATGTGGTTGTGTGACTATTGCAAAAATGAAATTACAGAACATTTTTGTCATTCCAAAAAGAACCTACAACCATAAGCAGACACATCCCTTCTCCCAGACCTAGGCAACCGCATACTTACCTTTTGTTTTGGGGGATTTGCTTAGACAAATGTATGTATCCATTTGCTTAGGTTTAATAGTGTATCTATATTGTAAAATAATAGTAATGAATCTATTAGCATAGATACATTAGAAACATGTAATCTATTACAATAGATTACAGTAGATTCATTATTATTATTTTACAATATAGTTGTTATATTTAAGTCATTTGCTGAGACAAAGTACAATTTATTTTATTTATTTATTTCACTTTATGTTTGGGGACATAATCTTTCTGTGCAGACCAGACTGGCTTCTAACTCAATGGCTTCTACCTTAGCATCCTGAGTGTTATGATGACAGGCCTGAGCTACCACACCCAGTTCCCCACGTAACAAAGACTGACTTTTCTGAAGGTTTTATAAGCACTGGTGGTTTCATTAGAACCAATTTGACATTAATATAATTTGAGATTTTTTAGTAGTAATCCGTGTTAACAGCCAGTTCTCCCAATCATTGAAGCTTTAAGCGATGGGCTAGTACACAGTACAGCTACTGCTGCTGCTGAAGGTGGACAGTGCTGAGGGAACCTAGAAGAAACACAAGCTACAATTGACAATGGGCCTGGGAGGGAGGAGAAAGGAGTGCCCCAAAGTGGGGGACTCTAACCCCACTTTGCAAACCCGTTTTCCCTAAATTGAAAGCCAGCCTTTCTTCAAACTACAATAAAACTAATCCAGGGCTAATCCGACAGGGAGGAATCACAGGTGCGGCTCCAGAAACTCCTATTAAAACACACCTGGTGTGGAATTCCTTTGGCCTGAGCCAGGAGACAAACCGGTGATGCTAATGGCAGCTTTAGAATGAAACTTCCCCAAGAGATATGCCCGTAAACTCAGTACTTGGGGACTAGAGGCAGGATGATCAGAAGATTGTCCAAGATTGTTCTTAGCTACTTAGTGACCTCAAGGCTAGCATGGACTACAACATTCACAGCAACACAAAAGAAAATAGAAGAAGGCATAAATTGACCAAAACCAAAACAAGACAAAAAAATGTAGCCACTTGGGATTTGGTCAGGAAACTGCTAAACTATCAACTTTAAGATGTCTTCCTTTATCTAGAAATTTCCTAGAATTGTCACTTTACTTTGGAAATTTTTAACACAGGTTTGATGAGGCCTTAGTAAATGAATGTAGATCAAATGTATTGTTTCTTTGAAAAAAAAAATCAACAGGTTAGCCAGGGCTACATAGTAAAACCCTGTTTCAAAATAACCAAGTGAAATGAAATATGACATGTACTAACCAGACAGAGTTCCTTATGGCCCTAAATATGCTGTGACAGGATTAGCTGTAATGGGATTTTGGCTATCTCAAAGGAGGTGAAAATACACATAGGGATTTCAAAGTAGGGAATATTCCCCTTTGGTTGAAAATGTCAGACGAAGACAGAGGAAGAGCGTAGAGGAGGGGACTGGAGGCTCTTCCAATAAAGAGGACCTTGCAGGTGAAGAACATCTGCTGAACAAATAATTGTTGGATGTCTTCAATGTCACTTAAAGAATAGAAAATTATTAATTTATTTGGCATTCTGAAGGTTTTGAAGAATAATAGAGACAAGATAAGGGTGTATAAATATGAACTGTTTCAAACACAGAGCTAAAGAATTCCTGATTTCATAACTAGTTGTATGGGAAGCCCCTACCGCCTTTTCAGAGTTCAGCTCTTGAGTCATGAGCTATCAGATTCACTACAATGGTGTCTCCTTACCCCATTACTAAACTAGAGACACTTACTTGGTTGAGTACTCAATAAACATTTGAATAACAGAAAACAAACAAACTGAGCATTGCTGGTAACTTAAGAAGTTTGATTGAGGCAGATATGGTAGAGTGTATCTACAGTCCTACAGGAAGTTTAAGAGTTCAAGTCCAGACTCTGGCTCAAGAAGGGGAAAGGTATAAAGAACTATGAGATTAGAGTAATAGACCTAGGGTAGTAAAAGATTTTGGAAAACTAGGTCGCCTCCCTCCCTTTTTTCTTCCTTCCTTCCTGTTGATTCAGGATGAGATAAAGTCTTCCACTGTAGTTTAGATTAACCTGAAATTTACCACGTAGTCAGGATGAGATAAAGTCTTCCACTGTAGTTTAGATTAACCTGAAATTTACCACGTAGTCCAGACTGACCTCAAACTTGCTGCAATCCCCCTGCCTCAGCCTTCTAAGTGCTGGGGTTATAGGGATGAGCTTATACTACATGCCCTGCTTATAGTAAATTTTTTCCAACCTAAAAATAAGATATAAGAATGAAACCTTTCTCTTAGCTTTATGAGTTTACTTTTGAATCATGTTTCAAGAAAGGGGGAGAATCCAGATTTGCAAATGTACTCTACCAGAAAACCAGTCACCCCCAAATCTTAATGATCTGGGGACTGGGTAAAAAAATGATGGTGACCAAACATAACTTGGGGACCTCAGGGCCTAGCTCAGTGGCAGAACAGTGGCAGAATACTTTCCTGGCATGCTGAAGGCCCAGAGTTTACATCTAGCACAGACGGAGGAGGAGGAAGACAGCGAGTGACAAACAAAACCATTATAATTTAGTATAAATAACACTGCAGGCAAAAAAAAAATTGAAAGAGCTATTGAAAATCACTCAATAAAACTAATGTATTGTTTACATATACAAGAGATGTCTATACAATCTGCTATGACTTGAAAAAGATTGAAAGAGATCAGGGGATCTATGATAAGTATGTTTCCTGAAGGGACTGTTTCAGTTTGTTTATAATTATTTTGCTGCTTATTATACAACTGGATTAAGAGACAATGAAAGAAAGCTATTCTTTGATTTGAAACCTTGCCATACTCAGGAAAAAATAAAAATGAAATAATTGTAAAATACTCAAAGTCTCCCAACCAGCCCATGATCTTGAAGGAAGCAGTTTTCTAGTTAAGAGAAAACAGACTCAAGTGTCCTCCCACTGCCATTCTACCCAAATCTACACCACCTCTGCTTTGGCTGTTGGTCACACCAATGTACCAATGACAAATGTACAGAAACGGAGTATGCCAGCACAGACACTAACCATCTACCAGCCCGTTAACATCTGGAATAAAGAATTGTCGTGCCCTTTGAAAACAGGCAATGAGAGGTTAAATGCAAAGTACATCACTCTCTGGCATAGCTAATGAAACCTACACAGAACACAACCCCAGTGATCCAGAAACAGGTAGCTGATTCAGCTTTTACCACTGTCTTTAATGAGGGATGGCCTTCCTCCTGTATGCTGTGAATACATGTTTCTCTATTGGTTGATGAATTAAACTGTTTTGGCCAATGAACGGGCAAGTCCATTGGCTGTGGGGGGGGGAGTCTTAGCAACAAAAAGTGTTAGCAACAATAACTTTTTAAAAATCATTAAAGAAAAATTATCTATTAGCAAGTAAGTTAATGATGTTCATAACACTAAAAATAGCCACACAACATAACATTGGGCTAAGCAATCTTGTAAGATGAACTGTTAAATGAGGAGCTAATCCCCAGCATTAAGCACACACAAGAAACCTAATTAGAGCTATTAAGCCTAATCTTCGAACCTGGCTGATGGGAGGTGTCATTCTGTAAATATGTTTCTCATACTGGACAATAGGAAAGCAAGATAGGCGGGACTAGGAGACAAGGAGGATTCGAGGAAGTAGTAGGGAGGAGTCAGCATGTAGAGACTGGAGCACAGAGGTCCGGACCCACTCTCCGGTAAGATGAGACCACGTGGAAATACAGTAATAGAAATGGGTTAATACTTAAGACAGAGCTAGCCGATAAGAAACAAGTAACTGGCCAATAGCATTATATCAAATACAGAGTCTCTGTATGTTAATTGGAGCTAGCGCCTCGGTGGGACCAGACCTGAGGTGGGAAAAACCTACTCGTAACACCTGGCATTTGTTCAGAATGTGGTCAAGAAAGTGTACTACTCTAGAGAATAAAAATAAAGACTGCAAGCCAGGACTCTCATCATGGAGGCCTCTTTTCCTCCATTTCCTGGGAGGCTGGACCTGGATGATGATGAGAGCTGAAGGCCAGCCTCAGATATATAGTAAGTCTGAGACAGTTTAGTGAGACTCTGTCTCAAAATAGAAAGTAAAAAGAGGGGTATAGTTGATGGGTAGAACATTTGCCTAGCATGTGCACAGCCAGCCAGGGTTCAATTTTCTGTACCACAGAAATAAATTAATAATTGCATAGATGGAAATATAAATAAATATAAAAAACAAATGAGTGAATAAAATGCATTATATAATAAATAATATATACTAAAATATATTAAATGAAAACAGTTATATTACTTTAAAAGTAATATAACACTTCATTATCTTCTGATAGCAAAATCCACTAGCATAAGAAAATGTTATCTTGCCGGACCAAGGCTCAGTCTAAGCCCTTTTGGGGTCAGGGGTTCAAGGCCCTTCTCTGCTTCATAGTGAGTGTGAAGCCTGCCTGGGAGGAATACATGAGAGCTAGTCTAAAAACAAAATAAAACAAACCAAGACAAAACCAAACCAAAACAATCAATAAGCCAGATAATTAAAAATACTCCTCAAAGGAGAAGGAGAGAGAACTGGGTGATACAGGCGCCTTCAAAGAGACAGCAGATGACTTCAAGGGGTGATGAAGAATGGCTCAGAGAGAATTTCCTGTAGTGAAGAGTACCTGGGCTCCCCCTCTATGAGTTCAGCTTAGTATTCCTTGGTTAACAAGATCGAAGTTGGAGGGTTAAAGACAATCCAGCTCCTATTTGGTGGATATGGTATTAAGATATGTGGACTTCAGGGGAGGCCCTTCCTGACGCTTGCTGTGCCCCAGGGCCTTGCAGTTGAAGTCCACATTAGAATGCTTTCTGAGACCCAAGAAAACCATATTCAGATTCACTAACAATCAAATAAGTAAGAGCTAAAATAACCGTTCACACTTAGTAGATAAAAAAAATAAGGGAAGAACTTCAAAGTAGTAGAACTGAATGAACTTCTGAAAACTGCTTACAAGCCCGTAATTGTGGGTGGTGGTGGTGGTGGTGGGCAATGTCTTGTTATGGAGCTCAGGGCTAGCTTTAAAGACTTACTATGTTTTAGGCCCTGGTCTTGAACTTGTGGCCACCATCTTTCCTTAGTCTCTTCAGTGCTGGGCATACAAATGTGGGCCATTGCATGCAGCAAGTATATAAATTTGCTTGAATATTTTGATAGATAATTTGGCAATATAGTTCACAACATTAGAGGCATGATCTTTCATCTATCAAGCCAATTTCTGGGAATTAGTTTTAAGACATAAAATATGGGGTTGGAGAGATGCTGCAACAGTTAAGAGTGTGTATAAAAGGAGCTGAGTTCGTTTTCCAGCACCCACATTGGGAGACTCACAACAGCCTGTAACTCCAGCTCCAAGAATCCGATACCCTCTTCTGGCCTTGAAGGGAAATTGCCTTCATGTGGACATTCCTATACACAGACATACCCGTAATTAAAAATAATAATAATAAACCTTTTAAAAATGAATAAAATACCTTCAAAGAATGACAAAAATTATCATGGAAGGGACACTAGCTCTGGCAGGCCTTGTCCTTCTGCCCCACCCCCCTCTGCCTTGCTAAAAACCACTAGAATACATCCCTAAAGCTGGCCACCAAGGTCAATTCCCTTATTTGGCCACTTCCTCCTCCTGAGTCTGACGACCACAGTCCAGCTATAGAAGTATTAAAGTCCAGCAATCAGAAGCCCCTTTGGTTTACCTAATTAACATTTCCAATTAAAAATAGCACCTCATCCTAACAGGGCTTTCCCCTTTACTTTTATAAACTGCCATTTGCCTATGTGCCACATCCGTGTCCTCTCTATCCAGAGGCCGTCCCTTGTCCCTCTTCCTTCGCTCCCTTCCCCTTCGCCCTTTCCCCCTATTTCCTTTACCACAGCAGCCTAGCCCATCCTAACACAGACCTACCTTCTCCTCCTCTTAAACATCACGGTCACTTGCTGCTGTTTCCTGCCTGAGTCAGAAAGCAGACACTTTAATTTTTCTTCCCCACTTAATAAAGGATCTTTCTGTGAAAAGAGGTGCTTCGGTGTGGTTTGTGCCTAATCTTGGGTCTGGGAGGAAGCCCCAGCTGTGTGAGGGTCTCTTTCCATGGTAATAATTAATAATGAAACACTGAGATGAATTTAAATGAGATTGAATAGTTAAAGTCAATAGTACGTTGAATACATTATGGTATCTTACATAGAGTTGAAATTGTGATATAGAAGACTATTAAATGACATGAGAAATTGTTTCTAACATGTTGTACTATTAGAAAGCAGGTGACAATGTTGTATATATGATTTTTATGAAATGTATGCAATCATATAGAACATGTATGCATATATTCCTACATCAATATATATCAATAATATTCCTGAATACTTCTGATCTATAAAACATATTGTGGTACTGAGGACTTAACACAGATCCTTGCGAATGCAGGTCAAATGCTTTCTACATAGAGCTTCATTTCTAGTCCAGGGATATTGTTTCATTTTATTCCATAAAAGATTTTTCTATAAAACAATGTAAGTGAATTCTAGATTTGTATTTACAGCCATTGAAAAATCTTTAAAAACTCAAATTCTAATAGTTAATATTATCAGACCTTAATAACTGCATGGCTACTGAAAAAATATCAAGTAGGGACAGGAGCTGGTGGTATAGTTTAGTAGCACATGATTAGGATGTAAGATGTCCTGGGTTAAATTTTCAGCAACAAAAATAGAGAGGAGGTGATGGTAGGAGGCATCTTAAATGTGTTATGTTAAAAAAGAACATGTTTTATGGTTCCCCTCTGACATAAAAAACTTTCAGCCTGAGTCCTTCTTGGTTATTGAGAGACAAAGTTGTTCTGATAGATGTTCACAAGGGAAAGGATGATAGTCAAAACCAGAAGGGAGGCCCTCATCTACACAGAAAGGAGACTGGTAGGATCAATGAGCCAATTAGCACCAAGTTCTAAAGGTTAACTGTAGCTCTTGTTACAGGAACCATGTAGGAATTTGAACTAGAACCCTTCTTGTGTATCCATCTAGGCAGTATACACTGTCCTATACAAAGAAGAAAGGCTGGGTATGTTCCAAAGAACTTACTATCTCAACAAATTCTGTAACTCTCAGAGGTTCTAAATAACACCATTGCTTCTGCCAGCATCCAAGCAGAACCCAGTGTATCAGGAGAACCAGTCTCCTTTGCAAAGGACCATCCCATGAAGACTCAGCCCGTGAAGATCGGGAGAATCCACAGTGGCCCTGTGACCCAACACTGTGACAGATCTGGTGGGAGATGGCTTTACGGAGTCAGCCAGATCAGGAAAGCTCACTGGGGCAAGCTCTGGGAATGAGTGGCAGTCTGGATTAACTCATCAGCAACACCAGACACAATTGGGAACAGCCCGATTATAATTGGAAAGACCCAAGAGACTTTTACCACAGATGACAATGAAAGCTAATTTGCCCGGGATGTCTTTTCTTTTCCTCCCTTTTTCCCCCCACCCTTCTTCCTTCCATCCCCCCTTTCCTCTTTCCCTCCCTCCTTTTCTTTCTTTGAAACTCATTTGGGTGTGCTATAGTATTGGTTTGTTTATTTTTGGTAAATATGAGTAGTTAAAAAATAGATCTGAAAATTTTACTTATTCCTTAACTAAATACCTACAGAGTGAACTCTGTGTACTTGGTAACACAAATAGTTTCTGTATTCTGGTAGACTAATGTGGGAAACAGTAACATGGTAAAAGAGACAGCCAGGGCAGGCACAGGAAGGTGGGGCACCTGACCCAGGTAGAAGGGTTGGGTCCAGACCCTGCCCTCGAGGAGTCATAGGTATTCTGAGGGTATCATCACAGTATCTCTGGTCCCTTGGGACAGCGGGGATGCCACTTCTGCTCACAAAATGGTTGATCTTGGTTGCCAACTTGATTGGATCTGTAACCAAGCTATGTGAGTCATTTTCTTGATCATAATATTTGAAGAGGGAGACCTGCTCTAAAAGTGCATGGCAGTCCAAAATAAAGGAGATGGAAGAAGGTTGATTTTAGTCTTACGTATTTATTTATTGTTGCTTGTTGGTGGATTGTCTTCACTCTTTCTGGCAAGTTTATCTACTTTGCTGTCGCCACGGCTGCATCCCTTTGATATTACCACCCAAATTTAGTCTTCTGAGGTGGCCAAGGACCAGTGGCTCTTTAGGAATCGTCCCTGTATTCAGCACCAAATTAAGCCATGCAGACCTGTGGGCTGAGCAATTGCTGTATTTTCAGTCTTTCTGGTGTGAGACAGCCATTTGCAGACTGCCGAGACCTCTCTATATGACACAGGGTGATAAAGTGTGAAAGAGAACAGGTGAAAGAGAAGATGGATTGGACTTGGGGGAGGAAGGTAGCAAGGGCCAACTGTGGGTAGGTGACCAGCAAATATATGGTAAACAAAAACATTGAGTACAGTTTGTTACACAGGGAAGCCTTGCTCGCTGCTTTCTGGTATGGGAAAACAAAGATACCAACCCACCCAGGGTTCCTTTGGGGTCTTGGTTTCTTTAACAAAATAATTTAGAATTACAATTTGGTTGCAATGAAACACCATGACCAAAAAGTAAGCTGGGGAGGAAAGGATTTATTCGGCTTATACTTCCACATCACTGTTCATCATCAAAGGAAGCCAGAACAGGAACTCAGAGTAGGAGCCCCGAGGCAGGATCTGACACAGAGCCTGTGGAGGGGAGCTGCTTACTGACTTGCTCAGCCTCTGTCTGTCTGTCTGTCTGTCTCTCTCTCTCTCTCTCTCTCCTTCTTTGGTTTTTCAAGGCAGGGTTTCCCTGTGTAGCTTTGGAGCCTGTCCTGGAACTTGCACTGTAGACCAGACTGGCCTTGAACTGACAGAGATCCACCTGCCTCTGCCTCTCTAGTGCCGGGATTAAAGGTGTGTGCCACTAACACCTGGCTTGCTCAGCCTGTTTTCTTACTGAACCCAGGACCACTAGCCCAGGGGTTTCCCCACCCACAGTGGGCTCAGTCCTCTCCCATCAATCATTAATTAAGAAAACGCCTTACAGCTGGATCTTATGGAGGCATTATCACAGTTGAGGTCCCTCCTCTCAGATAACTTTAGTTTGTGTGCCAAGCTGACATAAGACTAGCCAGCACAGAGTTTGAGAGGAAAACAATCAGGGCAGGGGAGCTGTAAACCCTGGCCAATGCTGGGAAGAGCAAAGTTGAGATATCAATCACGTTTTTTAAATTTGGAATGGAGGTCAGAGAAATAGTGAGAAAGGCCAGAGAGGCAGAGAGCATGCTTAGACATTGACCAATAACAGAAAAACAGAGGAAAGGGAAAGTCATGCTTAGTGCCTACCCTTGAATCTGAGTTCAGAGGGCACCCTATTGCAGGCTTTTTAAAAAAATTCTTCTCTCATACAATATACCCAACCACAATTTCCCTTCCCTCTACTTCTCCCAGTTCCTGTCCCCATCTTAGAGTTTCTTTTGCTGTGATGAGACACCAAGACCACAGCAACTTGATGGGAGATGTCATTCTGTAAATATGTTTTTCATACTGGTTAATGAATAAAGCACTGTGGCCAATAGGAAAGCAAGATAGGCGGGACTAGGAGACAAGGAGGATTCGAGGAAGTAGTAGGGAGGAGTCAGCATGTAGAGACTGGAGAACAGAGGTCCGGGCCTACTCTCCGGTAAATTGAGACCACATGGAAGTACTTAGATTAATAGAAATGGGTTAATACTTAAGACAGAGCTAACCGATAAGAAACAAGTAACTGGCCAACAGCGTTATATCAAATACAGTGTCTCTGTGTGTTAATTGGGGCTGGTGCTGCGGTGGGTCCTTACTCCTTACAGCAACTCTTATAAGAAAGCATTTAATTGGGGCTGGCTTATAGTTCAGAGGTCCATTATCATCAGGGTGGGAAGCATGGTGGCATGCAGGCAGACATGATGCTGGAGATGTAGCTGAGAGTTCTATATCCAAATTGGCAGGCAGCAGGAAGAGAGTGAGACACTGGGCCTGGCTTGAGCATCTAAGACCTCAAAACCTGCCCCCAGTGAATACTTCCTCCAACAAAGCCACACCTACTCCAACAAGGCCATTCCTCCTAATAGTGCCATTAATGGCCTATGGGGGTTGTTTTCACTCAACACCCCCCACCTGGCCCAGAAGTGTTACAGCTCTTAAGGGAAAGAAAGGTGCCCTGGCAGTCACAACCACGCAACAAACCTCACACAGGTGATTTATTGTGAAAGCCACAAGAGGGCGCTGCCACTGCTTGGCAGAGAAGCAGCAAAGAACTGAGCAGGAGGCGGGCTTTATATAGGGTATCTCTGGGAAATGGAGCTTTCTAGGGTGGTCTGGGATCAGTGGGCTTCTGTAGCCTGATCTTGGGCTTTTTTTTCCTGTAGGGTGGAGCTTGCATGCCGGTGTCTTGAGGGGCTGCAATCAGCCATTAAGACCCTTAGAATAGCCTGGGGAAAACCCTGGCCAGTCACATGCCTTGAGGGGCTTATTCCCCCCCTCCCCCAGATCCACAACTCCTGTCCCCCTTCAGAACAGGTCTCTCAGGGATATCAACCAAAAGTGGTATAACGTATTATAGTAAGACTAGGCTTACTTATCAGTGCTGGACGAGGCAACCCAGTAGGAGGAAAGGGGATCCAAGAACAGGTGAAAGACAGAGTCAGAGACACACCTACGCCCACTGTTAGGAGTTCCTCAACACCAAGCCGGCAACCGTAACATATTGCAGAGGGCCTAGGACAGATCCTTGCAAGCTCAGTGGTTGCCACTTCAAGTCTCTGTGAGCCCGCATGAACACTGCATAGTTGATTTCTGTGGCCATGTTCTCCTGGTAACCCCAACCACTCTGCCTCCTACAATTCTTTCTCCCCCCTCTTCCTCTGGGCTCCAGGGTCCTGATGGAGATCTCCAGTATGGGCTCTCTCTGGGCCTAATGATTGGCTGTGGGTTTCCGCATCTCTCCCATTAGCTGCTTGAGGAAGCGTCTCTGATGACGACTGGGCTAGGCGCCAGACCTATGAATATAGCAGATTATCATTAGGAATCTGTTTGCTTGTTTGTTTTCATCTTTTCTATCCTATTCCTCAGGGATAGCCAGCCTCCGATTCCTGGTCATCCATGCAGTTTCGGACAAGGGCTTCATTTCTTGGTATGGGTCTCAAATTAGACATGTCATCTGTTGGCTACTCCGCAGATCTTGGGCCTTGATTGCCCCCAGCACACCTTGCGGGCAGGACAGATTACAATCCACACGCAGGTTGAAGGTTTTATGGCTGGGTTGGTGGCCCAATCCTACCACTGGAAGTTATGTCACAACCCTAAGGATCTGAGCACAGATACAGGGTTAGAAATAGAAACATTGTGCTTTGCTTTTGCTTTTTTAAGGGAGGAAGTATAGGAGTCGGCTTGTGCGCTGAGGAAAGAAGCCCCCAAACACCGACCACACGTGAGGCGTAGCGCCCACTTCTCCCAGGTGCATATAGCATTATTTCCTCCGGATTGTGCTGTTGTTACAAAGCCTGGGGGTGGGGTGGCGGGTCCAGACTTTGCAAACTGGCTTCTGGCTTCCTTTACATCTTAATCTTGCTGTTTCAGTCTGCTGTCCCTACTCTCCAGTCACATTTAAAAAAAAAAAAAAATTCCTTACTAAGAGAAACGTATGTTCTACTTCCAGGCAGAAAAGGGAAGGGCAAAGTTTCTCTGTCTGTGGAGTCCAAGTTGCTTTCAGCGCCAACTTATCCTTATGCCAAAGTGGCATAGTCCTCACCCTACCCAGCTCAGCTGGTCTTGAACTCAGCCTAGGCTGGCCTTTGAATTCAAGACCCTCCTGTCTCCCTTGCTTATTTTATTTTTCTCTGCTCCTCTAAAAACACAATCTCACACGCACACAAAGGGCTGAAACCTCAAACATTAAGTAAGTAACTCTATCTATTTATCAGCTTCTTAGTACTACAGATACAGCAAACAGACAGCCAGAGGCCATAGTAAACCCCTTGGAGGTTTTCTAGTGTATGGTTTTCATGTCAATTTATAATGACTGGTTTTTAAAAACAGGGTCCTACTATGTAGGTCAAGATGACCTGGAACAGGCTATGTACCCCCAAGTTGGCCCTGAACTCTAGCTACACAGTTCCTGAGTGTGGTGACGAAGGCTGTCCCACTAAGACAACTTGTGTCAATTACTATAATGATGTGGCAGTGGTCTTCTTTGTTTCCCTGCCCATTCTGGGATATATTCATGATAAATGAAGTGTTCTCAAAGTGGGCTGGATCAGTTTGTTGTTCTCTATACAGCAGCCTGTTTCTTCTTGAATTAAAACATGCAACCCTTGTACCGAGCATAGAAAATCATACCCTTTAGATATGTAAAAATTGCTTAGTTAGGAAACTCATCTGATAACCAGAGCCAAGTGGTGTCATTCACTTAAGACAACCTGACAGATGACTAGAACACCACACCAACCACTGGGCAGTATTTAAGTAGAGACCAAGAGCAATGCTATATTCTGCACATCTCGAGAGACACCACCTTGATCTGCCCTGTAGATGGAGTCTCCCCCAGGCTCCTGACCCTCAAATGGGAGACTTCACCTAAGATACGAACCACAGGTGAACAGCCTTGAGGCGATAGGCTTAGGACCGTAGTTAGGAACTTAAGAGTATAAATCTTGTGTGATGACCCTCAGAATAATAAAATATAACTTTTGCTATACCAACTAGGCATAACTACCTGCTTGCTCCCAACAACGCCCCCCCCAACAAACCACCACCACCAATAACAACAACAAAACCTAAACAAATCCAATAACACCACCATTCACCCCTAATTGGGAAAAACCAGTAGTATTCTGTACTAAGACAAAAAATATTCATATCTTACTATTTTTAAAGTAAATTGCTTTCTCTTCCATTTTACTTAGATACTGAGGACCCTGTTCTGCAAAACGCAGTAGATGATTTCCACTCATCTAGCTATTCCAACTTGTAGCTATTAAACTGCTGCTAAAAATTTCAGACTGAGACAGGCATTGGTGGCGTAAGCATTTAATCCCAGCATTCAGGAGGCAGACACAGGCAGATCTCTGTGAGTTCGAGGCCAGCCTGGTCTACAGAGCAAGTTCTAGGACAGGCTCCAAAGCAATACAGAGAAACCCTCTCTCGAAAAACCAAAAAGAAAGAAAGAAAAACAAAAAACCAAAACCAAACCAAACCAAAACAAAACAAAAAAAAAAAAAAAAAAAAAAAAAAAAACCCAAAAAACCCAAACCAGACTGCGTTCCAATTTGTAAAACAAAGTAAATAAAGCTCCTTATTATACCGACGTACAAGACTTGCTCTTGTACACGTCGCTCTTCCCACATATTTTGCAATCAGAACTGTTTTCAAAGCTCCAGGCTAAACCAAACACCCGGGTTCTCAAGAGACAGCCGGCCAAGGAATGCTTTCAGCCCGTCCCAATCTCGCCCCTCGAAGCGTGGGACGGGAAGGGCCGCGCCGCAGGAAACAACGGAGGGCGGCCAGAGGTCGGAGCCCTGGGCGGCCCCGGGGACGGCCCCGCCTCCCGAGCCCGGCCCCAATCCGGGTACCCGCGCCCATGCGGCTCGGCCCCTTCCGGCTCCTCCCGAAGCGGCGGGTGCCGGGGATGCTGCGCCTTGCTGGGCTCCGGGCCTCCGCAGGCCTGGCCGCCGCAGCCAGTGCCCCCGCCGCCCCGCGCTCCCCGGGCCTCCGTCTCTTCCTCCGCGCCGCGACCATGGAGCGCCCCGCAGCGGGTGAGAGCGAGCGCCCCGCCACGCGCGCCCCGGGCCGCCTCTGCCGTGGGGCGTGCTCGCCGCCCCGCCCCGCCTCCCAGGCCTCCCGCAGCCCCACGCCCCTCGCGTTCCTCCACTCCTGCACCCCGACACTGCGCTGTGCCTGCAGCCCGGTGCACCCCGGTGCTCAGGGCACCATGCTTGCAGCGATGCGTCACGGTGCACTACTCCACACCGAGGGTGACGCGGGGTGTGATTCCGAGTTGTAGTTTCTTTTACCTCTTCGAATCTCATGACCCACGGCCCAAAGTTTTTGCAACATTCTTTCCTACTGTGTTGGGGTGATAAGAGAAACCAAGAAGAGAAATCTCTATTGTATTCTTTTTGTTTTTAATGGCAGATAGAAACATCTGAACACCATCTTGTATCATTTAGGTTTTTATTCGAGGTTTGGAAATGAGCACTTTTTAAAGCTGGCGCCAATTTGCTGGCACCCAGAATGAACTTGGCTTGGGAGAACTTTTGCCTTGTGTTGAACTTGGGTAGGAATTGGGGGCTGGACTTTGAGTGAAAGGAACTTTCATGTTTATAACTTTCATGTGAATGGAAAGATCCATATCTTGTGGGAGATGCCAAAGTGTTGCTGCTTGACATCCCCCGTCCCCCAAGAGGTGCAGAGGCGTAGATAATAGGGCAGACACGGAAGGAGAGAGGAGGCTTGCTTCCCACCCACTTACTTACACAGTGTGGCTTTGCAGTTTAGGATGCTGTTAGCATAATCTTACATCTTTTCCATATAGTAACAAAGCTTTCGGTGCTTGTTGAAGTTACAGGGTCCTTACTGTCAATCTCTAGTAATTTAGATTGTTCCCTTTTCATGATGAGGAAGAGGAAGCATGAAGGTTAAGTGGCTTGATTGCCTTGAAGTTTAAACGTTTCTGGAGCCCTGCTATGATTCTGTTTTTAGCAGCTAATTGGAGTAGCTAGACCACAGTAGCTAGACCACCGTAAATGATAAGCTGTTCTTATAGCTGTTTAGCTCAGGGATCAGAAGAGAGCCTTGCTTACTGTGTCTGCCTTTATGTTTTCTGTTCCCTTGACTTTGACGGTATCATTGGCTGAAGTGGACCTATGATTTGAGTATTTGATGGTACTTAGGTGATATTTTAGAAGACATTTTAATTTTTTTTATTTTACTTGTCGATCCCAGTTCCCCCCTCCCCCCTCACATGCACCCCTCCCACCCTCCCCTCCTCTCCCACCCACCCCTACCCTAATTCCACATGTAGGGCAATGCCATCCAGGTGGGGTCATGTAAATCTGTCAAGTCATAGAAGACACTTTAAATATACACATTGGCAGTTTTACTTATAAAAGTAACATTCAGTTTAAAAACAATTTAGTAGAGCAGTTCAGTTGGTAAGTGTTTAGCATTCAGAAGTACTTTCCAGCCTGTGTTCTTCCCCCTTCTAACTGTAAATCTTGAGAGCATGCAGTTTTCCCCTGCTTTTAGTTAATCTTACATTTGTCTATTTATATAATGCTGGGGACCAAACATAGGGCTTTGTACACACTGAGTCCACCAGACCTAGACCCTTGACCTCATTTTTTTCATTCTTTAATATGTATACAGTGTTATGCGTGCATGTGTGTCTGCCTGCAAGACAGAAGAGGGCACCAGATTTCATTACAGATGGCTGTGAGCCACCATGAGTTTGCTGGGAATTGAACTCAGGACCTCTGGAAGAGCAGCCTGCCCTTAACCTCTGAGCCATCTTTGCAGCCTCCACACATCTGTTTGTCTGGGAGTCACCTTTCCTCTGTTGTGACAGTCACCAGAGTATGCAGTGCTATCTATTTGGCATTGAAGTGACTTTTCTTTTTCCTTCAAGCCAGGTTGTGAGGAGTCTTGTTAGAGTGTCTATGATAGAGACCCACACTTTTGTAAGAACCGTAGACCATCTTCTTGGGCCAGATCTATGTGCCCATTGCTTTCTGAAAGATCTGCCTCAGTTTACAGTTCTGCAGTCAGTACATGGCAAGGTAGAGGGTACATGGCATAGTTGATTCTGGAAATTGTGGGTCATGTAACAGATTCACTTGATCCAGATGGCAGCTCCTGAATCTACTTTGATTGTGGGCAAGTGACTAAATCATCTAGCTGGCATAGTAACAGCCTTCCCTGATGGCATAGTTGTATCAATTAAGTGACTTCCCAAAGTGAGCCTAGTTGAGTGTGCCCAGTATAAAGTACCTGTTTAAGTATTGGTTAGTGTTAGTAATTCTAATTTCCAGTTTCTGTTCATCTTTGTTACCCCTGTGGTTTGGATTTGTACAAAAGATAACTTTTGTTTTAATTAATGATAAAACAGATTTTGGGTGACTAAAACTTTTTGTGCCATGTAGGTCAGGCTAAGGGTAACCTGTCCTCCTGCTCCTCCTGCCCTTGCCTCCAAGTGCTGGGATTCCTGGTGTGACTCAACGTGCCTGGCCTAGGTGACTTAATTTATTTACTTAATTTGTAGAGTTGAATCTCAGCCTGGTACCTGGCAAACAAGGGCTCTCATGGTGGTCTATCCCAGGCTTCATTAACTTTTCATTTGAGACAAAAATCTCACTAAGTTACTTGCATAGGGTGCTTTTGAATGTCCAGTCCTGTCTCAGCCCTCCAAATACCTGGGGTTATAGGCCCAGCTTATTTAAGCAACATAGCAGTCACAACAATGGATTTATGGTTTACATGCTTAACAATCACCTGTTTGAAGGCAGTTTTTCCAAAGTGAAGTCTTTATGCCTTGTGTAAGAGGCAGAGGGGTTGTGATGGATGCATTTAGTTATATCCCTTGGCCTTTGCCCAAATCCTAGCACTTATGACCTAAGGCAAGGCTTTCTTTAAGGGGGAAGTAGGCCATAAAGTATACCTAGCCTGCTGAACATCATTGTTTAGCAACACGGTCCACTCTAGAGTATTGATTCTTTCATCTCAAGATCATGGGGCCACCTGGGAGCTGGGGTTTACTGCCAGCATCACAAGAGGGGGGTGGACCTCATTTCCCAGTCTGGGAAGAGATCAACACCCAAATTTGAATATTTCTAATCAGTGTTCACTGCTTTCCTGAATAGCTGTCAGGAAGGAAAGTTGAACAGATAACAAGATTCTGATCGAATCCCTCAGACTCAGGAGACTGTACCCACCCCACACTTTGCTTCTTTGGCTCTGAGAGCCTGAACCCACCCCATGCCCTGCCTCTTTGGCTCTGAGAAGTTCCCTCCAGTCACAGTAGTAGGAATGGCAGCCAGCTTGTGCATTGTCGGGAGGTTGAAAAGTTGTACTTGAAGCCATTATAAGTCAGGACCTTTCCACACAGCACATGTAGATGCAGGAAATAGTATTGACATGCTAGTATCATACCGGGACTATTTGCTATCATTAAATGATCATAAAATAGGAGTCATAGTTGGGTTTACTTCTTTAATTCTAGTTTCTATGCAGCCTTCATATATGTTATGGGTAGTATATGTGTAATGTGTTTAATTGTATAAGCACTTTGTTGTTGTTGTTGTTTTGTTTTTTGAGACAGGGTTTCTCTGTGGCTTTGAAGGCTGTCCTGGAACTACCTCTGGTAGACCAGGCTGGTCTTGAACTCACAGAAATATGCCTGCCTCTGCCTCCAGAGTGCTGGGATTAAAGGCATGTGCCACTGGGATAAGCCCTTTAAAGATTTCTTTATTATTGGTATTGTATTTTGAGTTACAGTCTTAGTCTGTAGTGCAGGCTGGCTTTGAGTTCACTATTCTTCTGTGTGCTAGGATTAGAGACATGCATGTGTTCCCATGCCTGGCTTACAAGTGTTCTTTTGTTAAAAGCTTTGTGTATATAAGCTGCCTGTGGGTGATGGTCCTCCATATGGAGCTGCCTGTAAAGATTCAAGATGCACATTGATCTTTTTAAACTTTTAAGTCTAAACTGCATTTGTGTTTCAAAATGCTTGTATAGACACAGAAAGTGCACATTTGACTTATTCTCATGACTTTCAAGTATTCTGGGCTGGTGAGTAGACTATAGTAATCTAAAATTTGTTGGACATATATGTACCAGACACTCTGTCTTATTAATTTCCCATTGCTATAAGGAGACATCATGACCAAAGCAGCCTATAAAAGAAAACGTTTAATTGGGGCCCTTGCTTATGGTTTCAGGAAGTGAATAATCCATGACCATCTCAGGGAGCAGGGCGGCAGGCAGGCATGCATGCTTGGTGCTGGAATGGTAGCCGAGAGTTTATATGTTTAGACAACTACCATGAGGCAGAGAGAGAGAGAGAGAGAGAGAGAAAGAGAGAGAGAGAGGGAGGAAGGGGAAGGAGGGGGGGATGGAAAGAGAGGAGGAAAGGAAGGAGAAAGAGATAAAGGGGGAAGGGAAGGGGGGAGGAGGAGGGAAGGATAGATAGGGAGAGACAGACAGACAGACAGACTGCATGCTAATTGAGATGGCATGACATGGGTTGTGTAACCTCAAAGCCCACTCTTGGTGGCACATCTCCAGAAAGGCCATACTTCCTAATCCTTTCCAAACAGTTCTACTAAACGGGACAAAGCATTGAAATGTATGAGCATATGGGGGGGGGGATGCTCATTCAAATCACCACAGTGCACCATACTTCTTACAGTCTGAATTGTGTGACTAGTGTCTTAGTGGCTTTTTGATACTGAACATGACTGAAAAAGATACTGTCCCTTTTTAAAATCCAGAAAACAGGTGTGTATGTGAATAATTTGAGAAATCACTCAAATTATAATAAAAATGTATATTTTTAGTATGCATATTAACTGTGAATGATTATGAGAATCACTGTTATATTGTAAAATAGATAATATACATTTTAAAAAGTCCTGGGGCCTTATACTTTGCTAGGAAGACACTGTACCACTGACCTATATCCCCAATCTTCTATTTTACTTTTTGTCTGTCTGGAGGAGAAGGTAGAGGAGCTAGAGTATGTTTTTAAAACTAAGGCCAGTGGTGCCCAGGCTGGCTTTGAACTCATGCTGTGGAAAAGACTTGAAATTGAGATCATTCTCCTCGGTCTCCTAATCACTAGGACACACCTGGATAGTCCCACTTTGCAGGCTATATTATTTTTTGTTTAAATTATTTAAATTTTGGGATGCGAGGGATTGAAACTAGGGCCTTGTTCATATGAGGTGCTATACTTCTCAACTACTTCCCAGTAATTAAAGATTTGTTTAGTGTGTGTGTGTGTGTGTGTGTGTGTGTGTGCTCCTGAATGTGTGTATGGTGCAGTATCCAGATGCCTAAGGAGGCTAGAAGAGAGTGTGAAATTTCCAGAACTGGAGTTACAGGCAGTGGTGAGTTTCCAGATGTTGGTGCTTGGAGCTGGATACTGGGAAATGAACCCTGGTCCTCTGGAAGAGCAACAAGTGCTGCTAATCATGGAACCATCTTTCTAGCCCTGTAAGGAGTCACCTCCTCCTCCTTCAGATTTGTCAGTGTGTGTGTGTGTGTGTGTGTGTGTGTGTGTGTGTGTGTGTGTGGCTGCTTTGCCTGTGTGTTATGTCTGTGTACTAGATACTTGCAGTGCCATCAGAGGTCAGTAGAAGGTGTTGGATCCTCTGCAACTGGAATTAACAGATTGCTGTGAGCCATGTGGACCCTGGAAACTGAACTCAGGTCTTCTGGGAGAGAGCCAGTTCTCTTAACCCCCGAGCCATCTCTCCAGCCATGTTAACCATATTCTTAATGGAATGTGTTTTGCAGTAATGGCATTTGAAAATAGAGGATTACAACAGAAGGAGATATATGTTTTCTTTAATAGTCTGCAGGGCAAGTTCTTCATTCATTATACTGGGTGAAAATTATGTAAGTATTCCTGGGTTTTGTTCAGTCCAAATAACTTTTATGTCTACTACTTGCGGTATGGTGAATAATGGTACTGGGGAGACCACCACCAGACAAACTTAGCGATTGACTTTATCAGTTCAAGTCTTTTTTTCCTGAGCCCCCTAACCACGACATTGTGGGTGTTCCGCCCATAACAAGAGAACAAAGACCAAATGCGAAATGTGACTTAGTGAGTGACATGGGAGGGTTGTTACAAAATACCGTGAGGATGATTTGAGTCTCATCGCTGATTTTCAAGAAATGAATATTTAGAACCATGTATTTAAAATCTCTTGTGGGGGCTGGAGAGAAGGTTCAGAGGTTAACGGCACTGTCTGCTCTTCCAGAGGTCCTGAGTTCAATTCCCAGCACCCACATGGTGGCTCACAACCATCCATAGTGGGATCTCATGCTCTCTTCTGGCCTGTAGGCATACATGTACACATAATAAACAAACAAATCTTAAGTAAAATAAATCTCTTGTGTACATGGGAGGGCATGCATGCCATGACCTTTGTATGGAGGCCAGGGAACAATTAGAATTGGTTTTCTCCACCTTTGCATGTGTAATAGGGATCCAATGCAGGTTGCCAGACCTTTATGGCAAGAGCCTTTTCCCACTAAGCCATCTCACTGGCTCCTAGAGTCAAGTATTTTTAACTAGTTTTCCAGTATTAAGTTTAATGTAGAGTGGAAGAATTTATGGAAGAAAAAGACAAGTGCTTATAGAAATTAGAACTCAGAATGTAAGTGAGAAGGGATGAGAGGGTGAAGTGTGTGTGTGTGTGTATGTGTGTGTGTGTGTGTGTGTGTGTGTGTGACAGAGAGAGAGAGAGAGAGAGAGCGGCCATGGTAAAAATTGACCACATTCACTTAAGACAATGTCACAATGAAACCTGTAATGTATAATTAATATATGCTAACAAAACAGCATTACATGAATGTTTTTAAAGTCCCCACGAAAAGAACACAAGAAACAAGTGAACAGACAACACACTTCATTGTGTTGTGTTCTGAAAAAACTATGGCTTTTAAAGATGGAAGATAACTGGTTTACTGTCTTGTCACTAGGCCCCACTGAACCCTGCTTTAGAAGGGATTGGGGGAGGGGGAAGCTTACTAAAGATGCACCTTTAACAGTGAGACTGTTAAAGAGCAAGTCACACCCTCTCTTCTTGCAGGTTGCTATGTATTTATTGTTCACGTGGCTATTTTGGTTTCTAGGAAGGCGTATGACCATAACAGTTCAATAATATTTGTTGCTTTTTCTGGTTTGTTGTAGGAGGAATGAATTCCAATCAGTATGAAAGTGTGCTAAGAGAAGAGAAGGTATCAGGGGAATTAGAAGGCAGCACTGTGGATTCTCTGACAGACATGCCGTTTGCTACTGTAGATATTCAAGATGACTGTGGAAGTAAGTACTGTGTTAAACAGAGATTTGGAAGTAGATTGCACATGTACTCTTGCATTTCATCTTTGTTTCATTTTAAATACTTGTCGTGCTTTTGAGTGCTAACAGTTATCTGATACATTGTTGTGAAAACTGTCACAGGTAATTAGAAATGAAAAAAAAGAAAAAATAATTCTCTCTCACACACACAAAGAAATGGCTCACAAATAAATAAATAAATGGCTAACCTGCACACACACAAAGAAAGAAATGGCTTACAAAATTTTAGAACAGATCATTCTGTAATTACTTCTGAAAGTCATGGATCTAGCAGATTTCGTGGTTTATAATGACCCACTTTATTTCTTTAGAGCCACTTGCAGTTTCGGAAGTGGAAGTACCTATCCAGTATAAATGGTTAATGGGTTTTGGGTTTGTGTAGGCATGTTGCTATGCATTCAGTCTCTGTCCACCCATCCATGAGCTGGATAAACTTTATGTAACCAATATTTGTTTGAAACACTAAAACAGAAACTTCACGTCACTGTGGAAATAGAACTATACATGATGACTAGGACTCTGTCTTCTACAAAGAGATGAAACCTATTCAGAACAACTTGCAGTAGGTGTGAGTAAGGAATCCTCCTCGGATCCCAGAGAACAAACTGTTCTGTAGTCTCTGTGGCCTCAGGTCTACTGATGAGATCAGTGCCCATCATGTACCAGGAAGCTTTGGGACCTGTGTTCACCTCATCCTTTGAAAAGGGTGGCTGCTTCTGCTCAGGGTGGGCCTTGGGAAGGGTGGCCCTTTTTTATGCAAGCAGGATTTCACTTTTTCTTTTTGGCAGGATCTGGTATAGTTCTTACTAGAGCAATGAATGGTAAATGTAAATGTCCCATGTAAAGAGGGGCTTAGGCCAGTCTACTAAAATCCATTCTTACCTGTGGAGTATTACAGCACACTTTGATATTGTAGGTCTTAGGTGCTTTAAAGCTATTTGAATGTTAGCTTATATTCCGGACTGCAGAGTGAAAGATTTTTTTTCTGTGGGAAGACGGGTTTCAGATTCAAAGCTCCAGTCCTTCCAGTAGGTAAGGGGAGGAATTGAACTGTCTTCAGTTTTGATTATTAAATTTTCTCTTTGTGTGACTTTGGTCATTTAAACTGTGTGAGTGAGACTTTAACTCTAAAATGCAGATTGTAATTCCTTCTTGTTTAGTTCATATTGATGATCAAAAGACAAAATGCGTATAAGGAGTTAAACATACAGCAGTGTACAAGTATTTCTTTATAAAACCTTTCTTTTCTTGTGTGTATGCACAGTTGTGTATGCATGTGGTGGCTGGACAATGGCATTGTCTCTTTTAATCCCTTTCTACCTTAGGTTTTTGCAGATTCGGTCTCTCATTGACCCTGCAGCTCACAGATCCAGCTGGGCCTGACTGGGCAGGAAGCCCTAGGCTTGTCCCTGCCTCCCAGCCCTGGGGTCACAGTCACATCCTGCTGTGCCTGGCTTTGATGCGGTGCCCAGGATTAAATGCTGGTCCTTGTGCTTCTGCAAGAAGCACTTTCCCCAGGAGCCACCTCCTCAGCCCCTGTAAAACCTTTGAGATGTAATTCTGAGTTACTGCCTGCCCCTCCCCCCACTTCTCTCTGTTGTCTTTTTGAGACAGAGTTTCTGTCTCAGCAGCTCTGGCTGTCCTGGAACTCCCTCTGTAGAAAAGGCTGGCCTCGAACTCACAGAGATCAGCCTGCCTCTGCCTCCAGAGTGCTGGGAGTAAAGGTGTTGAAAGGCAACAGCCTTAAGATTCCAGGTGGTTGGTGCTTTGGTTTTCTTGGGGTGTGGGAATCTCGAGTTCACTGCTAAGATACTCTTGCTGATAGCAACTCTGACAGGAGTATGAGGAGACTATCGCTAAGGAGAACATCCCGGGAGTGTGCCCCTTCTCTTGACCTTTTAGAGATGATGCCTCTCTTAGTGTGTACTGGGTCATCCTTTCAGGGTCTGGTTGGCTGAAATGGGGTTTTGTAGCTTTTGAGGGGGGTTGTTGTTATACAGGAGGATATTTTGCTAGAAATACATGGCAATATTAAATGTTTTTGAATATTATAATCAAATATAACAATGTAAGGTGTAGTTAGGACTATTTACTAGAACACAGAGATAGACCATAAGCCATAAATGTACTTATGGAAGAAAATCTCATGCATGGAAAAGAGCTGGAGCAGCCCGGCTCACACCTTTGCTGGTGGTTAGGCATGTTCCTGCAGACAAATGCAGCTTGAGTATGGAGGGCATCAGGACTTATGGGTCTCTTCTCTCTAGGAGAGAAGCACATTGTGGCTCAGTTGTCTACAAACCCAGGTCACATGCGGAAAATGTTTGGTTGCTGTTCTTTGCCTCTGATGGTGGGGTGGGAGTTGGCATGGGGATAGTTATTTTGCTCATAGGAATAGCCCAGCCTGCTTCCCACAGGAGGTGGGGGACACCTTTAGTTTCACTGATTCTAGTCACATGAGATTGTCAATTGCAAACAATCAAGCAACATTCAAAAATTATATTTTATGTGGGTATTTTCATGTGTGTATGAGTGTATGTAGGTAGATAGGTATATGTATGAGTGTGTGCATGCCAAAACACACATGTGGAGATCAGAGAACAACTTGAGGGAATCTGTTCTTTTTCCATTGTGTAGGTCCCAGGAATTGAACTCAGATCATCAAGCTTGGTGGGTAGCAACCTTACCTGTTGAGCTATCTCTCCAGTCCTAAGCCACATTTAAGTCAAGATTCAAAAGGAAATACTTGAGAGTTGGTTTCTAGTTACATGTGAAATCCAGTTCTATAGAAATTACTAATTCTTATTTTATGTCCTCAAAATTCCTTTTGTTTATTACAGTTGTGTATATTGTAAGATTAAGTCTCTTGGAGCTCAGAGTGACTTCATAATCATGTAGCTGAAGTTGACCTTGAACTTCTGACCTGCTTGCCCTTCTAAGCCTGGGAACATAAGCATGCATCACCATGCTGGGCTTCCTCACAACAGAGTTCTGATATAACTGTTGGAGATTGTTGAAATAGAGGAAATTACCATTTAATTATCTATTAATTAGTTTAGTTATATTTTAAAAAATTTAAATATAAAATAAAAATTCATTTAAAAATTTTTATATATACAGGTATTTTATATATACAGATTATTCTGTGTCAGTTAAAAAGAGGTAAATTATGTTCTTTGTCCTTTATATTATTAACTGGGAAGGCAAATACTGTATATAGTAATATATCATGAATAATGCATGGATATGTTTTGAGAATTGGCTATTTATTTTTTATAACACAATTCTTTATCGATTCTTTGGAATTTCACTCATGTACCCCATTCCCACTCATCTCCCAGTTTGTCCATACCCTCCCCGCACTCCTACAGCATCGCTCCACAAAGGACCCCTGTTTCAAGCACTTTCCCACCAGTGTGCTCCCATAGCTGCATCAGCCCCAAATAACACACAGAGACGCTGTATTAGATGTAAAGCTGTTGGCCTCTTATTAGCATGTCTTATTGGCTAGCCTTGTGTCCTGCATTTCAACTCTTCTCTACTACGTTTCCCAGAATCCTCCTTGTCTCCTAGTCTCACCTATCTTGCTTCCCTATAGGCCGTGTTTTCTTCTTCCAGGACTTTTGTTGACATCTCCCGTCAGAACCCCCCCTAATAAATTAAGAACAGGACAACACACACACACACACACACACACACACACACACCTTGATCCTCCGTCTTCCCAACACCTCTTCCTTCATCCTAGTGGCATCAGGGGCTGCAGTGTGTCACACAGTGCACCCTTTGTCCACTCAGTCCCACCCACAGAACGGTCATTGCAATGAGTCATTGGTCTGGTTCATGTCTTCTGACACATCATTGTACCCTCACCAAACTCCTCTCAGATACCCTGCTGTGGCTCTGAGTCATGGAGATCTTACGGGTATTGTTCTGTAGGACCGCCCCCTTCATGCACTCTAACAGGTCATTGGTGGTGTCGATGTTAAGTGTTAAGGGAGGGACAACATATTAGGGTATGATTTTTTTTTTTTTTTTGTTTGTCCAAACATCATAGAGAATGCTGCAGACTAAGATGCTTGTGATACCACTAGGTGAGTTTTGTTTTGTTTTAAAGATAGTGGCTTCATGTATAGCCCAGGTGGGCTTTGAATTCAGAGCCTCAATCTTCCCAAGTGCTGGAATTGCCAGGGAGGTTAGCCACTCCCACTCTCAAGCTACTTGAAAGATTTTTATCTGCTTAGATAACAAGAAAGGAAATATCAAAACAAACTCATTTATTCCCAGCATTTTAATGAAGAGCAAGTGTGGAAACAATCAACCCACAATAACAGATGGAGTGCTTAATTAAATTAAATTAATTTCTCTTCTAATTCACCCCTTTGTAGTTTTGAATAAATAAATAGAATTGAGGAAAAATTAGATAATTTACATAAGTTGACACGTGGTGCTTTAGCTAAAAAAAATCTGCGGTTGAGAAAGTAACGGCCCTTGTGAATGACATCAGGTTCATCAGTGCACATTAAATGGCTACTGAAGTCATTATAAAAATTAATGAGTATAATAAATTAAGTTTATGAGTTTACAAGCTGTACTTCCACGGATGACTTTTTGCTAACCAGTAAAATTACTATAAATAATCTGGTGTAGGATCCAGGGCAGATGGCCAAAGTTGTCTGCATTTTGTGACTTCAAGTCACCAATTTTATCAGTAAGCTAGATGACTATATAAATATTTACTTTTTATCTTTTCATGCAAAAGCGAGTAAATGGAATAACAGCAGATTACCCTTCAGAACTGTGTTCCCAAAGTTGGAAGGAAAATGACGGGAGGGATGGGGAAACAGAGAGATACTGTGTTTTGGTTCTACAGATGAACTTGATACATTACAAAAAGACTCTAAACAAGAGCAAACTCAACAGTGGTTCACAGCACCACAGGCTGATTGTGTCAACAGAGCACTGGGTTAAAGGGAGAAAACCCAAAGCACACTACAGGGGTGTAGTGTGCCATGGACACACGAGTGATTATTTTTAGAATAATGGTTCTTTGATTTCTTCAGAGGTAACTGAATTCTGGTCTTAATTTTTTTCTTTTTTTGGAATCATTATGAGCTGATGCATTTGATCATATCTGATAAAGTCCACCCTACTAAATTTGTTAGTTTGATGCTGACATTGTCTCCTCTTTAGCCAATGGAAAGATTGTGGAATTGACATTGGAGCCTGTCTGACATGATCCACTTGCTACAATTTAGTTCATGAATACCCATGGTGGCCTGAGTATTCAGTGCTGCTGGGAAGGGGTGGGACACTGCTAGGAGGAAGTGGGCTCGCAGAGGAAGTTAGGTCACAGGAAATGGATGAAATGAGCAAACACAAGAGCGTGATGTCAGACATATTGGCTCATGCTTATAGTCCTGGACTTGAGGGGCTAAGGAAGGGGAATTGGTTTACATAGCAAGACCCTTCCTCAAAAAACAAAACAAACAAAAGAAAACAACAAAACAAAGCAACGAGGGAAAAACCCCTTTGGTTTGTAGTAGAGAATGCTTGTTAGTGTTGCTCTAAGGCTTAAATCTGCCTGACCCTTTTTTTTTGTAAATAAAGTTTTATCAGGACACAGATATATCCTTCTATTTGTTTTGTTAGAATTAGGTAGCTGCAACACAGTCCTTATGTTCTGCAAAGCTTAAGCCATTTGCAATTATGTTCTTTATTGAAAGTTCTTGCTGATTCTTGCTTTAGATTTGAAAATGACAATTATACATGATTGCTGCTTATTATATATACTGTGACTTCTTTCTTTTTACACTAGGCTATCTTTGTTTAAATGTGTGAGACACTTTCTCACTTTGTTTTCCTGTAGTCACTGACGTACCTCAAATGAATTCAAAGAGAAGCAAAGAAAATGAAGACATCAAGAATGATCACATAAAGAAGAGGAAAAGAGCTCCAAAAAATTATCAACCCAACTATTTCTTGTCGGTTCCGATCACCAACAAAAAGGTGACAGCTTCTTAAGAACATTTTTACTATGAAGTTTTATTCTAAGCCATCTTTAAAATATATTAAATGTTTGTTGGCCCACTTGCTTTCAGATTCTAGCCGTCTTTGATAACATTTTAGTAGGGCCATGTTGGGAAAGTTTCCATGTAAGTTATAGAAAGTTGTTTATACAATAGTTTTGAAAAAATAATCATTTCAGTAATCACATTTAATGACAGCATGGCCAGGTGGAAGCCAGACCCTTGGAGACAAAGTCCACAGAAGTCAGTGACTTCCCTGAAAACACGTGATTGACCAGCAGAGAAGCCAGGCCTTTTATTTTATTTATTTATTTATGTTTTGATTTGTTGCTTAGAGATCATTCCATTAGAGTCACCCAATGTGTTCAGTTGTGAGGGTAATCAGGCTGTGATGTCTGTCAGCCACTGATCAGCAGGGTTGATTTGGTTGATCTAAAAGCCGTACTCTGTGGTCCTTGTGAAGATCATTCCTAGGGTCTCGCTCAGTATGTTGGGGACTCAGTGTGTTGGAGGAGGCCTTTAGAAGATGAGGGCAGTGAGCCTGTGGGAAAAGAGGATGGGGGGATGGGAAATGGAGCTTCTTGCTTCACGGACCTTCATAGGATGGGAATCATTGCAGTGTTGTTTCTTTAAACATTCTTCATTGATTATCCCTTGCTGAAAATGCCAGAGAGCAGGAATGTGACACATTTTAGACTAGTTTGGATTTTGACTGGTCGGGTATTTGTATGTACATGATGAATCTTTGGGTGAGATCCATGTCTGAACAGCAACATTTGTTTTCCATACTTCCCTTCTTCACATACCCTGAAGGTAATCTAGTGTATGGTGTCTAGTGCTTCTGGGTCTTGACTACAACCAAATGATATCAGATGTGAACAATCTCCCCTTGCATTGTAGTGTAGATCTGTGTAACATTTTAGATTTTATGTTTTTGGATTAGTAATATTCAACCTGTTCCAATTTAAGATTGCATGGCAAACTCAGTAAACTCAGTATAAATCTATTAAAATCTAAAAAAAAAAAAAAAAAGAAATCAATGTTGTGTAAGTAGCAGAAAATGGGATCAGCCAATGATCTTTTCTTTTTCTTTCTTTCCTCCTTGTCTTTTCTTTTTCTTTCTTTTTTTACGATTTATTTATTATGTGTCCAGTGTTCTGCCTGCAAGTATGCCTGCAGGCCAGAAGAGGGCACCAGATCTTGAAGGGTGGTTGTAGGTGCTGGTAATTGAACTCAGGACCTCTGGAAGCTCAGCTGTGCTCTTAAGTGCTGAGCCATCTCTGAAGCTCCCCCTCCCCCCCAACCAGTGACCTTATACTGAGATATTTTTAAGATAGAAAAATAAAATACTGTCTGTAACTGAAGTTAATGCAGTGACATGGGAATGAACACTGGGGAAGAATGCTTCATTCACAGACTGCCTTTACTTCATAGCCCAAGGTCAGGGCCAGAGCCAAATCTCATTGTGAATCTATACTCTCTTGGACTAGGCCAGTGGCTCTCAACCTGGGGTTTCAACCTCTTTGGGAGTTGAATGACCCCTTCACAGGGATTGCCCAAGACCATTGGCAAACACAGATATTCACATTACAATCCACAACTAGCGAAATTACAGTTATGAAGTAGCAATAAAAATAACTTTATGGTTGGGGTCAGTTCAACCTGAGGGACTGTGTTAAACAGTCACGGCATTATAGGAAGGCTGAGAGCCACTGGACTAGACACTGTTTTAGGATCAAACCCAGGGTCATATATTTGTTAGGTACATGCTCTACCACTGAGCCAGAATCCCAGCCCTGTTAAGGATTTTAAGTCAAATGAATAAACATCAGAGAATAAACAGAGTTTTGTTGGGTTATCCTGGGAAATACCTCGTCTTTGAGATAGTTTAACTAGAGAGAAGACACAATAAGGAGACAAAAAATGACCTTAGAATCATGTTCTGGTTTTACTAGCAGTAAGGTGGTCCTTGGAAGTGTTTAGGTGACACACGGCTTAGAGTATGCGCCACTGCTCATCATCTGTAGATGCCTGTCTGTTGTTTGCATTGCTTTCCTCTTGCTTTAGGACTGTGTACACAGGGACATTAGGCGAGAGCGGGAAATGATGCTCTGTTGCTTTAGGGGGCAGCCAGATGGAAGCCAGGCCCCAAGAAAAAGACCAAATGGTAGACAGCTGGAGTGACTTTCCTGAAGACACATGCCTTCTGGCTAGCAGAGAAGCCAGGTTTTCTTTTGTTTTGTTTTGATTCGTTGCTTAGAGATCATTCCACTCAAGAGTCTCCCAATGTGTTTAGGTATGAGGATAATCAGGTGGGGATACCCTTCAGCCCATTGACCACCAGGGTTGATTTGATGGCTCTAGATGGCTGGGCAGGTGTTTCTTCCTTCCTCACCACCCCAACTGCATCCCTTCCAAAGCTGTGTGGTTGGTAAAAAAGAAGATCTTCCCTAATAAGGGAGGGTCGGTCTTTGTCAAGGGTGTATGAAGCTGCACACACCTCCAAACAAGCTCTCAACGTGTTTGATTTGGACTTCTCCACCTTAACTAGGGAGTTTGTTTTATTGATTGATTGTCCGTGTGATTGGACCTGGAGGGCCTCATAAATGCTAGGCATGTGCTGTACCACTGAACTGCATCCCTGGCATTCTTCCACACTTCTGTTGAGAAAGGGCCTCACTTAGTTGTCCAGGTTGGCCTTGGATCTGTGGTCTCCCTGCTTCAGCCTCCTGAGTAGCTGGGATTCTGAGCTTAGGTCCAGTAGGCCATTGGGTTTATATTTCTTCCTGCATGCTTTGTTCTTTGCATCCATCCTAGGGTGTCTCCATCCCTTTGATGCCAATGCTTGATTCCTCTGCTTTTCCAGTGAGGGTTGGTGGGGGGATGTGGTGGCATACAGCACGTGGAGAAGGGGACCAAGTGGAATAAGGATTTGGTCCACAGGGCATGTGGGAGGAAGGATGATGGAGTCCTGTATGGCTTGGAGTTCACAGACCTGGTAACCTGCTACCTGCCTAGGCACCTTACTGGTTCAGGTGCCTAGATTATTCGAGTTTCAGCTTGGTCAGGGGATAGCCGTAACCTCAGATGCTCATTTTTTCCAGGCCTCATGTTGAACACACCACCAACCTGCTTACTTCAGGCTTTCCCCATTGACACCAGGATAGGGGTGTACTCCCAATCCCCTTCTTTAAAGATGGCTGTTCTGGTCTTTTCCACTTCAGTCCTTCGTTCTGTTTGAACCTCTCTTGTCTTCTTGACTGGGTCACCTCCCCATTCTCATTCCATTCCTTAGTTAAAGGTCCTTATGGTTTCTGGTTGTCACTTGTCATTCTTGCCCTTTAATTGTTTTCCCTTCAAAATGTTTTATTGTATTCTCAGTGCCTAGACTGGTGCTTTCCAGGAAGGAGTAGGTGCATGCATTTGCACATACACACACAGACTCCATCCCCACTGTCATTTCAGGGGCCTAAGAGCATCCCCACCATACCAAACTATAATCAGAACTCTTTTTTTTTTCTTTTAAGTGTGGTGCTGGGGGTTAAACCCAGGTCCTCACAGATACTAGATAAATGTTTTAGTCTTAGCCCCCAAAGTCTTAAAAACAATAAGTACAAATGCTGATTTTGTAATGTAATATCAGTAGCAAATTATTTTAGAGGACATAGAGTGGCTTATAGCCATGGGAATTAGAATGGCTTGTAGCCATGGGAAGTGCAGCTTAATTTAATGCTGCTGTCTTGGGAGATTTACTCTTTAGGAGCAGCAAGTTTATCAGGCTTACATACAAATATGGAGAGACCATGGAAGAATTGGACAAGAAGAGAACGTATGTATCAATTTTGCTGAGAGCGTTTTGTGTTTGTCTGTTTTAAAGTATCTACTGTTCACTGTCTTTTTAAACGACCTCTGAGGCTGGGTAGGAAGGCCTGGGAAAGAAGGACCATTTGTCACATTGTTTCAATGGAAGAATGTATTCCAAGTTCCAGCTGAGTGACCTGCAAACAGGCTCTTAGAAGCCAGTACATTCACAATGAGTTGCTCTACTTTTGGCCTCCGTTTCTTGGCACCCAGTTTTAAAGAAAAAAGAGAAAGCATTCAGAATTACATGGCTCTTTGATTTTTAACATGTTTTTAGTAGTTAAGAATTCTTTGTTATGGAAATTTTAATTTCATATTTTTAAGAAACAGCGTTAGAAAGTACTTTAGAATCGCAGTGAGGTAATATCCTAACTGGTAGGAGTATAGGAGTATGTGTTTTTGCTGTTAACATGTAATTACATATTAGTTTAAAAGAAGGAAAAATTGGATGGCTTATAATAAAGCTTGTTCTTTAATGGTTATGACTGGATAATTTTTTATCTGGCTGCTGACCATGTGTGGTTTTATGTGCTTTCATATGAGAGGTGATATCTTGTTGGTTGTCTACATAACAAAGTAGCTGAGATTACTGACTCTTAAAGAGAAATGTTATTTTGGCTATCAGATTTGGAAGTTGTAGGCCTTGATGGGGTGGTATTACTTTTGTGTCTAAGGCGAGGTTACACTACACCTATGCTTGGAGCCTGTGGTGGAGCAAAACTTCTCCCTTGGCAAGAGATGGAAGACTGAACTTGGGTTCAGAAATCCCTTCAAGGATCCTAACCCTAACCCATGTATGTCTGTGTATCACATGCATGTCCAGTGCCTATAAAAGGGCATCAGAGCCCCTGGGACTGGAGGTGCAGATGGCTTTGAACTGCCATGTGGGTGCTAGAATCTGACCCAGGTCCTCTGGAAGAGCAGCCTGTGCTTCCAACCTCCAGTCCCTGAGAGTATTTGGCTATGAAAAAAAGTTAGGTAGCATGCATATCACATGCATTTATCCCTTTGTCTTAAAAAAAAAAAAACAAACAAAAAAAACCTGGGTCATCTTATATGCTAGGCAGTACACTACCAGTGAGCGATACCCAAATTCCTGGATAGCATACTGATACAATTTTAGTAACTCTGAATGAGGCAACAGACTCAGTAACGATAGGCTAATGACTTGGAAGAATTCTAACGACTTGGAAGAATTCTAAAAACAATGTCACAGGATGAGGTCAAAGATAGTCTTCTACTGTGTACTAGAATATAATTTATGTTGCTTATGTGGAACCATGCTAATTTATACCATTTTAAAAACTTACATATACATTGAGTCAATTAGGAGGTTTCAGAGATATAAAGATGACTTTTCTAATTGTGTTAGTAAAGATGACTTTTCTAATTGTGTTAGTGTTGGCATGTGGTCTACAGTGATACCTAACAGATGAGTGTCTGGCTTTCTGTTAACTCAGTGAGTAGAATATTTAAGATTTCAGCCAGGTTCTTATTTGTAGCATTTCTTTTAATGTCATGTTTAAGTTAGACTGTCAGTGTTAAGTTTGAAAATGTACTTTGTGCAGTTACATCAGTGGCGGGGGTTAGGATGATGGATAAGATTTGGTGGCTCTGTAGAATTTTAAATGGTCACTGTAAAAACAGCTTCTTTTAATAACTTATAGTTAAGATTCTGGAGTGTTGTTCTTGTCTTTTAAAGATTGTAATTAGGAATAAAAAGCATTTTAAAAGTCCTAGCCTGGCATCAGGGAATCTATAAATTAATTGGAAGCATCAAAGCATAGTTAGAAATATGTTGCTTGATTAGATTAGCTTTTAAATTTTTATAGGTTTGAGGTTAATCCTATATTACAAGTGTCATGTGACTTCATAGAAATAAGTCTTCAAAGCATTTTACAGTTTTTCATTTTTAGTTTTACAATTACTGGATGATTCAAAGGCACACACGTTCTAAGGCCATCTCACCACATAAGACATTGAACTAAAATGCTAAAGACAAGAGGTCAACTTTATTTGGCCCAAAGCTTGTTCTTGGCTATCTCCTCACAGAGAAGGTTCTGGCAGAATTTTTCTAAGTTGACATAAAATGTATACCATCAGGAAGAAATTGGGATCAAGACTTGCAGTATCTGAAGTCCACAGAAACATCTCCGTAATCTGTAAGCTGCTGGTCAGGGGGACCCATGGATTGTCTTTATTCTTCCATGTGAGGGGGAAATAAGGGTGGTCAGATTGTGGCCTAAGCAATGGATCTTTTCTCCATAGAACTGAGGTTTTTCTACAGTGGCCTTTTGGTGCTGATAGAGTACGTGCTATAGGAGAGGAATTGAGTTAGTTCAGATTCTATTTTGGTAGGGAGCATAGCATCAGATTCTCTGCATATTAAGTAAGTGAATTTCCTCACGAATTACAGGGCTGATAGTGTAATGCTTGAGGTAGATAAGATAGAACTTTCCTGAACCCACAGGGCACACAGTCTGTGTGTACTGCTGATCTTAAAGCCAAAACATACTGGCTTTCATTAACTGGACTACCACAGAAGGAAAAGCAGAGGTCCTCCACGGTGAACTGTTCAGAACTTTCAGGTACATCTGATAGCAGTGTTAGAGTCCAGAACCACCAAGGATCTTGGAATCATAATTTCATTTATTGCAGATAAGTATATAGAAACCTACTTCCTCTTAGGTTTTTACCTGGTAGGATTTATAGATGGATTTTTCTTTGGGCCTCCAGCTAACAAAAATCAACAGAGACTTACTAGTTATGAAGCTTGGCCTGTAGCTTAGGCTTGTCTCACTAGCTTTTATAACTTAAATTAACCCATTTCTACTCATCTATATTCTGCCACATGACTTGTGGCTTTTACCTCTCCTGCATGTCTTGCTCCATCTGCCTCTGGCTGGGGACCCTGTCTTTCTTCTTCCCAGAGATCTCTCTGTCAGAATTCCAGCCTATACCTCCTGTCTAACTATTGGCCATTTAGCTTTTTATTAAACCAGTCACAGTGTCATATCTTTATACAGTGTAATCAAATATCTCACAACATGGATTGGAGTGCCATAGGCATCAGTCAGTAGGACCTTGTTTTGACACTCACTCTACCCCCACACAGTTAGTGAAAGCCCTTGGACTGTCTATAGTCTTAGGGAATCAGTCAATTGAAGTGATGGCCAGTCTACTTGAACATTTATGCCTGGAGTTTTCCTTATGCTGGTTGAAGGGGTAAGCACAAGAGACTGGGGACTTAAAGAGGCCTAGGTTTCTATTTTATCAGTTCCTGTTTGTGAGGAACAGAGTGGGAACCCTTGAATTATTTCTTCCTCCAAAGGGACCTTGATGTGCCCCTTCAGGGTGGAAGGCTCTTTCCATCTCTCTGTCACACAGGAGGAAGGTATTCATTTCTGAGAGTGATGCAGAAGACGTGTGAACTGGTCAGTCAGAGATTCTTTGGTTTTGATTTGAACCCCACCCTCCCCCACTGAAATACTTTCTTTATACTGAGGGGTGGGTTGATTTACTATACTAGAGTGTAAAGCAGGGAGGGTTGATTTACTATACTAGAGTGTAAAGCAGGCTTCGTTTTCTTCCAATAGTATGTGCATGATTTCCCACTGATTTTGATCTGAGCTTGCCCATGCTTGTGGAAGTGTGTTTCTGGAAGTAATATAGTAGAGTGTCTAGTGTAATCCCAGCAGCATTGACCTTTATTTCAATAATTGGGACTCTGAGGCTTCACCTGATGGAGATACATCTATACCAAAAGGCATCATTTCTTTGGAAGACTGATAGCATAATGGACAGCCTTTTTTCTTTTAGTGTGACTCTGTCATGGTGACAGAAATCTATAGGTACAGGGTTTCTTGATTTAGGAATTCTTGAGATAAGACCTGAGAGGAAAACCTGTATTCTTTTTATTTCTTATTTTTTATTACATTTTATTTAGTGTGTGTGTGTGTATGTACGTGCGTGCGTGCGTGCGAGTGTGTGTGTGTGTGTGTGTGTGTGTGCATGCATCTGGAGATCAGGAAAACTTGTAGGAGTCAGTTCTCTTCTCCCACCATTAGGATCACAGGGATGGAACTCAAGCCCTCAGGGCTGGTGGCAGGTGCCTTTAGTCATGGATAGAGCTGGTCCTCATCTTGTTCTTACTGTTCTTTAAAACTGTTTGGCTGCAGTTCAGGCTTATGTTTCTCTGCAGGTCACCGAGCCCTCTGACAAACATCTTTGAGTCTGGTTAGCTTTGCTGTGTGATGCTTTTATTTATTTGCAAGGTTTTCTTTTCTTGTAATAACAAAGTTTATAGAATTAAAAAGAGAAATACTCAAGCTGTGTTTTTAATAAAAATGTTTAGCAGCAAGATTCCTAATCTAGCAGTGCAATCAGAGAGTGAGTCATCTGTTTGTTTTCCTGCTTACATGATGGAATAATAGACCATTCAGTCTTCTGTGGGCAGACAATGGGAACTGCTTGCCTAGGCCTTTTAGCTGTTTGTCAGGATCCTAGGAGCAGCTTTTGAAGAGGGTCAGTATTTTCCTCAAGCACATGCCACCTGCTGGGGCTCTCTATAATGGACCTGGTGCCTTTCTTTCATTTGGCTCCTCAATGTTCCTGGAGGTCATTGGGGTCTCCTTTGAGTTCTGATCCTGCTATTAAGCTCATAGAGAAAAATCTCGGGCACAGTAACATTTTATTAAGTTTGAGTAAGGAACAATTTGTGAATCAGGGACACTAGACTTAAAAGAGGTTTAGTGTTCTTGTTTCCTTGTGTCAGAGGCAGGTATTTATAAGAAAGATGTGGGAGTAAAATAAAGGAATTGATTACACTTTCGAAGTTGCCTTTTATGGTTTACCTTGTCAGAACAGACCTAGTCACATAATCTTCGTATATTAGTTGGGTGCTTATGATTGGCCAAGGTTAATTTATGTTTATGTTTCTGTCTAACAAAACCAAAAATGACTAGAAAGTTTGCTGCTTTTTTTTTTTTTTTGTTTTGTTTTATTTAAGCCAAGTTGAGGCTATTTTTAATCACATTGGGCATTTTAAGGATCACTTTACCAGGATCCATGGACTGGGATATGTTCTCATGGAGAGAGATGGGCTGTATTCTGACCACAGTGAGTACAGTGGGGATTTGCATCAAGGAGCAGTGATAAGGTCAGAGGATAGAACAAGGCTAAGAAGAAATGTGTCTAGACAGAACCGCTGTCAAAGTCAGGCCACAGGGAGATGCTCAGGGTACCAAGGATGGGGGATTTTCTCCAAGGTGATGTCACAAGAATCTTACTCAGAGTGGGTTCTACAGGGACAAAGGAGAACCGGTGGGCCCAATTAAGCAGTGGACTTGGAGCCTGGTTCAAGAAGGAAGTCTAGGTCCCAGGACAATGTCTTATAGTTTTCTCAGTACATTGCACAGATAATGGGGCCATTGTTGAGGATAACACAGCGGCCCCAGAATCAGAACAGCCTGCTATGCTCATGGCCCTGTGCTCTCCTCACCCCTCCCCTTTTCTGGAAAGCCCAGCTTTCCCTTTCCTCTTAATAATTCTGCTGTCCCACAGTTTTTAGGAATTCTCTCAGGCCTTTCTCTGGGCTTGCTGTTTTACTTCAGATTACTCTCCAGGGCACTGACATTTTACAGCTTGACTAGCATCTGTGGCTCTACCAGGAAATGGGGGAGGGACATACATCACCCCTCTTCCTGTTCCAGAGGACCAGGTACCCAGAGGGAGGATGGTCAGGCAGCCCCACCTGCAGGCTTTCTCCTGGATGTAGTTGTCACAGTTTGCATTTCCTTCAGCTCTGTTGCCATGGTTACGACCCACCCCTCACAAACCAGGAAGAAAACACCAGCAGCCCTTCTTATTGGATTTCCTCTTATCCCAGAGAATCTTAAAAGCAACGAGGAATAGGTCCAACAGTTCACTGTGGGACAAATAAATATTACTTCTAACAGAAATGGAATGTTGTCTGCTGATTTGGCCTTTCTCTGGAAGAATAAAGCTTTCTCCCCCTGCTAGTGAGTCAGACTCCTATCACCAGGACACATTTCTAAATGGATGTGTGGCAATGGGGAGTTTCCCCACCCAGTCTGCAAAATAAGAGTGTTGTGCTCAGTGTCTGTCAGACAGACACACATTTGTGATTTTTCTACATTTATATAGCGTGTCAAGCCATCCCATCTAACTCTCTAGCAAGTGTGAGAACAAGCAGACCATTATGTGTTTGGTTGCAGAATCTTGACCTCACTTTTAATTTTGGTAGTTGCTTGCTTATTTTTCTTATTGATTTAAATTTTGCCTTATAAAAATTTGGCTTACTTTTCACTTTTTTTTTTTTTTTTTTTGTGATTAGATTACAGCTGGAATTAAGGTCTTGCAAAATACGATACTGCAACAGGATAAGCGACTGGCCAAAGCCATGGTTGGTGATGGTTCCTTCCATGTCACCTTGCTAGTGATGCAGATGTTAAATGAAGATGAAATAAACATGTGAGTAGTGTGTCTTTCCTGAATATTATTTTACAAATTATTACTCTACTGTGAGTAAATAATAGATGAGCCCAAGGAGGCATTTAGATTCTAAAGAAATATTTTTTATCCTAATTATCCCTATTAATAGTCATTGTGTTGAGGGTTTTTTACTTTTTATTTTATGTAACATAGGCCAGCCTCAAACTTGATGTGACAAGTGGCCTTGAACTTGTGATTCTCTGCCCTCAGCTGCCTCAATGCTGAGGTTTCAGACACATTCCACTATAGTCTCTCTTTACTTTTTTGTTTCTCAAGACAGGGTTTTTCTCTGTAGCCTTTGCTGTCCTGGTCTTTCTCTATGGACCACGCAGTCTGGTGTTAGAGGGAAACATGTGGATTAAGAAATGGCAGGCATAAAAATTAAAGACACTAAGACAGAGACATGGAATAGTTGGGAGACATCCAGTGAATGCTGAGTTATTGTGCATAGTCTTTATACTCCCATCAAAAGAGAGGGAGAAGGCAAAAGACAAAGAAAAGCAAGCGTAATTACTTCTCTATACCCCAAACATCAGGTGACTGTCTCCTGAGTTAGAATTTTCTATTGTTAGGGTAGGACATGCAGCGACCATATCCTTCATCAAGCATCCTGTTGAATTCATACCCTTTGGCCAGACATCCTTGTCATTTAACCTTGGAAGAGCAAAGGCAGGCAAAAACTCTCAGACCTTAAGTCAAAATGGAATGGAGTCAATTCTGTGGGTTCCCACAGTTCCTCCTTTTCGATTATTTTTAAAACACCTGTGCTTCTCTCACAGGACAGACAACTGTGTCTATCTTAGGTTGTCTTTCTCGACCTGTGGGAGAGAAAGTCTGGGGGAGAAAATGCCTTCTGTGCTCAAATCTTTCTCTCTTAGGACTTCCACTGGTTTCATGAAACCTGCCCACATTCTGGAGGAGCAGAGCTATCAAACTTCTGTGTGGTGAATGAGCCAAGGTGTGGCCTGTGTTGGGCATCTAAACAAAATGGAATGGATAAAGTTTTCTGGGGACACTTTTTTTTTCTTTTTTTCTTTTTTTTACGTGAACAATTAAAAAAATCCACTTAGCTAACATTTTTGTTCTTCATCCAATATTGTATAGTATGCTAGGTGTTTAGATTATCCGTTGCAAGTCTATACTCATTTTTATTCTACAGAGCCTAGCATCTTACCTTAGGATTTAGTCAAGTATTAGTCAGTAGATTGGATGCCATTGCAGAGGCATTTTTAAAATCATGAATTGGTCTGAGTAGATTTCATTGTAAGGTCCTTTTGTGTCTTGAGAGTGTAGAAGAAGTAAAAATATATTAGGCTCAAAGTAGCTGCTGATTGATAAGATAGTTGTCTTATCTTAATTTAAATATAACTGTTGGCCTGAACTCAGTTTCAGAATTTCTGTTTGCATTTAAATATAAAGAAGTCTTTTGCAAAGCACTCTTGAGAAGATGCCCTGCTTTGAAAAGGATCTGAGAGCGACACTCCCCATGAGACCCTCTGACTCCTTCTTTGGATTAGTGGTGTCTCATTAGGTAAATACTTAGCTGTACACAGCCAGACAACTGAAAACCTGCACTATTTAGGTCACCCCTGTTTCCTTTACAAGGAGTCTGCAGAACTCATTATTTCTGGAAAAGTCTTATCTTTCTCCTGGCCTGTTTTAGTTGATAATTCGGTGCCGCCTGGGTGTCTTGATACACATACACCCTCAGTCTGTATATGTGAGTGTTGCTCTGTGAACGCATGCTTTGCTGCACAGAACACAGTGTCCTATGGTCCGGAAATGCAAGTAGGGACACTGGGTTGGGATGAGGATGTGGAGGTACAGGGAGAAACACTGACTTGTTCTGGAGTTCTGGAGTTCTGCATTGCCGTTAGAACATGACTGGAAAGTACAAGAATTGAATCAGTTCAAAGCTATGTGAAGATTCCTTTAGCAATAGGAGAGCTCTACAAAAATCTGCCCCCTCCCACTTATTTGTTTGGCAAACAGGATAATTCAATGATGGTTTTGTGCGAAGGAAGTTTGAAAATCCTCTCCATACTGCTTGTGCTCATGTCTTTTTTAAGTAATTGCTGCCCTCTAGTGAGTTTAATTTTTATTTTTTTCTTTTCAGGATGTAAGTAATTGGTATAAATTTAAGACAATACAAAATTTGATAATGTCTAACTCAAGCTATAAAGAGAAATAAATGTTGGAAACACACAGTGGTCATAAGTGAACAGAGGCTAAACAGCTATGGCAAGCATTTAGTTCTAGTTGGGAAATATGGTTAAGCTCACACTTTATAGAGCCAGAGCACAAGGAATCATGTAAATAAAGTCATTGTATTTTAGGAGATAACACCCTCTTATGTTTTTGTAGAATGCATTGTAAACAGTAAGTCCTGCTTGAGTAAGTATTAGTACGTTTATATTTTAAAATCTAGGACTTGAGCTGGGCTCATGATTTAGCAGTAGAGTGCTTACCTATGCCTGGTATACGATTGACTGTCATCCTAACCCTGGAGGTGGTGGCAGGGTGACCAGAACCTCAGGGTCATCTTCTCTACATGAGAGCCTGCCTCAAAACCCCACACCCAGAAACAAACCAAAACAAAGTTTCAAACACTCTCCACAATGCAACAAAGCTCTTCCCTGTGGTGGGTTGTTTGGGATGTGTTTTTTGTTTTGCGGCCCTATTTTTCCCTGAGGTCCTGGAGGTTGAATCTAGGTCCCCATACACAGTAGGCAACTGCTCTACATCCGAGCTGTGTAGCTGCTGTAGCTCCGGCACTTTGAGTTACACAGCCACATTTTTTTTTTTTTTTTTTGGGGGGTTAGGAGTTTCTTTTTGTTTGTTTTAATTTTTATGCTTTGAGTCAAGGTCTTATTGTACTCTATTTATGTGGTCCCAGTTGGCTTCAAATTTGCAGCCCTCCTGTTTCAGCCTCCAGAGTGCTTTGTTTATAAGTGCGTGCTACCACATCTGAGAAGTTTCTTGATGAATAACGGAATAGTGTTGTCTTAGGATTCATGTTGCTGTGAAGAGACACAGCCGTGACCACAGCAACACTTTAGAGGAAAACATTTCACTGGGCCTGGCTTACAGTTTCAGAGGTGTAGTTCATTATTGCCATGGCAGGAATCATGTGGTGTGCAGGCAGAAATGGTGCTGGAAGTGGTCTGAGACACTGGGTGTGGCTTGAACATGTGAGATCTCAAAGCCCACCTCCACATTGACAAACTTCCTCCAACAAGATCACATCCAACAAGGCCACACCTCCTAATGCCACTCCCTGTAGGTCAGATAACAGGAGTCTATGGAGGCCATTCCTATTCAAACCACCACAAGTGTCTGCTTTTATGTCTTTAATAGTAATTTTAATTAGGAAAAGAGTTAATTCACCTCTTCTATAGTTGATTAAAAATTAAAATTGGTTTTAACCTCGGGTTAGATCTAAAAGATATTCTGAACTTTGAAATAATCTAAAAGATATTTTGAACTTTGAAATTTGAAATAACACACACACACACACACACACACACACACACACACACACACACACACAATTTATCTTTTAAAATGGATTTCTTTGTTTCTTACTTGGTTTTGTCTATTTTATTACTTATCATATTGCTGAAAAATATTGTCTCTCACTAGTGGTACTGATGCGCTTTTGGAACTGAAGCCATTCATTGAGGAAATCCTTCAAGGGAAGCACCTGACTTTGTCCTTCCAAGGGATTGACACTTTCCAAAGTCAGGTTGGCTTTGTGAAGCTGGCAGATGGAGATCACGTCAACACACTTACAGAGATAGCAGGTAAGACAGGCAGCACTGTGCTCAGGACATCTCATGTGTGCTTTCCCAATGGTTGTCCTAGAGATTTGGTGTCCTTGAGTTTGGAGGGCCAGTGTAACCTCACTTTGCATGTGAGCTGCTTTGATGTTGGTTGGTTAAGTAGTGGCTGAAAGTGTGGTAGGTTCTGTTGAGGACACTGTTAATTCTGGAGCTTGCTAGAGAAGATACTAGACTGGATTCAAGCATGACCTGTAAGTTCAAAGGGTCCCTTTGCTTTTCATGAGAGTTGACATATAATTGGCACTTGATAAGTATTGAATGGGTGAATGACAATCATCATGTTCCCATTCAGAGGCTTGTAGGAACTGTCCTCTCTATTACAGAAGCAGTCAATGGGTCAGCCCCATTTTCATTTATGTGGGTCCCTCCTCCCCCTTTGGCTATTATTTGCTGAGGAGAATGTCTACTCCTGAGTGTCAAAGGCCTCACGTTTATTGGAGGCCATTTATAGCAGATACACTCGATTGCAATAAGGTGGGGATTGAATGGGTGGGTGAATTTTGAGTTGGATTCAGAGATAAAAGGTTTGTGTTAGCCTACGAACTTCAAGCAGGGCTTGTAGTGTTGTCTTGTGCCATCGTGTTTTAGGGTCACTCATTCTTGGTCCAAGCACACTATCAGTGTTTGGTCTGTGTTTGGTTTACTTTTATCTTTTGAGTTTTTTTTTTTTTCATATCCTGATTCTTTCCTTCTCTTTTCTCTCCCTCTTTACCACTCTACCTATTTTGTTCCCTTTACACTGTCTATCTATTTAAAACAAGAATTCAGTAACTGAACATCTAGTACCAAAATGAAAGCTCAGATTTCAACTAACTGTTGTTGCCTTTCCCTTGATCTGCCTCCATTTAGTTTGGCTATTATCCTGAAGTTGGTGTGTAGTATTTCCTTGTATTCTCCCCAAATATGTGCACATTTATTTTAGTTGCTTTTAACATAATAAAAAGAATGCCAAGTTATCTGTGACCTTTTAGGATATGGTTTCATTCTTCACATTGTATCACCTCGGTGCATTAGTGATTGATTGTTCAGATGCGCACTTTTAGTGGAAGGATGGGTTTGGTGGCAATCAGTTTTCACTGTTGGGTTTTCTTTTATGCTTTAAACTATTCAAGAGAAGTATTTTGTGATCAGCAATGCTTTCATAGTGTTCCTCATCACTCAGATATCTGTTAAAATAGAAAAACATTAACAGTGGTACCATTAGTATTGTCTAGTAACATAGCTTCAGTTAATTTAGTTGCTATCCATTCAGGTTTATTAAACAAAGAGCCTTTTATCTTTCAGTAAAAGATTTCTATTATTTACTTGGAAAATATTTTATGTAAGAGCATTTTATCTGGGTTATGAATATAGAATTTACTATTGATGTTACTGGTCATTCATCTTAACTAAGGTTTTGATAAATTTATTTTCTCTCAGTTTATTTCTTTTATATAATGTCAGGCTCAAGGAATTGTACTTTAGAGGGAATATTCATTCCTTTAACATATAATTAGCTAGCACTGAGTAGGTGCTTGGGATAGTAAACTGAAATGAAATTCCTGGGCCTTTGTGAGGCAGTCTTTTGCAGGAACGAAGTGGGTGAGTGTGATTCCTGTACCTAGAGGTGGATGCCGTGTACTGAAGGCACACAGGAGAAGCGTATGTATTGAGGAAGTTTCACAGGAGACAGCGTGGCGCTGAGATTGTAAGAAACTCAAGAGGCACTCTGGTTAAGCAAAATGGAGGAGGGCGTTCCAGGCAGAGGAAGAGTGTGTGCAAAGAAATCAAGACATATTCAGGGACTGTCAAGTAGTTCAGTTTTAACTTTAAATTTATTTATTGTTGTTTTCTGTGTGGGGGCATGTCCGTCTGTCTGTGTGTGAGTGTGGGATTGCGTGTTCCACACTGCGTATGTGGAAGTCAGAAGGCAGTTTTGTGGGGTAGGTTTTCTCCTTTCACTTTTACAGGGGCTCTAGGAATTGAACTCAGGCCGCCAGGCCTGCACAGCAAGCACCTTTCCTGCCTAAGCCACCCCCCCAACCCCTGCAGTTCAGTTTTATTAGAGGTTAAATTACAAACCCAGGAGTATTGGTAAAAGAAATTCATATAATAAGGGAACAAAGAAAAATAATTTTAGGAAAATGGTGAAGTTTTAGATAGTGGTTAAGGGCTAGAGAGGGGAATTTTCTGAAGCACTCTGTGATGTTTTGGCGGATAAGGGAATAAAGAAAGTGAACAGATAATTTTAGGAAAATGGTAAAAGTTTTAGACAGAGGTTAAGGGAAGTAGAGAGGGCTATTTTATGAAGCCGTGTATGAAGGGTTGGCAGATCAGTGCACGCGTGCTTGGGATGGCATTCCAGAGACTCATAATTCCTCTTTGTCTAGGGTACAGTTCTCAGCATGGAATGAAGATAGGAAGCTAACTTGACATATGCTTGACCTTTACACACAGATGCAGATATATTAAAGGAACAAGAGAGCATGGCAAGAGTGTGAACGGCATCTGATGCTGTGTGATCGAATTACTATTCGAGTGTGAAGTATAGTGGGATGGGGCAGGAGGGCTGGGGATTGTGTTAAGAGAAGCCTGTTAGGGTCAGTGATGGCCAAGAACACTGCATGGAGTTTTGAGGGTTCAGGGGAGTTGTTCCTAAACTTTTCCTTTATGTTCACAAAGAGGAGCAAGCGGTAGAAATTCAAAGACAAAAATGATTAAAGCTCATTGTACAGTTCAGTAAGGTTACTAGATAAAGTCGCAGTATAAAAATATGGTAGGTAATTGAGGTCAGTAAGATGGCCCGGTGGGTAAAGGCACTTGCTACCAAATCTGGCTGAGTCGGATCCTCTTGGCTCAGGTGGTAGGAGAGGACAAAATCCTGTAAGTTGTCCTCTGACCTCACTGTAGTCACTGCGTTTGCTCATACGTGTGTGCATGCCCATGCACACATGTAAATACAGGTAAAAAACAAAAGTGGATACATTGAATCACTTGATTTTCTAATGAGTCATCACTCATAGTGGTAGCAAAGTCCCAAGAATGTGAACAACCTACCCAAGGTTATGCAAGCCTTTTGTGGAGAGAATATTTTAGGTATATCTTTGCTAGGAACAGTTATCAAATGCTTTTCTCATTGTTTCTTTTCCTTTTTCCTTTGTTGTGAGAAAATCTCTTTCACTCTATGAGAATGCATTTCTAGACTAAGCCAGACCATCAGCAAATCGCACACTTACTTACTTAAAACCGTGTCTCTGTAGAAGTGTTATGGGAATGTTGCTTTCAAATGTTTTGCCTTCCTTTTAAGACTTCATAAGTATATGCTTTATAGAAAGTTTATGTATTTAAAAGTAAGTGTTAAATGACCAAAAAAATCTTATTGGAATTTTTTTTTTTAAATATATTCTTGTTGTAAGACAAAGTGTCCTGTGCCCAGGCTGGCCTCATACTCACTGTATAGTAAAGACTGACCTTCTTATCATCCTGCCTCTATAGGCACCACCATGCCTAGGTTATAGGTGTTCAGATTGAAATGACAGCTTTGTGTGTACTAGTCAGATGCTCTACTAATAGAGCCATGTCCCCACACCAACCCCAATTTATTGTTTAATTCCAGTATCAGAACTGTTTTTTAAAACATCGGGTTTTTTTTTTGTGTTTTTGTTTTTTGTTTTTGTTTTTATTTTTTAGAACAAGCTTCTCCTCCTCCTCTTTCTTCTCCTTTGCTTAAAAAAATTCTTATTTCATATGCATTTGTGTTTTGCCCTCATGTTTGTCTGTGTGAGGATATCAGTTCCCCTGGAACTGGAAATCCAGACTATTGTGAGCTGCCATGTGGTTGCTGGGAGTTGAACCCTGGTCCTCCAGAAGAATAGCCATCTTAACCATTGAGTCATCTCTCTGACCCAATAGATCATCTTTGACATGATGATATTGGATGGTTAGCTTGTGCTTCCTGAGATAGAAAGGCTTTGCCGTCAGAAGCTGAGGTGTTAGCTTGTTTTAATTTTGACTGTACGACACTTCATCTGTCTTTCTTGTTTTAGCCTTCCTTTGTCTCGTTTTCCTTATTTTATGACCATTTATCATGCTTTATGTTCTTTGGAGTCATGTTAAGTCCTGTTTTGGGGTAGGGTAGACTGAAGTATGTACAAGGAACCATTCAAACAATGACACTTAGAAGCCAAGTAGGATGTCAAAAGCATTAGCTGGCCAAAGGGAAGGCAGCTGTTAGAGTTTTGAGGGAAGATCATTCCAGAATGGATGCCCACAGTCAACAAACTTAATGTAGCTTTTCTGACAGACTTCTCAAGAGAAAATGCCACACTTAAATCTTTTCTTTTGTAGCATAAATATCACTGGAACATTTCTAATTAGTTATTCAGTCATTGTTCTTCAAAATAACTCAATGGGTGCTTGCCACACTAAGAATTCCATCCATTCTCTGCAAATCTTCTCACAAAAATATTTTCCAGCATTGATAAAAGCTCCATTGTGTGGTGAAGAATGTGAAATCTCACAGCTTTAATGGGAACAGGAACCGATGGATATTCATTTGTCATTTTTGCAAAGGCCACTGCCCTTGTAATTCCTTTCTTTCTTCCAGATGCGTCAGGGACTACTGCTTCGAAACATTTATGTTCTGAAAATTTCAGCAAAACATTACAAAACATAGAAAATGTAGGGAAAATATCACTGCTTGATAAACTTATTTTTAACTTGTGGGAGCATTGTACTGTTTTTGTGTACACTTATAAGAAATGTAGTGTAGATATTTTAATAGTCATGAGAGATTTTAATTTTTCTACACACTGAAGCAGCAGATTTTCGTTTATTTATATTGTTGTTTTGGGAACAAAGTTTGTTCTGCATCCACTGCTGGCAGGCTGACCTTGAACTGAAGCACTGGCCCCATCTTAGCTTCCCAACTGCTGACATTATATGGGTATGCCACCTGCCAGGTGTTAGGGATGAAGCCGTGCACCGAGAACACCAGGCTCTGCAGTTCGGTTGGTACCTCCATTTATGGTAGTGTTCATGCAGTCAGAATATAGACTTTTTCCAGTATTTTATTTCTCCATGTGTATTGGATTATTTTTTGGTATTGGGGATCTAATGCAAGGTCATGGCTATTCTTTGTGTATGTTCTATCACCGAGTTCCATCCCTAGTCTCTAGATTTAGTTTTAAAGGAATTCTTTAGGATCAGATCTTTAGCATCATTACCAGGATCACTCTCTGGTCTTCCCTCAGTTCCTTTATCTTTTTGAAAGAAGCCAAGGGGATGCACAGGTAGGTAAGGTTTGTTATAGAGTAATGTAAAGCCCTCTGGAGATGAGAGTGGGCGGTGGCCAAAGGGATGACTGTCTTATCTGCACCACTGTCTCCACACCAGCCAGCTTCCTGGCCGATTTTCCTGTCTAGGTGGTTGACCCTGTTATGTACAGTGAATGGTACAACCTTGCTTTTTATCAGATAATCTGCCAGCTATAACCTTATAAGTGTTAGCACTCATTAAACCAGCTTTAGATAGTTATCCATGACCTTCGGGGTAGTTCATGATGTCATATTTCCTCCCAAAGCCAGAGATATGACTCAGGTCTCATTCCTCCAATGGTAATGATGTCCTGGAGTCCTAGCCTTTGTTTGTACAGGCTTTTGATTATGAGACAAGGCTTTGCCCCTTAATGTCCTCTAAGCTTGCATATAGTTGACTAGCTATCTAATGGTATCAGTGGAATAATTTAACATTTTGTTTTTTTACTACATCCTAACTATTTGTCCAAATGGTATATTCTAATTTTCAGAAGAATATGTTTCATCAATCAGGATATCATTAAAAAGCTTCGTTGTAAACTCTGAGTGTGTGTGTGTGTGTCTACATAGGAAGATTAAAGTTTTGTTTGTTCAGAACAGTGGAGCTAGAGCTAGTCAAATTTAATAGAAAGCAGAAGAATTTGTAAAGGATGGAAATACTGTGATTTATCTAATTTTAACTGAGAGAAGTTTTAATTCTTAAATTAAATTCTTGAAGTATTACATAGCTACAAAGGGGAAATGACTTTAGGTGCTGCTATTTGAGCTTATTACTGAAAATTATCAGAATAAAGAATATTAAAAAGCTGGGTGCCAGCCTGATTCCAGCATTAGGGAGGCTGTGGCTGAAGGGCATGAGTTAGGAGCTTGGATGGCACAGTGGGACCTTTTCCAGAAAAGAAGTAATTGAGAAGTTTTAGTTTATAAAATTGGAGAAAATTCTCAAGTATATTTAATATTTAAACATAGAGTCTAAATTAATGTGCTTTATTCATGGATGGCATTTAGGATATCATGCCTTAAATTTGTGTGTGTGTGTGTGTGTGTGTGTGTGTGTGTGTGTGTGTGTGTGTGTATTGTTCATGTGATGTGTGGAGGTGAAGAGCCCCATGTCCTGTATCTTCTTTAATCACTCGTCACTTTATTTTTTTGAGCTCACTGATTTGGCTTGGCTGGTTGGCCAGTAAGCATTCCAGGCATCTACCTGTTTCTATCCAGCCAGCGCTGGGGTTGTAGCTGTGTGCTACCATGGCTGCCTTTTTACGTGGGTGCTGGGGATCTGAACTTGGGTCCTCATTATTGTAGGGCAAGCTTTACCCACTGAGCCATCTCTCCAGTCCGAATCCTAAGACACTTTATTTATTTATTTATTTTAGTGATTAACTTATTTTTGACTTATGTGCATGGGTGTTTTGCCTGTATATACGCCTCTGCACTATTTGTGTGCCTGGTATGTATGAACGTCAGAAGAAAGCATCAAATCCCATTGAACTGGAGTTCCATATGGTTGTGAGCCACCATGTGGGTGCTGGGAACTGAACCGGGTCCTCTGGAAGAGAAGCTAGTGCTCGTAACCACTGGGCCATCCCTCCAGCTCCAAAAGCATTTTAAACTAAGGACTGAATTTGAGAAGCTGAAAGGTCATTCTTGACTTCCTGCTCTTCCTCTGAAGGAGATTATGAACTTAGGAAAAATTTTCTAATGGTCTCTGGAAGCAGGTTGTCTGGCTAACCTTTGAGGGGTTGTCCTTCCTTGGACCTGGAAGGAAAGAATGTCCTTTTCTCCGAAGACATGGGGATTACAAAGTTCTCCAGCTCAATACCATCAGTCACACTTTTCATCTAATTGTACGTCTCTATAACTATATAACTTCTCTATAACCCTGAATTAAACCCACCCTGAAAGATAAACAGGTTGGGGGCTGGAGAGATGGATGGCTCAACTTAAGAGTACTCACTGTTCTTCCAGAGGTCATGAGTTCGTTTCCCAGCAACTGCAAGATGGCACACAAGCATTTATAATGGGATCTGATGCCCTCTTCTGTCATGTAGACATACATGCAGGCAGAACACTGTACACATAAAATACATGTAAACAAACAAAAAACCAAAAACCAAAAAACAACCCCACAGAGGTTCACCTGCTTCTGGGGGGAGGGGTCTTATGAAGGGTGCCAAGTCACATAAAACTTCTACTAAGTAAAACTATGTGCTTTTCTCATTAATTTGTCTTTTGTTACAAAATTCTGAGCCCTCAACATAACAAAGTAAATGATGGTCCTGTGTCCCGTGTCCTCCCTCCCCCACCCCACCTTGAATTACACGACCCACAGAGCTGAGAACACAAAGATGGGAGCCTTTTCATCACCCCAGCACAAAACAACCACTTGCATCAGAGGAACAGGAAAGATTAGTGGCAGCAGCAAGTGGTTGTTTTGTGCTGGGGTGATGAAAAGGCTGAGCCCATTTTTGTGTTCTCAGCTCCCCGTGGGTTGCGGGGGATCTTGGACAGATGTCAGTTACTTGAACCCCAGAGGCTCTGATCTTGATTACCTTGCTTACCTTGATCTTGCTTACTAGAGTAAAACAGCGTGGGTTTCTTCCTAGCTGGGACTGTAGCCTTAGGGATAATGAAGATACAGAAAACTGAATTTATGTGACACTTCTTTACATTTCCAGTGATGAAATTGCTCTGAAAATCTTTTGCATAGAAATGGATATAGAATTTTGTTCACTTTTGTAAGCTAAATGCAATTTTGTTAAGAAGGTTTTTAGATTGAGAGATTCGCTAAAACTTTAGCCTGTTGGAATTATAATGGTCTTTGTATATTTTTTTGTTCAAAATGAGAAAAGTGCCCTTGGTTAGTATGATAAATGATTCCAAGTACATTTTTCTCATAAAAGAGAAAATGGAAGGCTTTGGTATGCTCATTTGAGCCTTATGCTTTCTCTGATTTTGACTGTCATTTTCCCCCAAGATGGAGAGGACAAACTATTCCTATCCTTGTAAGGAATTTGTTCCATTCCCAGCATGCCCAGGCTGCTGTGTTTCTCCGTGAGGAATTCCAAACACAGTTTGCCTCTGTCTCACGGACTGGCTGACCCTTCGCCCTGTGGACATGTCAGAACAACTTTGCCACACTTCCTTCATGTACCAGAGAGCAGGCTGTGTGCACTCCCTGTCTGAGCCAGCGGTTTCATTTCTGACTGCTTGCGTCCTCCTCCATCCTCCCTCTCTTTCTTAACCCTTTCCCTTGTTCCCTCTTTCACTCACTCGATTTTCAGCCACACATATAAATGGACTTGCTTTGTGACTGTTTTAAATCATCTTACAATTATTTTTAAAAGATCTATTGTATTTTACTTGTGTTGTAGGCGTGTGTGTGTGTGTGTGTGTGTGTGCTTTGAATGTTTATATGTGTACCATGTGTGCAGGTAGGTACCTGTGGAGGCCAGAAGGGGGCACTGCATCCACTGTATATGGAGCTCAGCTCTGGATGTGGGTGATGGGAACTGATCTGGGTCCTCTGCAAGATCAGCAAGAGCTCTTAACCTAGGAGCCGTTTTTCCAGCCCCTCTAGTCATCTTACAAAGGTGAATTCATTATTTGCAGTACAACCGTGAGGTAGGACCTCATGGCCCTTTGTTGCCTGATAGAGAAAATGAGGCTAAGTAACTTGTTGGGGGGTGACAGAGCTATCATATAAATCCAGGCAGTTTGACTCCAGATTCTGTGCTGGGTAATTGTATGGTGATCTGCCAGTTTGTAGATTAGCTGCTGGCATCCCCACACATGTTCGGAGGACACCCTTCACTTTCTCGGCGTAGCTGAAAGCCAGCTTTTTATCTGAAATTGTAGTTTCTCTGGGTGGGGAGCCAGCTCATTTCACTAAATCCATCATACCCAAGGCTCACCCCAGGCTTCTGACTGGATTCTCTGAGAGAATCTCAGCAGATTATAAACCAGCCAAGGTTGGACGCTGTCTGATAGCTCCCCTAGTGGAAGGATGGGGAACATGCATAAGAACTGCCCTGCTACCATCAGTTTTAGTTACTACTTTTGGTAGACAACCTTGATAATTTTCCTGTCTCCGAATGAAGTGGTGTGTGTGTGTGTGTGTGTGTGTGTGTGTGTGTGTGTGTGTGCGCGCGCGCGCGTGTGCATATTGCACATGAGTGTGAGTACACAGGCTGTGCAGGAGCATGCAGAGGCCAGAGCAGGCTGTTAGTGAAATTAAATTTTAAGAACAATAAAACTCACACAGCATCTGTCTGTTTTTAAGTCCTTTTTTTTTTTTCTTAAAAAGAAAAACAAAAAACTAAAGGTCAACTTATAACTCAGGTCAACTTATAACTTATTTAAATAAGATATTATTTTTAGAATATAAGTTTCATTGAGTCATCTTTCATAAAAAATATTATGGTCCTGGCGATCCTAAATAGTGTCTGTTGCCTCGGCATATTCTATAAATAAGTAGAATTGGTTCCTGAGTTATGGAACTCTTTGTGTACACATAATTATAATAACTTTGTAATTGAAACTTATCTGTCACGCTCAGACTTACTGCCTTGACACAAGGGCAGACTTACTGCCTTGACACAAGGGCTCCCTGAACCCCAAGTTCCCCCTTTCAGTGAGGCTGCTGTCCAGTGAGCTCTTGGGATCTGCCTGTCTTCTATTGGTGTGGGGGTTGCAGAGGCCGATGGCCATGCTTGCCCTGTGCGCGAGGCTGGGCATTCACACTCTGGTTCTCAGGTTTGCTGAGCACGTTTTTACTCACGGAGCCACCTCCCTAGCCCTGGATGAACTTTGTTCTTTGAAGTCATTGAACATCGGGTTCCCTGTGAAGGTTTGGTGTGGTCCCTGTGGGCAGTCTGTTCCTACTTAGGAGGAAAAAGCAGGCAGAAAAAAAGAGAGTGGGGGGGGAGGAGGGAGGGAGGAAGGGAAGGAGGGACAGAGACAGAGAGCCTCCCCTACTCCATTATTTATTTGTTTGCAAAATTAGTGCAACAAAAGATGTTCTTTCAAAATTTGCTGTAGAAAGAGTGGCCCTTAGGCTAAATTAACCTGTAATCCATTATCCATTATTAAAATGATCTTTAGCATTTTGGTGTTATTACACTTTTTAATTTTATTTATTCACTTTTTGAAACAGGGTTTCTCCGTGTAGCTCTGGCTGTCTTGGAACTGCCCTACTGCCTGGAACTCAGAGATAAACCTGCCTTAGCCTCCCATGTGCTGGGATTAAAGGCGTGGCCACCACCAAGAATCTTGGAACAGATGTGCTTTTGCATAATTTTGACACATGTAGTGACAACGTTGAAACAAGGTTACCTGTAAAACCTGCATAGTTCTATCAGAAGATCTCACTTAAGAGCCACTGTTGGAATAGTATCCGGGAAGAAAGCTCACGTTTTATACTTAAATTATAAAAACAAGTAAAAACATGGTAGGGATTATCTAAAAAGTTCAAAATTTAATCTTCCCCTAGAATTTAATCCTACTGGATATCTGGAATTACATTTTAATAATAAAGCTGCAACTGCTATTGTTGTGTTTATTCTGATGAGATACGGCATTTGCCACAGGGCTGTAGACTATAAATACAGAATGGTAGAATACTGTTTATTTGTTAAGTATATATAACAAAAAATTAAAAAGACATGAAGCTTGGAGGGAGACAAGGTGGGAGTATGAGGGAAAATTGGAGAGAGGAGGTGGTGGATGGGATCCATACCCATTGTATAAACATATGAAGCTTTCAAAGAGTACAAACATTATTAAAAACACACATGTAACAACTACTTTTAAAATATATTTTGTAATATAAGTTTTCAGTGCTTACAAATGATAGAGTTGAGAATTTCTTTAGAATAGTTATTCTTATAAATCTTAAAATTATAATTTTAAACCTATTTTGAAATGAATAAAGCAAGATTACTGGGTTACAGAGACATGATTCATGCTATTTAAAATTGTTATAGCTATGTGTGTATATATAGTGTTCAGTAACTCAGCAACCCAGTGCTAGCTATTTTTGGAGCACATTAAGACAGTAATTAGGCACCGTTATGTTAGGAATGTTACAATCTTAAAGGTTTTATAAAAGTTATATTAATAAAATATATACTCCAAAAATAATAGTAGCTATTTAGTCTGAGTTATAAATTGCACCTCATTCAAAAGACCTTATGAAGAGACAGATGCCTAAGTAAGTTGTGACTTTGCTCTTTAAATAGAGTTCTTTTGTAAGTTTATTAAGAGCAGAAGTATTTTTAAGCATAAAGGACTAGTCTGGGCTGGAGAGATGGCTTAGTGGTTACAAAGGACATGAGTTTCGTTTCCACATCATGTTGTGTGGTTCATAACCACTTATGACATCACCTCCAAGGGATATGATGTCCTCTTCGAGCATTTACAGACACCACACACACACACACACACACACACACGAACACAAAGCAAGTTTTTAAAAAAGGGAACTGCTCTGGGTTTATACATGTGTGTTGAAGCTTGAACCTAGAGATTGCTGTGACTTATTAGTTATGGGCAACTCAGTCATACACATACCTTCTCTGTTACTGTTTTCTTTTATGAACTCCATGGAATAGGGTAGAACTTTTATAACACATTTATATCTTTAGTTAACACAAAGTATAATTCTTGGAGTTTTAGATGATATATCCTGAAAATCAGAAACCATATAGATATTATCAATATTTATACAAATCATTTGTGACTCTCCCTACTTACTTTAGGGATAAGGACAAGAAAGATAAAATTAGATTTCTTCATTTCAGAATTCTGATAGGCTGGGTGTTTTGGTGCACACTGTACTCGGGATATGGAAGATTGTGGTAGGAAGATCTGAAGTTCAAAGCCATCCTTGACTACTTAGTAAATCTGAGGCCAGTCTGGGCTATGAGACCCAATAACCATATCACACAGAAATAGCAGCACAAAACAAAACCACCAAACAACACAAAAGGAGCAATTTTGATAATGTTTTACTCTTAAATTCTTAGACCATGCTTATACTAAGACTGTGTTCTTAGTGAGAACTTCAGTGTTGACCAGTCAGTATCCATGTATACTTCCATCTTTACTCTAGACAAGTTATGGATGTTATTTATAGATACAAGAGCTGTGTGCTCATGAGAAACAGTGGGAAAAGCATGAGTTTTGCCTTCACATCTTATAAAATTTTTCCGCAAAATCATGTAAGGTTGGCATTTTTGAAATCGAGGGCTCAGGGTATAGCTCCATTGGAGAGCCCTTACCCAGCATGCACAGAGCTCTGGTTAAATCTCCAGTACTTCAGAAGGAGAAAAATCTAAGAGCACTGCATAGGAAAACAGCAGCAGCTCACCTATTTCAGAAAAGCAGGCAAGTCTCTGTAGGCTTTGCTAAGACCATTGGCATCAGTCACACAAACAGATCTGGTGGACAGGCTAAGAAAGCTGCAGTTGCCAGTTCTATTTGGAATAGTCTTTTTTTTTTTTTTTTTAAGAGATATAGAGAGAGGGTCTTGCCATATAGTTCAAGCTGACCTGACACTCAGCTCCTCATGCTTCAGCATCCTAAATGATAGGACTACATGTGCTTCTATGCCCAGCTGAAATAATCTTTGAGTTGAAGAAGCCTTTCCAGTGCAACAGGAAGATGTCTGTATAGAACAGTCCTTAAAAGAGATGGTGGTTATTTTAGAACTCACTTATCTAGTACTGTTCCCTTATGTAAATTACAAGCTCTACTTTTTTTTTTTTAAATATAAGATCAAACTTTATTTTAGTTTTAGCTGGGCAGTGGTGGCACATGCCATAAATCCCAGCACTTACTTAGGAGGCAGAGGCAGGCCGATCTCTGAGTTTGAGAGCAGCCTGGTCTACAAGAGCAAGTTCCAGGACAGGCTCCAAAACTACACAAAGAGACCCTGTTCAAGAAGGGGGGGGGCAGGTGGATCCCTATGTGTTCCAGGCCAGCCTTGTCTACAGAATGAGTTCTAGGACATCCAGGACTACACAGAGAAATGCAGTCATGAAGAACAAAAGCAAGCAAACAAAAACCCAACCAAACAAATAATTTTAATGTGTATGCGTATTTTGCCTGCATGTATTTCTGTGTAGCATGTGTGTGCCTGATGCCTGCAGAGGCCAGAAGAGGGCATTAGATCCCTCTAACTGGAGTCAGTGATAGTTGTTGGCTTCCATGTGGATGCTGGTAATTAGACCTGGGTCGTCTGGAGGAGGACAGGGTTTATTTGGACTTACATCTCTGGAGGGCTAAGACTCCTTCATAGCAAGGAGAAAAGGCAGCAGGGGGCATGGTGGCTGAGGCAGCCATGTAGCAGAGAGAGGGAATTGGAAAGGGTTAAGTCCACCTCTAACAACGTAATTTCTCTATGGCGGAGAATAAGAGCAGAGTACAATAGTGTAAGTGAGGAAGAGGCAAATGTCACAACGAAGCCGTTATTATGTATTCTGACATAAATAGAAAGTTTATTCCCTGTGAACTTTATTCCTCTGAAGTTGCTCTCTAACTAGGAGGCACCATCAGATAATGCCCTCTGTGCTTTGCTGTGTTTTTCTTTACATTAGACCCTTGGCTGTGAAGCTTGACTCTGAGCTCCCAAACAGGTTTATATTAAGAGGAAGAGACACTATGAACATATGGCTGCATCCGTATGCACACCTGTATGTATATCTACACACGTATGCACATACTTAAACTTATGTGTATAAAAATGAATGTATTTACAATTTTGCAAAAAATTGTGGAGAGAAAATGTTATGTGAATAATATAAACCCAGAGACAGATATTGGGGTTCAAGCTGAAGATCAGAGAAGCAAAGCAGCCAGCCACTTGAGGGTGCTCACCTCTACCCATGCTTAGACGGAAGGGGTGATCCACCGAACCTCTCATTGCATCTCCAGACTGCACTGCTCCTGAGACTGCACTGAGCTCCTTACATTCTCTCTAGTGCTTGGGTTACAGGCTCTGTTTCTCTTTTAGACTGATTCACTCTCAGGTAGCCCAGGGTGCTCTTGAACTCACAGAGATCCATCTGCCTCTGTCTCCTGAGTCTTGGGATTAAAGGTGTGGACCCCTCTGCCCAGCTTCAATGGCTGTGGCTAGCTTTGCATTCTGATCTCCAAACAAACTTTATAGATCATAAACAATATGTCACCACAAGAAAGATTCTTTATCGATATGATCTGCTTCTTCATAGACGTACCATGAAGTAAAGAAACGCTAGGAAGTGTGTGCCATGTATCTGTGCCAGTCAGGGAACTACAGGGAGATGAGCTTCTCCCAGGAGAGGAATCGTTTTCCTGATGCTTGGCCTATCGGGGTGGGCTACTTCCATTGTTCCCATGGCATTTCCGCCAGGGACCCCAATCCCTAAAGTCCCAGTTACAGTGTTGTCACAGCCTTAGGAAATGGTAAAAGAGAAGAAAGGGAAGTAAGTGGTTTGTGAAAAAGGGTATGTAATTCAAAATACAGGATTCTATTAAAATCAGATTAATAGTTTACCCTGAAATGATGTTTACTGATTTCTTTATTTTTAAACATGAATGTATTGCTGCTACACTTGTCGAGAATTCATTTTAATAAAATCCACATAAAGATAAATAGGTAACAATCTGAAAGAAGAAAGAGAGTGCTGCTTTGTTGGGTTCATTCAATTATTTATTAAATTGCTTTAATGATCAGCAAGGGCTTCTGGTGTTTTAAAAATGTATTTAAACATTTGATTGCGTGTGTGTGCGTGTGTGCGTGTGCGTGTGTGTGTGTGTGTGTGTGTGTGTGTGTGTGTGTGTGTGTGTGTAATGGACAACCTGTAGGAGTCTGTTATCACCTTTCACCAGGGCTTGAACTCAACTCCGTTGTCAAACTTGGCATAAATGCTTTCAGGTCCACTGAGACATCTTACTGCCACTTAAAACGTATTCCAAATGAATTGTTTTCAGGCAACTCTTTTCGCTGTTATCTCTGAGATAAATTATATTATTTAGGAAGTATACAGAATTGACGTTTGAAGGATGCCTGATGTATTTGTTGTATGATTTTCAATTTAGTGCTTGAAGGAATTTCTGTGTTACTTAAGAAGAATTGACAGCCTCTTTAATTATTCATGAGCTCCCCTTCAGAATAGAAGCTAACACACATGAAAAATGGCATGTAATTTTCACATTAGTGGAAACTTGTATCTCAAAGGTGATGTATGTATAATCACTATCCAGTACTCCAGCTAAGCTATAGATTATGCTTTTATTAGAAACAAAATCAATACTCCTCAGAAAGAAGACATCCCTTTCCCCCTGTTTCTATGCACCTAGAAAATGTACTGTAGAGAGAAAACATGAAATATCAATGTACTCTGTGACAAATATTCAAGAGTATTGTGAATAAATATCACCAAAGATTTTAGGTCTAGAGAGTTATGAGAAAATTTATGTGAAAATCAGATGTAACTAAAACCAGTAAATGTAAAACTTTTTATATGCACTTGATTGTTATATTAAATAAGGTAATATGTAAAAATCTAATGCAGAGAGCAAAGAGTGGCTCAGAGCATATGCTCCTTGTCCCTGTGTGGATTCTGCTCAGCTAGAGTACTTTTTGTCCTTTGCCATTCCTGGTAGTTCATACTACTGTGTACTGGGCTTTGCCCTCAGGAGATACTGTGCCTGTGTGCCTGGGGTATGTGCTCAGTAAATAAAATCAGTAAGTGGGTGTTCCCTGGGTGGCAATTCTTCTATAAGAGATAATTGTTAAAGATTTAAAGACTGACATTCCAGCTTTCAACTTGTCCCTTAACCCCATGGGTCAAACCTTAGGAGTTGAGTACATTAGCCTACCCTAGTATGGTTAAGCCATAGGACTTTGCCACTGTTCGAGTAGTCTTGACATAAGAAAATAACTTTTCTATAATCCAGCCTAATATTTCAATTCTGACCCAAGAAGGTGTCAATATAGAAAGAACCAAAGTGGAATTACAGTAGAGGACAATAATTGTTGGGAACATACTTTGATTGCTTCATTTACTTCATGACTACTCTTGCTAGAATTCTGGCTTTCTGCTCTGGCTGCCCTTTGTATGGATTCTCCTAAACTGAATGTTTGGTTAGATGCACTCTGGCTTCAGTGGGCCAGCTGGGACACCCTGTAGTCAGAAGAGATTTTCACTGTCTTGGGCTCCATAAATCTTGGAGCATCTTCTTGATTTTGTAGCCTTCCATGCTTCCTGGCTTTTCCAGATCTCCTTCCTTGCTTAGTTAGCCAAAGTTGCAGTCTCTGCTCTCAGCTAACAGGCACTGATTTCCCAGCATTATATTGTACATTTGCAATCATTGGAAGCTTAACTGTCATGTTTTCATTCACACTCTGTATTTCTTTTTATCTGTCTCTAAGAAATACCAAGTAGCTATCTTTTTATGTTATTTTTAATTGAAAATATTTTTTTTCATACTGTATATTCTGATCAGGTTTTTTTCTCCTCCATCTACACCCAGATCCTCCCCATTTCTAGACCCTTCCAACTCAATGGCTTCTTTCTTCTTCCTTCTTTAGGAAACAAACAGGCAAATAAAACAAACAAGCCAGAATAAAACAAACCAAAGTGAAATAAAAACAACAACAAACAAACAAAGCATGAGAAACACATGCACATGTAGACACATAGCATAAGAAACACATGCACATGTAGACACATACACACAAAACTCATAGGAATACAAACCTGGACACTGGACCTCTGCTCCTCTTTCTCCTATCTCCTACCATTCTTCCCCCATGCTCCCAATTTGTTCAGGAGCTCTTGTCCCTTTCCCCTTCCCTAGGGGACCGTGTATGTCTCTGTTTCCTAGCACCCCTGGAGGTGTGGATTGTATTCTGGTAAACCTTTAACCTATGTCTAATATCCATACATGAGTGAGTACTTACCATGTTTGCCTTTCTGTGACTGGGTTACCTCACTTAGGATAGTTTCTTCTAGTTCCATCCATTTGCCCCTGAATTTCAAGATGTTATTGTTTGCTTTTTTGTTTTGTTTTTCCTGCTGAGTAGCACTCCATTGTGTACATGTACCACACTTTCTGTATCCATTCTTTGGTTGAGGGGTATCTAGGTTGCTTCTAGGTTCTGGCAATAGCCATCTCTTGAATCAGCCCTTCAATAACTGTGTGTTACAGTAGCATTTTGTGTTTTTATTTTCTTCAGAGACTGCAAAAAGAACATTTCAAGAAAAAGGCATCCTGGCGGGAGAAAGCAGAAGCTTTAAGCCTCACTTGACCTTTATGAAACTGTCAAAAGCACCCATGCTCAGGAAGAAGGTAAGTACACATTTCTATCATCATGCTTTATTTTCCCCTCGGGGCACACCAAGCTTTAGCATGTTTGGAAGCGTGACATTTTGTATTTTTTAGCACCCTAACCTTCTTGTACCTGGGACTCCAGGTCAATTCAGTTATTATCCAAGGGTGGCTGAAGATCTCAGTGTTCCTAGGAGGCTGTTACAGACCTGCCTGATTTGCTGCTGCTTCTTTTGCGATTCCTCCCAGGAGGAGCCTCTAGATGGCGCCAGTGTACAGTTATGCTACTTTCTTGCTTAGGGCTTCCGCCTCCTTCAGCTGTCAGGGCTTCCTGTGCTAGCCTCTATTCACTTCCTGCTCATTGCAGTCCACTGTTCTAGCCCAGGTTGAGGGATACTTTGGAGCTCTAGCTTTTGTAGGTCTTTCAGGGATTCCAAAAGGCAGTCTTCCGCTTCCAACAATAGCCTCCACTCAGGGGCTGTGGAGCAAGGAAGGGTACCATGGACTAGATGCTAAAGTACCCATGGGATCCCGCAACTCCACTCCACTCTATTCGCAAATACTTTTCCTTAAGGTTGGGCAATAGTGACAAGCTAAGACATATAAGTGTTTTATAACTTCCTTTTTAGCTCTGGTGAATACACACACACACACACACACACACACAAAACACACACACACAAACACACACACACACACACACACACACACACACACACACACTCACCTTGCTTTGAGTTTTCCATTTCAGTCCAGGGGTTCCTTGTGCAAATTGTCACCTGCTGGTCTCTGTTAACCAGAATTTCTGAGGTAAGCATGCGGATCCCTGATGCTCATCCCTCAGCTCCTGTTAGGGCTCTTTTGTAGCTCTGTAAATGAAGGTCATGTTTATTAGTAAGTTTTAGCATGCTCTGTTCTCAGAGTCTTTTTTTTTTTTCTTTCTTTAAAACATGGATTTGGCTGATCCATCCTGTGCTTATGAGCTTCCTACAAACTACTGTTAAAGGTGCCCTCAAAAAGATATCTTGTATTATTTTTGATAGCTATGCTAAAATTTTGCTCGTATCTACATAAGGCCTGGTTACAAAAAATATTAGGTAAGATGATTATTGTAAATGATCACTTTTGAAGCCTCGAGTAACAACCTGCAGAGCTTGTAGACTCTGTTCACTTCCTCATTCACTCATTGTCTGTCTTGTTTTGCTGTCTATGGATTGCCTTCTTCCAAGTGGTCTCCCACTTAATCCCAGAGTGACAAATCAGTGGTGACAGTAATTCCCAATATCAGCCTAAAACGGAGCACCCCATGACATTTACCATAAATGCCTAAATGCTGCAGGATCTCCATTTCAACCTTCCAGACTGTTCTTACGTGGTACTTGGTGGCACAGAACTGACTTCCTCCCCCTAAAGGAAAAGGCCATGAGACTCAGAAGGCTTTAATGCCAGGCACACATATGGTACACATACACATATGCAGACAAAACACTCATACACATGGAGTAACATATAGAAATAAAAAAAATTTAAATTGTTGCATCTTGGATATCGTATAGCAATCTATACTATACTATGCAATATACGTACTACTATATATTGCATCTTGGATATAGTATAGCAGTACTGTAGAGAGGTTCCTGTCTCAAAAAAACAAAAAAACAAAAAACAAAAAAACAAACAAACAAACAAACAAAAACCAAAAAAAAACCCCAAAACGAAAGAAAGAAATATGTTTACAATAGAGGAATGTTTAATATGATAAATCATATCAATGACTTAAGCATATGTTAAGGTATATAATATAATGACTTTATAACAGTATAAGATATAAGAAAGTAAATGAGCTTTTGAACATGTACCATAGCTTGGGCGATTGCTTTACACAGCATTCAGTGTGTCTTTTAATGCATTTTAGAGATGAAGAGTGAGCTTCCAGTGTTCTTTAGCCAGTGATTTTTCTGATGCACTTGTGAACAGAGCTGATGTTGGTATCCCTACGATGCAGTGAACTCTCCTTGGCATATCAAGCATCTCACTCCACTGCTTAGGGTTTTTCTGGGTTCCAATGAAAGATGGCCTTTGTGGGCTGCGTTTAGTAGGAGGTGGTGATGAGCATGGCAGACGGCCACGGAAAGTCAGCAAGGAGGGGAAGCTACTGGCTTGAGAGGCCTGAAGCTCCCCATTATCTTAGCGGGTGCTCACTTAGTGTCTAGGAGAAACTAATAAGGCATTATCTAAAGTTCTTTTTATTATTTATTTATGTGTATGTATACATGTAAGCACATAAATGTCATGGTGCACACATATATGGAGGTCAGAGGACAATTGACAGGAGTCCATCCTCTCCTCGTGTCACATGGGCTCCAGGTGTCAAACTCAGGTCATCAGGCTTGGCTGCAAGTGGTCTTGAGCCATCTCACCAGCCCCTGGGTCTTTTATATTTTGACTTTACATGCTAGAAGGACATCTGGAAACAATTTTAGGTGTGATATTGATGCCCCCCCCCCAAGATACTGGTGGTGCTATTGTTGGGACTGATGACTATTGTTTTGTTTGTTTGTGTTTAAAGTGATGTGCTAGGCAGAGAAGAGTTGTAGATCAGCAGAGGCAAACTTCTAAGACCGCAGGAGAGATAGACAGCCCACCTACTGCTAACTAGAGGAGCCACAGTCATAGAGGTTAGTTCTTCCTTCTTTCATCCAGTCATCATTATCTTTTAGTAACCTGAAAAACTATTATCTATGCTAAACTGAAAGAAAAAGCCAAAGTCGGAGCTGTAATAATTCGTTTAGGAAGGTAAACATCTCATTAACATTGTGGGCAGAGCCTGGTGCTGGCCGTGAGTGCTCCAGGAGTACTCCAACAGTGCTCCTCAAGAGCTATGGTAAAGATTCTCAGTGGTGGTCACTGTGGGGGATAGAAATCCCGAGGGCACTGGGGTCCTGTCTTCTGGAAGGACACCTGTTGCCAGCATACACTAAAAGTAACGGAAACCCAATGGGGTAGCTGGGAGTTCTGCGCATTAGGTTTAGAAGTTTGAAAATACAGAAACTCTTCCTTGAATCTCCTGTGCCAACAGAGCTGGGTGTGGTGAAGGACAAGAGGAGAAATTTATTCAGTGTACATGTACGTTTTGCATATTCTTAGTTTCTTGATATTGTACTGAGTATATTGATAATATTAAAATGAGTTCTTCTGATGAAAACTGTGCTGTGTAATTTTTAAAAAAATCAAATTTGGCCTGATAAATTCTGAGTAAATTACTGTCTGTGAGATAGTAAATATAGGGTGTTTGCGTTTTTCCACTGTTGTTTGACTGCTTAGTCTGTAGCTTGCTTACCTCCTTGATTTTCATAATGAATCCTGTTAGATTTATTTTTCTCATAGAATGACCTCCTGTTCTGTGATTTATACTGAAAAACCTGCAGGGTTAGAAGTGTGTGCTAACACTTGGTGGCAGAAGAAGACCAGTTTCAATCATGCAGGGCCTCTGTGTACATCTGGATCCCTCAAGAAATAAATGTAATTTCCTACTGCAGGGATCCATTGTTTTTAAAATACAAACTCATTTCTGTGCTCCTAAGTCCTTGGATTTGGGAGTTTTCTAATTTACGAGTATGGCATTTACTAATGCAGGTTTGGCTTATTTAACTGGTCCTGAGGCAGGTACCTACGAGATGTTTGCCTAAAAACCATGGAGTCCTCTTCAGCCCCACACTCTGTCTAAAGCAGAGGTTTGAAATCTGTACCCTCCTTGTGAGTCCCTGTCTCTTTTGCTCTGGCTGAGGGCACAGAGATACATTACTTTCCTTAACATTTTTTCTTGAGTCACCATGGATTTCAAGACTGCGGAGCCTTCATGGCCTAAGGTCAAAGGCACTTATCCATGGTGGCTAACCCCTTCCCCTCAAGCAGCAGAAGTTAGTATCTCAGGAGAACTACCTTGTCCTCTCAAGCAGTAAAGGCCACTCTGTAGGATGTGAACTGGGACAGTGACTGGGAAGACCACACTTTGACCAAGACCGCCTAATTATGCATGTCTCTTCCCCCCTACCAAAGTCCTCATTTATTTAAAACTAAAGCTTATGGCGGCACTCCAAGAAAGGCCTTGATTCTCTTCCCCTGTGAGCTAATTGAAGAAAGCTCTGGGCTCTTCAGTATTGCTTGTTATTCAATTAGCAGCCACTAGGGGCTTTGCCCTCAAAACTCCAATCACAGCACCTTCTTGCAGCAGCTTTGCACAGTTAGAGTGTCTGACATTAGAAGAAACGGCTTTCTTGTGGTCTGAGTTACTGCATACACTGCAGAGGATGAGGCGCATGGGGCGATGATGGGGAGAACAGTGAAGAAGGCAAAGGTTACTGGGCCAGGGAAAAGCAGAAGAGGGAACATGAGTGGAAATGAAGATGCTTTTTGAAGCTGCCAGGACGTAGAGACCCCAGTCCTTGGAGTCTTTGGTGATTCACCATACTGAACCAAGATCGTAATATGAATGTTTTATATTACACTGGCTAAACCAGACAGACACTTCCTCTACGTGCCTCCCTGCCTCCCTGCAATCCACTCAGACCATCTCTCTCTTCCTCCCACCATCACTAACCCCTCTATTTATCTCTGGCTCTGTCTTTCTCATTGCACATTTTCTCAGGATTCTGTTAGCTTGCCTGGTGTGATATGATTGTGTGTGTGTGTGTGTGTGTGTGTGTGTGCACGCACATGCTCGTGTGTGCTCGTGTGTGCTTGTGTGTGCTTGTGTGTGCGTGGGTGCATGTATTATATGTTTGTGACAGGGTTATGCAGCTAGCTTGGTTCTCTCACATTAAGTCACACATTTCAAATTATATCTGAGTATATCTCTTTGTATACTGTGAAGATTTGTCACTCAGATTGGTTTAATAAAATGCTCAATGGCAAATATCTAGGTAGGGTTTTCAGGGCAGAGATATGGAGTGTAGCCAGCCAGAGATGGAGAAAGCCGGAAAGCAACATGGGCAACAGAGTAAAGGAAATAAAGCCAGGAGGCAGAGAGTGAATGAATAAAAATGGGTTAATTTAAGTTGTACAAGCTAGTTAGAGACAAGCCTATGCTATCGGCCTAGCTTTCATAACTAATGATAAATCGCCGTATCATGATTTGGGAGCTGGCAGGAGGGACAGAGAAATTCACCATCGGTGCCTCTATATGTATATGTGAGGGTTATAGAAGTAGATGCAAGAGTTAAAGAGGACACATCAGCACAGGTCAAGGAGAAGCCTTACAGGCCAGAAGCAGGGAGCTTATACAGAGGCAGAGGGGCACTTTAGGGATTAGGTTGATGAACCCATTTGGAGTGTTGTTGGCAACCCAGCCAGGGTGTAGAGTCATGCTTGAACTGGGTGTCAGAGTTGAGTTGGACTGCAAAGGTGAGATGAAGGACTGGGGAGATGCAGGGCAGAGGTGAAGGGCAGGAGCATGCATGGGATGTGCAACAGTGTCTGCAGTGGGGTTGAGCTGAGTTCTAGCCAGAAGGACAGCTGGGAGATCTTTGCCAGTCAGTCCCTTGCCACCCCCTAGGTGATCACATGACAACTCAGCCTTAGATCTTTTCATGGAGTCTAAGCGAGGGTCTGATGTTTGATAAATTCCTGTCTGTTTTTCTGATAGGTTTTAATATATCCATGTGCTCATGTGGTCTCAGTCTACTAAGCTGTAGGTGATAATTTCTTCCATTTAGGACTGTGTTGTTTGTCAGTGAGTGACTCATGTGTGGTACTGGATAGGTGTTGGTGTCCATAAAATGTTTGTAAAATGGAGTTACCCAGGACATGGTATAGCTTTCACACAATGTGGAGTAACTGAAAGCAGGGCTTAGTGTGATCACCACAGAAACATGAGGAATGGTAGACAGAAAGCTAATTTATTTGAAGGAAAGATTCTAAGAATTAGCTGATTAATGCCAGGATTGTGAATGACTCCTTGTTGGTCCTGATTGGCTTACAAAGAAATGACACAATTAACCTAATATTAAATCTTCACCGTGGAGTGGAAATGCAAAGCAAGTGTTTCCATTAATATATTTCTGGAAAATTTCCCTCAGGATGTCTTCTGGTGTGCTAGAACAGATATCGACAGTGATGTACTAAATAAAGTTCATCTGACTCCCAGGAGCTCAACATGCAGCCATTCATCCAACGTCCCGTGCTTACAACAGGTTCGTTAGCGCAAGTCATGGGTTAAGGTGACTGTGTTCCTCATTGTCTTTGATTATTACCCTGGCTAACTCCCTTCAGCTGGAACTTTGTTGTCTTCTGCAGAAAGAAAAGAGTCGAACCATATGCCGATTCTTAAAACTTCTAAGTGCAAACATCGTTCCCGGTCATCTTTTAATGTCCCAAGCAAGTCTTCTGGTCTTTTGTGAGTTCACAGAGCTGGATGGCTTGCCTTGCAGGGAATATTTTGAGCAGAGGGTCCTATTTTCGCAGATAATTTTATAGCTCTAGTGTTTCGTAGAATATAGTTTAAGAATTTAAAAAGAGAGAGTGTGTGTGTGTGTGTGTGTGTGTGTGTGTGTGTGTGTGTGTGCGCGCACATGCGTGTATTTTAGTTACTTTCTATAAACCAAGGCAACTTAGAAAGTTTAATTTTATTTGGCTTTCAGTTCCGAACAATTAGGGCCCATGGCGGTCACGGAGGGGAGCGTAGCAGCAGGCGCGCAAACACGGAGAAGCATGATCCTGAGGTAGAGGCTGAGAGCTCATGCCTTATCTAGAAGCACAAGGCAAAGAGAAGGGGCAACTGGGAATGGCGCCAGCTTTTGAAACCCCAACAAGCCCCTCCCACCAGTGACACACCTCTTCCAGCAAGGCCGTAGCTCCTACTCTTTCCCAAATAGTTACACCAACTCAGACCAGTCATTAAAATATGTGAGACTCCCGGGGCCATTCTCACTCAAACCACTATAGCTTGTGTGCGAGCATGTTTGTGTGTGTATATGGCGGGAGCATACACTTCCGTGTACATACATATGGTGCCAGAGTTCAGACGTGGGTGTTAGCCTTAGAAATGTCTTCTACCTTCTTTGAGGCGGAGTCTCTCATTGGTTGGGAACTTTCCACTGGGTCCCAGGGAAGCCTAACCCAACTGGGAAAAAACAAACAAACAAACAAACAAACAAACAAACAATCCCCAAAACATTGAAGAGCAGAAATAATTGGCCTAGGGATGGAAGTTAGTATAACTCTGAATTTCAGGAGAAATTAGTTGCCATGAATTCTGGAGTTTAGGATAGTTTCCATGAAGTCATAAAGGGGGAGACTTCATGCCACAGTGGGTTCACCACAGCAGAGGGTGCGGCGAACTGCCCTAGGAAAGAAAGCAATGTCAGTAGTATGGTTTTCCCCCCAGATTTTGCTGTGATTCAGCAAGCCTTTGCCAGTGGTTAGTTTTAGATGCTGAGCTTTTCTGGAAATTTCTGAACTCAAACATCATAGAATAACAGAGAGCCCTACCTGTGCCCATAGTGATAAATGGCAGAGAAGCTTCTGGCCTGGTCCTGCAAGAGAAAGTAAAGGCAGGATACGTAAGTGAGGGGTGGTCAGCTCTCCCAGCTGGTATCTCCAGCTCACGTCCATTGATTGCACTGCCCCTCTGAGGCCCATGGTGCTTTTGGCCAAAGGTCTAAATGTGCTTTGAGCTTCCTGTACCTGCAGCTTCTGTGGTGTCCCTCAAAAGTCATCTTTGCAAGTGTATGTCACCAGCCTATTGCACCTCAGGGTTCTCTGCATATTACTAGTGCAGCATCTCAGGGATGTTCTGAGTCACGTGGGTTACAGAATGGAGGATTGCTCCAAAGCCAAGCACCCCGGGGTGCTGTCACTCACGGTGTGAATTTAAGGCAGGTCACCTGCTCACTCTGGTTGGAAAGAGCCATGGTAGGTTAGGGTTAACCAAAATGGGAAAGGCAGTGTTTCTGAACATTTTTACGTGTTAGTATTTAAACCCACAGACAAAATTGTAGTTTAAATTTAATTATTAAAATAGAGTTTTAGAACATGTATTAAAAAGGTACACTAACAAATTATTCAAGCTAATTAGAATTGCCCACGCTTGCTTTCACTTTATTTTTTCCCACCCCTCCCCCATTTTTTGCTTTAACTTTATTAAAAGATAAATGTTCTGTCTCAAATTTTACCAGGTGTGACAGGAAACTTTTTTTTTTTCTTCATAAAAATCCATTTTCAGGGGTTTGGAGTATGCATTATCTGGTAGTGAATTTCATTATCCTAATCAAGGGTAAGAGGTGGAATGGAATGTTATGATCGCGTAGGGAACTGGCAGGCCTGCACAGTGGGTTAATGATAGGTGGACACAAAAAAACATTTATGGCCAGAAAAGTAACAGAGAAAGCAGAGCAGCTCAAGTGGTCTGCCTGGTGGTTTATCACCAGAGTGATTGGGCAGGCTCACCGGCCAACCAGCTGCTGCTAACTGTAATTATCCACACAAGGAAAGAAACGCTGTGTTTTTCCTCGAGAGCCCCTCTCGATATGAGCAGAAATGAAGGTTGAAACACTGAAGTGTAATTAGTTTACACTGGAATTATATCCCCACTCCTAAATATATGAGCCAGTTTATTGTCACGATTCACTGGAGTCTTATTCTTATGAAAAGAGATACTTTAAAAACAGGATAGCCCCGGGGAGACGGCTCAGTGAGTAATGTGCTTGTCGTTTGAGAATGAGGACCTGGCTTGGGTCCAGCACCTGTGTAAGAGAGCCTGGCCAGACGCAGCTGTAACCCTGGCACCAGAGAGCCACCCTTAGCTACAGGAGCCCTAGTTTTGTTCTTGAAACCAACCCGGTGACAACATTTACAACTGTTGGTAAGATCGTCTATGGCATCATCTTGAAGGCCTAAGCATGCCATTATTTTTACACTGTCCTCAGGCTGATGGCCAGAGCATAAACTAATTGTCCTCTTTCCTCCCAGCTGAACTTGATTGTGATAACTGGTCGCATGACTTCATTTAGAGCTTTTCTCTGGACAGAAGTAACAGGTTGAGGCTCCAGCTCCCTCCCGTCCAGGAGACTGTTCTATTGACTCCACCTAGTGCTCCACTGTTGTAACCTTCAGCCCTCCCAGTGTAAAACCCTTCCATCCTCTTCAGTTACACACACCTTGCACCCCTGGGTTCTTAACTCGCTCTGACATTTAGGAAACAGTAAGCCAAAATAAGTCAGGGCTGGGAAGAGGTCACCTGGAAAGAATTGGAATGGATGGGGAAGCCCTGGATATCTTCACCAGGAACAAGCTTCCTGGCAGGTGCCTCACACTTACAAAGTGAGGATATGTCAGACACAGACAGGATAGGTCAAGCTTGGCTAGTCTGGTTTTCCGTAGGACCATGCTGTATGCTCACATGATGTCACAGATTGGGTATAGGTAGCTTATGTAACTTCTTCAGCTCTAACATCCTATGATAGTAATTCCTTCTGCTTACGTGTTTCTTTTCCTACGAAGTGCATTTTACAGTGCCCCATAGCTTTCCTGAAGGGGAAATTGAGGTTGGCTAAGTGGATGAAGCATGAGCTTGCATGAGAACAGAGTATGCAGTAGATGTGGGCACCTCAGTGTTCTCCTGGGTTGTGTCGTGCCTGCAGTGTGAGAATACGTGCCCCAGTGACCTGTTAACCCTGTGAGTAACATGGCCAGGTCCATATAAAAGAGCCTCAGTCAGTATAAACATTGTGAGCTGCAGCCAAGCACCTTTCTTCTCCATGCCAACAGCTCCTGGAAAGAAGTGCTGGGACCAGGAGCCACAGTGCTTTTCTCCTGGGGACTTTGCAGTGGCTTGTCCCTTAGGATCTGTTTAACACCCCCTCAGTGGCTGCTTTCCTTGCCACTTGAAGCAGCATTGGGCCCCTCTCAGGGTGTTTGGGCAGAGAAAGGGAGATGTCGAGAGTGGGTCAAAACTGTGCCTTTGGCCGCTGTTTCTGCTGTTACTTCCTAAGTGTGTAATAATGCATATAATATGGGTGAAGAGGGCCTGTGTTTCCTTCCTTAAAGAGTAGAGATAAAGCAAGCGGGAGTGCTAAAAGCAAGTTAATAAATAGAGGGATCGTGGAGAAGGCATACCTGAAAACCCCATACTGAACTATATAAATAATAAGCAATTGAGAACTATTATGTATTCAAGAAACCATTGTTCCGAACTTCGGCAGTCTCTGCTGGCATTTTACTTATTTGGTTATTTATAACAAGAAAGGGGTTCTTTTAATGGACTGGATCATTTGCATATCTTTTCTATGTTTAAGCAACATCTGAGTTCTTTTAAAAATATGTATTTTTATTTTTATCTATGTGTGTGTGTCCATGTGAATGAATGCACATGTATGTGCTACCCACAGCAGACAGAAGAAGGGGCCAAATCCCTTGGAATAGTTACCAGAGGTTGTGAGCCATCAGCATGGGTGCTGGGAACCAAACTCCCGTCTTCTGGAAGGAGGAGCAAGTGCTCTTAACTGCTGATGCATCTCTCCAGCTCCTAGAAGTACTTTCACTGTCTCTTTCTACTCAGTAGTGAATGAGATCATTTACTTCGAGCATGTAGTTATCACTTGATCTATTAATATCAACGCGGTGTATTAAAGGCGACCATTTTAGAATGCTAGAGGTTCCCAAACTAATTTTGACAAGGGCTTGATTACATATAATTGTTTCTCCAGAATGATTAACATTCCCAGAATCTTAATATCTTGAGCATAGGCATCATTCAGTTCCCATCTCTCATCCCCTCTGCCCCATAACCTACCCCTCCCCCCTTAAAATAAAAAAAGGGGGAAAAAGGGAAGATCTCATCGTGGAAGCTGCAGTGTGACACAGTGAATCACAGTGAACCCCCGTATCCATGCATCTTTACATGCAGACATTCGTCACAAACAATCATTAGTTTGGTTCGAGGCCCCTGGTCTCTGCTACACCGTCAACATTGGGCCCTCACTGGAACTCTTCCTGGACAGCCTGTTGTTGCTCAGTGTTGGGGAGATCCTGTAGCCCGATCCACAGGTCCCCGACCTGTGCTCCAGCACATCACAGAAGGGGTGGACGTAGGGGTGGGACAACACTTAACCCTGGTTCTGGGCCTGGGTGGGCAGGATTGGCCAGCCCGCCAGGTCTCCCGTTCTCACCATCATGGTGAGCTCTCCAGCACTGCCCTGGCTAGTTCACCCCTGGCAGCCATGAGCATGGGGCGGGGCCAGGTCTTCCCCTTTCACATCCCCCGGGTGGGTTCTCCCACACCTACAGCTGCACTGTGTTGCCCAGTCAGGGTGTAGGGACCACTCTCCCGAGTGCTGTAACTAATGAGGGGCAGGGACAGCTCTCCTACCTAAGCCAAGGGTGGAGGGTGTGGGTCTGTCCCCTAGTCATGCTGTCACATGATGGGCAGAGGTGGGGGTGGGTGAGGGAGGTGGGCGGTGCTCTCCCCTGCCCATGTCAAAGGCTACTTTTTGAGTTCATAGAAAATACTATTTTCTGCTACTGCTAGGTGATAGGAGACGCCATTGTTTGCAGATGGTTCTAAAATAATAAAGCAGCTCCATTTTGTTTATTTTCGTCACTCCTTATGTTTCCATTTTTAAACTTATTGACGGGTACTAGTAGCGGGATGTCAGGGCCTTGGCCAAGCAGGAAATGGGTATGTTCAGTGGAGGACTGGCCACATCGCCTGGCCCAGAGCAGCAGGAGGAGAAGGCAGCAAGATTGTTCCTGAGCCAGTAACTGGGGCCGTGAGGACACATGTCTTCCATGGCGATCACAAATCAGGATGAAGCTGAGCTTGCTCAGTTGTTCTGACTGCGAAAAGCTGAGGAGGCACCAGCAGCCTTTAAATGTTTCCTCTTAAGGTGGGGATGAAGCAGAGTGTGTAAACATCAGGGATCATAGTTGTAGTAACAGGGGTAGGGTGATTTTAAACTGAGCTTTTCTTCATATTTCTACGCCAATATCAATGTCTTTGTACTTTTGAGTACCAATATGTTAATTTTTAGTAGTAACAGAGGTCACTAAAAATAATTAAAGTATTTTTTTTTTTAACAATCCAGCCTTCTCCTACTCTTGAGAAGTTCAGATGTTATGGTTGCTTTTTATATTTTATGTGGGTTGGTGTTTTGCCTTCATATATGTCTGTGGGAGGATGTCAGGTCCCCTGGAATTAGAGCTACAGAGAGTTGTGCGCCACCGTGTGGTGGTGGGAATTGAACCTGCGTCCTCTGGAAGAGCAGTCAGTGCTCCTACCCCCTGCGCCATCTCTCCAGCCCCAGCTATGGTTGCTTTGTTAAGCAGCGGATGCCCAAAAGGTTAGACTAGTTTGGCTCTTAATTTACATTTTAAATTTTGCTTTTAGGTCATTGTCACAGGAATTGCTTTAATTGTCACATGCATTTCATTAATTTCTTTAATTGTCACAAAATTATGTGTATTCAGGAGTAACTGTTGGAAAATATAGCAGGGATGCTCAAGGTTAAGCTTATTGTCAGTAGGACAAACCCTCCTTTGTTTCATTCAAAGACTGTTTATGTAATTGTGATTATTAGAACAAATAACATGAAGTTACCATCTGTTATAAAATAAAAATACCCTTAACCTTCATAATAAAATTGCTGCTTCATTGTTCTGAACACAGTAACTTTGTCCCAAATTGTGAACTAATGTGAGATTTCACACTCCACATCTCTAACTGCATTAAAGATAGATCTGGATGCTCAGTAATCTAAGTCTGAACACCCTTTGGCACATTTTAAATTATGCATATCATTGAGATGATGTAAATGATGTTGTGAGTACTTCCAGAGTAAATAATCTCCATTATTTATCATCAGATTCAGCCATCAGATAGTTCTAAATATACTTCCAGGCTGTCTTGGCATCTCTGAGGAGTTGGCTGTTTAGGTGCCAAGTTACAATCCATAAAATGGCTCAGGGCCTCCGGGCACACTGCACCAAAGGCCACAGATGGCTTTGACCATAACTGATCATCCCTGACTGAGGCTGACAGGAGACTAAAGGAAGCAAACTAGAGTCATCTGTAATAATTAAGACAGCCTTCAATACTTCTGTTTGATATCAATTTGTACTAGGTAATTGCTTCAAAATATAATATTCTGCATTTACTTTTAATAGATTTTAAAATTTTTTGACTTATACATATAAATGATGTATGTTGATCATATCTACCTCCATAACCTCTGTATTTACCTTCCTTTTATTTCCTTTCAGTATATAGCCAGTGTAGTACTTTTTTTTAATGTTTCTATAAACTTTATTTTTATTTTAATTTTACATATCAATCCCAGTTCCCCCTCTGTCCCTCCCCCCTCCCTGTTTCCCTTTCTCCCATCCTCCAATGCCTCCTGACCACCGTCCCCTCCCACCCACCCACCCACTACACATGTAGGGTGATGCCTTCCAGAAGGGGTCATCTAAATCTGTCAAGTCATTTGGAGTAGGGACTCGGCCCTCCCTCCTGCCTCTAGACTAAGGGAGTATCCCTCCACGGGGAATGTGCTCCCAAGGTCCTTTTGTGCAACAGGAATACATCCTGGTTTCACTGTCTAAAGTCCCTTAGACTGCCCAGGCCTTCTAATTGAGACCCATGTTCAGGGGGTGCTGGATTCCCAACTATCAGTCTGGGGGCCGTTAGCTCCTCCTTGTTCAGGTCAGCTGTCTCTGTGGGTTTCTGTTGCCTGGTCTTGTCCTCCCTCTCTGCATCTGGATTCCAGTTCGGCTCAGTGTTTAGCTGTGGGTGTCTGCTTCTGTTTCCATCAACTACTAGATGAGGGCTCCATGATGGTGGATAAGTTAGTCATTATCAGGGAAGGGTATTTATGGTAGCCTTTCCACTGTTGCTAAAATTGTTAGTTAGGGTCATTCTTGTAGGTCTCTGGACATTTCTCTAGAGTGAGTTTTCTCTTCAAACCTATAATGGTTCCCTCTTTTATGGTCTCTCTCTCTCTCTCTCCCTCCCCTCACTCAATCTTCCTAGTCTCACATGCTTTCCTTTCCTCCCCTTCTCTTTCTCCTAGCTCCCTCTCCATTCACTGTGCCTCCCCCACTCCCCCAAATGCTCAGGAGATCTTGTCCCTTTCTCCTCCTATGAGGGACCTTATATGAATCTCTTAGAATCCTCTTTGTATCCTAGTTTCTCTGGCGGTGTGAATTATAGGCTGGTGATCCTTTGCTCTAGGTCTAAAATCCATATATGAATGAGTACATACCATGTTCCTCTTTTTGTGACTGGGTTACCTCATTCAGGATGCTTGCTTCAAGTTCCATCCACTTGCCTGCGAATTTCAAAATTCCATTGTTTTTTCTCCTGAGTAGTATTCCATTGTGTAGATGTGCCACATCTTCTTTATCCATTCTTCAGTTGAGGGGCATCTAGGTTGCTTCCAGGTTCTTGCTGTTACAAATAATGCTGCTATGAACATAGTTGAACAGATGTCTTTGTTGCATGGATGTGGATCATTTGGGTATATGCCTGAGTGGGATTGCCGGGCCCTATGGTAAACTGATTCCCATTTTCCTGAGGAACCGCCATACTGATCTCCAAAATGGCTGTACAAGTTTGTACTCCCACCAGCAGTGGAGGAGTGTTTGCCTTTCTCTACATCCTCTCCAGCATAAGTTGTCATTGGTGTTTCTAATTTTAGCCATTCTGGCAGGAGTAAGATGGTATCTCAGAGTTGTTTTGATTGCATTTCCCTGATAGCTAAGGATATTGAACACTTTCTTAAGTGTCTTTCAGCCTTTTTGATTTCTTCTGTTGAGAATTCTCTCTTCAGTTCTGTACCCCATTTTTCAAAAAGGGTTATTTGGTGTTTTGTTGACTATTTTCTTGAGTTCTCTGTATATTTTGGAGATCAGCCCTCTGTCAGATGTAGGATCGGTGAAGATCTTTTCCCAGTCTGTGGGATGCTGTTTGGTCTTGCTGACTGTGTCCTTTGCCTTACAGAAGCTTCTCAGTTTGAGGAGGTCCCATTTATTAATTGTCAATCTCAGTGTCTGTGCTACTGGGGTTATGTTCAGGAAGCTGTCTCCTGTACCAATTTGTTCAAGGGTACCTCCTACTTTCTCTTCTAAGAGATTCAGTGTGGCTGGATTGCTGTTGAGGTCTTTGATCCATTTGGAATTGAGTTTTGTGCATGGAGACAGACATGGGTCTATCTGCAGTCTTCTACACGCCATCATCCAATTGTGCCAGCACCATTTGTTGAAGATGCTTTCCTACCCCTATTGTATTCTTTTAGCTGTTTTGTCAAAAAATCAGGTGTTCATAGGTGTGTGGGTTTATATCAGGATTTTCGATTCGATTCCATCGTTCTACCTGTCTATTTTTGTGCCAATACCAGGCTGTTTTCAGGACTATAGTTCTGCAGTAGAGCTTAAAGTTGGGGTTGGTGATGCCTCCTGAAGCTCCTTTATTGTACAGGGCTGTTTTGGCTATCCTGGGTTTATTGTTTTTCCCTATAAAGTTGATTATTATCCTTTTTAAGGTCAGTGAAGAATTGTGCTGGGATTTTTAATGGGGATTGCATTGAATCTGTAGATTGCTTTTGGCAAGATTGCCATTTTTACTATGTTTATCCTACCTATCCAAGAGCATGGTAGATCTTTCCATTTTCTGGTATCTTCTTTAATTTCTTTCTTTAAAGACACAAAGTTCTTTCTAGGTCTTTCACTTGTTTGATAAGCATTACCCCAAGATACTTTATGTTGTTTGTGGCTATTATAAATGACGATATTTCTCTGATTTATTTCTCAGCCCCTTTGTTGTCTGAATAAAGTAGGGCTACTGAATTTTTTGAGTTTATATTGTATCCTGCTAGTTTGCTGAAGGTGTTTATTAGCTGTAGGAGTTCCCTGGTAGAGTTTTTTGGGTTGCTTATGTAAACTATCATTTCATCTGCAAATAGTGAAAGTTTGACTTCTTCCTTTCCAATTTGTATCCCTTGATCTCCTTTTGTTGTCTTATTGCTTTAGCTAGAACTTCAAGTACAATATTGAAGAGATATGGAGAGAGAGGGCAGCCTTGTGTTGTTCCTGGTTTTAGAGGAATCACATTAAGCTTCTCTCCATTCAGTTTGATGTAGACTGCTGATGTTTACTGTGTATTGCTTTTATTATGTTTAGATATGCTCCTGTTATCCCCGATTTCTCCAAGACCTATATCATGAAAAGGTGTTGAATTTTGTCGAAGGCCTTTTCAGCATTGAGGGAGATGATCATGTGGTTTTTCTTTTTCAGTTTATTTATATGGTAGACCACATTGATAGATTTTTCGTATGTTAAATCATCCCTGCCACCCAGGGATGAAGCCTACTTGGTCATGGTGGATGATTTCTCTGATGTGTTCTTGGATTCAGTTTGCCAGTATTTTATTGAGCATTTTTGCATCAATATTCATGAGGGATAATGATCTGTAATTTTCTTTTTTAGGTATGTCTTTGTGTGGCTTGGGTACCAAAGTGATTGTGGCTTTGTAAAAAGAGTTTGGGAATGAACCTTCTGTTTCTATTGTGTGGAACAATTTGAGGAATATTGGTATTAGCTCTTTCTTGAATTTCTGGTAGAATTCTGCACTGAAGCCATTTGGCCTTGGGCTGTTTTTGGTTGGGAGGGTTTTGATGACTGCCACGATTTCATTAGGGGTTATAGATCTATTTAAGTTGTTTGTCTGTTCTTGATTTAATTTTGGTAAGTGATAGTTGTCCAGAAATTTGTTCATTTCCTTTGAATTTTCAAATTTTGTGGAATACAGGTTTTCAAAGTATGACCTGAAAATTGTCTGGATTTCCTCAGTGCCCATTGTTATGTCCCCCTTTTTGTTTCTGATTTTGTTAATTTGTGTGTTCTCGCTCTGATTTTTGGTTAGTTTGGATAAAGGTTTGTCTATCTTGTTGATTTTCTCGAAAAACAAACTCTTTGTTGCTTTTTTTTTTTTTTTTTTTTGTATTGTTTTCCTGGTTTCTACTTTATTGATTTCAGCCCTCAAATTGATCATTTTCTGGCATCTACTCTTCCAGGGTGAGTTTGCTTCTGTTTGTTCTAAGGCTTTCAGTTGTGCTGTTAATTCTCTAATGTGACTATCCTCTGTTTTCTTCATATGGGCACTTAGTACAATGAACTTCCCTCGTAGCACTGCTTTCAAGGTGTCCCATAAGTTTATGTATGTTGTGTCCTCATTCTCATTGAATTTTAATAAGTCCTTAATTTCTTTCTTTATTTTTTTCCTTGTCCCAGGTATGGTGCAATTGCACATTGTTCAGTTTCCATGAGTTTGTAGGGTCTGTGATTTGTGTTGTTGAATTCCAACTTTAAAGCATGGTGGTTTGATAAGATACAGGGGACTATTCCATTTTTTTGTATCAGTTGAGGTTTGTTATGTTGCCTAGTATGTGGTCAATTTTAGAGAAGGTTCCATGTGGAACAGAGAAGAAGGTATATTCTTTTGTGTTTGGATGGAATGTCTGTTAAATCTAATTGAGACATGACTTGTTAGTTCTTTTGTTTCTTTGTTAAGTTTCTGACTGGTGGTCCTATGTAGTGGTGAGAATGGGGTGTTGAAGTCTCCCAGTATATGTGTGTGAGGTTTTATGTGAGCTTTGAGTTTTAGTAGCATTCCAAATACGAGCCTTTGTATTTGGGGCATAGATGTTCAGAATTGAGACTTTATTCTCTTGTGATGAATACAAAATGACTGTCTTCATCTCTTTTGATTGATTTTGGTTTGAAGTCTAATTTGTTAGATATTAGGATAGAAACACCTGCTTGCTTCTTGGGTCCATTTGATTGGAAGATCTTTTCCCAACCCTTAACCCTGAGGTAATGTCTGTCTTTGAAGCTTAGATGTGTTTCTTGTATGCAGCAGAAGGATGCATTCTGTCTTCGTATCCATTCTGTTAACCTGTGTCTTTTTATTATTATTAATGTTTATTATTAATGTTGAGGGAAAGCAAGGACCATTGATTGCTAATGCTTGGTTGTTTTAGATTTGTTGTTGGTGGTGGTTCTGGTGAAGTGGGGTTATCTATTGCCTATGTCTTTGTGAGCATAGTTAACTTCCTTGGGAGTTGGAGTTTTCCTTCCAGAACTTTCTGTAGGGCTGGATTTGTAGATATGTATTGTGAACATCTGGCTTTGTCATTAAATATCTAGTTTTCTCTGTCTGTAATGATTGAGAATTTTGCTGGGTACATTAGCCTGGGCTGGCATCCGTGGACTCTTAGTACTTGTAGAACATCTATTCAGGACCTTCTGGCCTTGAGAGTTTCCATGGAGAAGTCAGGTATAATTTAGATAGGTAATATTGATATGTTACCTGGTCTTTTTCCTTTGCTGCTCTTAATATTCTTTCTTTATTCTGTATGTTAGATACTTTGATTATTATGTGTTGAGGGGTCTTTTTTCTTTGGTCTAGCCTATTTGGTGTTCGGTATGCTTCTTGTACTTTCATGGGCATGTCCTTCTTCAGATTGGAAAAGTTTTCTTCAATGATTTTGTTGAATATATTTTCTGCACTTTTGAGCTGGGTTCTTTGCCTTCTTCTATGCTTATTATTCTTAGGCTTTGCCTTTTCATGATGTCCCATATTTCCTGGATGTTTTGTGTTAAGGATTTGTTGGATTTACGATTTCCTCTAGTTTATCTTCAGTGCCTGAGATTCTTTCTTCCATCTCTTGTATTCTGTTGGTTATGCTTGTGTCTTTGGTTCCTGATCATTTGCCTAGTTTTTCAATTTTCAGCATTCCCTCAGATTGTGTTTTCTTTATTGTCTCTATTTCAGTTTTCAAGTCTTCAAGTCTTGAAGTGTTTGTTTCCTTCAACTATTTGATTGTATTTATTTATTTATTTATTTATTTTTTATTTTTGTCTTTTCTTACTTTAAGAGATTTGTTCATTTCTTGCATTTTTTAATGTGGTCTTTTCCTCTATTTCTTCCAATTTTTTTGTCTATTTTTTTCTTCCATTTTTAAAAGGTATTTTCTTACATTGTCTTTGAAGGCCACTATCGTTTTTATGAAGATGTTTTTTAACTTGTTCTCTTTTGCTTCATCTGCTTTGGAGTGTTCAGGTCTCGTTGGTGTAGAGTTTCTAGAATTCTGGTGGAGTCATGCTTGTCTTTCTATTGTTAGGTGTTTTCTTGTATTGCCCTCTTCCCATGGCTTCTTCCAGTGGGTGCAGGTGGGGTTTCTCTCTCTCTCTCTCTCTTTCTCTCTCTCTCTCTCTCTCTCTCTCTGGTACTCCCCTGGTGGGCTTAGCTGGATCTGAAGTTTGATGTCTGTAGCTCTGGGTGGTCCAAGCTCTCTAGGAGCTCTCTCCTTCAGCAGAGGCCCAGCGATGGGGGTCAAAGATTCAGCAGGCAGGGACTCAGGATGGTCCCTCTGGGATAGGTGGATCTCTGTCTGGGGCCCAGAGCTTCAGCAGAGGAGTGGAGGTGGAGGTCAGAGATCAGGCAGGCGAGGACTCAGCGTGGTCCTGCATGGATAGTTGCTTCTAATGTGCTCAGGGCAGCTCCAGGAAGTTCCCTGGACATGGCGGGATTGTTGGATCCTTCTTCTGTCCCAGTCAGTGCTCAACCAGAGAGGTGGTACAGTGGGCAGGGTTGGAGGAGGGTAGGCTCTGGGGGGAGGGGTTGTGTATCAGAGTACCAGGGGTGGTCTGGGTGGGGACAGGACGCTGAGGAGGAGATCTGGGCCAATCCAGGGAGTTCCCAGGGAAGAGTGTATGTGTTTGTGTGTGTTGGGGGGGGGGGTGATTCAACCTGAACTGGTCCCTGATTCAACTCCAGCAGAGGCCTGAGATCTATTTGTTTGTTTTGTTTTTGTTTTTCGAGACAGGGTTTCTCTTAGTTTTGGAACCTGTCCTGGAACTTGCTGTGTAGACCAGGCTGGGCTTGCATTCACAGAGATCTGCCTATCTCTGCCTCCTGAGTGCTGGGATTAAAGGCCTGCACCACCTCTGCCTGGCTCCAGTGTGGTACTTACACTGAGCACAATTGCATATCGGAAATCCTTAGAATATCCACTGTCTCTCTTAATTTCCAGTGAGAGTAACCCTTATGTGAAATATTAGCCTATCACCCAGCATACTTATAACCAAGTTTACAGCGTTCTTGACATGGCATTGTTAAAGACACCTCTCATAGAGTTTTTCTACATTTGAAGCAGTCTCAATCAGATTTTCTTATAGGCTGTGTTTTCCTGGGTTTACCAATTTGAGGCTTTTGCTTTGTGCTTTCCTAACATGTTAACTCCTCCTTCTAGCTTTAAACAATAGGGTACTGTGGGAAGGGTGGAGTTGGCCTGGGACAAGTGGAAGTTGAGTAAATTGGAGGTCCTGAGCCTAGATATAATGCCATCACACCAGTCATTTTAACCTGAAACTGTAGCCTTGAATGGTGGTGCCTCTGAGGCTATTTTGGCAATCCTATAGGACCCTTCTTAGCCCTACCCCAAGTGATGTTTTATTTTGGCAATCCTATAGGACCCTTCTTAGCCCTACCCCAAGTGATGTTTTATTTTGGCAATCCTATAGGACCCTTCTTAGCCCTACCCCAAGTGATGTTTTATTTTGGCAATCCTATAGGACCCTTCTTAGCCCTACCCCAAGTGATGTTTTATTTTGGCAATCCTATAGGACCCTTCTTAGCCCTACCCCAAGTGATGTTTCATTTTGGCAATCCTATAGGACCCTTCTTAGCCCTACCCCAAGTGATGTTTTATTTTGGCAATCCTATAGGACCCTTCTTAGCCCTACCCCAAGTGATGTTTTATTTTGATATGGTCACCAATTTCCTCAGAACGATGGCTTTTCTTTTCTCATTTACGTAGTTTTTGAAATAGGATCTTCTTACATAAGACTAGTCCATTTATCATAAAATAAAAATGTCATATGCTAGAGCGAGATGGTGAGAAGAATTAGAGTTTATTAGAAATAGAGGCTGCCCGATATGTTCTCTGGAGAACAAGATTATGCTAATGTTCTAATATATATAAGATTAAGCATATTCTCATCTCTTTCTAGAGTCTTTATTAAAATTTTTATTTTGATAGAGATAGAGCTTGAAACGCTCCAAAGGCATCATGCCTTTTTCAACTATATGTGTAAGTTATGAGTTATGGAGTTAATTCCATTTTGCTTGCTAATAAAACCCAGTACCTAGAATGCATAGCAGAAGTCAGCTGTGGAGTATTTTTGCAAAAATAATTGGTGCTTGTCATTTACTAAAATTAATTAGCCAAGGAAGTTAGTTTACAGGCAGTTTTATGTTTGTTTTATTTCTGTTGGGTCAGTGAGAAGATTCAGTGGCTAAAGGTGCTTTTAAAACCCGAGTTCAGTTCTTAGCGTCCACATGGGGGAAGGGGAAGGCCAACTCCCTTAGAGCTGTCCTCTGACCCCCCAATATACATAGTGTCACACCCCAGAGAAATACAGAAATGTAAGCAAATTATAAAATGATGTTCTATAAAAATGGAAAGGAGAACCCAGCAGCTGTTCAGTGCTGCCATTGTGATCCTGGGACTGAACACCCCGTGCTAAGCTGTCACTGTCTGCTGTCATCTGTAAAGGGTCCACTGTCCCTCCCCTGCCACCTTCCTAAGCACACGGACACACACGGACACACACACACGGACACACACACACACCACACAGTACACACGCACACAGAGACATATACACACACACACACATATACACACACACACACACACACACACACACACACCACACACACACAGACATATACACACCACACACACCACACACCACACACGCACACACACACACACAGACATATACACACCACACACACCACACACCACACACATACACACGCACACAGAGACACATACACACCACACACACCACACACCACACACATACACATGCACACAGAGACATATACTCACCACACACACCACACACACACACACACAGGCATATACACACCACACACACATATACACACACACAACACACACACATATACACACTACACACACCACACACACCACACACCACACACATACACACGCACACAGAGACATATACACACCACACACACCACTCACAGACACACACAGACATATACACACCACACACACCACACACCACACACCACATACATACACACGCACACAGAGACATATACACACCACACACACCACACACACACACACAGAGACATATACACACCACACATACACATACACACACAACACACACAGACATATACACACCACACATACCACACACACCACACACCACACACATACACACGCACACAGAGACATATACACACCACACATACCACACACACCACACACCACACACATACACACGCACACAGAGACATATACACACCACACACACACCACACACACACACACACACAGAGACATATACACACCACACACACACACACACACAGACATATACACACCACACACACATATACACACACACAACACACACACAGACATATACCCACCACACACACACAACACACACACACCACACACATACACACATACTCACACACACCACACACACACCACACCACACACATACCACACACACACACATACCACACACCATACACACCACACACCACACACGCACACACGCACACACACACACACACACACACACACACTGGAACACACATGAGTGCATATACACAGAAAGAAAAACATTTAGATAAATAAAGCCATTTTCATTTGCTCTGAACTTTAAAAAAAATAGGGAGACCCACTTTTATTTACAAACAAACAAACAAACAAACAAACTGATAGCTCTAAAACCATGCATAACCCTAGCACAACGACAGTAACTTCCGTAACTCACTCTAACCTGTACATAGGTCAGCTGTATGAAAATTTAAACAGAGAAAGTCTGGAGTTAAATCCCATCATAAACCAAAGGAACCTAATACATATAAAAAGAGCATTCTACCCAAAACTAAGGAATGCTGTTTAAATCTTAACCATAGGGCTACTACATTGTGAAACTCACACAATCTCTACTTCCAATTGTCTCATTGAAATGAAAATCAGATGCAATAATCTGGGATCTTTTTTATTTTGTTTTTTTTCTATTTTTTCCAATGAAAATAGGACTTTTATATAATATATTCTGATTATTGTTTCACCTCCCTTAGCTCCTCTGAGATCCTCCCCAGCCCTCCTCTTCCATCTGAACCCACATCCTTTCTGTCTGTCTTTGGAAAATAAACAGGCATGGATAGAAGAATAATAAAATGAGATAAACCAGAACAGACCAAACAAATACAAACAAGAGAAAGAGCTGAAGATAAAGCACAAGAAACACATGTGTGCAGTGCCTCACTTGTTCATACACACAGGACTCCCATGGAAACAAAACCAGAAGCCATAATGTGTATGCAAAGGACCTATAACGTTAAAAAATGCCCTGACAAAACATTATGAGACAGAGAACCCCAAAGATGCCACTGAGTTCCTCTTGTGTTGGCCATCTACTGCTGGGCATGGGGCCTACCCCTAAGAGTGATTTGTATACCCAGTGAGAGTGTTGGAGAAAACTACTCTCTTTTTCGTTGAGTGGTCATCAGTTGGCTATAGCTTCTAGGGGCTTGTGTCCACTTGTTTCAGGGCCGGGCTCTCATTTGGTGCAGACTCCTGGAGGCCCCGTGCATGCTGCCACAGTCTCTGTGAGTTCATATGTGCTTTGGTCCTGTTGCGTTTAGAAGGCCTTGGTTTCTTGGTGTTCTGTATTCCCTCTGGCTCTTACCATCTTTCCACTTCCTGTTCTGCAGGGTTCCCTAAGTCCTGAGGGGAGGGATTTGATGGGGACACCCAGTTAGGACTGAGTGTCCCAAGGTCTCTACCTCTCTGCACATTATCTGGCTGTGGGTCTATATTTGTTCCCATCTTCTAGAGGAGGAAGCTTCACTGATGATGGCCATGGAAAGGCACTGATCTGTGAGTCTGGCAGATGATGATTCATTTTATTGTTTCATTCCTTTAGCAGAACAGTGGTAGTATTTGTTTTTCTCCTAGGTCCTTGGCCTTTCCGATCTCATGTCCTTGGCAATCCAGGCAGTGTTGGGATAGGTTCCATACATGGGGTGGGCCTTAAATCTGATCACATGTTGATTGGTTACTTCCACAAGCTTTGCATTGCTATTGCACTAGCACACCTTGCAGGCAGGTCAGCATAGCATATTGGAGGGTTTGTAGCTGGGTGGGTGTTTACCTTTCTCCTCTGGCAGCCTGCAGAGTACTTTCCAGGAATCTGAACACTAGCGAGTAGGGTTGAAGGCTCTAGGTAGGCAGCAGCTTGACTTCTCCATGTTCCTTAGGTGTTATCTTCAGCAATAGTGCGTCACCGTCAGTTTTTGGAGAGCAACCAATAGCTCTGCCAGTACCTGGATTGTTTGGGGGTTCCCAGTGGGGCTCCTTTGGCCAACAACACAATACGATGTAACCAATTTCTCGTACTGGAAACTTCATTTGGTGATGAGAGATGTCCAGTTGGGGGCGCCATCTCCTCTGTTATTTGACTATTGACTATACCTTCATGCATGTATATTTTAAAGAGCATTAAATTCCCATGTGACTCCCCAAATGGCTCTTAGTTTTATCTGTCCCTTCTACTCTCTTCCTCCACCCCATTTGATCTTCCCATTCCAGCCGCCCCCACCCTCATCCATCCATAACTATTTCTCTATCTTAGGGAGACCCATCCTCTTCCTGACCCCAGTCCTTTACTCTATGTCCATCCTCTGTGGTTATATGGATTGTACCTTGCATATTGAAGACTTACAAGCTAAAATCCACATATAAGCAAATACATACCACATTTGTCTCACAGACCGGGGCCTCTGACCAGATGGTACTTTGTATGATCTGGGTTACTTTACTCATGATGTTTTGTTTTGTTTTTTCTAGTTTCATCCATTTACTTATAAATTCCATGATTTTATTTATTTAATTTTTTTACCCACCGAGTAATACTCCATTGTATAAACGAACTACATTTTCTTTATCCATTTATCCATTGATGAACATCTAGGCTGTTTACAATTCTGGCTATGATTGAGTAAATGTCTCGGTAGTAGGTGAAATGCCCAAGAGTGGTATAGCTGGATCTTGAGATAGGTCTATACACAGCTTCCCGAGGAACCACCACACTCATTTCCGTAGTGTGTATAGGTCTGCACTCTCACCAACAATGGATGCATGTTCCCCTTACTGCGTACTCACCAGCATGAGCTGTCATTTGTTTTATGGATTTGACAGGTGCTAAGATGAAATCTCAAAGTCGTTTTGATTTGTATTCCCTGATGACTAAGGATGTTGAACATTTCCTTAAGTGATTTTTAGCATTTAAGATTCCTCTGTTGAGAATTCTGTTCAGCTGGGCCGTGGTAGCAGGCAGAGGCAGACAGATCTCTGTGAGTTTGATGCCAGTCTGGTCTACAGAATGATTTTCAGGACAGCTGGGGCTACACAGAGAAACCCTGTCTCAGAAAAACCAATAAATAAATAAATACATACACACAAATAAAATTCTTTGTTTAGATCTGTTCCCCACTAATATACGTATATGTATACACATACATATACGTATATGCACGCACACACACACGCACACACACACACACGCGCACACACACACACACACACACACACACACACAGGGCTCTCTACCACATGTGGAGTTGGTAACAATCTTTTCCCACTCTATAGTGTCCTTTGTCATATAGAAGTTTTTCAGTTTCATGAAGTCTGTTTATTAATCACTGTTTTTAGTGCTGGTACTGCAGGTGTTCTGTTGAGAATGTTGTCTCCTGTGCCAGTGTGTTCAGACTATTCCTCACTTTGTCTTCTCACAGATTCAGCGTGTGTGGCCTTACATTGAGATCCTTGGTCCAGTTCAGCTGGACTTTGGGCAGGGTGTTAAGTATGAATCTATTGGCATTCTTCTGTGTGCAGTCATCCAGTTTGACCAGCACCATTTGTTGAAGATGCCGTATTTCTTCCCCAGTGTGTACTTCTGGCTTCTTTATAAAAAAAAAATCAGGCATCCATAGGCGCGCACTTATTTCTGGGTCTTCAGTTGAATCCCACTGATCAGCATAGTCTGTTTTTGTGCCTCTGCCAGGCCGTTTCTATTACTATAGTTGTGATGTACAATTTGAAATCAGGAATGGTGAGACCTCCAGCAGTTCTTTTATTATTCAGGATTTTAGCTATCGTGGGGATTTTGTGTTTCTGTATGAAGTTGAAATGATCCTTTCAAGTTCTGTGATTAATAGTGTTGGGTTTTGATGGGGGTTGCATTGAATCTGTAGATTGCTTTTGTTGGAGTGGCCATTTTTGTTTTATTAATCCTACTGGCCCATGAAGATCTATCTTTTACAGTTTTCAATTTTTTTTTTTTATTAATCAAGCCTTTTACTTTCTAGGTTAGAGTTACACCAATATATTTCACTATTTCTGAGACTATTGTGAGAATTGTTTCCCTGAGTTCTTTCTCAGTCTGTCATTTGTATATAGGAGAGCTACTGAGTTTTGTATACTGCTATTTTGATTTTGTATACTGCTATTTTGCTGAAAGTGTTTATCAGCTGTAGGAATCCCTGGTGGAATTTTTAGGGTCACTTATTTATATTATCATATTGTCTGTAGATAAGATGCTTTGGCTTCTTCCCTCCCTCTGTATGTCCCCCTGGTCTCCTTCACCCGTTTTGCTGCTCTAGCTAATACTTGAAGTACTATATTGAGTAGATATGGAGAGAGCAGACAACCTTGTCTTATTCCAGATTAGTGGAAATGTTTTGAGTTTCTTTCCATTTACATTGATGTTGGTTATAGGCTTGCTGTAAATTGCCTCTATTATTTTGAGGTATGTCCCTTGTATCCCGAATCTCTCTGGGACTTTTATTGTGAGGGGGTATTGGATTTTATCAAGGATATCCCCAAAGTGTCCAGCCTGTGCAGATAGAATAGAATTACCAAACTGAATTGGGAAGGGCTCTCTCTCTCTCTCTCTCTCTCTCTCTCTCTCTCTCTCTCTCTGTGTGTGTGTGTGTGTGTGTGAGTGTAGCAGTTAAGAGCAGAAGGCCAGTGTAAACATAACACAAGCATGTTTTACCATACCATTAAATATTAAGGCAGCAGCCTGTTGGATAAATAACATGATACTTCATACAGTGGAGCACATAGAGACAACCCATTTTGCAAATCTGTATATTGTTATTGACTTGCATACTTGCTGAAATAATAGAACCAATTTTCAAGAAGTACTGAGAATAAAGCCACAGTCACAGAGAAACCCTGTCTTGAAAAACTATAAAAATTCAGGTGAAAAGTTAAAAGTTATTTTCATGTGCATAGCAAAAATGAAACAGAACACAATCACATGGTTTCCTGTCCTTATTTAAAATTTTCTATAAATTTTTATTAGCAAAAAGGAAAATTTTTATTATTAAAAAGTAAAAAAAAAAAGTGAAACTTATAGACTGTGTCTTGGGACTCAGGCTGAGGTGTCAGAACCCTGCATGGTGTTGGAGGAGGAGGGTGTCATTTGCTGCTGGGAAACTACAGTAGTACAGAGAGCACCTCTCTGCAGGTTTCAACATCCAGCTGCCTCTGCTGTATTGACAATAAGGAGAGACCGCTGCAGATACAGAAGAGGCACTGGTCTTAACTGTCCTAGCTCAAGTCCGCTTTGTCGTCAGGTGATTTTTTTATGTAAGGGTTTAACTAATACGAGTTAGTGGTAGAACTTTGTCCTCATTGTAAAGTTGTTCACCCACACACACATCTGTCGTTGCAAATGATTTCTCTGTCCTTGCTACTGAATCATCACATGCTTTCGTAGCTCTGAAACCAAAAGATGTGCGAGGTTCCAAGTGCTGCCACACCAATTTAGCACTCTTCATCGATGGCTTTAAAAACAGCCCATCCCAGGCGTGGAGACTTTAAAAACAGCTCCACAGCAATATCGTGGCATCTCCTTCCAGGTGCCAAGAGGCAGTCTGACTCCGAAATGTCATCTCGGGTCCTGAGAGACTGATAGAAACATGGACTGCTGCCCAGCGAAATGATTGATTGACATGATTTTGTTTTGTCATTTTAAGGGAGTGAAAAAAATAGAGCCCGCATTGTATGAACAGTTCATCAACCACAGATTTGGAGAAGAAATACTGCACCAGATAGATCTCTGCTCCATGCTGAAGAAGAAACAAAGCAATGGTTATTACCACTGCGAGGCTTCGATTGTGATTGGTGAGTGCCGTTGACATTGTTCAGTATCTTTATTTTTGATTTCTTAACACCACTTTCTACAATAAATATTTCAGGTTAGTTTTCTAAAATACCATGTTGTGTTATTTTCTTTGTTTTGTTTTAGTAGTGGTTCAGTGGAAAATGTGTAGAGAATTTTCCTCTCTCAGCTTCTATACTTGTATGTTTTACACATGGTCATAATGACGTCTTGGAATGTCCACCGAAAATTTGTTTCAGTTTAATTTTATTTTATGAACATAAGGAAAGCAGTTTCTTTAGGGAGGAGCACATGGCTGTACTGCTCCCCAGCAGGGCTATCATGGCAGCTGCCTGTAAGGTGACCCGGCTCTGGAAGCTTCACCATAGGAAGGCGAAGTGTAGGTGGCCTGCGATGTTCAAGTCTTCTGTTCTTCTGTCAAGAAAACACACGTGTGCATGGCTCTGTGTGCATGCGTGAATGCTGTCAGGGGTGTGCGGTGAGACCAACTCCATTCAGTTCCCAGGAGGCAAGTGCGCACCAGAAAGGATCATCTTAACCGGACAGGCCACCTCCCACCTTCTGGAAGGGGATGCATTTCACAGGAGCCTGCCCTCTCTGACTGAAATGCATAATTTCCAGTGAGACACCATCACACAGAACTGAACTTGAAGACAACCCGGTTTATATGCTTTTAAAGTAGCATGAAAGAAAGGAGATAAATTTTTGTAAATATTTCAAGTTCTTCAGCCAAAGTAACTACTCTCCACATCAGTTCTGGAAAACGCCTGTATTGGACCGGTTTGTTGAAATCCTCATTACAGACCTTCAGGAAGTCATCGTTTACTTTCCGAAGATCATTTGGAACAGCGGGTTCAGATGTAGTCTTGAGTTTTGTTCCCTAAAACACTTCAATCCTGTCTTAAGGAGGATTTCCGTGCTCTCAGAGCCTGCGTGGGGTTGTCTTTCCTCAGGTTTTGCCGAGGTTCAAATGTTCACACAAAGGGGAATGCAGATCTTTCTGTGTAGTGTGGAGTTTGGCCAGCTCTCCTGGTCTCCTGCGGAACTGTGTTAGACCAGCCTCAAGTGGGGATACAGTGCTTCATTCCCTTCCCCACTGGATTAAGAAAAATGAGGAAATATAGATTTTACTAAAGATCCCGTGGGAATTGCATTATAAAACTAGTAGCGTACATCAGCTCAGTAGGCAGTAGGGGGCGCTGTTTCACCAGCCCTACTTCAACTGGCAGGTTTCTTCATTCCTGTTCTTTGGCTGGCTAGGCACCAAATTTCCGGGCTGTAAGGAATGTTCATCCAGCCTCCCTTACGTAGCTCGCCTTCTTCTAATGCACAGTAACTGCATTTCATTCTGCCCCAACCAACTCTGAATTCTTGTACCATTTAACCTTTTAAAGTTTAGTGATGACAATATGAATTTTAAAATGATACCTGCTTTAATGTAATTTATTATAATTAAGTTTAATATAGTTTTTTTTCTTTTTCTTTGAATATGTGCAAGCATGGAGGCCTGACACCAAGGCTGGGTTTCTTTCTATTTTACTCTCCAGCTTATTCTTTTGAGGTAGGGTCTCTCACTGCAGCTGGAGCTGACTGATTGGCTAGAATGACTGATGTGTGGGCTCCTAGGATCCTGCTGTGTCTACCTTCCTGCACTGGGGTTGCAGTCTCCACCATGCCTGGCTTTTCTGTGTGTGCTGGGGGATTGGAACTTGGGTCCTTAAACTTGCATACTAAGCACAGTCAGCTATCTTACCAGCACACATCTGAGCTGTTCATCCTCATGCGGTTATCATTATTCAGATGAAGAAGATTAACATGGGAATCTGATTACTAAAAGTTGTAAAGCAGAGATTCAGTTTTAGGAATATAGTATTGTTGTAGATGTCTTTGGATGTTCCTCCAGCTTAGTATAATACATACTAGAAATCACATGTTTTATTTCATTGGCAAAGAGTTTTCTCATAATTTGAACCACTTGTTATGGGTTTAATATAAGCTACTTCTCTCTCTCTCTGTGTGTGTGTGCGTGTGTGTGTGCACTCGCACGTGTGGTTTTGGGAGACTATGAAACCTTTTGTTGCTAGAGGAAGTCGGTTGCCATGGGTAGAACTTGAGGATTTCTGTCTCTGATATGGAAGAATGTGAGTAGGCTCCCAGGGCCACAGTCATGAGCTGCTTCTGCTGCCACCCTTGCTGTGGACGGACTGTAGCCCCAGCTGTCGGCTAAGGCGAGCTTTCCCCTCCCAGCTTTGCTGACCTTACCACGGCCATGCCAAAAGCAACGGAAACCCTTGCCAGTGCTGGTGTGATGTTTTTATTAAAAACTTCAGATTTCTGCCTTCTCGTGAGCTCTCAGAATGTGGCTGCTTCGTCCCAGTGTCCTTCACGGTGCTACCACTTCCTGTGTGGAGTACTGGGCTCACTGGCTTTGAATGTAGCTGCTTTCACTACCGTTACTCTCCTACAAATCTGCTTAACTCACCTGCTCCCTGCGTGTCTGAATCTTCATCCTGTCCACCGTACATCCCCACCATGGGCCATGTTTTCTTTGTCTTTTCCACCTTCTTCCCACAGAGTAAATGTTAGAGGAATCTGAGAAGCTGTGTTGTTGTCCCACTGGCATGAATATAGTGCGAGAGGGACCTTAGAAGCGTCTCACGTCACGGAGGGACAAATACCCTGTCGGCAGACCTTACATGGGAAGGAAGCTTTATTGGGGAAGGGAAGGGAGTGGAGGAAGGGAGAGAGCAAGAGGCGAGAGAAGGAAAGGAGAGAGAGCCAGAAAAGAAAGACACACACAGAGACAGAGATCTGTTTGCTTCAGAGAAATGGCAGGGAGGGAGGGAGAGAGAGAGAGAGGATGAGAGAGAGAGAGGGGGGCAGAGCTTGTCTCTTAAAGGAACCTCTGCACTTGTGTACAGAGCCAGGGTACTGCCTGCCTTGCTTGCAGGGGTGGGCACTGTGCCAGGTCCTTAAGGGGCGTGGCCAGGTGTGCTGGATTACAGCACCTACCCAGGCCAGTCTCTGAGGATTGACGGAAATGCCAAAGGTCTGTGTAGGGTAGCCAGGGGACTCTTAAGCATTTGAACCCGTGCAGTGCAGACAAAGCACTTTTATTTTTATTATTAGTGCAGGCAAACATGAGGTGACATTTATAGTTCGCTTAAGCAAATACAAGTACATAAGGGAACATACCTGGTGGTGGTCTTTATCGCCTTCAGGCATGTGAAAAGAGCCAAGAAAGTCTTTTTAGGTCTTTGTATTCTCTTACAGAGCTAATATGTGGGCATGTCAGACCATTTCCCGTATGCCTTTGTTTTTAAGTGTATTCACTCATCTGGAAGGCCACTCTGGGGGAGAACATTCTGCACTCTGTCCCATCCATAGCTCACAGTAGATTTACAGCTTTCTTACACAGGCTCTCCCCTGTGCAGGCAACATTTTAGTTGTCTCATGAATAAAACTTTGCATGATAATATGCCTACTTATCATTGAACTCTTTGCAAACCTAACATCACTGATCAGCTAAAATTTAAGTTGAGAAAAAGTAAGAAACCCACTCTCCCTCATGAAGCCAGGAATGAAATATAGCCCAGAAACTGTAGGGTGAATTGGGTGTGTAAATAGTGCTCAGGCAGCAAGTGTGAATGTTGCATTTACACTTCCTTAGGGAAGGCAACTGACCCCTTTGTAAGAGTGATGAGCAACAGGGTTTGCAAAGACTAATTTACTTTCAGTGTCAGATATACTTTGTAGGAAGCACCATTGAAACGTCAAAGGTCTAGAAGTCTTATTTCTAGACCAGCATATTTATGTATGACTTCTCTAAGCAGAGATAGAAGAGATAGAAACAATGATTTTGGGGTGACTCCACATTTTTTTTTTTTTTTTTTTTTGCTTAATAATAATCATTTAACACTCATTTGGTGAAACAGTACAGCGTGTTTACCCTTCCTTTTGGCAATCTTGATAGGAAGAAAAATAAGACACAGCCCTGAAGAATGATACGGTGTCACTGGTAGCTAAGACAGCTTCTGAGAAATGGAGAGGAAAAAGAGAGCTTGTCCTTAACAGCATGGGCTTTGGTATGGCACCGTGGAAGGAGATTCTCTTGTGGGAGAGTGTGGAAAAGAGGTGTAGGAGAATTTAAATGAATGGGAGGCCACTAAGCAATAAAAGGATGGCTAGTAGAGTTCGGGGACGTGTGGAGGAGCAGGGAGGGATGCATTGGTGGGAGGCATTGATGACTACAGGAGACACCTTGAGTGAACCAACAGTTTCAATACTGATGAAGCTGTAGATGTGGCGGGTTCTGGGCTCCCATGTACGAGTTGCTGGTGAACGGATGGGTAGCACTATCCATGCTGAGGTGGTGGATGGGTACTGAAGAGAACTTAGGAGATGGCTGAGGGAAAAGTTGAGTCTAGGACTCGGAGTCCTACAGATGCTTCTCATCTTGTGATGCGGTTGTAGCTGAATAAACTCATGGTAAGTTGAAAATATTACAAGGAGAATGTGCATTTATACACATAATCTAGTGAACATTATAACTTAGGCTGGCCTACCTTGGCATGCTGGTTAACCTGTAATTAGGTGAAATCATCCAACACAAGCCATGTGTATGTATGTGTTTATGTGTTTATACGAAGCTCATAGGCCAACCTTGGTGCCATTTTTCAGGAGTAGTCCATTTTTCTTTGTCAGGCAGAGCTTTTCACTGGCCTGGAACTCACTGAGGAGGCTTAAGTAGCTGCTGGCAAACCCAGGGAATCAGCCTGTCTGTCTCCCCAGAGATGCAGTTACAACTCACCGTTTTGTTTCTTCCCCGTTTTATTTCATTTTAACTTTTAGCCTTAAAATTTATTTATTTTATTTTTTTCATATAATATATCTTAATCACACATTTCCCCTTCCCCAGGCTCTTCCCAGATCTTCCCCACCTTCCTATCTATCCAATTCCATGCCCTTTCTGTCCCCTTTTCTTTAAAAACAAGCAGACAACCCCCCCAAACACACACATCCCACAACACACACAATCAGAAACCAAGATACGTAATTAAAAAACTAGTAAGATTCCCCCCCCCCAAAAAAAAAACCCCCAAACAACAATATGAGACCCAAGTATGGCTGTTATACCCAGTGAGACTCATTGGAGAGACTAATTTTTTTCTTTCTAACTGCTCACCAGATTTTTATGTGGACTCTGGTGACTGAACTCAGGTCCTCAGGCCTACTCAGTACACCAGGCACTTACTAACTGAATTGTCTGTCCAGCCTCATGCCCCCACCCCTTTGAGACAGTCCATGAAGTCACTAAATACCTTTGATGACTCTGAACTTCTGAACCTCCTACATTCTCCTCCCCGGTGTTGAGATCTACTAATAAAATTTTGAGTATCTCATCTGATGCATTAAATGTATGCATTAATAGGCACTGTCCGCCAGGCACTGTGTGAGTGCTGACTGCTTGCACTTATGATCATGTGATCCACGGACAGCTGCAGCTCCACCTAGTGTCTGGAGACAGTCATACTGCACATTTGCTAGCCCGGGGATGGGACCAATTCAGATGTAAAGTATGTTTCCTGCAGTGTATTGCTTTTGCTCCATTGTTAAGCTGAAGATTGGAGTTGAACCATTGTAAATCAGGACAGTGTACAGTTCGTTGTGTTGTATGATATTTTGATCGTGTTGTGACAAATAAAGCTTGCTTGCAGTCAAGAGGGTGAAGCTAACCACTAGCGAACTGAAACCAGAGATTTTGGAGGACTGTAGAAAGATAGGATGGGAAGTAGTAAGGCGGGGCAGAGAGGAATCTCGGCCCCTTTTGGAGGAAGGAGAGTAATGCTTCACATTGAGTCTGGTTGGTGCTAGTGAGCCAACAGAATACCAGGCCCAGACTGTGGGCTTGGAAACCTAGGAGAATTAATTCTATGTGAGCTGAGTCAGAAATGCTGTCTGTTGAGAATGCCCTCCAGGAGACCTGGTTGTTCACTGTTAGTAACAGTTTACAGTTACTGTGAGTAACCTGGTTCCTGTTAGTGTTCCCAGCGTTCTACCTGAGCTCTCCTTGTGCTTACCAGGTGATGGTTTAGTGAAAGGGAGGGATGTCTGTTGTGAATGTGGAGTTGGACCTTTCTGACTGAGGACTCTTCCCTCTGGCTTGAGTGCCCAACTCTCCAGCACTGTTTGACTTGGGGCCAGGATAGAACTCTGAAGACACACGAGCCACCCCAGCTGGGCTTTTGTCCAGTTACAGTGTGTTGTAGGGTGTGCATTCTTTAGAAAGGGACACGGCCGAGAGTGGAGAAATAGCTCAGTAGTCAAAACACTTGCCGCTCTTCCAGGCCCGAGTTCGGTTCCCAGTACCCATGGGGGACTCAACTCTGGATAACTCCAACTCCCTTTCAGGGGATTTGATGCCCACTTCTTCTGTGCTCTCTCTCCCCTTGACCCTGCCCCCTGCCCCAATGATCTGCAAAAACAGTTAAAAATATGTCTTCAAGTTAAAAAAGAGAGCAACCCTGTAGTGCTGGAGGGTGACTCACCACTGGCTTGTACTTAAGGGAGGAGTAGAGGAAGGGGAATTGGTGCGTTTTATTTATCCCCATTGGATGAAAAACATAAAGGAAAACTAGGAGCTTTCTAGAATCCTTAAGGCTAGATGTTTGTTTGATAGCCAGCACATTTAAAACATTTAGCTTGACAGTATTTATATGCCCACTTGAAAGATTTACTTTCAAGGGTGATAGATACACCCTTAACTGGCTATGTTCATTTTCTTTTTGCACTAAAAATTATACTTCATTGTGTTTTTCTTATGGGTGAGTCACTGTCTTAATAACTTGCCAGGCTAAATACCTTTGTGGGTTTTCAATTCTTTAAAAAATATTTTAGGTTCACCAGCTCTTCATAGTTGGTCTCTTAGATACTTTGAAGGTGTCCTTGAAGGCAAAGTTATTTCTTATGAAAACATAAGACACTGTTTGCCCTTCTCACGGGTCATCAGTTACACTGGTTATGCTAAAGCAATGGTGGGTAAAAGTGTAATGGCCAGGAGAAATCAGGGTAGCTGTTATAAGGAGTATGGTTTTTCTGCCCGCCGCCCGGTCTTGTCCTGCCACCGCGCCAGCCCCAATTAACACACTGAGACTCTGTATTAGATATAATTCTGTTGGCCAGGTACTTGTTTCTTATCAGCTAGCTCTGTCTTAAGTATTAACCCATTTCTGCTGATCTATGCATTTCTCTTACCGGGGAGCTGGCCGGAATTCTGCTTTCTCCAGTCTCTCCATCTTGGCTCTCCTTACAACTTCCTTTTTCCTCCTTGTCTCCTAGTCCCGCCTATCTTGCTTTCCTATTGGCCAACAGTGCTTTATTCATTAACTAGTATGAGAAACATATACAGAATGACATCTCCCATCAAGCTGTAGTTAAAAACACTTTAAAATTTTAGTTTTTGAAAAACTGATTTTTATGTGTGTGTGTGTGTGAGTGTGAGAGAGAGAAGCTTGTGTGCATGTCTTTGTCTCTGTGTGAGTGTGTATCTGTGACACGTCTGAATGTGAGATGCATGTGTGCAGTGCATACATATGAGTGTTCTAGTGTATACGAACACATGCAGTGGCCAGTGCAGGACGGCCAGTGTCCTCTATTACTCTCTGCCATATTACCTTGAATCAGGACTCACTGAACTAGAAGCTCACTGCGTTGGCTAAGCTTGATGCCTTTCAGGATCTGCCTGTCTCTGCCCACAGCACTGGAGTTATATGCATGTTCACTCATGCCCAACTTTTCATATCAGTGCTGGCCATTCAAATTCAAGTTCTCATGTTTGCAGCTGAAATATTTTTATCCACTGAAACATCTGTTCAGCTTCCCCAAATCCAGTTGTTTTTAAAGAGGCATGTTCATATGAGAATACTCTTGCTGAGTAGTTAAAAATTAATTGTACTTCATCTCAATCTTTGCCATTTTAATCCTTCATGTAACAAAAATTGCACATTCACATGAAGCATTTCTAATGAGTATTGAATCAGATTGGCTTGAAGAGATGTTCTTGAGTGATTGTGGTTCCAAGTGCTTTTGTTGAACAATTGACTGTGGTGTTGACAGATGCTTTTGGCATTACTTACTGAGGATGATAAAATTCAGGTTTTGAAGCACAATTTGGGAAACTAGTTCTGGTGAGATGATTCAATGAGTCAGGGTGCTTGCTGCCATGCCTGATGTCCTGATGTCCTGGAACCCACTCAGCTCCTGACTTTGCAGATGCCATGCTATGGCACACTTGTGTTCCAGTGACAGAAAAGGGTAAGAAGAATATTGGAAATCTCAACTGTATTACCATGAGCTTGCCAGCATCCTGAAACTTAAAAGATTCCTCCAATTTTTATTACAGGAAATCATGGGGACAAGATAGAGGTGATAGAGTATGTTAATGAACCCTTTGCCCAGTTGGTTTTTATCTATGATGGTCATGTTTTACGATGTGTAATGCAAAACACTGAGGAGGTCTTACTTATAGATTCCTTGTGAAAGTATCATCACTGTCAGGATACAGACCGTTTTCAGCATCCCAAACATTGCCCCATTCTTGGCCAGTCCACACTAAAAGCCTTTCTGGTGAGATGGGGTTGAGTTTTGATGTCCTAGATGAAGTTGTGTTGAAACCTAGAAGGTGTCCATAACATAGTAGATCAGTGTTTACAAATGACAAGCTCACATTGCCAGCTCACACAGGGAGCACACACCCCCTGGAGGACAAGACAGATACAAGGATCTGAAAGGGAAGGTTGAGAAGGAACCTACCTTGTCAGTCTGGAATACAGCGTGAAAGGGTGTCTGGATTCAGTAAATATTTATAATATAACCCTGTATGGAAGCTCCTTGGAAGGAGGGACTGTCAAAAATTTTCAATCTCACCAAGCCTCCTTGGGGCAAAACATTTCAAAGGCTCCCCCATAGTGCCTCAGTCTAAAAGCCACGAAGACTGCAATCTTCAGACAACTGTCAGAGCTTTAGCCACTGTTTTCAGCATATTATTCCAATAAACTAATTTTAATGGCCACTTGCTACTCTGTATTGAAATATAAACTACTTTGGTTTTCTGTCTTAACTTTTTCCTCCTCCCCATATAATCTTCATTTGAAAGTTCTGAGGTAAAAATGTAACAAATGCAAAAATACAGCATCCTCTTAGGGACCAGTCTCTAGGAAATAATTATTTTTGTGAGATTTATATTCTGTAATCTAAGAATATCTCTTTTGTGATGGAGTTTAAGAGGCTGACAGAGGGGCGGTTAAGAGCATTTCACATCTTAGACTAATTAAGATGGACCCATCTTAAGTGTGCTAGAAGGGAGAACAGTTTGTCATCTAAGAGAACAGTATTCCATTTTTTGTTTGACAACTTTAGTTAACTGGACATTGGCTTTGTTTAAAATTATCATATAGTTTAATGACAGCAATACAAGATACTTAATTATTTCCTTTTAACACAAATTGGTTGGCCACATAATTTACCATCTGCGTGGTATGTTATGCAAATGGAAAAGAGGGATTTATTTACTATTATGCTGTGATAAAAGGAGAAAACCAAGGCCTTTCAAGCTTGGCCACGACAAGAAGAAGTCAAACTTTTGACGTGTTAAACAGTATATTTTAATTGATAGCCATCCTTTTTTATAACCCAGTTATCCTCACATTCTTTTGGATGAAACATGCTTTCTAACGAGAGGAAATTTGAGATTCCATTGTTACATGCCCCTCATCCAGATGAAAAGCATCTGAAATCTGGAACTCTCAGTTCATTTCTTTCTAGTTGTCCAAGTCACACAAAGCTTCAAGATAAGTAACTGAGAAGATTAACCCTGGTGTGGCTCACGGTAGTTTAGCTGGTGTGTCAGGTGTTAATCTGGATGCTGACAGTGAGTGGCAGCTGTGGTTCAAGCTATTCTGAAAACCCACTCATCTGTTGACCTGAGTCAGACTTTATGGTTTACTAAATATCTTGGGAGGCCTGTATTAAAGAGGCAGTGCTCAGTGGGTATTCTATTCTTACAGTGATGCAGTGATAAATTACCCTGTACATTATTTGTAGAGCCTTCTATTTTAAGTGTGTTTTCAATTAGTTAAATGCTGAACTCCCAGAAAAAAAATTAAACTATCTGAATAGAATTCTGGTTGAGGGGAGTAAATTTTTCTGTGCAAGCCCTGGTAGGCTGTCCATTCTCCATCGAATAGTTGTGTGTTCAAGAGTATATGGGCAGCACAAGCTATATTTGGTGGGTTTAAAAACAAAACAAACAAACAAAAAATGAGGGCACAGTTCGGGTGGCTTGGGAAAGGAGTGGGAATGTGATCAAAATACATTATACGAAATTCTCAAAGAACAAATAATAACAATACAGGAAATTCTATAAGTGCCACGAAATAAGCTGTGGAGCTATGAAACAGTATTCCTACTGTTATCTTTAAGTCACATCAACTGTAGTAACTACAGTGAGCCCACACAAGATGGGACTTAGCAACAAGGAAGGTGGAGAGGGCTCACAGGGCTCTACTCTTTGCCTCTGCGCTCTTGGTTCTCTGTAGATCCTGGAGAGGAGGAATCGGCATCGATAGTTGTATACTCTGTTATCCTGTGCTGAGCCAACCAGGCTTCAGTGGATCGCTCCAACACCATGGGTACAAGGATGGTCCTGGTTATACTTGGGTCAGAAAATAAAACAAATAGACATCAGTGCCAGAAAGAGATTTATGAGGAGGTGGGAGGAGAGGGCAGTCTATATGCAAGGCATACATATGTGGAACTGTAAAAAATATTAAAAGAATACAAAGAATATAGAAAATTAGTATATGGCAATCCTATTGCCAGCAGTTAGCACTAGCTAACCCATCGTATCACCATGCTGCCTATGAATAAAATTTTCACTATCCTAACTACTGTTTATTAAAATTTTCTAAGTGTTTGACATGCAGTTCCTGCCATATGGTGTTATATAGGTGATACTGTCAGAGCAGAGTGCTTATTGCAAGCATACTTTTACTTTTCTAATAACAGAGCACCTTATTTATTTATTTATTTTTTAAAGATTTGTTTATTATGTACACAGTGTTTTGTCTGCTGCCAGGCCAGAAGAGGGCACCAGATCTCATTACTGATGGTTTTGAGTCACCATGTAGTTGCTGGGAATTGAACTCAGGACTTTTGGAAGAGCAACCAGTGTTCCTAATCTCTCCAGCCCCCAGAACATTCCTGAGCGCTCTTAGATTGGTTCATGATCAACACTGCATCTCCAAAGCAAAGACACACATATGGGTTTCTGTGTCATGTCTGATGTTGCATGTATGCCTTAGTTACCTTTTTCATTGCTGTAACCAAATGCCGGCAAGCAGCAGCTTGCGGAGGAATTTAGTCTGGATCACAGTCTGAGGGTGTATTTCTTCCTGGCTGGGGAGGAATGGTGGTGGTGTGGCAGCTGTGGTATTGACTGTGACACTGCTTGCTCACATCCTGGCAGTCAAGAAACAGAGAGTCCGTGCTATCTGGCTTTCTAGTTTCTTTTTAAAATAAAATCAAAACTATTAATTTATTGCATGTGCATGCACATACAGAGGCCAAAGTCTGATGTTAGGGTCTTCCCCAGTCACGTGCTAGGGTCTTCCCCCGCCACTCACTCAGTATTTTGAGACGTCTTTTGCTAAACCCTGATCTTCCAGATTGAGCTAGATCAACTGGCTGACAAGGCCCAAGAATCTCTTTGTGTCTGTCTCTTCACTGCTGGGGTTACAGCTGTTCAACACCACACCCAGGTTCTTTGCACAGGTACCACAGGTCAAATTTAGGTCTGTGTTTGTGCACTTTACAAGAGCACCGCCTCCCTAACCCCCCCTTTCCTCCCCTTTTATTCCATCAAGGCCCCTAGCCTATGGGACAGTGCTCTTTCAGGGCGGCTCTTTCTTCCTCAGTTGATCCTCTCAGGCTTCCATCAGAGATACCCAGAAGTACATCTCCTAGGATATTCTAAATCCAGTCAAGTTGACAAAGACAAGTAACCATCGTGATGCACGTGTGTGTACATAGAGTATACGCATGAATGAATGGAGAGTTTAATTGCTCTAACTGTGATAACGTTGACAGACATATATTATTAAAAGATGATCTGATGATAGGATGAACTCACAGGACACGCAGTGTGAAGCTCAGTCAGTCCTTCTCCACCTCAGGGAGGCGTGATAGAACCAAAGAGCATGCAGAAGAGGAGAGCCAGCTCGCAGGCCAGCGGGGTGCAGAGGGAAAAGCACAGTGAGCAAGGGTTCCTAAACTCAGACCTTGTTCTAGTCGCCATCGCCAGCTACACAGCTTTGTGCACATAGCTTAGTGACCCCAAGACATCTATAAAATTGGGACAGTAGTGTGACTGCCAGAGTGTGATGTGAGGCTTTATAGACTCTGTTAGCATCAGGCCTGACCACGCTGTGCTCAGTGACTGGTATTTATGATTGCTGCTTTGTGACAAGTGTGTATGAATTTCCTGAACTCCTGAGAGAACTTAAGGACAGGGTTAGTAAAAGAAAAAAAAAAACTGGTTTCTTTTTAATCTCTATTTGGAGGACAGGCAACAGAGAGGACTTCAGATGCCAAGGAGGGTCAGGGCACTGAACAGAGTATTGAGGGATTTGTAAAATGTCTTTACTAACCATCTTTTCAGATGGGAGAGAGTATCATTGGTGTTTAAGCTGAGGTCTGAATAACCCCGTCAAGTTCCTTCTATGATTAGGATGCAAACTTCAACTATTTTGTGCAAAACTGCACTTTTGTTACAGCTAGACTTCGGTTATTACTTCATGTATGATTAAATGTTAGGGAAATACAATTCTTCAGCTCCATACGAAAATCCAGTTTCCAGTCTCTCTTCTCGTATTGTTATCCTTAAAACAGGAGTGGGGTGAGGCACGGTGGTAGAGAGTAAATGGCTTTAGTTGTCATACGGGTAGAATGTGTTCAGGACTCATTGATTCTGCCTGTATTAGTGGTTCATTCACGGCTCCCTCTAGGCAATTGAAGCATTGGTAACGATTGTGTATATAAAACTTCCCCTTCACTTTAGAGCATCTTCAGCCTGGATTGTTATAATTTATCACTCAGTTTATTAAACCAATAATTTTGAACGTGTTTTGTGCCAGACATTATGTTGTATATAGAATATCAAAGACAGGCCAACAGGAGCTTGCTCTCAAGTTGCCTTCCTAGTGAGAATTCAGGCAGACAATTACAATTTAAAGTGGTAATGACTGTAATGAAGTTAATGGGAATGAAGCAAGGGTAGTTCTTCTTGGGCTTGTCTAAGGATATAAATACTAGCCTACAGATTGAGTGTACTTTATGCTCGCTCTTTCATTTCAAAGAAGGTTTTAACACCCAAATATTCAGCGTGTTCTTGAATAAGTAATGTGTTAGCTTTTGTGATTGCATTGTTAATACCCGAAGGACAGACTACAGAAAGCATGACTGGACAGTGTTTGTTGATGACTGATCTTGCTCTTTGTTCTGGCACTGCTGGGCAGGTTTCATCCCTGGGGAATTCTGGGTCTCCCCTCTCCCTCTCCCTCCTAGCTCCTTGGTTGAAAGCACAGGGCTCACTCACTTCTTGACCGGGCTTTCTTACACGCCCTGGTTGAGCTTCTTGGCTTCAAAGTTAATTTCACTCCAAGAGCCTCTGTGCCTCTTATAGTAGCACATAGGGTGTGTTCAGTGTGTTGAACTGTTGACTGGAGTGCTGGAAATGCTCAGTGTTGCAGACCTGCTGTAATTGTCACCTGTCTTGTGACTCCTCCCCCACAGCTCCCTGCTGTCTGTTCTCCAGCTGGGAAGTTAAGTTTTCCTATGTAATTGATTTCTCAACAAAGGAAAAGCCTTTGGCCCTGTGTGTTGTTTAAAGTTGGGCATCACTTGCAGAAAAGAACAGACTGCTAGTAACCACAGAGGAAGCATTGGAACATTGGCACCAAGCAGAACTTCATTAGCTGAGATTTGGAAACCTGTTGTGGCTTGATTGTTAAAGAATGAGATGGCCCTGGTGGCTCATGCCTACAGTCCAGTCACTTGGTAGACTAAGGCAGAATTGCTGTGAGTTTGAGGATAGCCTGCACAACAGAGTGAGGCTTTGTATCAAAAACACAAATCTAAAACCAAATAAAGGGATTTATTTTATAATCTTAGTTTTCTATTTCTCTCCCTTTCCATAACACACATATGATGAATATATATATATGTATATATGTATGTATATATATATATATATATATTTCCATATGCTTTATAGGAAAAAACCTCTTTCCAATTACATGCTAAAATTATACAGTGAATAGTAATTACTACACATTTCTATAACGTTTAACTTTCAAGAAGAATGAAAGTACTGCAAAGAGAGGTAGAAAGTGTGTTGGAATCTGACACAGTGCCAGTAATGATGAAGAGATTAGCAGTCCAGGACTTGAGAACCAGACCTTAACAGAGAGACTGAAAGAAACTCCTGGAGCATTTATAGCCATCTCCCCCCCACCCTTACAGACAGACCCAGGTAAGGGCAGTGCGTGAATATCAGTACCCAATGATGTAGATTCAGAACTTTTGTTTTGGTGACAAAATGACTACAAAGGTGCAGGAGCAGCATCCTTTAGGTCTGAGCAACAGACATATGTTCATTGCGAGTTCCTTTTTTATATGAACATAGAGAAATCAAGCTTTGGATACAGCTCGGTTGTAGAGTGCTTGGCTAGCATGAATAGAGCCTTGGGTTCATCCCCAGCTCCATATAAACCAGGAGTGTTGGCACATGCCCGAGCTCAAAGCACAGGGAAGTGGAGGCATGAGGACTAAAAGCTCCACATCATGGTAGCTAGTTGGAAGCCAGCTTGGCCTAGTGACCCTTGTCTCCAACAAACAAACATAAAGAAATGAAACACAATATTGGATATAGTAGTCAACCTCCATCAGGTCCAATAAATTGTGTTTTGAGATCTTAGTGTTTGTGATTTAGGTTTCAATAAATTATTAACCATTTGTGTGTGTGTACACATGTTCATATGCATGCATATCTTCCTGTGTGTGCAGGTACATGAGCACATATTGCGTGTGTGTGCGTATGTGTAGACCAGAGAGGCCAAGGTAGGATGATATCCTCATTTTTTGAGGTAAGGTCTCCCACTAAATCTATAGCTTACCTTTTGGCCAGTGTGACTGGTAGTGAGCTCCAAGAACACTCCCTTCTCTGCCTTGCCACACTGGTATTCCAGGACTATGCCACCATGCCCAGATTTTACATGATACCGGGGATCTGAATTCAGGTCCTTATGCTTGTACAGCAAGTGCTTTACCGATGGAGTCATCTCCCTAGCCCTTCAAGCCCCCGGCTTACATTGAAACTGGCATTGTTTTCTTAATACTTTGCTTGCGTGTGCTACCTGCTGTATTATGGAATTGCCCCTTGTTTTAAAGGCATGTTTCTTAAGGCTCTGTTCCAGGCCTTTCTTCTCTTTATGCTTTATGATTTTCTGTCTTCTTTCTCATCACTATTTTGAATAAAAGACATTTTAAATTTTCTGTCCTACAAGTTTTCATAAGCTATTAAACTCACATTTCCTTTAATCAATAAATTAGCCAAAAGGCTGAGAAGCAATGATGATAATGATGATGATGATGATGATGATGATGATGATGATGATAATAATAAATTGTTCAGCCTTAATTAATCAAAGTTTGGCTTTATGAAACAGGGTCTCTCTGTGAAGCCAAAGCTGGCCTGAAACTTCAGCTCTTTTTGAGTGCTGAGACTGCATGTGTTCACTCACAACTCTGGCTTTAGGGTCAGAATCTTACAAATTTTGAGTAGGCCTTTTCCTTGTTCTGAAATCCAACTCTCTATATATGCATATATATGCACACACATATGTAATATAATTAGTTATAGATAGAAAAAGATAGCAAACTATTGATGCAGAGAATTCTTTCATCATAGTTATGCATTTTCTTTTTCTATTAGAGAAACTTACTGGACCCAACACTTCAAATTACGTGTAGACAAGGCAGTTGTCATCCCCTGTATATTGGTTTTGATTTTATTCCTGCCATTTTAACCATTATAAGAAAAATCCAAAATAGTACAGCAGATATAAAGTGTCCTAACTATCATTTTGCTTATAGCCAGTTTCCCGAGAAAGCATGCAGGAAAGGTTAAGCTTAACCTTTAAGTTAAGCTGGCTATCTTGTACTGTGTCTGCCAGATATGGCTCCTCATTGAGGTCAACCTTTTCCAGTTTTATTTTTAAGGTAGCCTTCACCTTGTAGCCTAGGCTGGTCATCAGCCTCATCAGTATGAGGTTAACCTTTTCAAAATCTTCTGGCCATAGTGCATCTCCATATATTGCTAAAGTGAGTATGTCATTCCTTTATAAAACATTGTGTGGTGGTTCATGAATAACATGGGTCATTACCATTTGGAGGTGGCTCATGAATGGAAAAAGTTGCTGTTTCTCCTGCAGGTCAGCTGCTTTTGGAGATGCTCTGGTACTCATTTCCTCATGACTGAATCATCTCACCATGAATGAGAGGCAGCATTTCTAAGCTTCATCTCCAAAGGTATCTGTTGTTAGTTAGGTCCTCTGTTTCTAAATGGGATTATATGATATTATATCATGCTAGCAGTGTTAATAAAGGCATTTGGTGGCAAAATATAAGGAACTTAGTCAAGCTTTTAAGTGTACGGCCATGAAGACTCTACTCTCAGATAATCTGACTTAGTTTTCTGAGCTTAAGTTGGAGATTGTGTTAGTTCTTGCTTCCTAGAGCATTATTAAGGATTAAACAGATGAGTAAAATATTCTACAACATACTTTGCAAGTGTCTGCTATGTAGATAGTACCAGTGGTTTAAATTTTTAAACTGCTGCCTTAAATTTCTCCATTGTTTTCTACCTTTTTATTGTTATTGGTTCATCTTTTGTTTTATCAGTTTAGCTCTTGTTTGTTTGGAATGGGGTTCACCTATCTTGTTTAACTTGCTTTAAATTCAAGATCCTCTTGCCTCAGCTTCTGAAGTACTGATCTGGGTATTTGTGGAGAAGTCTGTAACATTAGATAGCTCTCTTTAGAATATACTTAGCTATGGGCACATTTTATACTTATGCATAATTTCATGTTTTTGGAAGCTGTAGCACTTGGGCTACTCACAAAGGTTGAGTTGATACCATCCATCAGAAGGCTGTCCCCCACTGGATACTGTGAGACACGGGCCTCATATTTGGAGATCTGGTTCAACCTGGCACACTGGCAGGGTGGAAAGCTGCCAGAGGAGTAGGCAGGACGGCTAGCTGGGGCTAAAATGTCTGAGATGCATACAGATACATCCTATTTTCTTCTTCCTTATTCTGAAGTCCTCTCTACTTTGCAACCACATTGTAGGACTTGATAATGAATTGACCAATGAAGACTGTCAGATTCCGACAGGTTAATCTTCCATAGTTGTCACACATCTTGGATTCAAACTTACAGTTTTATAATTCTAAATAATTATAATTATAATTTATAATTGGGTCAGGTCTGGGGAGATGACCAACTGGTAAACTGGTTGCCACTCAACATGGGGACGTGAGTTCATATCCCTAGAACTCACGTTGTTTGCTCACTAGTCTTAAGAGGTCCACATATGCTATCAACTTTAAGAGTATTTTGCAGTTACCCAAAATCTTATTTTGTAGTTTAAATTTTGGGCCTCATGTATTGGTGAATTTGAAAGGAAATGCTGGGACAGTTTAAATATGCTGATGAGCTGTGAAACAACAAACTGGTTCTGACAATGAAATTAGACTTAATTGCTGTGTTCATTATATAATCAACAGATTACTCCTTTAAAATACATATAATCAACAGAATACTCCTTTAAAATATAGACAAAGCTATCATTCCATTTACATTGAAAGTACTCCAAAAAGGGAAATCTACTTAAGCATGTGTAATGTTCAAATATCAATATTAATTATGTAGACAGATATGGGAATTTCACTTAGTCACATGTTTGCTTTTGTTACATAGACCGTTAGAGTATTTAGCATGTTGGGAAATTGGAGTATGTATTAATATACCCCACCAGCCACAGAATAGCTTACATCACTTGATACACTCTAAAGTGTTCTCAAGATGCTTATGAAACCTTTAAGTATCAAAATTCTAGCCCACTATAGTGGTCCATGCCTCTAGTCCCAGCACTAGAGTGGCTGAACCTGGAGGATAACAGATTTAAGAGTTGCCTGGGCTGCAGTGAGTTCAAGGCCTGCCTGTCTGATAGGGAGACTGTGTTTCTCCCTTATTGGGGGAGGGGAGGGATGTAGCTTAGTGGTATATAAGCTGCATAAGCTGGGATTCCTAAGGCTCTAGGTTCAGTCACTAGTACCATCAACATTCTCTGTGAGAAGACTATTGGAATTGTCTTCCAATGCAACACCTAGAATTTGTAAGATTAAGGAATTCTTCTAAACTGTGCACTCTCCTGGTTTGCGTGGCTACGGAGGTAGTTGTGCTGTGCTCAGATCCACTGGAGATTTGCATCATGTTTCCCTCTCTTTGTAATGTCTTGCAGATTGATATATGTGCCTAGCCAGGTCATACAGGACAGTCTTTCTTTCCTGCAGTGTCAGAACACATGGCCACACCCTGAATGAGAACACAGCTTTTAGACAAGCTCAGGAAGTCCATTATTTTCTCCTAAATCTCAAATGATATCATGCCTTTTGAAATTAGTAGTTTTGCTGTCCTTGAGTTTGGCAGTCACCTTGTGCATCCTTTCGGAACGATGCCCTTGTCCCTGATCTGTTTCTCAGCTGTACATCAAGATTTGTGGTTATTTCCAAGGCTAAGATGTTTGATGCTACAATTTCACATTTCATCACATTGGTGAATGCTTCAGGAGGAGAATAAGGGAGTGTTTCCGCAAGCAGATGTGGAACTTTAAAGATACGTGTCAAGTGCAGGTAACAGTTGATTGCAGCCTCCCCACCCTGTTTCCATTGTTTATACAGTTTGTTAGGTATTTAGTGGCACTTGAGACAAGTGGAATTTCCAGTGTTCTGTTGTGCTGGTTTTCTCTGTACACAGGACGACAAACAAAAGTCTCTTGGGCATAAAAGAAAGCCCTTCTTTAAATAGCACACAGAAACGATGGCTTTTAAAAAAAATCCTTGTTTGAATTTCCATGTGTAATTGCTGCATTGGACTGTGTGAATAAAGGACTCGGGTTTTCTCCTGTACCCTTTTAAAGACACATGCTGACAGACTAGCTTTCACATGGAGCCCTCATCTCCCGGTGCTGGGAAAATTAGGCGAGCATATGGCCACTTCGCTTGCTCGCCAGTGCGTCCCAGAGCAGTCACTGGAGCTGGAGGGCCAGGAGGAGGAGCCTTTTTGCAAGGCAGAGAGTTCCCTTCCCTTTCTCTTGGTGGCGGTGCTGTGTGCTCGGCTCTCCGCACGCACTGCACTCTCAGCTGCAGGAGGCGGTTGGGCGAGCAGACCGCGGATTAGCCACAGCCTCCCGGTGGGGCATCGACCAGGAAAGCCGGGGCCATGGGCCAGCTGTGCTGCTTCCCCTTTGCCAGAGACGAGGGCAAAATCTGTAAGTACAACTTGCGCCTCGCCTCGCGGAAGCTGGGGTGCTCGCCTATAATGTGGAGGTAGCCTTAGCTGTGGGCTTTCCCCCTGGGAATCAGCAGGGAAATGAGCTGTAGTTCTCAACTGTGTATTTAATGCAGGTGTGAAAGTACTGGGATAGGTTGACACTGGAAGGTAATTTCTGATTGTCCTCTGTGGATATTCACTGCAGCTCTGTTTCATGGCACTATCTAGCCAGAGTTTAGTTTTGAGTTTCTTTAAATCACTGCATTCGGTTCGTAAATTATACAAGTCAGACCCCCTTTCTCGGAGCTAAAACTGGCTAGCTTTGGGAGCAACATTCAGTCATCGCACGAAGGGGTGCTGTTGGTTCCAAAATGACAAGGACTGGACATTTGCAGATACTTTCACGTGTCCTCTGCTTTGTTCTTGCGGGAGGTTCAGGTGTAACCATAAAGCCACATCAAAGGAGCGGTGCAGCTTTGCCCTCGCCAAAATCTGGGTGAGAAAAATACTCTAAATATTGTATAGTGCATTTTAGCAAATGTCAGGCAGATTCTGTGTCTGCTTCTGGCCCATGAAGAGTTCCGGTGGTGGTGTGTGCATCTGAAGACCCTGAGAGGCTTACAGTTTAGCTTGTGTGGAGGCTGCTGGCTTCAGAATTAGTGTGAACGAGCTGTCTTATGCTACTTAGCCCGAAATAGGGATTTTTTTCCCCTTCCCTTCGAGTGAAATGTTTCCAGTCAGATCTCTGAATTTGCAGCCATATATCTGTCACACCGGTGTGTGATTCTCACTTAAGCGGGTTCACAGAATTTCCTGTCTAGCTCAGCTACCCAAAGATCCCCATCTGGTTTGTGTTTCCTGCTGTTCATTCCTTAGGAAGCTGAACAAGGGCAGGTTTAAGAAGTTAATATTCTATGCTCATTACTCACTTGGGAGTCCAGTCAGTTTTCCTAAGGAATCTTTTGGAAGGACTTTGGAATAAACGTTGAGAGACTTTGGAACATTGAGCAGTTAACAAGGGCCAATAAATGTTTCTGAATTGTACTTATGGAAGTGACTCTGTGCAGTGTGACAGACCTGCTTTCATTATCTGAGACACACAGGCCTCTTTCTAAACCTGGGCAGACAGGCACTTTCCAGTGTGTCGGAATGACCTATCTGGAGATCTGAATGCATAGATTGACTTTCTGGAGGCCATCTCTGTCAGAAAAGTCTTGGTGTGGACAGATGCAAGGACAGGAGCTCTTGCCTGACCTTCTCTCTGCCTCCTGTTCTTCTGTGGGCTTTCTGTCCACATGGACTTGCTTTTTGCTCCTGTCTGTGAGCAGTCTTCTTGGTTTCAGGGCAAGAATGTGTCCCTTGCCTTTCTTATCTGGAACTGAGGAAGAGTGGTTTCCTGTCTTTAAGACACAGTGCTCCTAATACTGGTTTATGGGAAGTTCTTTTTAATGCTTTTTGGGTTCCCTTTCTCCAATTCCAACCTTCCGAAAGGAAAATGTGTATCTGACGAAAACTTGAAGCCCAGGAGTACAGAGCCAGTGAATTTGCGCCCTGCTCCCTCTCCTCCCTCAACCAAGCTGACCCCTGGTCTTGCACATTCCTTCCATCGTTCTTTCTCCTATCTTTGATTTTGTCATGACTTCATTGTTTTTTTCCCAAACTAATTCACACATCCCATGCACAATACCTGTGTATTGTAGACCAGCTTCTGGTTGGCAGGGTGGTCCAAAGAGAAAAACCTGTTAGGCATGGCTGTGCTGTCAATAAAGCATGCCTAAAAGGACTGACCAAGCTGGGGGTGGGTTTTAAAATATGGCAGAGATTTCATTGTCCAGTGTATCGCAAGAGGAGTATAAATCAGCATTGACTGGACATAGCCAGTCCATAAGTTGTGTTGGTGACATGTGAAAAACAAAACAACAAAAGACATTTGAGAGGGCCCAGAGTCATTTTGCTCTTGTTATGGATTGTCCAGTAACGTCTGAAGACACAGTGCACTTTCTTGTTGCATTCCCAGATATAGCCTCGTTAGCCTGCTCCAAGGCACCTGCTCTTTGAGATCTGCTAGGAGCAGGGCACAAAAGTGCTCATGTCCGTGCCCCGCTCTCCTAATTCTGCCCTAAAGGGTCAGGACAATTCTTCCAGAGGGTAGCTCAAATTAGAGAGAACGCAATGGGATTTTGGTGAAAACTTCAATTTTTGGGTATCATTCTCAAAATACAGGTGAGTTGGAAAGCCCATCCTCCGTGGTCCTACAGAGATACAGCAAGGAGAGACCCAACGGGCTGAGTGGTAAGAGTCAAGTGGTGCCCTCTCCTCTCTCTATTTTCCCTTGCTCTGGCCTTTTGCTGGTGGTTCTGGTGGATGGAAGGGACTATAATTGATTCATTAGTGCTACCATTTTAATCAGTTAATAGCAAACAAAATTATTCTCTAATCAATCACCTGTACAAGGACCCAAGTTCATGCTGAAAGCTTACTGTGCATACCTGGAACTCTTGGTCATAGGGTGAAGAGCAGAACTCATCATGGTTGTGTATCAGTTAGCAACAGACAACAGCAAAGCCAATTTTGCCTGAGCCCCAGCAGCTGAACACCTTTTTCTAAGATGTATGTGTGTGTGTGTGTGTGTGTGTGTGTGTATCTTCAAAATAATACATCTATATTTTGGATCACAGTAAATACAATATATTGAAAATTAGTTGATGATTCTTAGAAAATTCTATTCTTATTTTCAATATAGAAATATTCCTGACATTAAAATCATTGTAGATGTGGTAGCAATAACAAATGTAGCTGTTTTTCAACATGGCTTTTTTTCATAATTCAAAGTTTTTCCCATAATTTTTCCTAGAACTGTTTTTTCCCCTTAGATCCAGTTGTCAACAGTCTGAAGGGTAGTCACTTTTGCCTGAATGAAAGTACTATGGCATAAGTGCCACTTAATACCTCATTAAGGAACCCTCAATGGAACCTTGGCAATTAGACAGCTCTATGACCAATTACTCAACATTTTCTTTGTTCTTTTACCACTACACATTTTCCTGTTTTGAAGCACTCTGTCTTTGTGTAGAATTAATAGGTGAGTGGCCATCAATGCCTCTTGAGTTCACTGCAAGTGTGCAAGCACAGGATGGGCAAACCGCTCATCACTAGGGATTTCACAAGGGTGAGGGGGGCCAGTGAAACGATACGTTGACAACTTGGTTACTTCCTAGCTCTGGGAGTCTGTGATGTTGCCTTTCTGTTTCCTACTTTACATGGCTTCATGGTTATATTTCACACATCTTCTCCATCTTAGCACATGGATTGCCAGTACCTCACATTCAGGATGTGTTATGTATTCCTGTAGTTGCACCAGAGTCTAAAAATGTCTTACCCACAGGAACCATGCTGTGAGTGCTTGTCAATGAAGAGGATGGTACTGATTTCCTGTTAGGCCATGAGTGTGGGAAGATTTGGGATGACTATAGTTAAGAAGTGTGGGCGGGTATTATGGTAGCAGACATGGCTTAATAGTTAAGAACACACACTGTCCTTTTTTATCTTAATTTTATTGGAAACACATCTTTTTCTATACAATATATTCTGATTATGGTTTCCCCTCCCCCAACTCCTTCCAGTTCCTTCTTACTTTCCCTCCCTTCTAGATCCACACCTTTTCTGTCTCTCCTCAGGAAACAAACAGGCATCTAAGCACTAATAATAAAATAAAATGAGATAACAATTGGAATAGGACAAAGTATACAAAAGAAGAGTCAAAGAAAAAGCACAAGGAACATGTGTAGATGCAGAGGCATGTTCTCATACAAAGACTCCTATAAAAGCACACAAATGGAACCCATAATATATACACAAAGGACCTGTAAGGTTTGAAAAAAAGTGCCCTGATACAACATTATGAGATAAAGATCCTAAGATGCCTTTGAGTTCTTTTAGTGTTGACCATCTACTGCTGGGCATGGGGCCTACCCACAGGAGTGGTTTGTTTCCCCAGTGAGACTCTCTGGGAGAAAACTAATTTTTAACTTGCAGATGGTTATTAATTGGATATAGCTTTTGGGCTAGGGATAGGAGCATGTGTCTATTTCTCTTCTTAGCCCTAGAATCCAGTTTGGTACAGAACGTGCAGGCTCCGTGTGTGCTCCCTCAGTCTCTGTGAGTTCATATATAAGCACACACTGTTCTTACAGAGGACCCGTTTGGTTCCCAGTACCTACATTGGGCAGCTTATAACTGCCTGTAACTTCAGCTCCAGGGACTCTAATACTGTTAGCCTCTGAAGGCACTTGTACTCATGTGCAGAGCCAACCCTCTCACCCAAAATTAAAAATAAATCTGTAAACAACAAGAAAACCCACAATAACCTCCCAAGTCCCCAACACACACAAATAACATGATAATAGTTCTTTAACCAACCAATAAAACAAACAAACAATCAAAAACTACTATGGAGTTGGAGAGATGGCTCAGCAGTTAAAAGCATTAGCTTCTAGAGGATCAGAGTTCAAATCCTAGTGCCAAGATCACAAAGGCCTTTATCTCCAGCTCCAAGAAATCCAGTGTCCTCTTGTGGCCTCTATGGGCACAAACACACATGTGTCATGCCTTCATACAGACACAAAAATATAACAATCTTTTAAAAAAAGTATTATGCTTTTAAAAGTTTATTCATCTCCCCCCCCACTTGCTTCTTATAGCTAGCTCAGAGGCTAGGGACTACAAGACTCATGCAGGTAGAACTTCAGAAGTTCTCCTCACCCTCCTCACCGCTCTGTGTTTCCCCTCCCTCTACGGCCAGAGACTGTGCCAGGATTATTTTCAAATCGTTCACGAGGCACACGTGTTAGATATATGCTTCCTGACTGCCCTGCTTCTGAGGGAAAGAAGTGGGGGAATTTCTCAGTTATAGTCCTCTGGGATACTGAGGCTAAAGCTGGCAGGAAGCCTGGCCCAGGCTGCCCAGTATCTATTACCCCTTCTGAAGCAGAGAAACCAGTGCACTGTGTAATCCAAGACAGCACTGTGCATAAGATCTCTTTGGGTAATGTAGTGGTGGTGGCCATCATGTTATACAAGGTAAAACATTTAGCCATAGTCAATACTGATTAGATTTCCCCCTCACTAAATGATGTACACCCCTGAGGTTTGTTTCTAAAATCGAGTATGGAAACATTAGAGCAAATGCTGGTGGTTACTGTTCTGGTTTCACCTACCTGGCTGTATTGATTCTACAGGCGGTGGTGGGCACTGTATTTCTTTTCCTTGTTCTCTGGACTTTTGAACATTGCAGGAAATTCTGGATAATTTTCCTTGGGAGTACCTGGGTTGTAGGATTATTCCCAATCCTCAGGGCAGCCATCAGCTGCTATGGGCCACATGTAGATGTCCCATTCTCCAGGAGTGTGCTATGACCTGCCCTTAAGTCCTTTTTTTTTTCTGGGAGCCCAATGAAAAGGAGTGGGGGTTTCAGCTGGATCCCATTCTCCATCAGTGTGTTGTGACCTCATATCCTCAGAGGAGTTTCAGGTGTTAGCTTAAATCTCGTAAACCTTTGAGACATGTGGGAACCCATTTTCCATAGATTGTTTAATTTTGGCTGTTTTACCCATAGTAAAGAGACACAGAAGATCTTGTAAGTGCATAGTGTCATGTGGTAGGCCATGTAGGGTTTTAGAGACAGACTGACCCAGTTTGTAATTTTGGTTCTGATATTTAGCATTTAATTTTTCTACACTTGGGGCTGGAGAGATGGCTCAGAGGTTAAGAGCACTGGCTGCTCTTCCAGAGGTCCTGAGTTCAATTCCCAGCGCACACATGGTGGCTCACAACCATCTATAATGAAATCTGGTGCTCTTTTCTGCCATCTAGGCCTTCATGCCAGAACATTGTATACATAATAAATGAATCTTAAAATTTTTTTCTACACTTTGTACCCTAATGTTAAGTAGTATATACCTGTCACAAAAAATTAAATAACCAAGATTTGGCTAATATTTATAGCATGCATGCCTACTAGCTGTCTTTATTAAGGTACTTGGGAAATGTGGTTTCTCTTCAATAAATAAAGACTGTGTTAACTGCAGTTCAGTTTGGCACAATGGTGGTAGCCCAGACAGGGAATTAGGATTTAGAATTTCAACTTCACACAATGTCTTTTCTTTGGAGAATTCCCTACCTGTGTTCTTTAAGTCCTGTCTATCACAATATCTTGTTTCCTGCCCTGGGAGAAAGGTGTGGTCCACACATTGTCAACCCAGTCTCCTTAAGATTCAGTAGTGGGCCATTCTAAAGATGAGACCTGAAGGTAATAGAAGAGCCAGGGGAGGAAGAAAGAGGCCCTCCACTCACTCCATAAAGCAATGTGTACTTGCCCATTCTTTGCTTAAACTTATTTTGTTAAAATTTTATCACCTGCAATCATACACTTTGGACATATTTTAGTGGACTTCCCATGTATACAGTAGGTATGACTCCCTGGTCTGCCAAGCTGACTTAAATATAGCTGTGATTATACAATTAACACATCCTCATTGTTGCAGAGAGGTTATGCTTACTGGGTATATTATGTGCCAAACTCCAGTGTATATTCCCATAGAAAGATCACTAACTCCAGTGAAAAGTGACAACTCCCTGATTTTTTTTTTGGTGGGGGTTAGTTTTCAAAATAGAGTTTCTCTGTGTAACAGCCCTGGCTGTCCTGGAACTCACTTTGTAGACCAGGCTGGCTTTGAACTCAAAATCTGCTTGCTTCTGCCTCCCAGGTGCTGGAATTAAGGGCGAGTGCCACCACCGCCTGGCCACTCCTTGACTTCCTATAAGCGTCCATACTGCCTTTGGTTGCAGTGAGATCCATCCTGTCACAACAGGTGCCCAGCCAGAGTGTTTCCTTTTGTTTTGGCTCCCATGGCTGAGCTCTCCCCATCCGGAAAGCTCTGACCAGGTGTTCAGAAGACCCGGGATGAGTGATGCACAGTTGTTAATGTTGGAGGTTGCTTGTTAAATTTGCATGACTTTTAAAGCAGAAAGCGGGTGGATTCCAAGGTTTAGTGTCCTCTCAGCAGTACAAGCCCACATGGAGAATCTCTCTGTCTATTGGGTGATGCCACGCCCTTCCCAGGCCAGGAAGGTTGTAGAACTGACTCAGCAGAGGCCAGGCAGAGCAGGTTAATTGCCACAGAGACTGGCACTTGCTATAAGCTGTTCTCATGGGTGGCTTTTACAACCTGACACAAGCAAACACAGCTTCTACAGAATACATTTTAGGAAATTAATTGCCCCATGACGAACATTCATAATGTCAGAGTTAGAAGTTAACAGACCTTAGAACTACTAACGTAAATCTTTCAGTTGGGAAACAGGCATAGACTAAACGTGAAAGAGCAAGTATAGCTTGATCTTAATGTTGTGTTAAGTGTGGTCAAAATGCTAGTTTCATTATAAGCCAAATAAAAGATATTTGAAATATAATTTCTTATTTCAATATAGTGTTTCCCCAACTCATTAATTTAGCTAAGGATGTTTATAAACATAAGATATATGTATGAAAAACCAGGGAGAAGATACTTGAGGTAGAAGGAATTAAGGGTTTATACACCCAAGATATAAAATGGTGGTGTTCACTGGTGTTGCTGCTAGAGAAGGAAGAAGGACCCCAGTGGAACAGAATGGTCCACATTTGCTTACCTGCCCCATGTCATCCACCCCCATGTTACTCTGTGGTCAGAGAGCTGTTGGCATTTGCCATATGAATGACACGGAGCTTTAAGTGTATGTCTGGCATGTCAGAGCAAAAATAAAAGCTCGCACTTTCTAAGCATTTTAAATGCAGAGCTAAAGTTAGCTATAAAGTCATCATTTTCACAGTTTTGAATGCTATAATTTATGATTGCATATAAACTGGCAAATGAGTGATTTGTAAATCTAATGCTTTATGTCTATCTTGATTGTAGTCAAACTGGAATGTGTCCGAAGGGAGGCCAAGATGGGGAGGCCCCAGGAGGCTAGTGGGTTCCAGCTCTGGTCTAGAATAAGAGAAGGCAGAAGTAGTTGTCTTAGAGTATGTGGAAAGTTTGGAAACATGGAAATGTCCTTTATGGTTCTTTTGAGACAAATCTAGGAACAGTGGATGTTTTAGCGAGACCTTAGGCTTGGGGCCTTAGACATCAGGTAGTTGGTTGCTGAGATGGCTCAGTCAAGTACCCTTGCTTACTACCGAGTCTAATGACTTCATTTGCTCCCATGGTGGTGAGTCTATTTCCTGCAGGTTGTCCTCTGACCTCCACATGTGCAGGCCAGCACTGAGCGTGATAGGTTTTTGCCCTTCATCAGGATTAAAGGGAACCAAAGGTTCACATCAGGGCCCAAGGCATCATACATGTCTGAGGAATGCTGAGAAGCGTTTGGGAGTCAGTGAGAGTAAAAATAGAAAGGACAATAAAGTGTGTTGAGGCAGAGACAGGAATCAATACGTCAATACAGATTCTTAATGAAAAGGGAGGCCAATGAGAGGACGCCTTGGCCCATGAGTGCAAACAAGACAGCCTGCTTGCACACCGCCAGTCCTCTCCCTCTCCACCCCTTACTTCAGGCATGCACATACGTGAGTGTCCACGTGTGTCCACGTACATACACAGGCGTCCATGTGTGTATGGAGGCCTTTTTTTCTTTGGCCTGGGGCTTACTCTGTTTGGTTAGGCTGGCTGTCCAGCGAGCCGCAGCGACCTTGCCTGTCTGTTTCTGCTTCCCCAGCACTGAGATCATGAGAGCGTGCCACTGCCTCGGCATTTTTGTGTGGGTCCTGGGGGGTAGAACTCAGCTCCTTGTGCTTGCATGGCAACTTCTTACAGAGTGGCCGCCTCCCCAGCCTTTGTTCAGCTTTTGTGATCCAGCCTTCTCCACTTCTGCTTGGTGGAGGGGGCAGGGGCTTCCGGCAGCTTCTGTGTTCCCACCCACCCTCACGGGCCTCACTTGGTTATGGAGGTAGCCTTCCCTCTGCTCGGGAAAACGATGAGTTCCTCTCTCCTTCCCACATATAAAACAGGAACTGCATCTGAGTAGCTTGTGTGTCTCCAGGGCTCCTGGAGAGCTACTGAGTTGGGCCAGATCCTCATGAAGTGTTTCACAGCTCTGCAGGAGCCCAAGCCTTGGAAAGGGAGGGGAGCCTTGATACCCAGGGACAATTGAGTGAGTGGTCTGATAATCTTGTTTGCTTGGGGAATAGGTGGGGTGAGGTAAGGAAGGGGTGAGGTAAGGAAGGGGTGTGGGGTGAGGTGAGGAAGGGGTGTGGGGTGAGGTAAGGAAGGGGTGAGGTAAGGAAGGGGTGAGGTAAGGAAGGGGTGTGGGTGAGGTAAGGAAGGGGTGTGGGGTGAGGTAAGGAAGGGGTGTGGGGTGGAGGTAAGGAAGGGGTGTGGGGTGAGGTAAGGAAGGGGTGTGGGGTGAGGTAAGGAAGGGGTGAGGTAAGGAAGGGGTGTGGGGTGAGGTAAGGAAGGGGTGTGGGGTGGATGTAAGGAAGGGGTATGGGGTGAGGTAAGGAAGGGGTGTGGGGTGAGGTAAGGAAGGGGTGAGGTAAGGAAGGGGTGAGGTAAGGAAGGGGTGTGGGGTGAGGTAAGGAAGGGGTGAGGTAAGGAAGGGGTGAGGTAAGGAAGGGGTGTGGGGTGAGGTAAGGAAGGGGTGTGGGGTGGATGAAGGAAGGGGTGTGGGGTGAGGTAAGGAAGGGGTGTGGGGTGAGGTAAGGAAGGGGTGAGGTAAGGAAGGGGTGAGGTAAGGAAGGGGTGTGGGGTGAGGTAAGGAAGGGGTGAGGTAAGGAAGGGGTGTGGGGTGAGGTAAGGAAGGGGTGTGGGGTGAGGTAAGGAAGGGGTGTGGGGTGGAGGTAAGGAAGGGGTGAGATAAGGAAGGGGTGTGGGGTGGGTAAGGAAGGGGTGTGGGGTGGATGTAAGGAAGGGGTGTGGGGTGAGGTAAGGAAGGGGTGTGGGGTGAGGTGAGGAAGGGGTGTGGGGTGAGGTAAGGAAGGGGTGTGGGGGTGAGGTAAGGAAGGGGTGTGGGGTGAGGTAAGGAAGGGGTGTGGGGTGAGGAAGGAAGGGGTGAGGTAAGGAAGGGGTGTGGGGTGAGGTAAGGAAGGGGTGAGGTAAGGAAGGGGTGTGGGGGAGGTAAGGAAGGGGTGAGGGTGAGGTAAGGAAGGGGTGTGGGGTGAGGTGAGGAAGGGGTGTGGGGTGAGGTAAGGAAGGGGTGTGGGGTGAGGTAAGGAAGGGGTGTGGGGTGAGGTAAGGAAGGGGTGTGGGGTGAGGTAAGGAAGGGGTGTGGGGTGAGGTAAGGAAGGGGTGTGGGGTGGAGGTATGGAAGGGGTGAGGTAAGGAAGGGGTGGGGGTGAGGTAAGGAAGGGGTGTGGGGTGAGGTAAGGAAGGGGTGTGGGGTGGAGGTAAGGAAGGGGTGAGGTAAGGAAGGGGTGTGGGGTGAGGAAGGAAGGGGTGTGGGGTGAGGTAAGGAAGGGGGAGGTAAGGAAGGGGTGTGGGGGAGGTGAGGAAGGGGTGTGGGGTGAGGTGAGGAAGGGGGTGGGGTGAGGTGGGGAAGGGGTGTGGGGTGAGGTAGGAAGGGGTGTGGGGGAGGAAGGAAGGGGTGTGGGGGAGGTGAGGAAGGGGTGTGGGGTGAGGTAAGGGAGGGGTGAGGTAAGGAGGGGTGTGGGGTGAGGTGAGGAAGGGGTGTGGGGGTGAGGTGAGGAAGGGGTGTGGGGTGAGGTAAGGAAGGGGTGTGGGGTGGAGGTAAGGAAGGGGTGTGGGGTGAGGTAAGGAAGGGGTGTGGGGTGGAGGTATGGAAGGGGTGTGGGGTGGAGGATGCCATAAAGCCTGTGCAGCAATGGAGAAGGCTGGTCCAGGGACCTTGGGGTCTGATAGGAGAATCACTATGCTGTTGCTTTTCTCTGAGTTTGAGGACACTGGGAGTCCAGTGGCTCTGTGATCCACCCCCCCCCCCCATGACTGTGGTCTTTATTTGCTTATTAAAATTTAGAATTTCTTCTTATTGGTCCTTTTTAAAAATTTCTAGCTTAACTCTGCTACTATGTTTTTATGCTAATAACTATGTCAGTTCTTCCTGGGACCTTTACCCAAAGGAATGTCATGAGTACCCAGAAAGATGAAAACAAGCTAAGATGTGAATGACTGTGACATTTATTGCAAATGGGTGACACGTGTTCTGCAGTAGGTGTGTTCTTGGAGGAGTTGCATACAAATCTAACTTGACGTGATTACTTTTTACAATGCTACACATCTAAGTTGAGTGCATCTGGAAACCTAAAACCATCTGTATCATGCTATTTCTGGTGCAGTCTATTTCTATGTGCGCTGGACACCTTTTGCAAGGTTAATTAATTTACAGTAGTTCTTCTCTGTACCATCATTTGATTGTAAGAGAGTGTAGCTTAAGCTATACAGAACAATATCTAACATTGGTGGAGGCAGCTACAATTACTACTGCACCACCTGCACATGCAATATGAACTTCTTGTTTGCAATTATTTCCCCACTGTTTCAAGCATTAGTGGTGCTAGAGAGTTGGCTCAGTGTACTGGGTAAGAGGAAGGACTGCTCTTGTGCAGTTTGGTTTCTAGCACCCAGGCTAGTGAGCTCACAGTCATGTGTTCTCCAGCTCCTGTGAATCCCACACCATCTTCTGGGCTCTGTAGGCACCTTCATCCATACACATATATCCTGTCCCCTCACAAATAGACACAATTAAACTGAGATTATCTAAAAAGGAAAGGGGAAAAAAATGCTTACTATTAAGTCATCCATTAAAGTCAGTGCTCTGTATCATTTTAGATTTTACAACAGCCTTGGACTGTAGAGCTGCTGTCATCTGTTCATTATAAATAAAAGAGGGAGGCATAGGAAGGCTGGGTGACTTTGATGGGGACAAAGGTATGACATTCTGAGCCTCCAACTTGAGAAGAGGCAAGAAAATATTTTATGATTTATAAGTCTCATCGCAGAATAAAAATATTTAGAAAGTATAATTGTATAAAGTAGTGGCTAGAGATTAGCAAGTGAAATGCTACAGTGGTCAGATGTTGTCAAATGGTACAATGTCAGAGTGTGCTGTTTTAGGGCCATGCTGATCTGTATGTGAGTTACAGCTTTGGTAGGTTTTGGTCAGGTAGATTTAGGCAAGTCCCCCAGTTTCCACAGCCTCAATTTGACATATGTAGCAATTGACTTGAGCTTTGGACTAACATGTGTGGAAGAAAGTCCACATTGCAGATGCTTAATGTGAGGCAGGTTTATTATTAAGAGAGTTCATGAATACAGTTACGAGGGGTGGGTAATTGGAAGGCAGCAGAAGGTCCTGGAGTGTGTGGTGATGGACTTGGCCTCTCCTACTTAGCACTCCACCACGGAAGAGTCTCTAAGCCAGCATTTCTCAATCTGTGGGTTGTGACCCCATGAAGGTCACATATCAGATGTCCTACACATCAGCTGTTTATATTACAATTCATAACAGAAGCAAAATTAACGTTATGAACTAGCAAAGAAATAATTGTATGGTTGGGGGTCACCACAACACAAGGAACTGTGTTAAAAGTTGCAGCATTAGGAAGGGTGAGAGCCACTGCTAAGTGGTTGCAGGGAGTCAGACTCTGGCTCCTTCCATTCATAAAGGGGAGAAATAAGGTCGGGTCATCTCTGATTTCTTTCTACCCATGTTTCCAGCATTCCTTTCCCTATGGGAACCAAGCTCATGACCTGCAGAGGAAGCCTAGCATAGTGGCAACTGTCTCTAGTTCACTATGTGCCGTCTGTGATTATTTTTCACTGACATTTGAATTGACTGGTAGCAGTTCTTCTATACATGGAGATTGAATGTTCCAGAAGCAAACAGTTGCTGATGCACCAAATGCATGTCCATTTACACACCACCCACACAGTGAGTGTTCAACGAACATACACGCTAAGCTTAATTTTCTGTGGAGAGTTTCTGATAGATGTTTCTAGTAAATTAGTATTTATAAGACACTGAGAAAATAAAAATCCATCCAAAGTTACTTCTTCAATCATTTTTTCCTAAAGTTAAACACATAAAGAGGTCACCAGGCTTCAGTGTTTCTAGGAATGTGGTATTGTGTTTCCCTATTCATTTTTACAAAATATGCCCAAAAAAGGTGGCCAAGATGGCGTTTGTCTTGACTTTTTCTTGCTGATTGATCATCTTATCCTTTGGTGCTCACTGTTTCATCTATCATTACTGTTTTTGAAATGCCCAGTGGACTTTGTCCATGGTTAGCAAGGGTGTGCAAGCAAGTGTGCTGACCAAACATTTCTGTTTATCCTGGCTTTCATGTTCAGATTTTAAAAGGGGATTAGTAGCCATCAGAGGCAGACAGTGACATGTACCCTATTTTATGTGTTTATAACAGAAACTAGAAAAGTGTGCAACTTGAATCCCATTCTTCCCACCCACTAAGGGTTTGGTTTAGGAGTTAAAGACAGCTAAATCAGAATAATTTCAGTTTTTGTTTAAATATATGTTTCAGGTTGGGGCTGTGGTTCAGTTGGTAGAATGCTTGCCTAAAATGCATGAAGTGCTGGGTTTAAAACCCAGGGTTGTGTAAGTCCACCATGTTGGCATAGGTATGATGTTCCAGAACTCCTGAGGTGGGGTAAGATCAACTCAAGCTTACCTGCAAATACAGAGGGAGTTTGAGGCCAGCTGATGTGCTAGAGACTCTGCCCAAAGAAACAGACACACACATACATGCACACACACATTCACATATTACATACACATGTACACACACATGCACACACATGTAGTCACACACATGTACACATGCATGCATTTGCACATGCACACACACATTCACATATCACACACACGTACACACATGCACACACACTACACACATGCACACATATATAGTCACCCACACATGCACAGGCACACATACACACACATGCACACATATGAAGTATTTGCGATGCTCTCAGTACTCTGTACTTACTGTGATAGTTGAGTTCCCTTCTAAAGAGGTTACTGTTTATTTGCAACAACGCTAAGACAAATGAGGAGAAATCACTTAGTCGATAGCAAATACCATGTTTTCTTACTAAGCAATAGATATGTGGAACCAGGCTTACACACGTTATGCCTCAATAGTTGAAAAACACCCAGCATCCCTTGCAGATAGGACTTAAACGTTTGTGCTTATCTTAGAATGCGGAAGTTTAGTTTGATCCTACGAGGGAATCCATGTTGAGCACCCTCCTCAGCATGGCCTCAGAGCTTCCCAGCCTTGTTGCTGCCCTTCTTCTCACCTCATCAGTCACCATGCAGACAGCGTGGTGCCATCAGCCACACAGGCCATGCTAGTGGTATGTCATGCCAAGTTCTTCTACGTGGTCCACCTGAGAAATGTTGAAATCAATTTACAAGATCTGACTCAAGTGTAACCTCCTTCCTTCTACATGAGGACATGAAACTTTGAGTCTTTGATTTGACCAGTCTTCTTCTTTAATTAATTTTGTTAAGACAGAGTACTTGGCCTGGAATTTGGGACATCTGTATAGCCAGGGATAACCTCGAACTTCTAATCCCCATGATTCTGCCTCTTGATTGCTAGGATTAGAAGTATGTTCCAGGGTTTCCAGTTATGAACCAGGGCTTTGGGAATTTTAGGCAAGCACACTACCAACTGAGCCACTCCTAGCTCTTGCCTATAGTCTTTAAAATTTTTGTATTCATTTATTTAACATGTACAGGTGTTTTCTCTACATGTATGTCTGTGCCCCATGTGTATAACTGATGCCTACAGAGGTAGAAGAGGGTGTTAGATGTCCTGAGATTGGAGTTACAGATAGTTGTGAGTGCCATGTGGGTGGTGGGAATTGAACCTTGGTCCTTTTGGATGAGCTGCCTGTGTTCTTACCTGCTGAGCCACCTCTCCAGGATGTTAGTCTTTATTTGTATATCTACTTTATATTGTTCCTCTTTTCTTCATAGTATTCATGATCTTTATTATTCACTGCCATGGATTTCTATTGAATCCATGTTTTCTGCATTCATTTCTGTATTCATAATGTGGCTGCTTAATACAAAGAGAGGGTGCTTAGTGCATGGTTCTGGAAGGAAAGGAGGAAGTATGGAAGAGAGAGGAGGGAGGAACGAGGAAAAGAGGGACAAGAGAAGGGAGAAAGGAAGATAAAAGTGCAAAGAAGGAATGAAAGGAGGAATTATATTGTGACAATCAATATGCGTTACTTAGGACTGGGAATTTTCAGTGGAGAATGAAGTACTGTGATGAAACCTGAATTTTCCTGTTCTCCTGCCAATCATCTGCTCACTGGCATTTCTCACATTTTCCTGATTTGCCCCAGGATGAGGGGGTAGGTGTTCTGTGTGGGCTAAGTTTTGTGGTCAGAGAACTCCAGATTCCCGTCTCTGTGGCTGTGGAATCCTCCCCAGGTTTTGTAAACTCACCGTGTATTCTCCAGCATTCATCTTGCCCCACGAGAAAGAAGCCTGTGAAGACAAAGTGAGATAATATTTCTGACCCTGCCCTGCAAAACAGGAATCCCTCTAAATGGGCAGAGGAAGCTGTCCCTGTTATTGGTGCTCTGAGCTATGGAAGCGTCCTCAGCCTGGCATTTCTCCTGACCTGGGTGTGTCCAGATCGCTTATAAAGAACCAAAGTGGCAGCAATAACTTATGATTTATGTCATTAGATTAGATTGGTTGGCAACATTTACTCAGGTGATCAACCTTGAGCGCAGTGTTCAGAATGGGAAAATATGTTTATTTTCTGCTCTGAACGGAGCCCTAGTTTCTAATGCAAGCTTAGAAAGAAAAGCATGTGGTATCAGGAACAGGTGTTTTAGTGAAATAACCAAGAAACTAAAATTTGGCTATTATGTCCCGATCTCTTGAAATACATGACTAATCAGATGCATGCAGAATTAAGTTCTAAGCATGGCTTCATTTCCAGGCCCCATGTTTTCTGCTAGTCAAGAGACAATCGCATGAACATTTATACTTGTGACATCTTCTTTGTCCCAAAATGTTTTTTTCAGTGACATTCATCCTCCTACTGACACTCCTGTGGACTCAGATTTGTGTTCATTTTTACAATTCATAATTGCCCATCTCAGTCTGTTTTGCACTGAGTGACCAGAGTGGCCTTAGTGAGCAGTCAGGGACCTTGAAAATTCCCACATTCCAGCGGGAACTGAAATTCAGGGAGGAAATTCCATGGCTTCGACATGATAGTAATTTATATTGTGGACTCGGGTAGGTGCTACACAGAGCACAGCAAATCCTGAGGAAAACCAACCGCAGAGAGTCGGCACCCCTCTGAAGCAGGCGGACAGCAGAGATAGTGATCACCGGGCACACTTTCACGCCGGGTGCCTGTTTAGTTTTTACTCTTGAGCAGTTTGCAGGAGATGGTATGTCTGATACACAGAAGGGAAAAAGAAAAACATTTTATTTGGCTCCCATTTATACTCACAAGTCACTCCAGTCAATTTTATGGAAAATATTTTGATACTGAACACAACAGAAAACTATGATTCACAAGAAAAGCAACTGAGAACCAGGCCTGCAGCTGTAAGATTATACACGCAGCAGCAGTTGAGATGTGTCTTAAAATAGTGAGGTGTTGGGAAGTCATCCATCTGTATGGGCAGCCACAGGCTAATTGCAGAGTTACAAGCTCGAGACTGGTCACTGAGCCCATTTTGACCCCCATAGAGGCAACGGTGGGTATTCACCATTGGGAAGAAGCTCTTGCTATTCACATTTTTAAAAGTGAAGTCTATTTTACACATGGTAAATCTGTTCTTGCTCATGTTTAGTTCTGTGAGTTTAATGAACATATGAGCCATCGTAATCACCACAAGCAAGGTCATAGACAGCTTCAGCACCCTCCAGAATTCTTTAACATTCCTTCCTGTGGATCTCCCAGCTCATGAGAACCATGAGAACTACTGGTCTGTTTCCCATGTAGTTTTGCCTTTTCCATAATATCAAATATGAAATCACATAGTGTGTGGCCTCTTCACTTTGACGTCTTTCACATAACGTGTTTCAGAGTTATCTGTGTTGCAGCATGCACCAGCATTTCATTCCTCTGCACTAGTCTTTCATTGCATGGGTGTATCACAGTCTTCTGGTTCAGTTCTTTGGATGAGGGGTGTTATGTAGTTTCTAGTTTAGGGCACTTTGGAAAAGAGCTACTCCAGACATTGGTTTAAGTGATTTCCTGAGCATACCCTTTCATTTCATCTGTTTGCAAGTAAAGCTAGAGGTTAGATTGCTGGCAAGTGTAGTAAGAATATCGTCAACTTTTATAATAACTTCACCAAATGGGTAGTTTTTACTACAGCAGCAGTAGTTCTAATTGCTTACTTCATGTTCTTAACAACCCTTCGTGTTGTGTGTTCTTTTGACTGAGTCATTTGAGTGGGTGAGTAGTGTCATCTCATTGTGTCTATAACTTGCCTTTCCCTGATGACTAATGATGTTGACTGTCTTTTGTCACACTTCTTGGCCATCCATACATTTTTGTTGTTCTTGTTTGGTTTTTGAGACAGGATCACACTACATAGCTCTGGCCATCCTATAACTCACTATATAGACCACTATATAGAGATCTGTTTGCCTCTGCATTCTGAGTGTGGGGATTAACGGTGTGTGGCATCACGTCCAGCCTCTATCTATGATCTTTTATGGAGTAACACAAATTTGTTTTCTTATCCAGGACAGCTCTGGCTCATATACCACCACTGCATGGCTGCTTTTTGGTTTTATGGGCCAACACTTAAAGGCTGTGCTTTGGAGATATTTTCTCTCAGTTGGTGGCTTGCATCTTATTTTCTTAATAGTAATGTGAGGGGAACAGAAGTTTTGCATTTTTATGCAGCTAGGTGTATCTTTTTTCTCCTTTTTGTAGTTTATGCTTTTGATGTCTTAATTAAGAAACACAAGGCCACTAAGAAGTTCTTGGGTAATCTCATCTATATGATCCTATTTGAGTTCATTTGTATTTGTGACCTGCCATACAAGATGAAAACTGTGTTTTCTTGTTTGTTTGGCATGAGTATCTAATGATTCTAATACCATTTCTTAAGGTTACCCTAACATATTTAATTGCCTCTGTACCTGTGTTGACAATCACTTGGCTTAGATGACCTAGGGTCTAGTTTTTATTTTGAGACTTACATTGAAATCACAGCAGTGTGGTATTGGCATGAAGGCAGACACATACATCAATGAAACCAAACAGACATTTCAAAGATAGACAGAAATCTGAAAGTTCACCTCAGCAAGTGAATTATAGGAAGGAGTATTGGTCTGTAGAAGTTCGATTTGTTTCTCACAGTCTGGTTTGGCTAATCAGAATGGATCCCACCCACCCCAGATTGTAAAATGCTAAGGTTTCTTCCTAAAATGTTTGATAATTATTTTCTTTATGCAGTACAATAAAAGAGCTTTCTTGGCTCTTTCTCTGATTTTCAATAACTGTTGTTTTTTTTAAACAGGTGCAGCTTATTCAGCTCATCAGTTTTCTTCTTCCCTCTGAAATGCAGTGGGATAGTTTGTGTCTTTCAAGGACAGACACTGTTTGTGTCATCTTGTTCATGGTGTTACTGGAATAAAATTGCTCCTAGTATTTCAATGTGTAGTTGATGGTGAAGTTCTCCATCCCATTTCTGATATTAAGGCATACTTACTAATTTTTATTTCTGAATAAGATCCAGATAAGGCTGTATCAGTTCCCCTGATTTCTGCTCCCCAAAGTCAGCTCCCCATTGAGTGTTATTGATGTTTTTGTAGAATCAGCCAAGCTAAAAGCTGGTCCTTGGAGGGTAGGACCAAACTGAGCTCTGTACCCTTCCTTTAAAGTTAGCCTTAAACTGTTCTCTTTTTCTGTGTTATTGATGTGGCAGTTTTCATAATGGATATTTAAGATTTCTAATTTTATAATGAAACTCTTAATAATATAACCTTTGTTATAAATTGGGGTATGTTTTATTTTCCATTTAGCTAAAAATATCCTCATTCATACTATATTCTCCCCCTCAGGTAGTCTATTCATATCTAGTCTCTGTCTAGATCATATCTATCTTTAAGTAATGTTGAGGACTGAACCCAAGACCTTACTTACATTTGCTAGACAAGCATTCTACCATGAGCTAAGTCCTCATCCCTACCCAAAGCCTTAAAGTATAGGACTTATTTTGAGTGTCTTCAGTCTTTGGGTTATTTTGAGGGATATTGCTTAACTCCTGCATTATTGAAGGACTCTCCAGACATCTGTTATGAATTCTTATTTGGTGCCATTGTGGCTTGAGACTGTGGAGTGGGTGTGGTCATTTCTTCCTCATTTTTCAACTTGTTTTATGACCGAGAAAATGATCTCTCTTTGGTAAATCTCTAGGCATGAAGGATGATTTTTATCGGAAATCTAGATCACCTGATATGGGTTATCTGGCCTTCTTTTGGTCATCATCACTGTGGTTCAACTTCTATCCTTTATCTTCTGAGTTTTTGACACACATGACTTCATATTTGAAATGATGGTTTTGGTAGACATCATAGTTAACTTTTGGCTTTATCCAAATTAAAAATCTCTGACGTTCAATTGATGAGTTTGAGCCATTTGCAGGGTTAGATACTATAAAAGAGAAACATCTCTTAGGAAAATGGAGGCAAGAGGGTCCTTAGGGAGATTGGCCTATATATACAGTGTTGTCTTCCCCCATCCTTGATGTTATACATGAACCATGGTCTATAGGGCCCTGGTGTCATCCTAAACCGTGTGAGTTGGGAGCTCCTATGAGGACGTGTGGCCCAGAGACCTGGATCCATACTGCAATTCAGGAATAATGGAACACAGTGAAGGTGCTGGCTGGGCTAATAAGAAGTGTGAATAAGAAGTCCCTTCTCCCTCCAAAAAGAAACCCAGAGGGCTCCCAACTTTGTCCTTATTGACAGCTTTGGCTGTGGTTGCCTGGACAGCTGTCACAGCCCCTCAGACTGCAGGCTGTGTGCTTGTGTGACCTCATCTACTCTATTTCTCTGAAGATGACAGCTGATACTCAGTTTAGTGGGTTTCCAGTCCCCTATCACAGTTACATGTGTGTGGGAGGACATGCCACCTGTGGTCATTTTTCCCTGGGTGCCCTTTTGTACCTGAAGGGCAATGCTTTTCCCATATTCACCTTTTTACTGAGTCCGGAATCAAATGTACCTATATGAACCTATATTCTAAGGGGTTTAGTGTTTTGTTTGTGTGTTGTGGGGCAAACCTGGGTTTTTACCAAGAGCAGCTTCTTTTACATGAATGGTTTCCTGGGACATATAGCTAAATCCTTCTGCAGACCAGGGTCCAAGAACAGTGTCAGGTTAATGTTGAGAGAGAAGCCTTGCCTGTCCTTTGTCACACTCCATTGTAGGAAATGTGCAGGCCTGGTGTGAGTGCTATGATAACTTTGTGACTAGCCTACAGGCCTGTAGTTAGTGCTTTGTTTTAACTAGGTAGACCGAAGACAAGATGACCACAGTTAAGAGCAAACGTCCTCTTCTAAGGCGTTCACAATTAGGTTACTAGGAAAGCAAGAGTAAATTTTGCAAGTACTGGGAAGATGCCGAGGTAGCATTCGTTCAGGTCCAAGTGAGGTTGTTCATTTCCTCCATTTGTTTTCAGCCCCCAGTCCTTACAGTGTAATCCACTCTGTCCCCTAACTATTAGCCCTCCTACCTCTTTCTTCCTGGTGCTGTGATTCAGGCATGGGACAGCCATGCTTGGCCATTCTACCGACCCGGACTGCACCCCTGTAAGGCCACCCTTAGGCGTTCAGAAGCATCTCCAGGCGGCTTTCCAGGCTGCTTTGCAGGCCTCAGAGACTGAGCAGTTGCTTGTGGGAAGCCGCTGTCAAGCCTACAGGTACACGCACTCATCCGCCACTCTCAGCTTTGCTGGCAACCTGGCACACCTTCCTCACATAGTCTTGTCACCTGTGTCCCAAGGCCTACCTTGCCCACATTTGCCTCATTGATTTCACCTTTGCTGAAAACACTCAAGAGTTAGGTGAGGGATTCTTTTCACGGCAAGCCGCAGGTGGCTTCAGTTTAGCGTGAGATGCACACGCAGGCTTATGGAAGCAGAAAGCCCATTGGGTCACTGAGCCTTTTCTGTGTGGCATCAGAAGTGACACCCCCCCCCCATTACCCCATTGCTGTTTCAGTAACCGGTTCTGTGTTGCTCTTGTTTTGTTTTGGTTTTCGAGACAGTGTGTCTTGTAGCCAAGGCTTGCCTTGAACTCACTGTGTAGCCAATGTTGATAACCTTAACTGTGGTTCCTCCAACCTCTAGGATTATTGGCATGGCTGCCATAGTTATCAATGGCTTGTAATACCTCCATTTCTCCTTGGGCACAGCGTTTCAGTCGAGAGACTTCCTTTCCATTTTCTGACCTTACCTTTCTCGCTATTACCATTTTAATCACATTGGAAAGCCCCTTAGGTCAGGTGCTGTACAGGGGGAGCCTTGTCCTCTTTCCTGGCTGCCTGTCTTCCCATGCATCCTTGTATAGTTTTTCGACATGGCATGGTGTGATGGAGCCAAGCCTTCCTACCAGCTTTTCTTTTTGAGTTTCCTCATGATCATGCAAACAATGTCCATAGGGCTTATGGTATAATGCAGTATGTTCTTTCTGTGGCATGGTGACAGCCACAGAGCTTCTGCTGCAGCCTCATGGGTCAGAGGAGCTCTGCTGTCCCAAAAAAGGCTTTTGACACTTGGTGTGTAGTGACAACTGCTAATGTTCTCAGGTGTGAATGTTCTCATTTTGATGTGTCCCCACTGTGTGTGTGTGTGAGTGTGTGTGTGTGTGTCTTGCCCTCTCCATCCACCCCCCTCTTCCTCTTTCATTCCTATGCTATATTTTCTGCTTCTTAAGAAATCAAATTGCTATCTATTGTTTTATTCTTGTCAGTACAAATAAGCACTTAGATGTTGTCAGAAGGTAGTGGCAATCTCTAGAGCCTTTCATGTGACATCAACCCAGCTTCTGTTGGGTCAGCTCAGCTTGTATGTTAAAAGACCAGTGGAGCCACACTAAGACTCACCTTAAATTATCCTAGAAGTTCTAAAATTCTCTTGCCATTACTGATGAGTTATTTTCTTTTTATGATCACAAAAAATAAACCTTATAACTGACTTGTATTGGTACCTAAGCTCTCTGGTAAATAGAAACAAAGTCAGAATAATGGATTCAGAGCATGCATAAATGATGCCATACTCCTAGAGAGTTGCTTGCTCCTTGTTCCTCACGTGGTTTGTTGAAAAATATCTTATTTTTGTGCTTTTTGGGACATTCCTTGTTGAGTAGACTTATTCTCATTTAGTGAGTGATATTCTTGGATAAGTTCATTTTATAGCCCAGAGTGGTCTAAAACCCACTCTAAAATGCAGAATAGACTCTTACTTCGTGTCACAGCCTCCCAAGTGCTAGGATTATTGTATAAGCCATCACATTTGACTGTGTTTGTAGTTTTAAAATATTTTCCCATTACTTTTATACTTTTTAGGTTTTTCATGGAAATCATGTAGATGGGTGTAGTGGCTTATGCTTTATAGTTCCTACATTTGGAAGTTTGAGACAGAGGGCTTATTGTCTGTTTTAACCATTCTAGGCTATGTAATGAGTTCCATGCCATCCTAGGCTCAGTCTCAAACACTATACTATACTGTATCAAAGGCAAAAGCTCATCTGTTAAGTGGGAATGAGAGTCAGTAAACCAAGAAAGGATAGTTTTGATCATGAGTTTGCTGCTTTCTTTTGTTAGGAATATTTTTGTAAGTATCTTGCTGGAATCAAAAGAGAGTTATATATATTGCCATTCTGTGATGAGCTTCCATTGTTAATGAGGCATCAGGAAATGCCTTTTATCTTGTAGGTAAGAATGAGAGACTGCTGTTCTTATGTGAGTATTAGGCAGAGGAAAATATAGCATAACTTTAATCTGAAAATATCTCTAAATATTATATTAAGGATACTGAAAACTGTAAGACAAGTTCTTGCTGAAATGAAGATTCTGACTTCCGGACAAATGTATTCTTTCAGAGTTCTGTGATAAGCCTTCCCAGGACACACATGTGCATACATGTATAAAAACGTTTCAGGGTCCCATGTATCCTAGCTGGCCCTAAGCTCCCCATGTAGCCCAGATGAGCTTGCATTTGCCATCTCCTGCCTCCCTCCCCAAGTGCTAAGATTATCATTGTGTCCCCCTTGCCTAGTTTACTGTGAGATGATATTAATAGCCTGAGTGGGTTTGCAGAAAGTATGCGGAGAAGCTTGAGTCCAGGACTGATCTGGGAGATCTGTTAATTTGCTTATTTTTATTTGGTTAATGAAATAATTAGTTATTGTGGATTGTTAATTTCTGATTTTGTCCTATTGATCAGATTCACCGGGCAAAATTAATGTAGATTTTTTTCACATAGATACTTAAATTATTCTAGAATTCTCTTCTCTTATTTAGATTTAATTTTACATCTCAATTTCTGGCCATGTAAATTTCTGGCCATAGTGTGCTATTTATATAGGGTGATAATAACATTCAAAACTGTTGCTACCACTTTCAAGGATTTCAATAAAAATTCAGTAGGCAGAACCCCAAAAACATTTATTGAGTTCTTATTGTAATGAATAAATTGTGCCATCTGTTAGCAGAGAGGAAGGGAAAAGCGACTCAGCATAGTTTCTGTGCTCAAGCCTGTGTGTGTGTGTGTGTGTGTGTGTGTGTGTGTGTGTGTGTGTGTGTGTGTGTGTGCATGTGGGGGGGGGTGCGGTATGTGTACATGTAGGTGCATGCACATAGAGGCGAGAGATAGAGGCCAGCTGTTCCCTTGATCACCGTCCACCTTATGTTTTGAGACAAGGTGTCTCAGTGAATCTGGAGTTTCCCAGTGGGATAGACAAGTTGGCCAGTGAGCTCCAGGGCTCCTCTTCTCTCTGCTTCCAGGGTTACAAATGGGTGCACAGTGCCCAGCGTTTTATGCGGGTGCCCAGCTTCCTAACTCAGGTCCCATGCATCCTTGCATGCAGGCATGTTGCTGACTGGACCATCTTCCCAGCTACCAGACTATGCCTTTGCAAATTCATAAAGAATGCCCATAGTTTATAAAACAAAAAGCCAATAGGATCTCATTTTGTTTTATTCTTTGCAGCCTTTCTATAGGTTGAGAGTATAGGCATATAGTAGATACTTACGACATACTCGAATAAATGACCGAATAGCCAAAATGACCATGTACTATATATACAGCTACTGGAGTCCAGTAGCAGTTTGCCTGTCAGCTGAGCAGGACAAGGAACCTTTCATGGAGTAATTGTAACTTTGATTGGAAGGGGAAGAGGGTAGGGTTATCTAGTGATATGGAATGCCCTGGAAGTGTCTAAGGGTGTTGGAACTCGACTATAGAACTGAGGCAATAGTTTGGGAAAGTCTTGAAATGTAAGCCTGTTTCCCTGCTAAGTAGAGGCTGAAAGGGATATTTTATTTTATTTTTGCATTAACAGATTAAGTGTTTTTTGTCTGTTTGCTTTTGAGACAGGGTCTCACCAAGTAGCCCTGACCGACCTGGAGCTTGATCTGTCTGTAGATCAGGTTGACCTCAAATTCACTGAGATAGATCCTCCTGACTCTGCCTCCTAAGCACTGTGATTAAAGTTGTGTGCCACCACTCCCTGTATGAAAGGGACATTTTAGAAAAGTTACTCTAGAGGCATTTAGTCAGGTGCTTTGTAGGCAGGGGCAATTGTGAAGCACATATTGACAGTATTCTGTAATTATGTGTGCTGATGAGGGGCAGGAACATGTCAAAGATAATGACGTTTTCAGTTTGATTGACTTGGATAATAGTAAAAGCATGAACAAAAATAGGACAGCCAGAAGGGAAATTAACATTTGAAGGAGGCTTTTATATTTCAGATTTCTCTCTTTTGGAAAGGTGTTGAGGCAGGGTCTTCCTCTGTGAACCATATTAGCCTGAGCATGGGAATACAAGTCTGTATCACAAACCCAGGGTATTTCAAACATCTTAACATTTAAAGTCACAGAGACACCGACAGAAACAACAAGGTACATAATATTAGACCTGAGATGGATTTTGAAGGATGAGTTATTAATTAATTAAATCCAGTCTCGTTATCTCACCAGTGAGAAAGCTGGCTAGAGTTCTGGAGTTGTCCACAAGAATACAGTCCCTGGCCTGGGTGTGGCACCTAGATCAGAGATTTAGAAAGCCATTTCTAGTGCTTTGAAAGTCACTTAGATAACATCTGTTCATTTGCATCTGGTTTTCTTTTTTAAATCTGAAGAGCCACTATACAAATAGTTGCATGTAATGCATGTGGAAATATCAACTGTACAGGGTAAATATTGTGCTATAAGATAAGATTGAGAGCAAAGACTCTAAATATTAACCAACATTCCCATGCATTCTTATTAGTAAAATCTGAACTTTGCCTAAAGCTATATCAGTAATGATTTTTTTCTTCTTTTCAGAATATCATGATGTTTCTGGTTAGTAGATTCCTGTAATTTTCACCAAGTCAAAGCTTACCCAATTCTGAACATGTTTTGCACTGCACTTGTGCTTAGACTTCTGATCTGTGGTGCCATATTGCCACATTTGAGGGGAAAGCTGTTGCTAAGGCATCTCTCTAGGTTGGTCTTAACCCATCCTCACTTCCATGATCCTAGGCAGGTTGGGGGTGGCTATCAACAGAATCGGTCCCGCTTGTGTGTGTTGTAGACAATTAACGGGGCTCTGAAGGCAGTATGGGGCCAGGAATTACTTTCGGCACATCTTTTGTTCTCCAAGCCCATTATAGATGAGAATAGAAAATAATATCTGTCTTCCTGCTTACACTCTTTGTACCCTCCTGTCCCAGACCTGAACATGCAGGAGTAGCGCTGGCTTTGTCATCATGAGCCCTTGAGTGATTACCCCACAATGAGCTCAGCTTACTGGGTGCAATGTGATGACTTCTTGAATACCGTCCATCTGCTTTCCAACTCACACCATCGGAGGGAGGGAGTATGCTGAGTGGACCTTTCCCCAATAAAGAGAGGATTTGGAGAGTGGCAGGGTGATGCAGAACATGAGATCACAGGGGAAGTAGCTCTGCTTCAAGAGTGAACCGAATACCTACACCTGGATCATCACTAGCAGGAGAGCAGAATGATCATAAGATGGTGACATCTAGGAAGTTACCGGCAGGAGATTTTTAAACATAGAATGTTGGTCTTGCAGTCCTGTTTTTAACTGCTGCTACTGGCACTGGTCACTGCATTTGCCTTGGTGTAAGTGCTGGGAGACAACCAGTCTGCCATTTTAAAATATATGGTCCCAAGTCATGAGATGACTGGGGACTCTCGATTCCCTGGTAATTAGCATTGGAGAGGGAACAGCAGTCATGTGCCTGGGACCTCAGGTGGTGGGCACAAGCAGTCATTAGCCTTGAGCAATAGAGGAGCACAAAAGCCCCATGGAAATGGGAAGGCCAGAGCACTGCGGGCAAGGGCATGGCTAATGGACTGTCTTCAGCAATAGACAGGCTCGTGCTTGGACAAATGTCATAGGAAAAGCAACCCACTCTCGTTCCCATTTGGCAGAGTGAAGGACACTTGCTCTTTTAGCTAGCTGAACTAGCTGGGCGCTGGTGACCCCGTTGCTATGGCAATATGAGCTCAGTGACCTCTCTTCTCTTGTGGAATGTAGGTGAGAAGGACCGAGGGGAGCCCGAGGATGCTGAACTGGTCAGGCTCAGTAAGAGGCTGGTGGAGAACGCCGTGCTCAAGGCTGTCCAGCAGTATTTGGAAGAAACGCAGACCAAAAAGCAGTCGGGGGAGGGGAACTCCACCAAAGCTGAAGAGGCCAATCAGAATGGCAAAGGAAGTGATAACAACAGGAAGTGAGAGTGGAACCTGTTCCCGCTGCTCTGTGAAAAGCATCCCGGCCCCTCTGCTAAGTCGCAGACTGACTTGCCATGTGCTCCTTAAGGGTCTTGTTCCAGCCCAGGAGATCGCCTAACACATTGATGATCGATGTGTTGGCGCGGCTGCGACACAACAGAAGAGAGTGGGGTGCTGGGGCCGGAGGAGGGCACCAATCTCCAGAAGATCATCCCAAGTTCATGTACCATCAAGCATGTACAAGGGAGAGGGGGCACCCCGGGAAGGCCCACGGGCCGAGAGAGAGGACTTGCCACCGATGGAATACTGCCGTTTACACTGCTTAGAGCATTTGACTACTTTATCTGAGGCCAAAACTTGCACACAGCTATCAAGTACTGAGTTCAGTTTGTCACTGTTGAAATGATCATGAGTGGAGTGAGTCCACAATGTTTCATGTTTGTCCCCAGTGTACTATTACCATGCAGTGATCTTTCTTTGCAGTAAATTAAGTTTCACATAAATTATATATTTTTGGCAAGATGCAATCTTTTCTATGAAATGTGGGTAACATTTTAAAGGGTTTTCAGCCTTATTTTGGTAAGTCAGTGTGCCATATTTGATGTATTTCATTGATATTTGTACTTTAAATGTATTATATACTTTCCCCCCCTTAGGCAAGAAACCATTTGGGATCCAAGACTTAATTAATGACGCTTTGCACCGAGAAAGGATGGAGCTGAAGTCCAAAGTGAAACAGATAAAGGAACTTTTGCTAAAGCCTGAGACTCAGGCTATGATTAGGAAGGAGCTTCTTGAAGGAAGAATTCTTAATGATGGTAGTCACACAGCCGATACTGACTTCAGTCTGACTTTGCCCTCCACTGCTTATGATGGCGAAAAGCTTATGAACGCTCAGCCCAGCACATAGCCCTTTGGTAAATAACCAAAGTGTTCTTACGGTTTCTACAAAGCCCATGAACCAACATTTGGTAAGGAATTAACAACTTCTTGCCAAAGAAAACATTTTTGCCTTATCATCATCATCATCAGTTAAAGTTGAGTTTTAGAATGTTTATTTGGGTGTTGCTGACTCATTTTATAGAAATCATTTCTTAATTAGCTGTTGTGAGAAGTTCCATGGGTCCTTGCAGATAAAAAAACAAAAGCAAAGAATGTTGACTATGAAAAATCCTTTGTAGACAAAACAAAACAGCAAGACAAAATAAAACCAACAACAGTATTCTAAGGGTCACCTGCCTCCTGTTGATATGGCCCTTTCTTACTAGCATTGGGCAGGCTCATCCAGTCTCACATTACGTTATATTTAACGAGAATTTGAATGCTTATTGAGTATGACTACTTGAATGAACATTTACAAATGTAATCATTGCAGTCACTGGTTTAGAATGTTTTATAATATACACATGTATTATTATTCACTGATGAAAATGTACTTTGCTTTTTCATTTCTTAGTGAACAAATGGTCAGTGTTTTTATTTTCTCCTTCTCTGAGGATGAGCCCCAAGCCTCACTGTGTTCTTCCCCAGTTGTCTAGTTTGCACTGGTTCACTTTTATATTTTTTGGTTGCGAGCCTAGCCTTTAATGGCTGAGCCATCTCTCCAGCCCCTGGCTCATTTTTAAAAGAGCATTCTTAACCTGTTTCTCCCTATGTGATGTTTCTTTGTAACAGCCTTTTCAGTAATCATTTAAAAATTGCTGCTACTAGTAGATGATGGGGAGGGAAGTGATTAGAGATCAAATATGTAATCATCTCACTTATATAATCCCGTTTGCTCATGGATTTTGGCTATTTTTTCACGGGGCCAATGATTCTACATTAATTCATATTGTAATACTTTATGAGTTCCTACATTTTCATGCCTCTTAATAAAAGTACTGTTTCCCCTGTTTTGTGTCCTTTCCTTTCTTCTGGAAACCACAGGGTCCTTGTTGGTATCCCAGAGTGGGGTCTCTGTAGTTTCATTCTTTCCTGCCTGTGCTAAGGAGGTACACTGTCATAACATTGTCCACGCCACACTGTCCCATGACTCCAAATCAGTCATGGTCATACACAAGGAACAGCAGAACAGAAAACTGAAAAGAACCAACCCCATGTCACTAGGCTCTTCATCACAATGATGGAGAGAATACGTTCTTCTAGATATACAGATCTGCTGGCTACTGGCTGTGAACCCCCTCCAAGAAGCCAGTCTCGAACCTCTGGCGAGAAGGGCTGGCCATGAATCCCACTGAGCAGCTGGCCATGAGCCCCACTGAGCAGCTGGCCATGAACCCCACTGAGCAGCTGGCCATGAGCCCCCCTCCAGCAGTTGGCCATGACCCCCTTCTGAGGGGCTGACCATGAATCCCCTCTTGGTGGCTAGCCATAACTCGCTTGTGAGCTGCCTACTGGGAGCCCTCACTTTGTAGTGGAGGTCCTTACAGATTTCATTTAGAGTAAACTCTAAAGGAAGCAAAGATGCTTAGGCCTTTCCTTGTTTTTCTAATGAGGACACAGAGTCCAGAGGTTGGGCTCCCTAGCCAAAGCCACAAGGATGTTAGGAATTTGGAACTGAGCCACAACCCTGTGGCCCCAGTGTTCCAATGCTACTTTGGTGAAATTCCATAACCCACACGAACAAGTTCAGATTGGTATTTCTTAGCATCATCGATATCTTTTCCTCAAGGACTTATTCCCAATCTGAGTAGCTTGAAAGAAAAGCATGTTTTCCAACTCCGATTCTACGTCTTTCTGTTAACTTTAGTTGCCCTCCATTTCCATTGTTAAATACCCATGAAGACCTGGGCTATGTGCCAGGTAATTTGGGCAGGTTTAATCCCTTCCCTTAAGTGGTCCTAGTAGGAAGTAATTAGTACTTTCTAGATTAGGAAAACTGGAGACCTATTGCTGAAATGGCCCAAGGACATAAGGTGAACAAAAGGTGGGGCTAAATTTAAACTCAAATCTGTTTTACTTCAAAGGTGACACATTTTACAATGGGGTATTTCCTCCCTTTACCAAATACAGTATTTCAGAAATTAAAGATGAATATTAAAGCCCCTTAAACACACACACACACACACACACACACACACTTCTCACTTTCTACAAATAAGAGAGTGGCCAACTAATATGATATCTAAAGGTTTTAATCCTTGTCCATGGAATCCCCCTGTGTCCTGTTCACAAAAACACTGGACCAGGAAGCACCTGTTGCCTCTCGACTTGGACTTAACAGTGACAGGTGTTCTTGATCAAACTAGTTTACATTTTGGAGCCTCACGTCTCAGGCCAGGTGGTTTGCAGGAGCCCTAGGGCAGTTCTCTGTGGGACTTGCCTTGATGCTGCCAGTGTGCTGGCTGCTGGACTGGGTCACATCACTCCACCTTGTGACATTGGGTGTTTGCCTCTCAGGAGGACATCCCCTTCTATTTTATGTGTTGCTTGTCAGTTTCATGAAGGGAACCCCTAGGGGAAATATTCCCATTTAGAACCACATTGTAACATTTTAAGAGTCACTCACTAGAAAAATAGATCCCACAAGAGTAAAAATATCAGAAAGCAATACTTTAAACAGTAGGACAATATTTTTGTCAGCTTTGAACTTGGCCTTCCTTATAAAATCTTAGTTTCCATGAACTCTCTTCCTGTGGAAGACTAAACTGGAGGTCCTTTGTCCTTTGGATATACAGGTTGCTGTACTTCATATGGAATTTCTGGGATCAGAATTATATCTGATTTCAGATTTGTGGAATACTTATGGCATCTTAGGTGCGGGTCCCATGTCTGAAGAGGAGCTCCATCTGTCTCCTATAATCTATTTTCTGTATATGAAGGCCATTTTATGTGATTTGTAGTGAGCCTGCATTTTCACTGCAGCTCATCCCATGAGGCAGGTGAAGGATTTTCCCCTTGTGCTGTCATGTCAGCTTTCAAAACATTTTCAATTCTGGAACCTTTGTATTTTCTATTCCTGGCTTAGGAATGTTCTATCTGCGAAAGGTTCACATCTAGAATATAGTTAGAATCCAAATGATTCTCTGCAAAAACCACCCTCATGTCAATTTCCAGACATCTCATGTTCTAATGAGGAGGTCATGGCAGCAGTTTGACTTCATAGTCTACATGTTATTTCAGGCACACAGCCAGGAAGACATGTTTGCCCTTCTGTAGACATAATCACAGATGCAGAAACCAGCCATCACCTTCTATAGCAAATGAAGAGTTTCATACCTTTGCTAAAGCCAACACAGATGCATCTTTCAGTGTAAATTTGTGAATACATAACCTATTGTCAGCCATTGTTCTGGGCGTTTTCTTTCTTTTTCTTTTTTTCCCCTTCTTTTTTTATTTTTTATTTTTATTTTACATATCGATCCCAGTTCCCCCTCCCTCCCTCTTCCTTCCCGTCCTTCCTCCCTCTTTCCCTTTCTCTCCCCCTCCCACCCTCTCATGCCCTCTGACCACCTTCCCCCCCCCCACTCCACATGTAGGATGATGCCCTCTAGGAGGGGTCATCTAGATCTGTCAAGTCATTTGGAGTAGGGACTAGGCCTTCTCTCCTGTCTCTAGGTTAAGGCAGTATCCCTCCATGGGGGATGTGCCCCCAAGGTACTTTTGTGCATCAGGGATACATCCTGGTTCCATTGTCCAAGGTCCCTTCTTTTCCTTTTTCTGGATTTTTAGTTGTGAGCCCAGCCTTTTAAACAGCTGAGCCATCTCTCAAGCCCAAATTTTTGAGATTATAATTACATCATTCATTCCCTTTCTTCCTTCCAAATCCTCCTATATTACCTTGCTTCCCTTATTGTCTTTCAAATTCATGGCCTATTTTTCTCACATATATGTGAGATCTCTCTCTCACACACATATGTATAGGTATATATGCATACATGTATTATATAATCTGTTCAATTTGTGTAGTGTTCCTGGTATCTGTGTGTTTTCAGGGCTGACCACTTGGTACTGGATAACTCATTGAAATGCTCTCCATAGGGAAGACTGTTTCTCCTGCCTGGCATCCCTCAGTTGCCTGTGTTTCCAAGGTTGAAGCTGCCTGAGCTTTCCCGATTCCATGTTAGCATGTCTGCTGGTGTCATCCTTGTTTAGGTCATGCTTAGGCTATGTTGATGACATTTCATGGGTGTATCGTCCGACTTTCACAGGAGACACAACCTGGCAGCCAACTGCCCGTTCCTCTGTCTGTCCCTTCATCTCCAGTGGTCTCTGAGCCTTAGATGCAGGAGTTGTGTTTAGACGTGTCAGACAGGACTGGGCTCACAACCGTGCCCAGTTTTGCTTGCTTGTGGTTTTCTTTAATGGTCTCTGTTAGTTTCTTTGATGATGAGTGAGGACTACAGTAGTGGGTGGGTATGAGGAAAAATATTTAGAATCTATTCTCAGCATCTTCAAACATCACCTGTAATAATTTTATCTTTAAAAATTTTACAGATTCATCCACGATTCCCGATGGATAAAAAAAAAAAATCTAAAAAACAAAACAAAAACCAAACCCAGAATACATTGAAAACATTCTCCAGTCCCCACATTCATTTGATGGCTGTGCCCACACTAACAAGATAAAACCCTAGATAGTTTCATTCACAGTTAAAATGAGGATGCCAGCAGTTACCTTGGAATCAGTGAATTTAAAATTATGAAATAATTCACAGCCTCTTTTCCTTGGATCACTGTATTGGGAATAATGAGGCTCACTTAGAAGGTAATTTGAGAACTTTTGAAGGTAGGCACTATTATCTTCTACACTATAATACACTCTAAAGCACTAATTTGTATTTATTTAAATGCATCTGATCAATTCAAGTGGTGGTTTTAAAATGGAAACCATATTAGCTAGTCCTCTATAAATCGCATCATTAGTCACGTATTGGAAGACCATGAAATTCTCTTGTAGCAATAAAGCTAGGGACAGTAAACTACAGACTGAACAGCAGAACATATACTGCTTTCCCCCTAGTGAGGGCAAAAAGTAACTTTTTTGAAATGCTGCTGTCATGTGATAATGCCCCACAGCCTTCTGTGTTACTTTATGGTCCTGGCCAGCTTAAGTAGTTATAGGGCTTATACCGTGTTTGCTCTTTAATAGCAGTATGGTAGACTGGTATAGCAGTCCAATGTCTCCTGCCCCAACCCACCTGGGTGCAGTGTTTCCATGGTGCCTTTGTACTAAAGGGAGCTGTCATCCTCACTGATTCCCCCCCCCCCAGTATACATTTCATCTTATCTATAACTTCAGAAAACACTTTTACATGTACTTATGTGAAATGTAAAAAGTTGTAGGAGGCGAGAGGACAAAGAAACATGAATCCTAGGCAGAAATTATAGTGTGGAGAACAAAAATGGCACATATGCACCAATGCAAGTATCTGATATGGTAATTGAAGTAGAGAAAATAGCATGTGCATATGCAACAGTGGAGAGAGACTAACTATAGCCTTTTGGGATCCTGCAGGACAGATTTGGAAGCTGTTCTTGCTGCCTTCAGGGAAAGGCTTGAAATGAGGGCTTTCGATGACTTGGAGGACATTTGTCATAGTTAGTGACTGCTCGGTTCTTTGGAATACTTTTCTACATCTATTAAGCTCCCACTCATTAAGATCTGCTTCCCGGGGGACAGGCCATGGGGAGACCTGGAATTGAGCATCTCATTGGTGCACTGAGATTCACATATGGGATCTGGGCTCCATCAAGAGATAGGGTCATCCCGAACCGAGTCTGCTCACTCTGGTGAGCATAGTGGCTCGAAGCAGCAGCAGTGGGGCTTGGAGCATGGCTCAGTGGGTAAAGTTCCTGCCATACAAGCGTGAGGACTTGAGTTCAAACCTCTGGGACCCACAAGAAACACTGGAGGCATTCATCTCCACCCCCAGTCTTGCTGATCAGCAAGTTCCAGGTCCACGGTGGGACCTTTTCCCAAAACATGAGGTGGAGATTTATTAAGACCTCCACAGACATCCTCATGCATATGCATACACATACATGAGCCTCTGTGTATGCGTGTGCATATGAACTTAAGAACTCATATACTCATCACCCTCACGTACATAGCTTGGGTAGGCCTGCTACACTAACAGTGAATAGTGGCACAGGGCCTCTCAGAGTAGCTAGCAATGTAACGGGACATTGTTCTTTCTCTTGGCTTCCCAGCCTGATTTTCTGCGTCTCTTGGGTAGTCTTGATTTGTTGCTCTTGCAGAGGTCCTTGTTCCTCACAACCATCTCTCACTCCAGTTCCAGGGATACAGAGGATGCAACTCCATCTCCTGGCCTCTGTGGGCACCAGGCACACATATAGTGCACATACTTACACGCAGGCCACACACTCACACACACGAAATAAATGAATTAAAGAAAAAAAAAAAAAACCCCGGCTAAAGCTGGTTTTAGTATTTGTAATTAAATATTCAAACTAACACAGTTTTCCATAAGCAACACTTTGTCACGGGGTCTAGGGGGCACTTGGCATTATAGGAATTGTGTCTACATTATAGGAAGCCTCGCTCCTCACCTGTGGGCACTAAATGCCAGCAGCAGACTCCAGGTATTTTGACTATTAAATATTGCTCCCCTAGATATTTCTTCATTTCCATCCTATCCAGAAGTAATTCTGCCTCCAAGAGTACAAGCTCACTAGGACTCCGTACATGTTATTGGGTACCTGGGTAGAAAGGAGAAATGAAATTGCTTGCATATTTTGTGTGATAAAGACCAAAACACTTAAGTTATTGCACTGAAAAATGGTTTGAATAGATCAATTGTGATAATTCTTTTTTTTTTTTATCTCATTATCAGGAAAGGGCATTTATGGTAGCCTTTCCACGGTTGCTCAATTGTTAGTTGGAGTCAGTCTTGTAGGTCTCTAGACCTTTTTTAGGTTCAGTTTTCTCTTCAAACCAATAATGGCTCCCTTTTTTTATAAAGTCATTATTGCACACATTTTCTTGGTTCACAAGATTAGGAAAGCCCACTTAGACACCGAGATAAGAAGGCAATCTTCAAATTCTAACACTGTATGGCCTGCTGCATATATTATTATCATTATTATTATTACAGGGCTAACTTGTTGTTCAGCATCATAGAAACACTTAAAATATGTTATGTGCCAAATGAAAATAGTCTAATTTTCTGAAAATGACAGAGCTGTGTAAAAAATGCAAGAATATTTTAATGTAAGAAAGATATTTATTTTTTCTGAGTGCCAGAGTAGAAAACTTTTAGATAAAGAAATGAGAAAGAACTTCTCCTGCAGGCTTCACTTGAAGGGTAGCCCCGGGATTGAATGACTTAGGGTGATGCAGAGATGAAGTGGGTGGAGGGCTCTGTGTCATGCTGAGGACTTGAGAAGCTCCACGGAGCATTCAGATCAAAGGAAGGGAACAGAACAAAGAGTACGTGTGCATTAACTTCAGCACAGACTGTGGGGAATTTAGGCTTTAAAAGAGAAATTAGCAGTTTTCGGTACATTTAGAATGCCATACTTTAAAAAAAAAATCTGTATAGTTTGTTCCTTATCAAACTGGATTATTTAAGAAGCCAATGAATCCCTGACACTTATCTAAAGGAAACAGTTCGTAGTTCATCTCTCTAAGTGCCTTTTTTTCATGTGACTTCCATGAATGCCCTTTTCCATGTAATTTCATAGTAAGCCCCTCTGTCCTGTTGATACGTGGCTTTACCATTTGACTTATCTTGAACAATGGGATGTTAGTATATGAGGAACAAGCCAAGGCTTAAACTGTGGAGATAACATGAGACAGACTGAAGCAAATATCCTGGGAAAAGGTCATTGCATGTGACTAGTGGCCCTATGCATAGGATTGCAAAAGCAATAACAAATAAAATAAAAATTTAAAAAGGTAGTTCATTTGCTTTACACCATTATTCTTTCTAAGGCTAAGGAGTGTGGGGCCTGTAAGTCAAACTGAAACACAAAAGCAAGCTTATACATTTAAGAGAAGCCTGCAGTGTGGCATGACAATTTCCAAGTAACTAAATGTCTTCTGATGGATTGACATCCTGTGCCACAAGGGGTGATCCATACCTGGTACTGTAAACTGTGTCCAAAAGCCATGGCTAGGGCTGGAGAGATGGATGGCTCAGCAGTGCAGAACGCTTGTCCTTGCAGAGGACCAGGAGTTGATCCCCAGCCTCCACATAGCAATTTGTAACCACCCATAGCTCCAGTTTCAGGGGTTCTGGTATCCTTTGTTGACCTCTGTGGGCATCAGGCATGCACATGCTCAACAGGAATACTTGCAAGTAAAGTACTCATCCACATTAAAATAAAAATATCTAAAAAAGATTAAAGAAAAAAATCCCATGGCTGTGGAGCCAAGTGGGGAGCTTACTATTATTGTTGAGCTAATATAGTGTCAGATTTTCTTCTAAATATCTGTGTGTTCCCATAGACTGATGCTACTCTCACGCTTAATCAGAGAAGACTCTTTGTAGTGAAGGGTAGAGACTCACAGCTGCCCAAGGTGCTAAGAACAAGTGATGATTGAAGGCTCCACCCTAAATAAGACAATTATACCACTGCTCTAAGGCTCAGGAAACATCATGGAAGAGGGAATGGAAGAATATTAGAAGCAGGACAATGGAAGAATATTAGAAGGCCTTTCCAAACATGAATGCACAGTAGCTGTGGTTTTCTGCATTGAGTCTGCACAAGAATGGTCCTGGAGGCAGGAGGTGAACATACATGGGAACAAACCTCCCTCCTGCTAAATTACTAGCTAGATATGGACTCTGGGAGAGGGGCAGTCCTTGTCACAAAGATAACCCTGGCTAAACTCAGTAGTCACAAAACAAAAAGACGTGACTGTGGGACAGGGATATGTAGGGAAGAGAGGAATTGTCATGTATTGGGTGAAAGTTTTCAGAATGCATTATTTACGAATGTATAAAATTACTAAAGCAAAGTTGAATGAATAAAAAAGAGATCTCTGTAGGGTAGTGGTTCTCAACATTCCTAATGCTGTGTGACCCTTTAATATAGTTTCTCATATTGTGGTGACCCCCAACCATAAAATTATTTTGTTGCTGCTTCAAAACTAATTTTGCTACTGCTATGTAAAAATATGCAGGATTTCTGATATTCAACCCTTGTGAAGGGGTCAAAGGGGTCGAGACCCACAGGTTGCTCTAAGGCATATTTATTACTGAAGATAGTAAAGGTTTTTTGTTCATAAAAAACAAAAAAACAAAGCTCGTAACATTCAGTGCGGACACACTAGCTATATCAATGAGATATCATATAATTTATATGGACATTTAAAATTTTAAGTAATATATTTTAACATGCAAAAACAAATATATTAGTAGCCATGTTTTATCAGTGATGGTATTAAAGGTGCATTTACTTCCTAATTAATATAATTGGGGATTTTTTGCAATGTAATACAAAATATTATAATAGACCAAATGATAAATGCTTCTTCAAAAGCATGTAGTCATCTATTAGATAATTTACTTCATTTCAAACATAAATGTATACTGTGTGAAAATTACATGGTCAGCTCTTTCATTCACTCATGGAATTATTGAACCTCTTCCAGCGCCAAGTGTTGGCCTGGATGCTTAGTATGCAAAAGAGCCATCTGTTGGGGTGAGGCAATGAGTATTGATATAGGTGTATCTTTCCTTTCTCCGTAACCTCTTTGCTTTTCCATTGCTCATTTTATTTGGAATAATATCCCATCTTCCATGAGAGGCTACAGACAGTATTAGATGAGAAATGAAGGAGGCTGATTTTGACAGATTTGACATGTGACCTCCCAGTGCCCAATTATTAGCATGGACCATCCATGGGCAATGCAATGGGATGCTGTCTGCTGCTATGTCCACAGAGGCTTCAGCGACTCTGCCACAGACTCTGGGTACAGAATATGAGTGTGTATGGGAGACAGTCCCTTGCCCATAGTTGCAGAAAGGAGCAGAGGGAGTGACACTCAACACAAGAAGATGAGGTGTGAGCATCAAGCTGTACTTTATACTTTGTCTTCTATACAGCGGAGCAGACCTGGAAGGATTCATTGAAACCCTCTGCATCATGTGACTCCACCAAACTCTTCTATAGATTTCTAGAAATCTAAGGCTGTGTTCCTATGATGACATAGCCACTCTGAGTTTCTGTCTGAAAAAGGACAGACCTGCTAAAGGAATGGGTGTTTGTTCCATCCAACAACTGACCAAGGGCCATTGTCTTCTCTTATTGGAACATTCATGAAAAGTAAATAAGCAAATAGTAAATAACCCTACAATGAGAACTCCTTCATTTACCCGTGTGTGTGTTCATACAGCTTTGGAGTCTTTTCCTCAAGGATCTGGAACCATCCCTTTGAAATATAATCATCAGAAAGGTGGAACATTTATCTATTTTCTCTTTGGGAGAGTCAAAATCTACATCTATAGATATCCATTAGCAGGATAGAGATGGCAACCTACATGTTTTCTTTGAAAAATCCTCTTTCTTAAGTAATTTTTTTTTTGCCAGTCCTAGGATTGACTTTAGGATTCTGTGCTGCTGGCTAAGTGCTCTGTCACTTAACTATGTCCCATCTCTTTACTTTTGGAGACAGTCTCTTACTAAATTGCCCAGGCTAGCCTTGAACTCCTTTTGTAGCCTTGGCAGGCTTTAAATTTATGATTTTCTTACTTCAACCTCCTAAGTAGCTGAGATTACAGGTCTTCAACCACCAAGCCTGTCCAGCTGGAAAATTGTATCTCTTTTGAGCTATAAGCCAAATTAAGCATTTCGTCTTTAAGTGGCTTTTTGTCAGGTATCTGGTCACAATGACAAAAAAAAAAAAATATCCATATTGTTATGCTCAGGGCTGGGTACATATGACATGGCAAGAGAAAGGAACACAGGTCCACTTAATATGTTTCATGTGACTGATTCTGAGTGAAGAGTTGCTGTCCATCACTCATAGAAAATGATGCTATGTCAAAGGTATTTGCCCAAAGAAGCAGGCTTAATGAAAGTCTATAGACAAGGAGACTGATGCCAACCTTAAGTAGCCTTTCTGATTGGACAATGAAAATCTCAAGGTCTACGAGGATAGATAGTATTTCTGATGTTTTGGTCTCAATTGAATAGAGTTGCATTTTGCTAGTTTAATGTGAATTCAAGGTCAACTCCCTGAACTCTTCATTTCAGCCTGTGTAACTTACTTCCTTAATTTATGGCTCTGTTGGTCCTAGGCTTTTAATCCCACCCAGCACTAGGTCATTCTTAGGTCAAGCTGAAGGTATTTACCAGGAACTACTCTGTAAGACATCTTATGCAACAGTTAGAAATGGGGGAATTTTAAAATATTGTTAACCTCAGAGGGAGAGGGGAGCTCCACGACGGATGGTTTGGGGGTCCTAAAGGGGTTAGGACACAGGAGCTCAGCAGAGGGGAAGAAGGCGAAAGTGCAGAGCTGGTTACTGTAAACAAGACAGAACCAGCTGTGTTTGCTGGCTACAGAGTATGAAAGTTAGGATTCCCTCGTCCCAGAATTCTGGATACAGAGGCTTTATTCTTTGGATGTTTATGTTCTTAGGAACCACTCTTCGGGTCTCCAGGGACGATTCTGGATTACAAGAGATAGTCTTACAATTTGAAGTAAGCCTTTTTTAGTAAGTGCCAACAGAAAGTTCTAGCCTATTGAAGAAGGATTCGGTTTCAACAAACTCTTCAGTAATGACGAGCCAGCGGAACGGAAGGACTTGAGTGTTTTTAATGCCAAGTTTGAAGGACTTGCATGTTTTTAATGCCAAGTTTGAAGAAGGGGATAGCTGTGGGGTCACTTGACTGGACAAAGGAACAGACTTTGTAATGGTCCTAACTAGAGGAACACAGGATTTGCATTAAGATTCTTCTCCGGTCTCTGAGACTTCAGGGACTGGAGTGCTCCCTTCCTCTGACCGTGTGTCTCAGTGCATCTCTCAGATGTGAACCTAATGATCGTCATCTGAAGGAAGGTCCAAACTTTCCTTGCCCGAGGGGACAGGAGTGACAGAAGACCATGGCATCTTCCTGCTTTTGTGGTTTTTTGAAATACTAGTGTGCTTTGGCCCACATCATCTGTTTATTCTCGCTTTAACTGACACCCAGGTTTATGTTCCTCTCTGTACCCTCAGCTCAAGCTTGTGTTAGTGGAAGCTTCCCGAGGACCATAAGGATAGCCTGGGTCTCTAATTCCAGGAGTCAGGATACAGTGGTATACACATGGCTGATGCCTGAGGTGTCAGAGATAGCCAGAGCTGATCACAGAGGGAACCAAACTGTCAATCGAGAGACTTGGAGGAAGGTAAACTTTAGACCGGCTGGGGGAGGGTAGAGTTGGTGGGGATCTGCTTGCAGCCACAGGTTCACAGTTGCTCCCCAGCGGACAGAAGCTAATCTAGGCTGTCAGTAGGATGAAAAGGGCTGCCATGGCCTAAAGAGGTGGGAGCTCTGGGAAGCATATTTGGGGACTATTCGGATCAGAGCGCCATTCTTCAGGATCAAGGGGGAAGCTTGCAGGAAGCCACAGCTAGAGAGCCACTTCAATTCCGTCTTCTCTCTTCCTTTTTCTTATTTATATTATTCTTTTATCCCTCCTCCCTCTCCTCTCGTCATCTCCCTCACTCTCCTTCCTCCTTCCCTCCTCCTTTCTCTCCCTCTCCTCTCTTCCTTCCCTTCCTCTCCTTCCTCCTCTTCCTCTTGTTCTGCACATTTTTGACTGTGCACCATCTTTTCCTAAGAGAGTGAAGAGTTACAGAAGTATAGAGAAGATAACAGACTTCCTTCTTCATTCTATACCCTCAGCTGCAGTACCCAGTTGTGGGGCAGGGGGGATCGTGTATTTAGCCATTGCAGGACCCGTCATCTAACAATGGAAAGGCAGTGGCACATGTTACAGAAGGTAACCTGGAGTGCTCCCTTCCTGGAACTCGAGAGAAACCCCAAATCCAAGGGAGTGCAAGAATTTCATCCTGGCACAGATTATCAACACAGAACGATGTATAATAGGACAGAGAAACAAAAGCAAAGCTGTATTTGGATAATATCTCAAGTCCTGTTTATTCAACAAACCGGTCACAGCAAGATAGCTTGACTGAGTTAGATTCCTGTTGTCTCACTCAGAAGGGAGGGCTTAGAAAGCAAGGGGGAGTGGGCTAGAGCTTTGGGCTGAGGGTGCCAAGCAGGGTGGGCAGCTATCTTCAGTGTCTCCTTGGGCTTGCCCTAGGCAGTTGCTTAGAAGGGTTCAGGGACCCTCTTGTTCTCTAAGTTTGGAATTTGACAGTGGAGAGGTCTGTGCTTCATTTCTGGTGGAAGTGCTAAGTGTGTTCACTTTAGACTAGAAGGGGCCTGTGCTGCTGTCCTGGAGGTCAGCTGTGTGAGTAAAAATGGCAGGGGCAGTGCCAGGATGTGAAGAGGCAGAGGAGGGTCTATGAGCCCCTGCCCTTGAGCTTGGTGAATTCCCTGAGGCCCAAGAGCCAGTTTCTCATTCAATCTTAAGCATTCTCAGATCGCTCATTAGTCAGTCACTAATATAACTGTCCCACCCTTGTCTAGAGGCATATATATGTTCCATGGTCCTCAATGGAGCCTTAAAGCTCTGGCTACTACACAACCTTGTATATGTATTTTCCCTGTATAGCCTATGGACACATTTTATTTTTTTTAATTATGCACAGCAAGATACAGAGTAACTATGCTAGAACAAGTTATTTAGCATTTATGAGTCATTCTCCCATTTAATATTTTCAAAGGTGTGAGTTACTGTGGGTAGCTGAACCCTCAAGAGTAGGTCGATAACAAATGAAGCTGGAGTTGATCATGGGATACTAATGCTGGAGAGTTAAAAAGGTTAAAACAACAAGGAATTCACTCATAAAACCTGCTCAAGATTTGAGGGTTGGGGGCTTGGGGCAGGTGTGAGAAGCCAGGATACTCATGTCCCTTAGGTAAGACTATAAATTGATGCCACATTTTGGTAGTACACTTTGGTGAAATCTATGGCGATGAATAAACTGGTAGTGTCAACCTTGAAATTAGCTCCCCATCACCTCTGCTCCACAATTATATTTGCATGATTCTGCAATGTTGTAAGTGTAAAAGGTGTTCATTGCACTGGAGTTTATGATGGCAATACTGGCAAAACCAGGAAAACCAAATTTTTGCATAGGAAGGTAGTATCAGTCATACGTCTAAGAACAATAAAATGAATGGGCATCGTGGCTCATGTCTCTGCTCCTAGCCCTTGGCAGATAGAGGCAATGAATCTAAGAGTTCAAGGCCATCTTCAGCCACATAGCTAGTTTGAGGTCATCCTGGACTACATGAGACCCTTAAAAAAATCCAAACCAAGGGTCTGAAAGATATGGCTTAGCAGTTTAGATCACTTTTTGTTCTTACAGAGGACCTGTATTCATGATGGCTCACCAACACCTATTAGTTCCAGTTCTAGGGGATCTGATGTCCCCTTGTGACTTCTGAGGGTACTAGGTACATACATGGTACACATACATGCATATAGGCAAAACATTCATATACTTACAACTAATAAATAAATCTAAAAAATAAAGCCACAACAAAACAAAGGCATAAGGGGACACACTTATTTTGAAAAACAAAGTTCAATAAAAATGTTAAACAAGATGCACCATACATGGCAATATGAATAACATGCTTCTATTCATAAGTAATACTTTCAAAGTATGACTAATGCACTTATATGCAAAAAACATTCTGGAAGGATTCCTTTCCCTCAATCATTGGACATGTTTCATTTGGAAAGTGTGATGAGGTTCATTTTCCACAAGTGCATGCTGGAATGAAACAAAGCCTCCAGGTGTATCTTTTTAGTCATAGTGGTGCCAAAGCCAGAGAGATGAAGTGGGAGCCAAGAAGATGGAAAGTCAAAGCTTCACAGCAATGACAAATTACTTAAATTTGAGCTCTATTACTTAGAGATGAGACGTTGAGAGCTTAGCTAAAGTAACACTGTTGCAATGATGGCGGGAAATAAGGCTACATAACATTGCACAGGATGCTGACACATTGATGCCACAGTGGTGCTGATGGAGACTGGAGGTGAGATGATGCATGGAATCAGCATCTTTATCACAAGGGGAATCTCACTGACACACTGGCACAGAAATAGGCACATAATGTTTAAGTCAATTTAAAGTTTTTCTTCACAGTAAACTTCAGCTTTGGGAGGCTGTATGAATTCTGATTATTACACCTGTGTAGATTTGTGTAACCACACTGTGTAGCCAAGGAACAGCCATGTTAATGTCCTAACACTTTTTAAACCACCCATGCATTCACAACCTCCTTTCTTCTTAACCCTAGGAAACCTCTTATTCATTCCCTATTCCTGTAACTTTCTTTTGCCTTTAGAAAGGGAAATATATAGTTGGTAATTATTTGAAACGGGGCTCTTTCACTTGGTCTAACATAGAAATGAAATCCTTATTATTTTTATGTTTTAGAAAACAAGGTCAGAGGGTCAGAGGGGGTCAGAGAAGACCCAATGGCTGCAGCCAATAAGATATGAAGCCGTCAGTAAGGCACCTTCATGTGGCAAAAGCGCCATCAAGTTAAGGCATATACATTCCCATTTGCCTGTTCTATTTTGGGCATGTTCAGATTCAGGCCCTTTAGAGACATCATTGGAGAAAACTTACCTCCATGTAGGCTTTCCCTATTGCTGCATATGGAAATGTAATTATTTGACTTGTCATTAAATTTGTTTGTTAGCTGGGCACTGAGCGTATTCCATCAGCAGCGAGGTAAACTTCCCAGCACATTGTGCTGGCCTTCTGGGCTGTCTCTTGTTTATCTGGCATAGGTTGTGTGACACAGCAGTTATGCACAGCACAAACTGAGCTGGAAATCTCTATAAGAGGAAGCATGGCTCATTTCTCACTGCCCTAGGGATTACTTCTAGCTTCCATTTTGAGTAACACATTCTCTTTGCTGCTGAGTTCTGCTCTTTCATATACTGGAAACCAGTACTTAGGGAGGGGATTCATCTTGTGCTTTGGAATGCCTGTCAAGGTAAGTAGATCGAGCGGACAGATCAATACTTGCTGAGCAAATGAAAGGGCAATCTCCATTTCCAGCTCTCTCTCCCTTACACACGCATGCATGTGCAAACACACACACACACACACACACTGTTTTGTGGGGGATGGTAGTTTGCAATTTTGGATGAGTTAGCTGGGGAGCAATTTCAAACTAGTGCACCGTTGGTGTTTTTCACTGGTGTGCTTCCAGGATGCAGCAGATGTGTTGTGGGATGAGGAAGATGGGCCACTCAGCACAGAAAATAGCTGTGTAAAAACCCGTTTGCTTTGTTCAAAGCACTAACATCAGGCTATTTGAATGGATCAAGTTTGCCAGGGGGCTCAATTCTGTGCTCCCTGGTGTGTTTCTTTAAAGTGTACTAGAATTACTGATGGCTTTGCTCTTGGCTTTAACTTTTGGTTGCATTTCCTTTGAGGTTGACCATGTTCTCTATTGGTGATAAAAACTTCATGTCTGGAAGTTTGAGAAACTCACATTTCATAAGAAGAGGAGAGGGATGATGGGATAGCGCACTCAACTCTGTGTCACTGCTATGCTGACATACTGCAAAAACGCTTTCCTGCTTGGTCATTCATGCAGGAGATAGCTAACATACAATACCAATGACAGACACTAGTCTGAGACTCAGCGGGCAAACCAAATGAACTCTTCTTTGGCTGAGTAACCCCCTTTTGGAAGCTGATACTCTTGGAATGAAAGATGTGTCTTAGTGTAAATTTGACAGCCACCTCAACAGAGGTGCTTCTGCTGAATACATTCTCCTAATTTCTTTAATGCTTCTATTTTTCAGGAGTGTCTCAGGGCCACTGAGGACACATTTTTTTTTTATTTTTTTATTTTTTATTTTATTTATTTATTTATTTTTTTTGTCCACAAAAAGCTCAATAGGTATGTGGACAACTGCAGTTTTCCCATGTCTATGGAGCTAAAAAACAATGCATAGGGCTTTGTAAACATAAATCTCCAGCTCCACTCTGCTGTAAAAATAAGGTAATCACTTGTCAGCTTATACCTCCTTAATCCCAAAAGCAGGAATTTCTGACATGGCTCATCTAGAAATTTGCCTTACATCTTCAGCTTATTGCCTCCCATCTCTTTCTTTTCTGCTAGGGAACTTCATAAACATCTACTTCAGAGGGCCTTGAACCTGGCCTTCTTTTTCTCTGGAAGGATGGTATAATGAGCTCTATCCCAAAGGCATAGAAACATTCAATCAATAAGATATAATGCCTTCCCTGTGGGTCACATTGCTTCTCTGTGGTCATTTCTCACTGAAGTGGGGTGCATTGGCCCGAAATCAATAACAAGGCAATTGCTGTCTTCTGGATGTCCAACCACACTGCCTGTGGGCTCACCTTATCAGTTTTCCAGCCAACTGCGTTTGGTGATATAAGATTGTAATCCCAGCTACTTGGGCAGCTAAGGAAGGACAGCCACATGTTCAAAGTCCTTCCTAGGTATAGAGTAAGTTCAAGGATGGCCCAAGTAGCTATATTGTCCATGCTTGGATTTTGTTGCTAATGAAAAATTGGATGTTAATCTGATGAGTTTGCTGTTTCAGGAAAGCTGACATTTCTAAGATTTTAATATTGCCTGTTTGCTTTGCACTTCTGACATTTGACTCTAATATGCTACGCACAGAGTAATTCTTTTCTGGCCGTGTTGATTGTGGGCCTAAAAGACTCTCGTGTTTAGTTGTCTTTTTCAGTCTGTGGATTTGGGGACTTAGCTGCTATTATCTCAATGACTAGATTTTGTTTCTTTTAGTGTTTTAAAATCTCATTTTTCTTGTTGAACTTGTCCTCCATATCGGTGACATCCATCCACATGGCTCATTTTCTCATCTATTTTTCTGGCTCTTTCTGGGGTATGGCTGGCTTTCCTCTCCAGGTCTTGCATTGAGTTCATCTATTGTTTGCATCCTCATAGGTTTGTGATCATTTTTTACCGGTAAGTTGACGTCTTTGTCCAGTATTTTATGATTTCATTATCTTCAATCTGACTTGAGGAATTATGATCCCATGGAGGAGTTATGATGCCTTTCCATGTTTCTGGTGTTAATATGCTGAAACATGTACATCTCATTGGGTATTTATCTGATTTTATTTGGGAACTTTAATTGTCAACCTACTCTTGAGGGCTCAGTGTCCAGTGCTACACAGAGAGGAAAAACAAACTACTGTAACAGCAATAGCAGAGAAATGCCCCTAAGACTGATTAATACCTACTATTTACCACCAGTGATAATAAAACTGAGAAGGAAAGCTACAATAGAATGAACTTTTAAATTATGTAGGGCCATTGTGGAAATAGTGAATTGATGGGCTAAAGAGGCAGGGAAAGGGAAATGAGGAGAAAAGGGGTTAAATCAATGAAAGGAAGATGAATAGGAGTGGAGAAAGTGCCATCGATTCTGCATTAGATTGTGAAATATAGCCAGTGCAGTCGCAAAAATATAAACTGAAAAGAATGTTGGCAGAAAAGGTAACTCAAATAGGTTTTGTACATAGATGAAATGATTATATCCATGGAAATTTCTGTAGACTGTTAGGAAGCTTATAGAATTAGGGAGAGTTTATCAAGGTCATAGGACACAAGGTTAGGGTACAAAATACATTGCTTCTTTAAAGTTTTATCAATGACAACTGGATAAAAACTATTTGTAATGGCATCTCAAAACATGGTCAATTTAGAGAAGATGTGAAATACATGTAAGATTTAAAGAGTAATCGTTATGAAATATTCCTGAGAGAAATTAAAATCCTAAACGAACTGAGAGAGAAATTAAGTCTGTGAGAGAAGGTCAGTGTTGTCTAGATATTAGTTTTCGCCAAAATGACTTATGGGTTCAGTTCATCACTGTAGATGGAGTTCACATTCTCTTCAGGCAGGAGATCATCTACCTTGGAGATGCTCAGCCTTCTATTCTGAGAGCTGGAATGTAGTAAGCATTGAGCTCATGATTCTGAGTTTATACTGCATGCAGGATATGGAATTTTTACTTCTTCTCTCATTAAATTCAGTATTTTAGAAGCATGTTTATCTAGATGGAATATTCTCTTTGATAGAAAAGGTGATGACTCTTTAAAATGAAATAGTGTAAGATTTTCTAGTTTCAATCAAAGTACCATTAGAAACCACCAAAGACCCCCCAAACAATGGGCAAATAGGTAGTAAGTATTCAAGTTGAGGTATTTCAAGTCATCTGGGGTTGCTATTAAACTTACATTTCTTCTTCTTTTTTATTAAATTTATCCCCAAACAGGGGTCATGGTCACATGATAACCCAGTGCTTCAGATGTAGCTATGGGGAGTGGAGTTGATAATATTGATTTTATTCTCTGTGCTCTTACTTTCCAGATAGCTGTCCATGGCCCAGAGAAACGGGCCATGTTGGAATTAGACACCTGTTGGAAATACAGAACTCAAACCACAACTTGTCTGTATTTGAAGATGACTCATGGGGCATTCTTGTGGGTTTTGTAAAATTAGAAAAGTTCCATGTTGATTTTTCACATAAAGTCCTCAGCTGATCTGGCCTGGCAGAGCCTGTTGTAGGAAAGAAATAGCAGAAACATTGCCCATGTCCTATCATCATCTGGACAACTTTCTTCTGGAACAGAACACATCAAATTGTCAATAATTATGATTCTGTACTTTCCCATGACAAGGTTTAGAAGCAAAAGAATTATCCTAAAGAATCATATTCTAGATTTTTTACAGACTTTACATTTTGGAGTTAATATCGAGTAACAAATACAAGCTTATAAATGTGCATATATATTATATATGATTTCAGGAAGATTACACTATAGAGCTATAGAGAAGGAAATAATTTTATGAATGCCTCCTAATTTTGCACAAACCATTTAAAATTTGCATATCAGATTCACTTGTTCCCCCCACACCTTTTTCCTTATTTATCTCTTGGCTTATTTATTCCTTTACTAAGTGCCTATGATGTGTTGGGTGCCACATCAAATGTGAGGCAGGAAGAGGTTATGGACATGGTTCTAGAAAGTATTGGGGCCTATGATACTGCAACGTCAGGCCCCAGAGCAGGGAAATTGTGCCTTGTTGAGACCATGTTCAGCAGGGCCTCAACAGAGCAAATTAATCTTGAGTTGACCATGGAGTGATGCATTGGGAAGGGGTCAAATGCGAAGGAAAGGTGGTGACAGTTTTTAAAAACCCATGTATTGCTAAAGTCCATTTATGCAACATAATCTGTGAGTGGGTAGGCATATGTGTGATGAGCTTTGCAGACATAGAGTTATGAAAGAATAGTCACCAAAGCGTTAGTGGTGCTATATTAGGGTGACTGAAATTCCAAGGATGGGGGACAAATGGGTCCAAAAGGGAAACATTTGTCATTAGAGGAGACAAATCTGCAAATTTCTCTCCGTCCCTTAGTGAATAATAATAGTACACATTGTAAATAAAACATCTCAAGAATGTAACTTACTTCCTGATTTTCATGCCAACCTTATAGGTTTGGGAGTCTATATACTGTTACTCTTATTTTGCAAGATAGAGAATTACAGACTCATAGACTAATGCCTTATACAAGGCCTCCTAGATAGCACACAAAAGCTGAGGCACATGCTTCCTGATACTCAATGTATATCGCATTGAAGACACTTTTGGGAGCTGACCTTAATACTACGAGGAAGATCAACGTATGGTATAAAGTAATGTTTCTGTATCCTTGTTAGAATTTAAAGACTTCTACATACATTGCAGCACAGTGTTTTGTCATTACCCACGTTTCACAGACAAAACTGACTGGTATGAAAAAGGCAGAGTAAATCCACAGAGACTTGGAGACTTGTTGTTCGTTTTCTCCTGTTCCGTTCCACCCCACTTAATTCATTAGTCATAGGTCACATTACCAACATGGTCCAATCCCCAGACACAGGATGAGAATTTGCCCAAGACAGTCAACTTGTAAGTCATTTCCCCTTCATCCTTCATCTTTTTGTTTGTTTGTTTTTTGTTTTTCAAGACAGAGTTCTTTTTTTTGGGGGGGGGATTTCCTCTCTTGTGAATCTCACTATTTCCCAAAGCTCTTTGGAATAGAAACCGAGTTTTAATCTAAAGAGTCCAAATTGCTTTTCCCCTTCTCATCTGCTTCATACATTTGGTGGCGACTAGACAACTTGTACAACCTGGTACCCCCCCACACACACACACACACACACACACACACACACACACACACACACACGGCACCCCACACAGTGTCCTGCAAATACGGACAAAAGGGCTGTTGCGTGAGCAAATGGGTGGGAGAATGTAGGAGTGAGTGAAACTGTGGTATTATGTTTAACCATTTGGAGAGACCACACTGAAAGCGAAAGCAGTGCTAGAGGCAGAGACCTGGAGATGAAGGCAGTAGGCAAAGGCCCCTTCCTGAGGACTACCTTTTTGACTTCAGACTCCGTTTTTACCTGTAGAGTAAAATAAAATTCAGGTTCCCAAGCCCCAGGGGGAACTGAGAACTTCTCATTCAATGGCTGATCCACCTCCGCCCTAAGCCACGGAAGTAGTCATTGTGCATCTTTGGTTCTATAGCAACATTATGGCTGTTCCCAACAACAGAAGGAACAAATGAATTTGATTGGCTGAACTGAAAAGCTTGCATTGTATGTCGATTGACAACGATGGAACAGTCAAGGAAGGTCCTAATCTCTAAATCCTCATTGAAAATTGTAACTGTAACTTGGCAACAAACGTTTGCGATCTTTGTACTTATAAACCTCACTTCTGCCCTTGCTTGTGGTTGTCAGGAGAAACGAGGCTCCCGAGTTCTTGTTCTGCAGCTCTGACTGATCAGTGACCGCTTATGTGGCGCATTATTAAAATCTTTGGAACACGTTAGTGTTATCTCCTTCCTTATGGCACAATAATGGGCTAGGTGTGACACTGGTGAAGATGAGGATGTAATTATATCGCTAGACCCAAGGTGGTGTTTATTGGGGAACAATTTCGCAGAAAAATACCAAGAACCACTGGAGCATTTTCCTGTTCTCCCTACCGGATTGGCTGACCCAACAGGAAGAGCATGCAAAGGAAAGCCATGCCTCAAGCTCCTCTCTTTTCCATTCCATCTGCCTGAAGCCACACCCAAAAGGGGTGTGGCCACCGTTTCAGGTCCACTGACCAGATGCCCACACACTGGAGACCAAACAGTGCTGCTTAAGCTTAATGGCAAAATCTTGAGATACAAATTTCCAGCAAGTAGTACGGAGGAGCCAAATTTAGAGCTCTTGTCTGAGTTTCTCTTTATAGATGACACCTGGCAGACTCCACATACAGAATTCTATTTCCAGGCTGAACCAAAGCCTCACTGAAGCAACGGGAGAACAGACAGACTGCAAATGTGAGATTAGTGCCAGGACCAAGCCCCAGCGCTCCATCCTGCACTGGTTAGATCAGCTCACAGCGGAACCAGCCCCTCGTGGGCGCCTGCTTTCCAGCCCCAGTTCTGCAAACCGCTGTCTATTCACACACCCGTAATCCAGTTCCATTTCCAATGGTCTCCACTATGTAGGGTTTGTTTGTGTTCCTGTTTGTTTGTTTGTTTGATTAGTTTGCAAAGTTGCAGGCTTCTTATGACACTGTTTTATGTAGTTGGTTTTGGCTCACCCACCCCACTGTCTCCCCCATCTCACCACAATATCATGTCTACTTACCTTCTTCTATTCCCAGCATTCTGCCTTCCACATTGATATCAAATGTATTGCTTTCCTCAGCCCTCTCTCTTCAAGTCCATTCTTCTTCCCCCATGGGCCTTTGCCCCATTTCCTGACCCGTACACTCACTGCCACATAAATGTGTACATACAAGAATTAGAAGCTAGGACCCACATGTGAAAGGGAATGTGCAGTATTTGTCTTTCTGAGCCTGGGTTACCCAATGCAGAATGATTATTTCTATATTCTTCCATCTTCTTTCAAATTTCACTTATTTTTACTGCCAAATGATATTCTATTGTGTTACATACTGCACCTTTTTTTTTTTTTTTAAATCTATTCATCTGCTGATGGGTATCTAGGATGCTCCTCCATTTTCTTACTATTGTGAACAGCACAGCAATAAACATGGAATGCTAATATGTCTGTTCTAGGATTTAGCATTCCTTGGGTGTATATGTCTAGGAATAATCTAGATGGGTCACCTGGCAGTTGTTTTTACATTTTGAAAACCCTCCAATTTCCATATTATTACACCATCAACTGCTGCACCGTATTTAATCCTCAGCAAAGGTAAATGAGAATTCCTCTTTTCTCACATTTGTTCTCTTTATGGCAGCCATTCTGACTGGGAGATATGACATCTCAAAGTAGTTGTAATTTGCATTTCTAGGCAGTTAAGGATGGTAAGCATATTTTAAATTGTTTATTACCTGGCATGTAGAGATTTCTTAGCTCTAGTGGTTTGGGTCTTAGTCTACTATATACAGGAACCATTAAATTTTGAATTTAATGGTTTTTGTTTAGATTTTATATGTAATTACACTAGTGATTTTTGCAGAGACAGAACTGTGAGCAAGGAGATTCCAGCACACAAGACTGCTACTAAAAGTGTTATACCTTACAATATTTATTCAACAAGTATGTGGTGAGTCCCTCCAATGTGTTGAGTCATAGGATGGAGGATGAACAGAGAATTGTTGAATTATAATAATTAGTGACAAGTCCTTTAGAAGTGGTCACATGTCAAGGAAGAATAACAAGTCTAAAGTCTAGAACTGGAGAAGCTGAAAGAAGCCAGTATATACAGGCAGGGGACGAGTCTGACTGTGGAATGTCACAGCCTAAAGGACAAGTAGGATGTAGTCTGAGAACTAGTGGATTTAGTAGCATTGCTGAGGCCCCTTTGGTAGAGTGGGTGGAAGATTATCCTGGAGATGAGGTCACAGATGTGGTAAGAATTGGCACCATTTTGAGGAATTTGATTATGGAAAGGAAGGATGTGTGTTTGCAGGTAACAGAGGAAGACTTAGGGACCAAATGTCCCAGTCTCTCTAAAACTCATACACTGCCTGGGTGGGTGGTGGTGGCACACACCTTTAATCCCAGCACTGGGGAGGTAGAGCCAGGTGGATCTCTGTGAGTTCAAGGCCATCCTGGTCTACAGTGCTAGTTCCAGGAAGGCTCCAAAGCAATACAGAGAAACCCTACCTATGAGGTTGGATTTTTGGGGATCATGGTAGTAAGCTAGAATGAGTCCATTCCTCATAAAATGGATCCCAGAGTCTCCCCAATCTCTGTTTTGAGACAGGGTCTTTCTCTGTAGCCCAAGACAATCTGGAACTCACTATGGAGTCCCAGCTGACCTCAAATTCATAGCAATCCCCCTGCTTGAGCCTCTTGCACAACCACACACAGTATCTTATGGGATCAAGGGTCTGCATCACGAACTCAAACCTGCTGGCACCCTGAGCCCAATTTCCAGAACCATGAGAAACAATGTTTGTTGTTTAAACCTGTATGTTCATGTGTTTTATCAGCTAATATTAAGACAAATGAAATTGGTTGTTTTTTCTTCCTTTATTTCTGCTTTTAGTAGGAAAAAGAGGCAGATGGAAGAAGTTATAGACAAAGGAGAGAGAAAAATTCTGAAAATTCTCATCCATCCATCTCTTCATCCATCTACCTATCCGTCTGTCTGTCCGTCTGTCTGTCCATCCGTCCATCCATCCATCCATCCATTCACTCATTCTAGCACTAGGAGACTGGTGGAGTCTCACACATGTCAGGCCAGTGTTCTCTCCTGGCTACAGCTGCTGCCCATTTTAATTTTGATAAAGGGCTCTTCTTTGTTACCCAGGCTTTCTTTGAGCTCATTCTGTAGTGTAGGCAGGTCTTGAACTTGTAAACCTTGCCCTTAGCCTCTTGACTAACTGAATTTGGATACCTGAACCATGAGGCCTAGAAAGCCATGTCAAAATGTAAATATAAACATTCTGAAATAAAACATAGAGGAAATATTTTTCAGTTTTCTAAATATTTATTTATTGTGTGTGTGTGTGTGCACACATGCATGGGTGTGTGTACCCATGTGGAATTCAGAGGGCAACCTGCAGGAGTCAGTCTGTCTTCCCACCATTCTGAAATTTCTGGTCCATGGTATGAGAGGTGAAGCTGATGTGTGGAAATCACATTAGAGAGGAAGATGCAACAGTATGCTTAGATGACCTCATCACACCCCATTACACACAGTTGTAGAGAGCTGATACAATAGACACAAGAGGAGAATTCTAGGAGTTAAATCAAAAGTTCAGTTAAGTAGCAGGATATATATATGATGATTGTGCCACAAATCAACGTGTTTGTCAGGAGCACACATAAGTATATTGACAAAGAAAGGATACAATTGTAACACTTACTTAAACCAAGGAGATGCATGATTAAAGATCAAGCAGGAGGTTTATAGGATATTCCCAAGGAAGTGCAGGTGGCCCTAGTGATGAGCCTTGGAGGGGTGGGATGCTATGGAGTGTGCAATATCCTCAACACACATATAAGAGGTAGAAAATAAAAGGGTTTCTTTAGGGGCTACTTTGAATATTTACCAAGGGATTGCAATGTTATAATCATGTGTAAGTAACATTTGGTGAAAGCTGCCTGGCTGTCTAATATACATGCAAATGCTCTTATATATGCATATATTGATATATACACAGATATGACATAAATATACACATTATGTAAATACACCCATCTCATGTGTTTCAGATTCATGATTATTTATTGAACGTGGTTTAAGCACAGATTCAATAGTCAAAAAGAACATAGAACTGGCGTGGGACCAGTGACTATGGGGGCTGGATGATTTGCATATGAAAGTCTGTTAGACTATTCTGTTTATTTCTTAGGTGTGTTTGAAATTCTCTGTAATAAAAGGTTAAGCAAACAATACCAAAACAACAGATAAGTTCAGTTAACCCACAGATGGTTTTTAGTGTCCCAGTAATCAACCTAGATCACAAAATGTTGTATGTGTGAGCCAATGTGCATTCTCTTCCACGGAGGAGATCAGAAACTCTAATTAGATTCTTAGCAGGCTATTTTGCTGACACATTAAGAACAATTGGAGTAAATAGTCTGCTTAACCTTTAGCCAACTTTCTTTGAGGATTATGTCTTGCAACTGATGTTTATAATGGAAATTGGAAAACAGAGATTTTAAGCCTATAATCCCCTGTAAAGACTCTGAAATACAAAGGGGACTTGTCAAGCCCCTTTGTCTGAGGGTTCTTGAAATTATTGCAGCAAAATAACTAGAGCTGAAGAATCGAAGACCCTTTGAGGAAACAGAGTCGGGGGATTGAAGGCTGCAAGAGAAGCTGTGGTAACTGTTGTAATATGCTGTAAATTTATTAAAACAACATAATTGAACCAAACGGTAAATAAAGGAAGTGAAAGGGACATGCTCGGTCGGAGTCAGGAGCCTCATACAACTAATTTCCATTTCGTTTCTGATCTGGAAAAACTCCGTTCAAATCCATTTTATTTTGCTGCTCATAATAAGCACCCTAAAACGCTCTCCCCATCCCGCCTCCAGCCCATTGGCATGCCTCAGTCTTGGCTCAAGTGGTCAAGATTGTTTAAATTTCCTCACTGAAGTTTATTGATTCCCACCTCCAAGCTCATGGTGTTCTATAGATAAAAAGAAAGGAAATATTTCTTCAAAAATGTTTCTTTGCCCCCTGTATGAAAAGATTTGGGTCTGTGATTGCTTTTCTCGACGTTCAATAACACAGATGATTGCATTAGAAAATGGCTAGAGACATGGCTCAGTTCCTAAAATATAGGTGGAGCATGAAGCCCTGGGTGTGGTCTCTTAACCACATAAAACTGGGTATGGTGGCACATGTGTATATGTGATCTCAGAACTCCGGAGGTGGAGGCAGGAGGATCAGGAGTTGAATCTCCGCTACATGATGATTTGGTGGCCAAGCTAGGACACTTGAGAACTTGTTTCAAAAACAAAAAGAAAATGTCAACTTCCCCTATCATTCACTTTATCTTCTTTCCTTCTACGAGAAACTGACTTTTAATTAATAATCAAAAGATCTCAAAATACAGCTAGGTGGTACTGATGATGATGATTAATGATTGCTCTAGACACTCTATGTGTTTTGCATGTGTTAATTCATGCAATTTATACATCACTCAGATCAATTATGTGAACCTTAGAAATGGGAAAAAGAGACAGGCATCTTTCAAAGACATCGAAGCGTTGGTTTTTTTCTGTGGCCTTGGCAGTTTTGCAACTCTGTAGGCGTAGAAAAGTTAACTGAAATTTGTGTTAAGACATTAGTAATGCTTATAATGGAGAGAGTTAGTGATGTGTATGTATGTATATTGATAATCCTAAGAGCTGTGGTTCATTGCCTTCTTGGTCATTAACCAGTTTTGCTTCTAACCCAGTAATCTTATCCTAATGTTTCTTTATTAAATTGTCCATTAATGCCTCCCTCTCAAATGCTTTTTGGACCAGTTTAAACATCTTACTGTTGTCTCATTAATTTATGAGTTAAATATAACTCTGGACACATGTTCTTTTCCCCCTATCTTTCAAAATTAGATTTTCTAAGTTAGTGTATAAAATAATGGCTTTCAGTATATTTCACATTGCTCTTTCTTTTACATTTTGAAATTTATGCTCTATCTCCGGATATAAGACGTATGACTGTGTGTGTGTGTGTGTGTGTGTGTGTGTGTGTGTGTGTGTACATGTGTGTACCTGTGTGCAGGTATGCATGCACATGGAAGACAGAGGTCAACCTTGGGTATGGTCCCTCAGGTGTTTTCTACCTTATTTTTTGGAGTCAGGATCTATCATTTGCCTGGAGCTTCCAAGCATCGCTGGCTGTCCAGTGAGCCCAAGGGATCTAGTCATCTCTTGCTTTGTCAGTGCTGGGATTGCAAGCACTGTCTATCATGCCTGTTCTTTTTTTAATGTTTTTTTGATTTATTTCACATAGGTTCTAGGGATCAAACTCACATAGCAAGCACTCCATTGACTGTGATATGTCCCCACACACACAAAATGTTGGAAAGCATTGAGGCTATCTGGGATCTACTGAGGCCAGTTAAGGGACAGTTATTTTTTTTTTCCTTTGTCAGAAGAACTGAATTTACCTCTGGCTCTGGGTGGAAACATGACATTCTAACCTGCTCCAAAGATTAGAATGTTATACCATGTCTTCTTTCTCAAGGGTTAAGCCAGTTGGACCTGCCAACCACCTGGCCAAGATACAACTTGTTTCAGTAAAAGGAGGAATTGATGAAAAAATGTACCTAATGCATTGAAGAGATTTTACTGTTGGGGACAGCTTGCTGAATTACAATGTAAGGGTTATGCACTGATCTGAGAATCAGTCAAGTAGGACTGGCTGTATGAAGCCATAAGGAAGTCTAACCAGAGTGCTGGATGGCTGCTCACTCCTCTATTTGTAACTGGAAACTCATTTCTTTCCTAAAACACCTGAGGAGAAGGTCATGGTCAGGACAGGAAGGGATGGATGCAGAAAGGACGACTTGCTGCCTCTAGAAATGCATCCAGTGTAATTCCTTCTTGTAGTAGAAGACATTCTAATACCGAAAGCATTCACAACTGGTCTTCGCCTTCTCACACTCTTACACTTAGACTTGGAGTGATCTCAAGGTGGGAGGAAAATACATGAATGGTTTGATATGAACTCACGATTAAATAAACAAACATGGATAAGCCCATTTGGAGATATGAAAAATAAGATTCCAGAGTAACTTGGATAACACTGGTCCATGTCTAGAATTCTTGAGGAAGGTAAGAAGAAAAGGAAGTGGTGGTCACGAGGATCCCAGAGAACATGCTCTTACCACCCCAACCTTTCACCTCCCCAACCTTTCACCTTCTCTAACTTCTCTGCTGACAACAGAGACAACAGATTTGTGTGTGAAACGGAAACAGCTTCCTGATACAGTTCTGCAAAACACATGCTATTGCTTACAGAGAAGTTCTGCTAAAGGCTCTTTCTAGTCTTTGAAAATGCCACAGATTTTGAAAACCACTAAGGTGCACAACAACAAAAGGGTTGTTAGAGTCATTAACCTCAGTGGGTGCCCAAACATCCAGGGCTGGATGCTCACCAGAGACAGTGCAATGACTCCGATGGCTTCCATACAAGGTGTGGATATCCTCCAAGAAGTGTTCTTGGGTATCAGTCCCAGAATAATCAGTTTGGCAATAATGCCAGACTTCAGGCAAAAGTGAAACATTGAAGATTTCTTTCTAATTGGAATATTCTAAGACAGGACTGTAAATGGAATTTTTAATTGGTTTAAATAATAAAAACTCAGAGCATTTCTTCCTGCTTATATCCGCTCTCTGCCTAGCCATCTCACTTCCTGTTTCCATCCAGTCATCTCATTTCCTGTCTGTACAGAGCTTCTTACTTCTACGGTTAGTTAATAGCAAACTCCATCCTTTGATCTTTAGACAAGGTTTATTTGTACAAGCAAGATCTCACCACACAGAACAGCAGATTTGATCAGAAGTTAAAAAAAATTGAGATCAGATTAAATTCTAAACAGTTGGAAGGATTGAGCCCTCTTCCTTCTATAACCCAGAGCTTGGGAACATTCCAGTGCAGTTTCTTTCTTTTTTTTTTTTAATGGGATGAACAGCATGAGGTCAGTGAGCAAGCATGTTCTGAACTTTAAATCCATACTTTTCCTTACCACCCGCCCCCGTGCCAATTCCTATGAAAACCATGACTTCCCACAGGAAGTACGCTTTCCTTGAGGAGATATGTGAAGGGATTGGGGGCAGGGGCTCAGAGTTGGAACAGGACACACTCAGATACCAAGTTCTCAGCCAAAAGGAGATTTATTACCCCAGAGGGGCCAGTAGTGTGTGTGTGTGTGTGTGTGTGTGTGTGTGTGTGTGTGTGTAGCGGGTGCTTATGGACTGGACAAAGGCAGACAGTAGACAGCAGGCTTTTTCTTCATGAGTGTGTTTTTAAGGAGAGAAGTAAGGGAAGTCTATGCTAGAGCGAGTCCTGACTGGACAGGTTAGCCAGTGTAGCAAATAATGAATTTTAATAGTTGGACCTTGGTGATCAGTCTCAGGAATGGGTCAGTAGCTAAATAAGGGAATGGACCTTGGAGGCTAGCTTTAGGAATGTACCCTAATGGTTTAGCCTAGTGGAGGGAAGGAGAAAGGGCAAGACCTGTCCTCAATAGTTGGGCTTGCTAGAGAACCCTTCAATAACCTTTCCACAAAGCTCAGTGCTCACAGAAACCTGCCTCATGAATTTAGCTTCTCCATTCTCAAGGCTCAGCCAGCATTCCAGCTGGTGAATTTTCTTCCTGGGGACAATTTCAGGTAAGACAGGCTGCAGGAGCCCAGAGCTGCCCTTAACTGGTGGGGTGTTGGAGGGGTCATGCTGAAGCAAGGACCTGAAGGATGGTGTTGTGTGACAAAACTCTGCCTGGGGAGATGCAACACACATGTCTACTCACCCCAGATAGGGATCCTATGACAGAGCAAAGTATGGATACCACCAAAGTTCTACCCGGGGAACCACGAACTTCGTTGTGGTTACTTACAGGAATATGGGTGAGGGGTTACTCACTGGAGCAGAAATGACTCAGAGGCAGCTGCAAACACACCCCGGCTTGGGTGACAGGTCACAAAGCTGGGAACCTGGAGCTGCACAGCCTGTAGGTAGCTCAACAGTTTTCTACTTTTTCCAGGCAGCTGGTCTAATCTCAGACTCTTCTTTGCAGCTTGGCTTCTGTGACTTTGCAGCTCAGCCTTCTAGCTCCTCCGAGAGGGACCCTCAGCTTTTACTACTTACTCTGGCAGGGAGGAGTCTAGTGAAGCTGGTCAGTTTCGGGGACTTCCTGAAGCTATTTAGAATTGCTTACTTTCCTGCTTAAGGAGCTTCCCTCAGAATGGAATGTTTTAATCTCTAAGGAAACTGTTGCACAACAGAGGGATAACAGGAACAGAGACCAAGGGAAGGCTGGGATTAACTGACTCCTGAAGGTCTTCTCAGAATGGGGTTAGAAAGAATGAATTTGTTGATTGGACAATTTGTAACAGATGTCAATTTGTCTTCTGATGAACTTCCAGTGGTATTTGCTTCTGTGAGAGAAGCTGTGAAGATTGTGATGAGAGCTGGACAGGTGGTTTCTAGAGATTCTTAGCTCACAACTGCCTGTAAATCCAGTTGCAGAGTATCTGATACCCTCTTTCTGGTCTCCGCAGGTATCTCCATCCCCACCACAAATATTACTAATAATTTGTAAGCTGAGATGACTCATCTCATGTGTTCCTGAAAGTGTTCTCTTCTAGAACAGATATTAGACTTTTATTTAGTTTTAGACAGTTGGACAACTGCTTAATTTCGTGATTGTCTTGCACGATGATGCCTTCATCACTGAACAAATGATTGGAAGCCAATGGTGCCTTTGCCATGCAGTGGTAGAGCTGAGGACTGGCTGAGAGAGTAGGGACTGGAGTTTTGGGGAGCCCAGGAGTGCCTTGGTCAGTGTCTTTGAGGATGAGGAAAGGGGACCCATGGACACTGTCCTATGGAGTCAGCAAAGGATCCTGGATAGCATGAGCAGGAAACAGAACACCATCTCCAGGCCCTTCCCTGACTGTCTTCTCTTCTACACCTTAAGCTCTGAGGAGGCAGACAGAAGAAAGCATCAGAGAGAGGCTCATTTGACTGGCAGCTTTGAATCCTGGGACTCAGAGGGAGCCCTTAGAAAGCTTCGGTCATAGAAAGTCTGAGACCCTTTGTTTCCAAATCACATTATTTCAGATGCTGCAAGTTGTGGCTCTGAAATAACGGGGTGTGGGCTATGCATGGCTTTCTGAATAGAAGTTCATTGCCTTTGGGAAAGCTCTTAGACAAACCAGATTTGATTTTTGTACATGTTCCCTGTGTACTTTTCATTTCTCAGAAAGCAATTTCAGTGGTAAACAGTTATCTGTCAGATCCGCTAGATTTAACAAATGTAGCATAATTCCATAATTCTTTGTGATTTCCCAATTACTCTTCACCCCATGCTTTAAATTGCTGAAGGAGCATATTTACTCATGACTTGTTGGTCTAAATCCTAGGCAACATAGATTCCAAACAAATTGACATTTAGAACCATTTAGTGCAATATTGCAAGTGTAAGGCAAATATTTACTTTGGGAGAAAAGTGCTTTAAGCTCATGGGTTTATTCTAATTTCCTATCTTTTTATTATTTTGGGGGTTATTTTCTTCTGTTAGTTTTCACATTCTTGCATAATCTTTAGGGAAACTCTGTAAATTTAAACAGTTTTTCCTGTGGAATTTTCTAATATTCAGATAATGAAATGTCAGGTAATGAAATATTTAGATTTATGGCCAATTTTTGTTATTAATGTAAATGTGAAGATGTGTGTGTGTGTGTGTGTGTGTGTGAGAGAGAGAGAGAGAGAGAGAAAAGTAGGTCAGCAGTTCAACCCAGACTCTAATAAGGTTAACTTTTAGAGAGTACATTACTAGCTTAACCTTCTATGCCATAAAAAAAAAAACTGTTAAAATTACTTGTTGGATTTTACTGCTAAGAAATAATAACAGTTCCATATTTCAAGGGATTAAAAATATTTTGCAATTATTGTCATCAGATGTTTTCCTCCCCATTATGACACAGTTATAGGAATGGAGTTTATAGTTCAAAACTTTATCTAGCTCTCATAGTGAATGAGGCAGGCCCATAATCTGAATCCAGGCTTTTTTCTTTTTTTAAGCCAACTGCTCCATTGGCAGAAATTCTCCTTAGGCAGATTTATAATCATAGCATAAACATAGTAATACTTCTCCTTGAGGTCTATTGATTCTCGTTTGCATTCAGATTTTTCTGGGTTCCTTGTGTAAAATTCCATCTACGTGAATCACCGTGCTTTTATGATATAAGACATAGGTTGATAGACTATACAAGTACTTGATTTGATAACCATGGCTTTACAATTAATTAATTAATTTTTGGTGGGTTTAAAATAATTTTATGTGTGTGGGTGTTTTGCCTACATATAGGTCTATATCTCTTATGTATGCAAGCCTGGGACCTAAGGAGACCAGAAGCGGCCATCAGATTCCCCCGGAACTGGAGTTATATGTGGCTGTGATCCACTCTGTGGGTGTTGGGAATTGAACTCTGACCCTCTGGTAAAGCAGAAGTGCTCCGCACTACTTAGCCATGGTTCCAGCCTTTGTTTTCTGAGACAGGGCCTATGTAGCCCAGGATGGCTCAGGCTCGCTGTGTTCCTAAGGATGATCTTGAACTCCTGACGGTTCCTAATTCCACTTCCTTAGTGTTGTAATTACAGGAATGTGTCACCACATCCAGGGGACATCCACACTTTCCAAAGAAGTTTCCACGCTTGTCTTTGTGATGGCTCTCAGTTTTAATTTGCAGTTATGAAGATATGATTACAGTTGTGTGTGTACCTCATCTAATTATCTTAATTCCCAGGGCTTCTGTATGGTCCTACACTTGTTTGCCTTACACTTGACTTCCCACATAGGAAATGTGAAAAGAACGAGGACCTCTTAATACAGTCTTAATCAGCTCTACTTCCAAGCCTGGTGGCTTTTTTACTGAATGGTGCTCCCTAGTGACTACAGAGCTCCCTCAGTGTCCTGTCCCATAGCTGTATCGTCAGCATAAGCTGGGGATGATGAAATTAATTTCTTCCTCTTCTACCTCATTGTATCATCTCATCCTGATGTCTATGTATCTTCTAGGATACTGTTCAATGGTTTATTAACAACCACTAGGATTTTGAGTGATGCTATTTGCAATGAGTTAAGATCTTAGTTAGCTAATGAGACGGTTAAAGATTTTATATGTGTGTGTGTATCTATCTATATATATATATATTTTTTTTTCTTAATTTTGGTTCAGAAATTTAATTTGATGCATATGATATCTTGGCCCATATTTATTGCATAACACACACACACACACACACACACACACACGCACCACACACACACACTCCTCAGTATGATTTCTGAGGTTGTAACCCTTTTATTTTCAAGTCTCTCTTCAGACATTTCCCCTATGATTGAATCAAGTCACTGTTGACCAAATTCAAAAGAGGACCCTTTTAAATTTTAACCTTATTTCATGGTATTGTCTTGAAATAAAATATATTTGAAAGAAAAACTAATATAGAAAATAGAGCCCACAGGGGAGTCTATAAGAATAGAGTCTTTTATGTTCTTTGCAACTTCTTCAAGAACATTTTTCAATCTGCAGGGTTTTCACAACTAAGTAGCTGGTTTCATATAACATCTTTTGCTGTGGTCACTGTGTGACGATAGTAGCTGGCAAAGTGTGAGGTGATTTTTCTGACTTGGCCTCTGCAATGTTTACTTGACATGATGGCAAGATTGTCAATAGAGGAGAGGCAAATGAGCTCCTAGAGTGGCTTCTGTTTCCCAGGTGAGGAAGGACAAAAGCCCTTACTGATGAGCCTTCTTTAAAGTTGTGATATCTTGCTTGTACAAATAAAGCCTGTCTGAAAATCAGAGAATGGAGTTTGCCACTAACTAACCATAGAGGTCTGGAGGTCTGTTAAAAGTAATGCCCAACTGTTCTGCTTTTGACCTGATGGGGTGCCTACATTCTCTGAGAAGTTTAGCAAAAATGTTACTGGGGAGAACCTGATAGAGAGGGAAAAGCATAGCTAGCAATATTAGCCTTTAACAATGGCACGTATGTGGGAAAACAAGGTAGGAGAGGATGAATGGGAATGAGGAAAGAAGTAGATCAATTACAAGTATCTTTATGATCACAACAAAATATGTTAATGGCTTTGATACCCCTGTGCACTTGCAAGGGCTGACATCACACTGGTCATTTCCAGGCACTCACTACAGAGTTTCGCCTGGTCATGTCAAGCGAGGGACTAAAAAGGGCTAGAAGACCATGATACTTTTGCAGTGGTATTGATGACTCATAGTTGAGAAAGAGGGGTGTAGAAGGCTTCTGTCACAACACCTACCCCCAATCTAGCCCCCAAAAGTAATAGCCTAGACAGGAAACCATTGAATAGATCTCTTAAAATTGTGATAAAGATGCCGGAAGTGTAACTCTCCACAGCTGAGGGCTTGTGGAGTGGGTGCGGGTGGGGAAGGACTCAATTTGTTTTAAGGGGCTGGCTACTAGCAGTTTGATCATGCTCCAGTGATAAATTGGGTGTATATTGTTTTGTTGTTGTTTGCTTTTTTCTTCTTCTTTGGGTGGGTGGGGGCACAAGGGTTGGAGGTGGATCTGGGAAGACTGGGAAATGAGTGTGATCAGGGAGCCTGATGTAAAGTTCCCAAATAATCAATAAAAATACTCTGATGGAAAAATTTCAAACACTTAAAAGAAGTGGAGGTTTGAGAGAAACATTACTGAAAAAAAGGGATGTGATCTCCTGGCCATAAACAAAGCAAGTCAGGCCTGTTCATGCATGCTCTTTCTTGTGTCTGTGGGGCATCTTGGCTCCCAGTCATTTTCCCATGAGGATTTTCAGAAGAGATGGAGGAAACTGGAAAGTGACATGCTAGGTAGTATAGCTTTGTTCAGAGAAGGAGACTTCTAGTTTCTGTGGCCTGCTTCTGTGGGAGTCTAGCTTCTACAAGCCTCTTCAGGGCAAGTAAACAGGGATATAGTGTTTGGTCTCCCTTAGTTCAAAATAGCATGTCAAGGAAACATTATAACTGGGTATTGTAGTGAGATAGTCCTTCTGTGGCACTGACCACGCCCATTGTGGGGTGGAGCCATGGACGGGAGGACCTGTGGAAGGAGGTCGGAGGAAGAGCCTGGAAAAGCTCGCTTGCTGGCGGGACTCGGACAGGAGAGCATCCGGTGGAAATTGCTGGTGTTCATCTGTCTAGGCTGTAAGTTATTTCTCCCTGAATAAACATCTATTCGGCCTATTTGTTTATCCTGATCCTTATTTAACCACAATCATGGTTTGAATCCCAGCAAGGCCAATAAACCTTCTTGGCCATCTGGGAAATAAAAATGGAAATGCATTATCTTCTTCAATGAGTATTATATTTAAAAATTAGACTTGGAATAATATGGAAGGGAAGCACAATATAGTGCCTCAAACACTCCACTTTGGTATCAGTATTGTTTTGAGCTAAATGGAATCTAGGAAAAGCGATTATAAGAACATTGTCTGTTCTCTACTTACCTGCCTAAAAGCAAGACATAAACTTGGCAAGGTGTTCTTCTCTTTTGTCCTTTCAGGAAGGACAGAAAGTCATCATGGGAGACAACCCAAGACCCTCTTTGGCCGTCAGAAGAGTCTTTGTGGCAAAACTTACTAACTGGCCTCTATTTGCAATTAGCGTGTCTTATATTTTTGTTTTTTTCCCAACATTAGCCCTAGAAACTCAGCCAAGTCTTTTGTCATGCCATTCTCAAATGCTTCTTGTTCTTTTGCTGATATGCTCCACAAGCCTAAAATCTTCCTGCCTGATGGTTCCTGTAGCACCAGTGTACCACAACTTACACAACTTACTCTTTCTTTCTTTCTTTTCTTTCTTTCTTTCTTTCTTCTTTCTTTCTTTCTTTTTTCCAAGACAGGGTTTCTCTGTGGCTTTGGAGCCTGTCCTGGAACTTTCTCTGTAGACCAGGCTGGCCTTGAATTTACAAAGATCCACCTGCCTCTGTCTCCCAAGTGCTGGGATTAAAGGCATGCATCACCACTGCACAGCTAGTCTGCCTTTTCATATTTGAACTGCAGGGTCCCAGCTGGACAGCTTTAGATACGCCCTCTCCTACAATATCAAGTATTGGTGTGAGTGTGAGGAACTCATGGAAATTGTTGGTGTGTTAGAGACCAGGCTAAACTACATATGGAGACCCTGTCTCAAGAAAAAAAAGGAAAAAATTATATCACACATGTAACTGAGTATAGTAGGTCATACCTGTTTTCCCAGAAGTAGAAAGGATAGTCTGGGCTACATAACTATAACCTTGTTTTAAAACAACATTATAACAACAACAGTTAAACTCAAACCATAGGGATACCTTTGACAGGGAATGGGTTTGGGTGTTTTATTTAGCTGGAGGAACAAATCTTTGCTGCACAGATTTCCATCTTGATCTGGTTCTCTGCCTAAATTGAAGAGAAAGTTCTCATTTCATGCAATTATAGGTCTTTATTGCCTTTCATTGTAGAATGTTTTCCTTAAGGAACACTTTTTTATTTTTTTGAAAAAGAGTAATTTTCTAGAGTGATTTAAAAAATTGAAGCACCTTATTCTTTGAAAATTGAATTTGAAAAAATTCCAAGAACAGTTTCAAATTCAGCTCCTGCTTTGGAAGATGTCATTACAAATCTGTCAGTAGCCTCAAAGCAATGGGGAAGAGTCTGAGTTTCTACTCATTATACTGTTTTTGTCATCTGATTTCAGCAATGAATTAATTTTTAGATGAAAATTCTTGGTTCTTCCAACTCATATTATCTTTATTCCAACCTGAATGAGCACGCAATACAACCATTCCCAAGGTAGCTTAAAAGGGTCTGCTTGGATGTCACCGCTCTGCTGCAGGTGGTCCTGCGTTGTGCCTTCCTTCTCCCCATGCAACAAATGGGAGCCACAGCAGCTTTCCACACCAAATGAATGCCTTAGCAGCTGCATACAGAGCAGGCCACACATCTGGACCAGTGCCTCTTCCTGGACTGTCCAGTAAAGGCACATCCCACACTAAGCAAACAGAGAACTCCCATGATGCTCTCTGTTTTCGGCTCCCTTGTACCTGTCCTCACCTGGGTGCCCTGCAGAGAGCCATGCCCTTCAAGAAAGGACTCGAGACTTCATTCCCCTGCCCGAAGTCAGGTTGGGAGGAGTAGATAGGTTCAAGTACTGAACCGAATACAATGCAGTTGGGAAACCCTCAGGTAATGTTGAAAGCGTTTGCTAACAGGAAATATGAAATGCAGAGGCCTTAGGGTTGAAAGAGGATTTTTCCAGGAGAAGAGACCCCAACCTGTGTCTTCTCACCTGTTAAAATGAGCAGGCAGCCCCACTGTGGTGACAGTGACAGGCAACCTACAGGAGGCTCTGTCCAGGGCACATGAAAACTATACATGTTCCTCTGGGGACAGACATTTTGCAGTTTGGGACTCAAGCTACATTACTACTGTGTGATTAGGGCATGAGATAGAGCAGAGAAGCCCAGATGATGATATGATCCACATGACCTCAGTGTGTAAGATCTAGACTTTGAGCAAGAGGAGAATGAGAAGATGATGGTTCCCATGGAGACCAGTCTGGAATAGAGGAGCAAGGCACAATAAAGGCACTGGACAAAGGAAAATCAAGTAGACCTAGAAAAACAGAGTCCCTCCAAACATTTGTGATTAATGATTTTATCAATTCCCAGCAAGGAGGCCTTGAGAGTTAATAGAAAAAATCCACAGGATATGCAGTTTGTGGTTTCAATACGAGTGTGTGTGTGTGTGTTTGAATTACATTTAAAATACATTTATGATCGAAGGACTTGAGTTGTCTTATGTAACTCTCCCTTTATGCAGTCTTGTCACCCCCTTGAGCATAGATCAAATGGAGGACCTCTCAGCCTGCAGAATCCTGAGGGCATTGACCCGACTATTGTGAAATTATTGAGTAATTTGTCTTGATATGTCCTTCCCACCCTGGACTCCTCACTGCTCTCTTTGGAATGAGGTTCTGTGTGGCTCCTGCTCTAATCTCTACCTTGGTCCGTGGTTATAAAAGGTATTGAAGTGATGTTTACTATGCTAGCTCATTCTTTATGGAACTAAGTAAAAAGTCCAATTATAAGCACATTTGAGATGGATTCTCTCCAGACTGTTGACCAATGGAAAGGGATGAAATGCTGCATACTACCTGGGTGATACAATGGTAGAGTTGAAAAAAAAGCTAATCCTCAAAGCCCATGGAATCATGGGATTCCATTTACATCCCACTCTTGAAGTGAAAAATTATGGATTTGCATTTTGATGTCCAGAGTTTGAAATGGAGAGGGCAGAGGACAAGGGAATGTGATTGTGTGTGAGCAGCATCAAGTATCTCATGGGATAGACCAATGCTGTATCTGGCCTGTGGAAGTGAATATTTAGGTTATGACATTGGTCTATAGGTTTGTAGGGTGTTCCCTGGAAAGGGAGAGTGGTTATGATTACATGGGATCTCTGTTTTATACACATCTATGGTAATTTCAAAACCTTTCCTCTTGGAGAGGTTCATTCTCCAAGAAAAGGTTTGGAAACTCCTTTTTAAATTACAGATTCCTATTGAGCTGAAGTAGTGCTGAGGAGTCTGCTTGCTTTTCAGGTTGGTATCTAGAGAAACATGGCTGCAGGTGACCTTTGGCAGCATGGTAGGGGATGGCCACCACTGCAAGAAAGTGCAGCATTGCTTAGGAGCACGCAGCTATGGGGATTGTAGAAGAGTCAGCAAAATGCACTGAAAAGAAAGGATAGGCTTCTGGGCACAGCAGGAATCTACAGGCCTCAGGGCTTCCTGTCTCTTTATGGGGGCATCCTGTACTAGCCACATATATGACTCTAAGCAACATGTTCATCCAAATATAGTCAAAACAGAAAAAAAGGTGATTTTAAAGTCATTGCAGAAATAAGACCTCCCAGGGAATTCCCCCACCCTGATACAGAATCTCAGTGAGGTGTAGAACTCACTATAAAGCTGACAATTATCTAAAACCCTGTGCTTCTATTTCTCAAAGCCTGGGATGACAGATGTGTGCCCATACCTGGTTTATACCATGCTGGGAATCAAATACAGTGCTGAGTGCATACTAGGCAAGTACTCTATCAGCTGAACCATACCCCCCAGCCCATGCAATTCTTCTGAAGAGACCGTAAAAGGATTCAAGCAGGAGCCCCTGTGAATTAGTTAGGGTGTGCCCACCATGGGAAAGCCAGAGTTTATTCTTGAATCCTGTGTTTGTGGCTGGTCATTTTATGTTGGCTTGTCCCACAAGAAGGTAACTCAGAGTTGGTTCTGGAGTTTTTCCACATTTTTCTTAATATCATTATTAGGAAAGTGAAATTTTGATTGTTATTATAACTGGCCTGGGTTAGTGAAATCTTGAAGACCATCTGACACTCACCTTTGGTGATTTAGCAGGCAAAGATTAGAGTAAGCGTTATCTTCTCTTTTTTCATTGAGGAACAAAAGAGCTAAAGTGTGGGGGGATGAGGAAGACAGTTGCCATGTAGAACACAAGAGAATGTTCTTGTTTCTGACTTTGATAGTCTAAATGTTCAACATAAATTCCTTCTTGTTTTCCTACTTTACATCCACAGGAGGCAAACTTCATAAATGTCACCTGAAAGACAATATATGATCTATCAGTATTACATATCTTCATTTGGAATCACCATGCCTTGGCCTACATGTTCATAGTCATTTTCTTGTTTTAGATGAAGAGGGTCTGTAGTAGCTGCAGAAATTTCATCCTTCCTCTTCATGTCAACATCCATTTGTGCTTAGCTAAATATGGGCAGCACTTCAGATCTGGGATGACTGACAGTAAAGAGAAGAGAGTAATGAGACTAAGAAGTGTTATTTTTTTTTTTTTGGCCAGAGGGGGTGCTATGCAGTCCTTAGCTAAAAACAAAACATAAAATAACAATAAGTTTTACAATGTGCAATGTGTGTAAGGTTGAAGCATGTCACCTTCTCTGAGCACCACCTGTGCATCTTCTCCAGTGGTTTCATTAAAGATCCAATTAAAGGACTATGGCTGCAGTGTTTGCAAATGAAAACCATGTTTTAATATAAGTTCTGTCCTATGTAATATTTAGGAGTTACAAATACTCAAGCATCTGTTGTTAATTGAAATTGATATTTAACCAGTGTTCTTTATTTTGGTGCATCTCTAGAAATAAAGTGTGGCAGTGGCATCCCTTTTTTGTGTGTGCATTTCATGTACCAGGTACCACCAGGTCCTTTATTTTGATCATAGTGCCCCTTCCTAAGAACACAAGGTCACCTGAAATTGTGCAAAATTGCACACAATTGATTGGGAGGAGCGGCTGGATACTCAGGTGAGGCTCTCACAACCCCCACCCCATCTACTCTGAAGGAACATCGACATCCAACAAGCCCCGCTGGGATGATCTTTTGCAAGCAGGTACAGCTGAAGATGGCTGTTGCTCAGCTCAGAGGATATGCTGTGCAATATCTTCCAAGGATGCTACATTAACGAGCAAAAAGACTTTGCTGATGTAATTACGCATATAGACTATAGAATAGGGGTTTATCCTGTTGCAAGTGGTCTACTCTAAGCACATGAGACTGTAGACAGAGACAAGGTTCTTGTTGGCTGGAGAAGAAGTGAAGGCTCACGGGCTCAATGGTTTGAAGATGCAGGTCTGTGCAAGTGGTCTTTAGTCGCTGGAGCTGGGGTGGGGTGGGAATGGGGATTCAGTGAAAACAAGCAACCTGATTAAGCCAACATCCCCATTAGTTGGAGGCAGTTTCTTCTCCGGATGAGAACATGGTTTCAACATCTGGGGTCCTTGAATAAGCTAAGCTCATGTGAAATTCTAGCCCATGCAATGTGGGGTCATATGTTTGTATTGTTTTGAGTAGTTCAGTGTGCACTGGTTTTTATAGTAGCAATGGAAAACAAATATGTCATTTTGCATTTCAAGATGGCAACCACAGGATCCTTAGTTAAGTGACACATTTCTGCTATAATTGGGTCATATTACACAGTTGCAGAGGCTCAATGTATCATTCTTTGAATAGTACACCCTACCCAATTCTGATTCAGTTTCTGCACCATTCATTTAGCTGGTAAAGGGATGCTGTTTGGGGGTATAGTGTACATTGTTTTGGTAAACTGTCCTGTGCTCTTGACGTTTGTTGAAAGTAGACTCTACAGTGTGGAAAGCTCTCTTATCCTGGACTCCATCACATTTAATTCCAGTGTTTTCACGATGTCTTGCCCGGATGGGCTGTCCCCCAACTCTGTGATATAGAGAATATCCCAGGAGAACAACTAAAAGATAAATTATTCCAGCTGAGGTTAGTAATTTTTTATCCCATAATATAAAAATGGGTAAGAGAAGAAGGAAGGTCATTCATGGAAAGGACAGAGGGCCCTCTGCCTCAGACCCTGTGTTCAGTGAGGAACTCCAGAAGCTGCAGTCTGTACTGTTGGGCAATTGGAAGTGCCTGATTGATGATGTCACCTTCCTATTGTTATTTGTTCCTTTACTTTGAAGCCTCACCCAAGGGGACACTCAGCTCTGCTTGAGACTCTGGACCAGGAACTAAAGCTGGTTGCCTCACTAGGCCTTTCCATCCATCTTCTGGATGTTCATGTGTCCCTGGTTTTATAATTGTGTCTTATCTTTTATTTGCTCTCTCCAATGGGCTATTCCAATCATCTCTATGGGATGTTTTGAATACCTGACTTGGTGACATTTTGCTATTTGTCTGCTGTTTGTATCTGCAACTTGATAATCATTCATTTATTTCTTTTTGCTTTTGCTTACCATATCGATACATTTGTTACCAATCGATAAATCCGCTCATTCAAAATGGAAAGAAAGCACAGCTGTCAGAGGTCAGTTTCCAGACTTTACAGAATAGGGGGATACTATAGAATAGAGGAGGAATGCACACTATCAGTTTCTGGTACTGCTTCTGTAATCCAAAGCTCTTGTTCCTTTGTTTTCCAGGATTTTCTACAATAATCCCTCAAGTAGGGATAGAGGTCACAGAGAGAACACTGGAGGCTGCAGACTTGAGAGAAGGATGGAGGCCAAATTGGGGTAGGTCAGCTACCTACACATACTCAGCTGGAAAGGGAGTGCATTTTACATTGGGTTGAGCCCAAGCCAAGACAACAGAGGGGATGCAGGGATGCCAAGCCGAGGAGAAATCTGGAAAGCAGAACCACATTGTAGCAGCCTCAGGCATAGGGTCAAATCCTGGAGATTGCCTTGTCCTGTGACTATCTCGTTAGGCGTATTAACACTGATGCAAAATACAAAGTACAATTAGAAGGTACCTATTACCGAAGACAGTTCAAATTCTTATTTTAATATTATAGCTTTGTATACAAAGAGTGAGCTTGAGTTTCCAATAAGGCACAGTTCTTTTCTTCTCTTCAGTGTCTTCACATCTTAAGCTCTCATTTAAAAAAATCGTATGAACGAGCCAAGAATGACCTTGCCTTTGTGGTTTCCAGCAAGCACATCGCAAATACTTAATAAATAACCATTATGGAACTAATTGTTTCGGTCAGCATGTACGAGGAATTCATCGGTTCAAATTTAATTGGAAAAGCATAATGAATTCAAGAGCCTATTCCCAGCATAGATGTATAGATAAGATTAAAGTGATAGTATATAAATTTTATGTTTTAAGGGTATAGTGTACTGTTAGTTAGAAAATGTCCCTGAAACAGCCTGATGCTGATAAGATTTTTTTCCAGAGACCACTTTAAAAAAAAAAAAAAAAAAGCTGCATTTGCAGAAGAAATTGGGAAATGGGGCTTTCTCTAAGATCAGTATGGGGGGGGGGTGGCAGCAAGGATTTGACTGAGGGCTTGAAAACCCAACAGCATTTGCAGTGCGATGCAGAAGTCTTATCTTCAATCACAGGCTGCTTAGTTCTCAGAAGTTATATTTATAAAGCTCATGGCTCATCTACTCAGGGAGATGGATGCTAAGATTATTTTTGCCTTCTTAGCTATGTGATGCTGGATTGTGATCCAATGAAGTGGTTCTCTGTGGCAGAATGCCTTCTCTTTGCCAATTTAAAGAAAAAGAATCCTATTAAATGGCAAGTTATAAAAATCTCAGAATGGCTCCCAGCTGAAATATTGTGTTTGTATGCACCACGATAGAGTCTCCCTTTGAAGTCATTGCTATTTCAAAGGAGATTGTAGGCACTTAAAAAATCTAGGTCATTCCTCACAGATTCCAGAAAGGAAACTGTGATAGACAAAGACCCGAGGACCCATCTGGAGCTATGTGGGAACTGATGAATTTGTAAATAAAACCAGTGGGGAGTCCAGTGCAGCTTCACACCCTGACCTCAATGCCAAGAGGGCCACATGCTCAAAGCTGTGAGTGGAAAATAGAGCTGAGAAACCGGATCTCTATGTGAGTTCCTAATTAGAACGCCAATTGTATTCACTTAATAATGAGGATTTTAACATTGAGGGAGGGTGACAAGGGACCAAAGCTCAGCAAACAATGATTTGCTGACAATTGCCCATTCTTAGCAGTGAGAGTCATGTTGGTCTCTTTTTGGAAAAGATTGTTTATAATACATTGTTTGGTAAATGAAATATTTGACTGGCAGGAAGGGGACGTTTTTTTCTCTGAGTTTCCATATCACACATGCATATGAACACAAAATTGGAGGCTTTTTTGATTGTGTGTGTGTGTGTGTGTGTGTGTGTGTGTGTGTGTGTGTACGTACAGGCATGAACTTGTGTGTGTATAGGTGTACCTGCATGGGCATGCATGTGCATATTGAGAGCCAGAAATCTGCATTGGGTGTCTTCCTGGTTTGTCTTTCATGTTATTTTTTCAGGCAGGGTCTTTCACTGAACCTGTGGCTCACAAATCCATCTACACTCTCTGTCCAGCAAGTTCCAGGAATCCTCCTGTTTCCACCTCCCCTGTGCTGGTATTGTTGGTGAGGGCTGAGATCTGGCATTTTATGAGTGCTGGGGATCTGGGCTCAGGTTCCTGTCATGGTGTGACTCAATTTTTCCTGGGGCATGTTCTCAGCCCCTCTTCTTGGGACTTTTCACTTGGGATGTTCTTTCTATTTTGTCCTTTTTCTTTCCTTTCTTTTCTTGTTATCCTCTTTCTTTCTTTCTTTCTTTCTTTCTTTCTTTCTTTCTTTCTTTCTTTCTTTCTTTCTTTCTTTCTTTCTTATTTTGAGACAAGGTTTCTCTGTGTAACTGCCCTGGTTGTTCTGGAAGTCCATCTGTAGACCAGGCTGGTCTCAAATTCACAGAGATCCACCTGCCTCTGCCTCCCAAGTGCTGGGATTAAAGACATGCACCATGGCCACCTGGACCTTCTTTTCTTTTTGTGAAAGGGGCTCCTGTAGCCCAGGATGGTCTTGAACTTAATACATAACTGGCAACAACCTTGAACTTCTGATACTCTTAGCTCTACCTCTCAGGTGTTGAGATTACTGGCATGGGCACCTTATCTTTTCTTTTTAATATACTACTGGGGATAAAAACCAGGGTTTCCCACATGTTCACTATGCCCTCTATCAACTGAGCTACCTCATTAGCACCCATTATTTCATATATTTTAAGAATTTGTAGTAAACGTGATGGGTGGTGGATATAGAACAGAGGGTAAGAGTACAGATGCAGGAAGTGCACTGAGTTTTAGTCTTGACTGTGATCATTTGTGTGGCCTTGATCCCCCCTTAGTCTCTGTTCATCAATGAAGGAGGGTTATGGAAAAGCATAAGTAGAGTACTATCATACTCATGTCAATATTTAATATTGATAGGGTTGTGCCCACCAAAGGAGTTACTAGAGCAAAGAAACCATCTAGCATGTTACCAGTTGCTGCATCATTGACTTTTGCTTACTGATGCTTTAGTGGTATCTGATAATTGTGATTATCTGTAGAAGAGCACGCTGAATTCATTTCTACTACTTAAAAGTTTATCTCCATTGACCAGAAAAAAAAATGGTTGTTTGTCTGCTACTGCAGACTAATATACAACCAGCTACAACAAATGGAAAAGAGACAGTATTTCCCCAAAGTCAATCCCAGGAGAATTGTGATGAGCTGGCCCATGTCTGAAGTGGAGGAGAATAGGTATTTGTCAGTTTTGTTTTCCTTCTTAAAAAACCAGTTTTTGTTTCATTGACTTTTTCTCTGTTTCCCTATTCTTAATTTGTTTATTTAAACGTTAATTCTTTCCTTCCTTCTGCTTATGATGGGGCTAGCTTCATCTTCAGTCTTTTGATATGTAACATTAGGTTTCTTGTGGGGAGATACTCCTTTTTTAACAAAGGTATTTATGGTCATGGACTTTGTTTTGTTTACCACTAATATCATATCCAATAAGTTTTGCATGTTGTGTTTTTATTTGTTTTAAGCTGTTTTCTTGGCTGGGAAGATGACTCTTTTGATAATACACTTGCTTTGTAAGCATGAGTACTTGAGTTCAGATCACAGCACTTGCATAAAAAGCCTGGCATAACTGTGCATGCCAGTTATCATAGCACTACAGAGAGAAGCAGAAACAGGATGGACAGCAAGATGGACTTTCTGGCTGGCAGCCTATGCTCCAAGTTCAGTGAGATCCTTTGTCTCCAGGGAATGAGGCACAGACTGATGCAGCAAAATATCTGACATCCTTTTCTGTTCCACAGATATGCAGAAATACCCAGATGACATGAACACATATAACATAGACATTCAAACACAAAAACATAGAACACAGATACACACAGACATTTAAAAATTACTTTCTGATTTTTACTTTGACTCATTAGTCCTTCAAGAACATTTTATTGGGGGCTGAGGAGATGACTCAGAACTTGAGAGCAGAGGACCACAGCCCAGTTCCCAGCACCCACCTTGGGTAGTTCACAATTTCCTGTAACTGTAGGTCTAAAGGATCTGATACTTCTTCTGACCTGCCTAGGCACCTGCACTCATATTCACAAGTTTGTGGACATGCATGTGTGCTCATGTACACACACACACACACACACACACACACACACACACACACACACACACGGGAAATGTTTTTGGTTTTGTTTTTTTTTTTTTAAGAACATGTTGTTTCTTTTCAATCCACTTCTTAAATTATCCACATACTAATTTAAAGTTTCATTTATTTGTTGTTGGAAATTATATCTGACCTGGTTTCAATATTGTTAAGTTTGGAAAGACTTGTTTTGTGACCCAATGGTAACCTTTTTTTGAGCGTGCTTGAGAAGAATTCATTCTGTTGCTGTTGTTGGAATGTTCTGTGTGCCTGGAACGTCTGTTTAGTTTATAGTGACATACAAATTCATCATTTTTCTTAGAATTTTGGCTGTGATGTTCTATTCATTATTGAAAGTAGGGAGCAAAAGTCTCCCTTTGACGTTATGTTGTTGACTACTTCTTTCTTCAGGTCTGTCAATGCTTGATTATTGGTAGATTGACCCCAAATTAATGTTGGTTCAGCTTGGGGTTTTTCTACTCTATGAGAGTGTGTAAGTTACCCAGACAACCAGTTTGACCAAATTGTGGGAGATTCAGTATTTCATTATAAAGTATCTTTGTGATAGATGATTTTGCTCAATCTTAGACTATGTAAGTGGTTTGAGCATGTTTAATGTAGGCTAGGCTACACCATGATGTTTGTCACGTTGGTGACATAATATTGACTGTCAACTTATGATGTTTTCAATTTACAGTGGGCTCAATGGAATGGAACTCATTGTAAATCAAGAACATCTATATTTAGGTGCTCTACTGTGTGGTATGTATATAATTATTTTATCTCTTACTGAATTAGCTTCAGTATAATTGCATAATGACTATTTATTGTAACAGTTTTTAATTTAAAATATACCACTTTCTCACATAAAATGTAACTACCTCTGTACTCTTTTGGCTTTTATATATCAGGAATATCTTTTTATCTACATTAGTTGGCTCAGGTAATTATAGGAAATTGTCTTAAACTATGTAGCTTATAAATAATACACTTTATACATTAGCTCACAAAGCTAAAAATTTAAGATTGGGATTCTGGTAGGGAACCTCTTCTGTGTTTCGGATTTCCATTTTCACAAAGTATTCTCACATGGCAGAATGGAAGGGAGCACTTTTGGGACTCTTAGAAAGGTTGTAATCCAAATAATGAGGACCTCATTCTCAGGAACCCATCTAATCTAGATTATCCCCTAAAGGTGCTGCCTCTTAATTACATTACATCAGTGGGTAGGATTTTAATACCTAAGTGAGTGGGGAGAGGGACACAAGTATTCAGGCCCTAACATCTTTCCTTCACTTTCAACTTACATGTGGTTTTAAATCTAGAATGAGTCCATTGTTGATGATACCTTGTCATCAAAGTTTATTTAACTATTTTATGTCTTTGATTGAAGAATTTAATCCATTTCCTTTAGTTATTGACAAGCAAGGACTTATTACTGCTATTCAAATTGATTTTTGCCTGTCTTATAGCTCCTATGTCTTTCACTCTGTCTCTGCTTTTGTGCTTTGTTGAATTTTTGTGGTGATAAGCTTTCATTTCCTCCATCTCTTATCTCCACTTTTTTATGGGTAATTTTCTCTGGCTACTATGAGGCTGATAGAAAACACATAACAATTATGACAGCATATTTTTCAACTGACAACTTAATGCCATGTGACACTGTACACATTTATTTCCCTTCAACCTTTTATGTTCTTGATGTCTTGCCTGTCATATGTTTATATTGTTTATCTATTAATGGGATGTATATATTTGGGATGTTTATCTGTTAATGGAATTTTAGTTATATTTGGTGATGGGGAGTGTCCTTCTGTATGCTGTGAATATGTTTCTCTTATTGGTTGATGACTAAAGTTGTTTCAGCCAATAGGCAGGAAGTATTTAGCCAGACAGGAAATCCAAACAGGGATGGAGAAAGGTAGTAGGTAGAATCAGAGGTACCATGTAGATACCCAGAAGGTAGGATGCCTATACATTCTCTGGTAAGATATGTGGAGATACATAGAATAATAGTTATGAGTTAATAACTAAGAGAGAGCTAACCAGTAAGAAGCCTAAGCCATTGGCCAGACAGCTTATTCATCAACCAACAAGAGAAACATAGTCACAGTTTACAGAAGGATATCCCCCATGAATTTGGGACACATATATACTTCATGCTAGAATAAAAGGTGATTTGTGTATGATAATTCACATTGCTATAATCTCTATTTATGAGCTAGCAGATGAGGAAGCCTGGAACCAAACTCAGGTTCTCTGGAAGAGCAGTAAGTGCTCTTACCTGCTGAGTCATCTCTCCAGGCCTAGAATTGCTGATTCTTTTGTACCTCATTGGGCTTTCTTAAGATAATTATTTTAAATCAGTTGCCAGGCGAACCACAGAGCTTGGGTGTATGTGTGTGTGTGTGTGAGTGAGTGAGTGTGTGTGTGTGTGTGTGTGTGTGTGTGTGTGTTGGGGTTGGGTTTAAGACTTGCTCTGATTCTGTGCCACCTTTCCTTGATTCTGTGTTTTACACTGGTGTCTGTACCTTCAGCTCTTTGTGGACTAGAATCATCAGAGAAAGACTCACCAGCTGGGTAGAGACTTTGGGAGGCTATTGGGCCAGTATGGATGTATCTTTTATAGACTGGTGAAGACATACTTCTAATTAAAGAGGCTAACCATTTCTTTGTTTTCATGAACCTGTTATTTGGTTCTTCTTTTGGTGTTTGACTTGTGTGTTGTAAGCTGGAGTGGCAGAGAAGTCAGATTGGGCTTAGCAAACGTCCCATCTTTTGCTTCGTTCTTTTTGGTCCCTCAGGCATCGAAACTCTGTGCTATCTGTTTCTTGTCAAACAAGATAGAAACTGCCTTCTCCTACAGTGCTCTCAGAGACCAGGGATATGAAATACATGTTACCCTCTTCTCTCGGCTTTGAGCGAGAAGTTGTGCATTTAGGCAGAATCTCTTGCTAATGTGGGGAAGGGTACGGCATCAGCGAAGAGGAAATTCTCTGCTCACGGAGCGCAGTGCGGATGTTCTCTAGAAATACTCCATTAAACCCTGCAAGGGTTCTGCTCCTGACACAAAGACGATTATGAGCACACTGGTGTTAGATGGCTGTTCCTGTATGGAACCAGGGCTAAGACGTCTCGTTCTTTATCTTGATGGCTAAAGCCTCAGCTTATTTCAGAGGAATAGTAGTTGCATGAATCCCTAAGGAATCTCAAAGTGCAGTTGGCAGCTATTTTCAGTCATGGGATGTATTATTTAAGATCACAGTTTAGCCATTCCTTAAATTGTATCACTTAAGAAAAGATGCTGTCCAGCATGTAGAGCATGTATCTGACGTCAATTTTGTCACACTGTAGCTTTGTTTCTAATGATGTTTTAGAAGAAATGCTGAATTAATCACTGTTCCTAACCACTACATTAGAAACTAACCTGGGGCATTTAATAAATATCAGGGCTAAGTTGTTCCCGAAACCTCCTCTCTGCACAGAGGTGAAGGAATGCTCCAGCTAGACATGGGCGAAGAGAGGCAGATTTCACCAAGCTTTCAAGAAAGTATGGGGGAAATCATTTGTTGTGCGTTTTCTTCTGACAAGAATGTGAAGTGAAGAGACCAGTAAAAAGTGGAGAGGAAAAGGGATAGAGTTAAAAGATGGGGTAGGTTAGGATAGGTTAGATGACCAAGCCCATCATTTGGAGGCTAGGCCTGGTGGTGCAGGCCTGTAGAACAGGAAGTCAGGGAGTTGAAGCAGTAGGATCACAGGCTCCAGGCCAGCCTGGGTCACACAGTAAGGCTGTCCTTTGATGGGAGGTGTCATTATGTATATGTTTCTCATGCTGGTTAATGAATAAAGCACTGTTGGCCAATAGGAAAGGAAGATAGGCGGGACTAGGAGACAAGGAGGAAAGAGGAAGTAGGAGGGAGGAGTCAAGATGGAGAGACAGGGGAGACGAGACGCTGGCCCCTTTCCCCGGTAAGGAAACCACGTGGAAATAATTAAGACAGAGCTAGCCGATAAGAAACAAGTAACTGGCCAACAGAACTGTATCTAATACAGAGTCTCGGTGTGTTATTTGGGGCTGGCGTGGCGGTGGGAACAGACCAGGTGGCGGGCAGGAAAAACCTACTCCTTACAGTCCTTTACTCAGTCATCATCAGAGAAGTTTCCTTTAGCAGTAGATGGAACCAAACACAGAGATCCACAGCCAGACAATGTACAGAGATTGAGAGATCTTGGAACATCCAGCCCTAAAAGGGATATCTCTACCACATTCCTACCCCTAGGGCTCAGGGAACTATGTAGAAGAGGAAGAAAGATTTTAAGAGCCAGAGGGGATGGAGGACACCAAGGAATTAAGGCCTTCTAGACCCAAGAAGGCTGGTGGACATATGGATTCACAGAGACTGTGTCACACAAGGGTCTGCACCAAATGATGTCCTAGAGCTGACACAGCCCCTTCTCTAACTCAGAAGCTATTTCCAATTGATAGCCATTTCTCAAATGAAAGATTAGTTTTCTCCAAGTTAGTATCACTGGGAAACAAACCATTCTTAAGCATGGGGCCCATACCCAGGCGTAGATGGCCAACACTACACAAAACAAGCTTAATGACCCTTTTGGAGGCTCGTCGCCTCATAATGTTATGTCCTGGCAAGGTGTTGTTTTTTCGTTTTGTTGTTGTTATTTTAGTTTTAGTTTTCTACCTTACAGATCCTTTACATATTATGGCTTTTGGGTTTTTTTTTTTTTTTCCTTTTTTGGGCAGGGGGAGTTTCTGAGTGCAGAAGTATGTCTTTGCATCTATGTGTGTTTATTATGCTTTTTCTTTGGCTCTTTTTCTAGTTTGTTTTAGCATATTCCAAATATCTATATCTATATCATTTATATCTATATCTATGTCTATATTGTTTTAGAGTCATCTCATTTTGTTTTATTGTTATTCCTTAGATGCCTGTTCTTTTTTTCTAAGGAGAGATAAAAAAGGAGTGGGTTCAGATAAGAGAGGAGATGGGAAAGAACTAGGAGGAGTTGGGGGAGGGGGAACCATAATCAGAATATATGGTATGGGGAAATCTATTTTTAATAAAAAGAAAATAATAGCAACCTAACTAATTTACATATTAATGCTCCACACAAACTTTTCAGCCAAGGTCCTTATCTGTAACAGCACAGAAATAAATTTTGCATTTAGAAATGTTATCAAGAATGTGGCTGTTAAATTCTCAATTTCCCCTCATGAGTAATATGCTTACAATCAATGCTAACTAAGGAAATAGTAGAGATTTATACTTTGGTATACTCCCTGAAATGTTATTCAGTCATTCCAAACCAGAAATAACCCTAGTCTATCCTTCACTGGCAGTTCTGTTGAATAATATGCTTGTCTTCTTTGAAAATTCCACTATTATGGATATGATTTCAAATACTTGTTTAACAATATGGAAACATTTGTAATATTATATGAAAAAGGAAACATTTGGGGAACATACCATTTGTTCCTAATTTGGGGACAAAAAATAGTAGTTCTCTCCTAAAGAACTGATAAGAATAGATGAAACTATTCAATAAATTTTTCTACTTAAAATTAAGCAAATTATTATTTTTAAAACTTCAAAGCTTAAAGATTGATGTTATTTGTTTTCTAGTTAGGGAAATGAGTGTTTTTAGAAAAGAAATTAAGTAATCTTGTGCTTGGAAATTAATTCCCCTGGCTATTTTTGTGTTTTAGTGTGGCTTCCGATTCAATAATTTCACCAGTCTAAGGAATTTTATTCTTGTGTCTGCACATTTGTTTAGTTCCTCAACTTCCCTTTTCTAGGAGAAATGTGAGACTTCTCCTTCCTCACCACTTTACTGTCAGTTGCTTTCCTAATGACAGAAGGGAGGTGGGTTGTGGTGACATGACTCAGTGGGTAAAAGTACTTGTGACACAAGATTGAGGGTCTGTGTTCAGTCCCCAGTACCCACAGAGGAAGAGAAGACACAGCTCTCCCAAATTGTCCATTGACTTCCACAATGTGCATGTCTGAACATTCCCCAATGCAACAACAACAACAACATACTTAAATTTATCTTAAAAATATTTAATTTGTCCAACCAAAGCATTATGAATGACGCAACCATCCTGAGGACTGAATTGGAAGTGTTATTTCTGCATCTGAAATAATGTAACAGGACATAATAGCACAAATAGGATTTATGTGGGAAGCAGAGACAATGAGATTGTCACAGTGATTCATAAATTTAATCCTGATTTCCCAAAATTAGTCGATTGCTTTGATTTGAAAGATGAAAAAAAAAAAAAAAAAAGAAAAAGAAAAAGAGATTTCTGCAAAATCACAGGAGCAATTAGGAGGAAGAACCCATTTTAGCAATGTAGGATAATACACAAAATCCTGAAGAAACCAAAACCAGTCTCCATTGAAGAGTTTCAGGAGAAGGGGGGAGGGGACTACTCAATGACTGTCCTCTGGCTGTGACTGTTTCAGCAGGTCACCAGCCTGGGTGGCCTCAGTCACCAAAAAGACCCTCACCAATGCCACAGACTGTGGTTACATCCTAGGTGTCACGTACAAGCTTTTCAAATGTACAAAACATCTACAGGGGCAAACATTAATTCTTAATTGCTCTGTGAAGTAGTCAGGATACTTTTAAGTGTTAGAAACTCAAGCTATAATAAAACAAAGGGAAGGGAAGAACTTATTGATTCATACCTGGGAGGGACCATGGAAACTGCCTTTAGGGATGGTGGGTTTACATGTTAGCATCCAAGGGCCACGCCACTGTCAGGGCCCTGCTGATCAGTGTGCCCTGCACTCACACCCAGCACCATGCTGTCCTCTGGGTCAGGGCTGCTGCCGAGGGCCATGTCTGGGTCCATGGCTCTACAGCAGCCAGGGTCTGAGTTGTTACCACCAGAGGCCATGTCGATGACCGGGGTCTCCGCGTCTATTCAGAACCATTTGGAACTCTAGTTCTAGGGGAGTTGATACCCTCTTCTGGCCTCTGCAGGTACCAGGCACACAAGCGCTATACAGACCTGCATATACGAAAGCAACTTTAAGAAATGGTGGCATTGAGGGGATCCGCGGTCTGTGCTTTGACTCCGGCTTCCTGTCTTCACTCATCTCTGCATGGCTTTGCTTGTTGGCAGATGTTCCCAGGTGCTTGATAACAGGGCTGCAGACACCAAAAGCTCACCGGAGATGTTGCCCTAGAATGCCGTAGCAGAGAAGCCTTTAGGGGAGACTTATTTCCAAGGGTGTGTCATAGAATCTGACTCTTTGGAGAATCAGCCTTTCCTAACCATGTAGATGTAGATTCTTCTATCTAAAGTGTGCCCTCTTGACAGGAGAAGGGCTGGAAGGGGCAGAGTCTGATCTGGTATCCAGTGTAGGAGATGTGCCAATGACCTCAGTGTTAACCATGTAACAGGGCTGATAAATACAGAGGGGTTGACAAGCACTGGAAACGCGAGCAGAACTTTCCGGAGAATGAGGTTGATGACATATACTAGGGTAATGCAC